>NC_064822.1:94859322-95484322 GCF_024166365.1 Elephas maximus indicus
ACCGAGTTTCCAAGAAGCTCCTGGTGGATTTGAACTGCCAACCTTTTGGTTAGCAGCCATAGCTCTTAACCACTAGGCCACCAGGGTTTCCTCTTGAACGCATAGGTGAGAATTATTTTGGAGGGAGACAGAGCAAGGAGGACAGCTTTTTGCTACTAACTTGTTCCCTGGATCAAGTACTTTTCACTGACATTCATTCATTTATTTCCTATAACTTGAAGAATTAGACAAATTATTCGAAAGTTTCTTTCCATAAATTCCAATGACTCCTCTCAGATGGATTAAATGCATTCCTGCCAGATAGAAGGAGAAATCAGATCTCCTGAAAAATCGTTAGTGATGATATGTTTGACTTTCACTGAAATGGTAAGTTTGGATAGAAGTTCACATATGATTTCATCAGTACGTATATCTCAGCCCTTTTGTTGATGTAAATAGCACAGCAATAGAGTATACTTTTGAGAAATTTAGACCCCGGTCCTAATGCCTCTGTGCTTTGATGTTTAAGAAAGAGAATAAAGTGGTATTTAATTTAAGTCACTTATTAAAGTAGCAATATATAATTGTAGATTCCAATTTCAAATTGGGACTTGTGTTAAATTTGTAATTGGTTCAGTAAGTTTCTGTTAAAACTGAAAAAAGCTCATCAAATATATGTGATACTAATTTACATGTAGTTTGAAAAAAAAACGAAATTGTAATGGCTGTGGATGCCAAAATTAATGAGAACAATAATGCTTTATGAGTTTTGGTAATTAAACCATGAACAAAACTGGATTTTGACACATTACTGTTAGTAAAGGCTTATCCCTACTTTTACTGCTGCGTCAACAATTTCAGCCTTACATCTTCCAAAGTTCATTTGTGAGAAAAGGGAGCTATATCAAGTGGCCCTACCGGTATGTACTCCAGTGTGTGGCTAGTTTAGATAACGCTAATGACCCTGACAAAAGATGGCTCCTTCAGATTGGCTTTGAGGTGTGTTGCCCTGTTAGCCACACCAATTACAAGGAAAGATCTGAGGATGTATTCACTTGTGCATATGTTAAAAAGGGCAATATGTGCACCACCACCCATTGTGTGCCACTGTGTTCCTCTTAACTCCATCTTGATCAGAGCATACTCAGATGTGGAAATTGTGGTGAAGATTTTATTCTACTTAATATAATAATGCTGCTTTTACTCAAATGTAATTGTCTTCAATTTGAAAATGCCCAATTTGGGATAATTAGTATTTCCTAAAGGTTAAATCTGCACAGGGAAATGGTATTTGCACAAAAATCTTTTGGAGTAGTAGGGTCTATCCTGCATCATCATTATAATCTTGGTAATCTCTGGGGACCATGGCATACTAGGCTTTCTGTGTTACACTAGCATCCACATCTGCAAGACATTTTAATTTAAATGCCTACTTAAGTATTTATTAGTGGGAAAAGATAGCAAGATCTGGATTGATTTGTTGGTGGAGATGGCTTGATACTGATTTTGATAATTCATCTCAATTAAACTTTGACACTAACTAGAAAATTATCAACTAAACCTTGACACTTGAAAATTTTCACATATACCTCCTCAAAAACTATTCACCATATATATAATTGGGGTTCCATTCTGTAATTGGGGAGACATCATATTTTATTACTTACTTGATATTGTATTCTAATTTCTAATATTTCCAATAATATTATGAATGGGTAATAAAAAAAAAAAGTAGAAACTACAAGAGGTGGTGTATTATATAGACGAAAGATCACATAAAGAGCAATTTAGTTCATAGGACTAGGTCCTGGATAACTTAGATGGTAGCCTCAAGTTTGTCACTAAAAGCAGGGATCTTGAATAAATTGATTAACTTCTGTGAGCCCAATTTCTTATACACAAAATGTACATAACACTTTGACTCGTTCATTCATTCTATTGAAAAATATTTTTCAAGCACCTATTACATGCTAAAGGAACCCTAGTGGTACAACAGTAAGAGCTCCACCACTAACTGAAAGGTTGACAGTCGGAGACCACCCAATGGCTCCATGGGAGAAAGACATGGCAGTCTGTTCTCCTAAAGACTACAGCCTAGACCACTCTGTTGGGCAGCTCTACTCTGTCATATGGAGCCACTATAAGTCAGAATTGACTCTACAGCACCTAGTAACAACAACAGTTATGTGCTAGGCACTCTGACAGGCATTGCAGATATAAAGGTGAATTAAGATAGACGTGGTCCCCACCTTCACAGAGCCGACAGTTTATGAGAGAGGTGGAAGTTGGTTAAGTAATTGTAATAAAAATGGAAACTTGTGTCAATTAGAAGAGTTACTAAATGATTAAGATGGGGTATTGATCAAGTCAGGGAGGTCAGGAAATGCTGAAGAAAAGATGACTGAATTGAGTGGCAACTAATGAAGACTTAACTAGGAGAAGAGAGGAAGGAAGTATTTTCCAGGTACAGGCAACTGTTTATGCAAAGCTCCTGTGGTGGGAGGGAAAATAGCAAATTGGAAGGAGTGAAAGAAGGCCAGAGTGGACAAAGAGTGAGGACCAAATAGAGTGATTATATGAGAAAATTTCTTCTTCTTCTTTTTAGTTAGGAAACACTATAAAATTGTAAAGTGACATTACCATATAACATAAGTAGTAGGTTTCTAGGGATTTTCAATGGAAATAAAGAGTAGAATTCAGAAAAGACCTGGCTCTTCATTATTTATGAAAACCAGACATTAAGAAAGGCTTATTTTTAAGTGCATGGACCCCTCAACAAACATTTAATAAACTCCTCTCAATGGGGTAGGCATTGGGAATACAAAGATTAAAAACATGGCCCCTTCCTTCAGGAGTTTACAGATGAACTACAGTAGTTGTTTACTGTTACTCCAAATTTATTTCCAACAACTCTGGTATATAAAATCATAAAATAAAGCCTTAAAAATATTTCTACTTTTTCTCCCTGAGCCCTCACAGACTACATGTTACTTAGTAGAAAATCATCAAGTGACAGACTAGAAGCTGAGGGAAACTGAAGAAATTATAAACTGTAAAATCAGTCTTGAGTAAAAGAGAATTGACTTATTTGTCGCTGTTGATATACATTTATTCTACTTTCTCTGTATTTAGCAGAATTCAGCATATGCATATGTGTGTTATGCATATACACATATATGCATTTGGAAAGTAAAGTATAATGTTACTATTTTAAAAATGAAAATTTAGTTTTAAAATCTTGTATTAACTCTAAACATGAAATATATTGCAAACTAATAAGTGAACAATTTTCCTAGTATTTTTCTCTTGAGGTCAGAAAAATACACACCATTTCTGTTTTTCTTATCAGGAATGACTCTATGGAACCTCTATACATAGGTCAATTTATTAAGTCTATGATTTTATATATTAAAGAAAAATATCAAACAGTATAAATTATTAGTGACTGCTGGGTTTTTAAAAAATAATTTGTAGGAAGAGTTTAGCTTTTGAAAAAATATTTCAAACAAGTTGTTTATTAGGGTTTTCCAACTGGTTTTAAACTCTTTCCAACTGAATTTAACTTGTTTTTGACCAGTCTTACTGGCTGATTATAGCATGGTTTTTAGTTCCATTTTATTTCTTATCATTTTCTATTAATATTAAAAAATAAAAATAAAAAACCTGTTGCCATCTTGTTGATTCTGACTCATAGTGACCCTATAGGACAGAATAGAATCTCCCCTAGAATTTCCAAGGAGCAGCTGGTGAACTTGAACAGCTGATTTTTGGTTACCAAACAGCTGAGATACTAATCACTATGCCACCAAGGCACCAACTGTTGCATCTACAAAATAGTTAAAAAAAAAAAAAAGGAATATTGGTTGAGAGAAAACAAAACATGTATATATAATAGCAATTAACTATTATACACATGTTTACATATACACATACATGTATGTATATATATATGCATATATGTATATATGCAGCCCTGATGGCACAGTGGTTAAGCACTCAACTGCTAATCAAATGGTCATCGGTTTGAACCCACCAGCCACTATGCTGGAGAAAAGTGTGGCAGTCTGCTTCCATAAATATTACAGCCTTAGAAACTCTAAGGTGCAAAACTATTCTGTCCTATAGGTTTACTATGAATTGGAATTGACTCAATGGCAATGAGTTTATATATATACACATGTATATATGTATATGTACATATATATAAATAAAAAATTAGATATTTCATGATAATGTTTCATCACTGTTATTATAAGCCCTGAGCAACAGTGTAATCAGGGCAAAAAGTTCTGTTTATTTTAAAGCAAAGTTGTTGAGACAAATGTACCCAGACCTACTTTAACCCAGGTCTAGATGCAGAGGACTAGTCTTCGTAAATAAAACAGCATGGACTAAACTAAAATTTTAGAGGAAAATAATTTAGAACAAGACGTTACAGCAGAAAGTCAATAGATTCGTTATCTAATATGGTAAGAAATCACTGAACAGTCAAATCACCCATTGGTAATAAAGTCCAAGATTACTTCAGATGAGAGGTTCTTTTTTCTGTTTTTTCTCAGGTGTTACTACAGCCCCGGCTCCTATCACCACAGTAGCTGGAAGCACAGGCACAACAGGAACAGTGGGCACCACCTTCAGCAGTCCCGGGGGCGCATCAGGTAAATGAAGTTCAGAACAAAGTCTGCTAGTCACAGCTAAGTCACTGACTTTCAAACAATGCTACTTAGACAGTATTTTTTCACATGAAAGAGGGCTGACTTAGGAAATTATTCCTAATAAGTGACTAAAATGTAATAATCTTTAGTGTTTTCACAAGTTGCTTTCTTAAAGTATATCATGTTGTAACAGTTATGTACGTAGGTTACCTTGAGAGTTGATAGTGCCCATGCACTTTGCTGACATGCGTTTTTCCTAATCTTCATTGGGAACAACTAGAGTATCGGCAGGTACAACCACAGGAGCTGCAGAAGGAAGCACAGGTGATACAGGCTTCAGAACAAGTGAGACAAAGAAATGAGTCAAATGCTTTCTCTATCTTATTTCAACAAGCAGCCTTCCATCTGAAGTCAGAAACAACTATATCCTAAGTGTGCTACTAGATAACGGGCATCTAGTGTCAGTGGTAAATAAATCAGCTGGATGACTTTAAAAAAAACTCAATCATTGATATTTACATATTAATAAAGTATTGATATATCATGGTACACTAAAATTTCTGAATTATGCACAAACAGGTATTATGTAATTTAATCCACATTAATACCATGAAAGTTAGGGATCATTATTCCTTTGAGGTAAGAAAATAACAGAAGCTCTCACAGCTAATAGGTGGCAGAGGCAGGATTAGAACCCAGGATCCTTAGCCTTCTCTGTAATAGCTAGTTCCACAGCACTGTGATTCTGTGTATAGAAGAGAACATGCAATAAAAGCCAATGAGACTAAGCTTGTTGTCCTGCATCACTGACAATTTCAACTCTTGTTGGTTTCATGAATAAAATATCATTGACATCCTTTAGCATAGATAATTTTGATTAAAAACAAACCAACATGAGTTTACCTCATTCCTTATGGAGTCACTCATCAAATAGTTTTACATACGTCTCCTCTGTATCACCTTTGACTTTGCTTTTGTTCAGGTTTTAAGATTTTCCACCTGGGCTTCTACAGTAGTCTGCATCACCTTCTCACACAGTGGTCCTCGAAGTGTGACCCCCAGATCAGCATCTCCTGGGAACTAGTTAGAAATTAACGTTTCAGGTCCACCTGCCTAGAATCAGAAGCTCTTGATGTGGGGCCCAGCAATCTGTAATAACAAGCCGTTTAGGTAATGGGTGCTCGTCAACATTGAGAACCAGTGTTCTAACATTTCTACTCACATCCCTCTCAATTTACACTGGGGTCAATGCCATGCCAAAATGAACTCCCAACAACTCAACTACCATCGTGTCACTCTACTGCTTAAACTCCCTTAATTGTTTTGATTGATTTTAGGAGAAATTCAAACTCCTTTGTATAACATTAAAAGCTTTCTTTAGCATTAAGCATGGGACTTCTCTTGATGTATTCTTTAAAAGTAATCCATGGCTTGATTTTATTTTTCCTACATCTATTTTCCCCTAGCAAATTTCATAATTTAAAATTTTGACTTAAATACTTTTGGGAATAAGGTATAGTTTACATAAAAAAATAATGTGGTAAAAGGTGTCATCTACAGCAGTAGAAATGAACAAACTGATTAATTTTAATTAGAATAGCGAATTAAGTTAATTAAGTTAAGGTGATACCATTTATTTTCTATTTCCTAAAATCGCAATCAGAATAATTTGGGTAATAATGACAAGTCAGCCAGAGATTTCTCTTGGCTATCAGGCAGTAAGAGTGGTGGTTTAGTCCACAGACTGGTGTCATCCAGAAGTGTTTGCTGCTGTTCATGACGTGATACAACTGACACAGAGCAAGCATTTAGAAACAGAGCCATCTGACAGCCATTTTACGCCAGTTGAATTTAACAGTGCAAAATGGGGACTTTTGTATGGTCTTTTTTTTTTTCCATTTCTCTAGTTATTTACTTTTATTTCAGCCTTCAAAATATCAAAATATGATAAACTGGAAATTTTACAAAATGAGTCTTTTGCCACAGACTGTTCGTGAAGCAAGAGATTAGAGTAAAAGCTCTGGGGTTAGACTGAGTTTGGCTCCTGAATCTGCAGTCGTTCAACTGTGGGACCTGGAGCAAGTCATTAACAACATCTGTTCAACTGGAATAACAATGGTACCTGCATTAGAGGATTTTTATGAGGGTTGAATGAGTTAATACATGTCTTGGACATTTTTTTTTAATTGCTGTTTTTTATAGGGGGGACAAATCAAACCTGTTGCTGTTGAGTCGATTCTGACTCATAAAGACACACACTTTATGGCCTATTAAATTGCACTTAACATATTACAGGTCGAACTAAGGATTAAGCCTTACTTGATATTAGACCATCTGGCTGAAGGAAACCCGAGGAATCATTTCAAAATTTCTTTTATATCAGAAACCTGAATTCTGTCACATTTGAAAAGAATAGTGATATGTAGAATACTCCAAACCAAAACAAAACTCATTGCTGTAGAGTTGATTCTGACTCCTAGCGACACATACTTCAGGGCCTATTAAATGGCAGTTATCATTTTTTTTTTTTTAGATGGCATAGTGGTTAAGATCCCGGCTGTTAACCAAAAGTTTGGCAGTTCAAATCCACCAGCCGCTCCTTGGAAACCCTACGGGGCAGTTCTACTGTGACCTATACCTGTTGCCTTCAAGTCAATTCCAACTCATAGTGATCCTATAGGACAGAGTAGAGCTGCCCTGTGGGATATCCAAGGAGTGTCAGGTGGATTCAAACTGCCAGCCTTTGGTTAGCAGCCATAACAATGACTACACCACCAGGGTTTCTACCCTGACCTATAGGGTTGCTATTAGTTGGAACTGACTGGATGGCACCTAACAACAGCAACACATTACAGGTTGAACTAAGAATTGAGCACTACCTGATGTTAGATTAACTGCCAGAAGGAAATCCTAAGGATCATTTTAAAATTTCTTTTACATCAAAAACCTGAATTCTGTCACATTTGAAATGAACAGTGATGTGTAGAATCCTGCAACCCTTGAAGTAATTAATACTCCTTCCCTGCTCTTACATCAGAGATCCCAGAAGTATCAGAGAGCCTCACAACAGCACCTGGGAGCAAGAGCACAGGTGGAGCCTCAGTGGCTCCTGGCACAGCCTTCACAGGGGAAGCAAGTATGGAAATGGGACCAAAAACCAAACCCATTGCCGTCGAGTTGATTCCAACTCTTAGCGACCCTATAGGACAGAGTAGATCTGCCCCCATAAGTTTCCAAGGAGTGCCTGGTGGATTTGAACTGCTGACCTTTTGGTTAGCAGCCGTAGCTCTTAACCACTACACCACCAGGATTTCCCATGGGAGGGCTGTAGAAATACACACATTCATAATCTCATTATCTCTGAATTTATGGGCATGATGGCAGTGTTTCTCCAACATCAGCTGAGAGGTGATTTATAGCATAGCATGTTGTGTTCCAGTTATAGTTTCAAAATGGTACATGTGAGATCATTATAAGTGATTAATGGTGAGTTGTTTTTTTTTTTTTTAATTTAGTTTACTTACTTCTTTAGTGGGCTGGGCAGTTTAATATGTATTAGAAAAAATAAAACTAACTGCAGCTGAAACCTGTGATTTCATGATACAGTAAAACTTGTGTAAGGCGGAAACCTTGCAAGACCTGGAAAAACAAGGCAGCCCTGTCAAGTTCCATTTACCAAAGGTTTCACTGTGCAGTTTTCCACCTTTGACAAGGCCCACTGGGACTGCAACTCTGCTTCCTTGGCTTTAGGCGCACCATTCTCCTAGTCCATCTGAGTGGTGACTCCCCCCTTAGAAAAACCAGAGACCATGACTCCACCCTCGGGAACCCCAGAGGTCCTAGCCATACGTTTCGAGACAGGCATCTTGTGTTCCTTGTCTCTTCAGCTTCTGCTTTCTATGGCCTCTCAGCACTCAAGCCTCATGCCCACATCTGCCCTCCTAGGGCAAGTGTTCCAAAGCTCTATAGCTTCAATGATAACTGCCTGGAAGCACCTGACTCTGCCAGGAAGCTTCCTGTTCACAGGCACTCAGCTCTCTTGCTCTGTAGGTCAGCTCCAACAAGTTGACATATTTTGGGGTGACACAATTCAATCCATGACACCAACCCATTGTATTTATCTGTCAGCGTTGTGTAGAATGGAATGAAAGAGAACTAGAATGAAGGTAGGGAGTCCGATGATAGGCTATTTCCAATACCAGGGGAGAGGTATGAACTAGATAGTGTTTTCTCATCATTATAATCTAAGCATTATACCCTAACTGTGCTTATTAGACATCCTTACTCCAAAACTCCACTCTTGTCAAATCAGATTCCATGAGTCTGAGTGTGGGGCAGGCACAAGTAGAAAATCTCTATCTAACAGACACATGAGGTGATTGTTTTTATCTGCCAATTTGTAGGAACAAAAATGTAGTAATGGCACTGGAAGTGGACAACTGTGAGCAAATAAAGAAAAATATTTTGGAGACATGAAGTCACATGTTCCTCTCAACTTAACCAATGATCATGATGTTACAATTATACCTCATTTACACAGAATCAACTGGACCATCAACAGCTACACCTGCGTCAACCTCTGCTAAACAAGGACCACCATCAGCTGACACGCCGGGACCCTCTGGATCAACATCACGTGGTAAGCCCGGACACTCTGGAACATCAACAGCTGGCACGCCCGGACCCTCTGGACCATCAAGAGCTAGCTCACCAGGATCCTATGGACCGTCATCACCTGGCACACCTGAACCCTCTGGAACATCAACAGCTGGCACGCCCGGACCCTCTGGACCATCATCTGCTGCCACGCACGGACCCTCTGGACCGTCAACAGCAGGCACGCTAGCACCCTCTGTAGCATCAACAGCTGGCACCCCCAGAACCTCTGGACCATCATCCGCTGCCACGCGTGGACCCTCTGGGCAATCAACAGCTGCCTCGCCCGGACTCTCTGGACCATCAACAGCTCGCACGCCGGGACCCACTGGAGCATCCACAGCTGCAACGTCTGGACCATCTGGATCATCAACAGCTGGTACGCCTGAACCCTCTGGACCATCCACAGCTGCCACCCCCGGACCGACTGGACCATCAACAGCTGCTTGGCCCGGATCCTCTGGAGCGTCAACATCTGGCACAGCTGGACCTTCTGGAACATCAACAACTGCCACGCCCGGACCCTCTGGAGCACCAACGTCTGGCATGCCCGGCCCTTCTGGACCATCAACAGCCGGCACGCCCAGACCCTCTGGAGCATCAACAGCACCCACGGCTGGAACCCCTGGACCATCCACGGTTGGCACACCAGGACCATCCGGACCACCCACAGCTACCACGACCGGACCCTCTGGACCATCAACAGCTGGCACGCCCAGACCCTCTGGACCACCAACAGCTGGCACGCCCAGGCCCTCTGGACCGTCATCATTTGGTACACCCGCAGCCTCTGGAACAGCAACAGCTGGAACTCCCGGACAATCCGGACCATCATCTGGTGGCACTCACGGGCCCTCTGGACCATCAACACCTGCCACGCCTGCACCATCTGGACCATCAACAGCTGCCACGCCCGGTCCCTCTGCAGCATCAAGAGCTGGCACGGCCGGACCCTCTGGACCAGCAACAGCTGCCACGGCCAGACCTTCTTTACCATCAACAGCTGGCACGCCCGGACCCTCTGTAGCATCAACAGCTGGCACGGCCGGACCCTCTGGGCCATCAACAGCTGGCACGCCCGGGCCCTCTAGACCATTAACAGCTGCTACGTCCGAAACCTCTAGAGCATCAACAGCTGGCATGCCTCCACCCCCTAGACCAGCAACAACTGGCACGCCCGGACCCTCTGAAACATCAAAAACTGGCACTCTCAGGCCCTCAAGACCACCAACACCTGGCACGCCCGGAACCTCTGCAGCGTCAACAGTTGGCACGCCTGGACCCACTGGAGCATCAACAGCTGCCACGCCGAGACCGCCTGGACCATCAACACTTGCTACATCCGGACCATCTGGA
This sequence comes from Elephas maximus indicus, assembly GCF_024166365.1. Classification (NCBI taxonomy): domain Eukaryota; kingdom Metazoa; phylum Chordata; class Mammalia; order Proboscidea; family Elephantidae; genus Elephas; species Elephas maximus. The sequence goes on from NC_064822.1 coordinate 94,869,969, forward strand.
GCATCAACAGCTGGCACGCCCGGACCCTCTGGACCATCAAGAGCTAGCTCACCAGGATCCTATGGACCGTCATCACCTGGCACACCTGAACCCTCTGGAACATCAACAGCTGGCACGCCCGGACCCTCTGGACCATCATCTGCTGCCACGCACGGACCCTCTGGACCGTCAACAGCAGGCACGCTAGCACCCTCTGTAGCATCAACAGCTGGCACCCCCAGAACCTCTGGACCATCATCCGCTGCCACGCGTGGACCCTCTGGGCAATCAACAGCTGCCTCGCCCGGACTCTCTGGACCATCAACAGCTCGCACGCCGGGACCCACTGGAGCATCCACAGCTGCAACGTCTGGACCATCTGGATCATCAACAGCTGGTACGCCTGAACCCTCTGGACCATCCACAGCTGCCACCCCCGGACCGACTGGACCATCAACAGCTGCTTGGCCCGGATCCTCTGGAGCGTCAACATCTGGCACAGCTGGACCTTCTGGAACATCAACAACTGCCACGCCCGGACCCTCTGGAGCACCAACGTCTGGCACGCCCGGTCCCTCTGGACCATCAACAGCCGGCACGCCCGGACCCTCTGGAGCATCAACAGCACCCACGGCTGGAACCCCTGGACCATCCACGGTTAGCACACGAGGACCATCCGGACCACCCACAGCTACCACGACCGGACCCTCTGGACCATCAACAGCTGGCACGCCCAGAACCTCTGGACCACCAACAGCTGGCACGCCCAGGCCCTCTGGACCGTCATCATTTGGTACACCCGCAGCCTCTGGAACAGCAACAGCTGGAACGCCCGGACAATCCGGACCATCATCTGGTGGCACTCACAGGCCCTCTGGACCATCAACACCTGCCACGCCTGCACCATCTGGACCATCAACAGCTGCCACGCCCGGTCCCTCTGCAGCATCAAGAGCTGGCACGGCCAGACCCTCAGGACCAGCAACAGCTGCCACGCCAAGACCCTCTGGACCATCAACAGCTGGCACGCCCGGACCCTCTGTAGCATCAACAGCTGGCACGGCCGGACCCTCTGGACCCTCTTCATCTGGCACGCCCAGACCCTCTGGGCCATCAACAGCTGGCACGCCCGGGCCCTCTAGACCATTAACAGCTGCTACGTCCGAAACCTCTGGAGCATCAACAGCTGGCACGCCTCCACCCCCTAGACCAGCAACAACTGGCACGCCCGGACCCTCTGAAACATCAAAAACTGGCACTCTCAGGCCCTCAAGACCACCAACACCTGCCACGCTCGGACCCACTGGAGCATCAACAGCTGCCACGCCGAGACCGCCTGGACCATCAACACTTGCTACATCCGGACCCTCTGGAGCATCAACAGCTGGCACGCCCGGACAATCTGGACCATCAAGAGCTAGCTCACCAGGATCCTATGGACCGTCATCACCTGGCACACCTGAACCCTCTGGAACATCAACAGCTGGCACGCCCGGACCCTCTGGACCATCATCTGCTGCCACGCACGGACCCTCTGGACCGTCAACAGTAGGCACGCTAACACCCTCTGTAGCATCAACAGCTGGCACCCCCAGAACCTCTGGACCATCATCCGCTGCCACGCGTGGACCCTCTGGGCAATCAACAGCTGCCTCGCCCGGACTCTCTGGACCATCAACAGCTCGCACGCCGGGACCCACTGGAGCATCCACAGCTGCAACGTCTGGACCATCTGGATCATCAACAGCTGGCACGCCTGAACCCTCTGGACCATCCACAGCTGCCACCCCCGGACCGACTGGACCATCAACAGCTGCTTGGCCCGGATCCTCTGGAGCGTCAACATCTGGCACAGCTGGACCTTCTGGAACATCAACAACTGCCACGCCCGGACCCTCTGGAGCACCAACGTCTGGCACGCCCGGTCCCTCTGGACCATCAACAGCCGGCACGCCCGGACCCTCTGGAGCATCAACAGCACCCACGGCTGGAACCCCTGGACCATCCACGGTTGGCACACCAGGACCATCGGGATCACCCACAGCTACCACGACCGGACCCTCTGGACCATCAACAGCTGGCACACCCAGACCCTCTGGACCACCAACAGCTGGCACGCCCAGGCCCTCTGGACCGTCATCATTTGGTACACCCGCAGCCTCTGGAACAGCAACAGCTGGAACTCCCGGACAATCCGGACCATCATCTGGTGGCACTCACGGGCCCTCTGGACCATCAACACCTGCCACGCCTGCACCATCTGGACCATCAACAGCTGCCACGCCCGGTCCCTCTGCAGCATCAAGAGCTGGCACGGCCGGACCCTCTGGACCAGCAACAACTGCCACGCCCAGACCCTCTGGACCATCAACAGCTGGCACGCCCGGACCCTCTGTAGCATCAACAGCTGGCACGGCCGGACCCTCTGGACCCTCTTCACCTGGCACGCCCAGACCCTCTGGGCCATCAACAGCTGGCACGCCCGGGCCCTCTAGACCATTAACAGCTGCTACGTCCGAAACCTCTGGAGCATCAACAGCTGGCACGCCTCCACCCCCTAGACCAGCAACAACTGGCACGCCCGGACCCTCTGAAACATCAAAAACTGGCACTCTCAGGCCCTCAGGACCACCAACACCTGGCACGCTCGGACCCTCTGCAGCATCAACAGTTGGCACGCCCGGAACCTCTGCAGCGTCAACAGTTGGCACGCCTGGACCCACTGGAGCATCAACAGCTGCCACGCCCAGACCGCCTGGACCATCAACACTTGCTACATCCGGACCCTCTGGAGCATCAACTGCTGGCACGCCCGGACAATCTGGGCCATCAAGAGCTAGCTCACCAGGATCCTATGGACCGTCATCACCTGGCACACCTGAACCCTCTGGAACATCAACAGCTGGCACGCCCGGACCCTCTGGACCATCATCTGCTGCCACGCACGGACCCTCTGGACCGTCAACAGCAGGCACGCTAGCACCCTCTGTAGCATCAACAGCTGGCACCCCCAGAACCTCTGGACCATCATCCGCTGCCACGCGTGGACCCTCTGGGCAATCAACAGCTGCCTCGCCCGGACTCTCTGGACCATCAACAGCCGGCACGCCCGGACCCTCTGGCGCATCAACAGCACCCACGGCTGGAACCCCTGGACCATCCACGGTTGGCACACCAGGACCATCCGGACCACCCACAGCTACCACGACCGGACCCTCTGGACCATCAACAGCTGGCACGCCCAGACCCTCTGGACCACCAACAGCTGGCACGCCCAGGCCCTCTGGACCGTCATCATTTGGTACACCCGCAGCCTCTGGAACAGCAACAGCTGGAACGCCCGGACAATCCGGACCATCATCTGGTGGCACTCACGGGCCCTCTGGACCATCAACACCTGCCACGCCTGCACCATCTGGACCATCAACAGCTGCCACGCCCGGTCCCTCTGCAGCATCAAGAGCTGGCACGGCCGGACCCTCTGGACCAGCAACAACTGCCACGCCCAGACCTTCTGGACCATCAACAGCTGGCACGCCCGGACCCTCTGTAGCATCAACAGCTGGCACGGCCGGACCCTCTGGACCCTCTTCACCTGGCACGCCCAGACCCTCTGGGCCATCAACAGCTGGCACGCCCGGGCCCTCTAGACCATTAACAGCTGCTACATCCGAAACCTCTGGAGCATCAACAGCTGGCACGCCTCCACCCCCTAGACCAGCAACAACTGGCACGCCCGGACCCTCTGAAACATCAAAAACTGGCACTCTCAGGCCCTCAAGACCACCAACACCTGGCACGCCCGGAACCTCTGCAGCGTCAACAGTTGGCACGCCTGGACCCACTGGAGCATCAACAGCTGCCACGCCCAGACCGCCTGGACCATCAACACTTGCTACATCCGGACCATCTGGAGCATCAACAGCTGGCACGCCCAGACCCTCTGGGCCATCAAGAGCTAGCTCACCAGGATCCTATGGACCGTCATCACCTGGCACACCTGAACCCTCTGGAACATCAACAGCTGGCACGCCCGGACCCTCTGGACCATCATCTGCTGCCACGCACGGACCCTCTGGACCGTCAACAGCAGGCACGCTAGCACCCTCTGTAGCATCAACAGCTGGCACCCCCAGAACCTCTGGACCATCATCAGCTGCCACGCGAGGACCCTCTGGGCAATCAACAGCTGCCTCGCCCGGACTCTCTGGACCATCAACAGCTCGCACGCCGGGACCCACTGGAGCATCCACAGCTGCAACGTCTGGACCATCTGGATCATCAACAGCTGGCACGCCTGAACCCTCTGGACCATCCACAGCTGCCACCCCCGGACCGTCTGGACCATCAACAGCTGCTTGGCCCGGATCCTCTGGAGCGTCAACATCTGGCACAGCTGGACCTTCTGGAACATCAACAACTGCCACGCCCGGACCCTCTGGAGCACCAACGTCTGGCACGCCTGGTCCCTCTGGACCATCAACAGCCGGCACGCCCGGACCCTCTGGAGCATCAGTAGCACCCACGGCTGGAACCCCTGGACCATCCACGGTTGGCACACCAGGACCATCCGGACCACCCACAGCTACCACGACCGGACCCTCTGGACCATCAACAGCTGGCACGCCCAGACCCTCTGGACCACCAACAGCTGGCACGCCCAGGCCCTCTGGACCGTCATCATTTGGTACACCCGCAGCCTCTGGAACAGCAACAGCTGGAACGCCCGGACAATCCGGACCATCATCTGGTGGCACTCACGGGCCCTCTGGACCATCAACACCTGCCACGCCTGCACCATCTGGACCATCAACAGCTGCCACGCCCGGTCCCTCTGCAGCATCAAGAGCTGGCACGGCCGGACCCTCTGGACCAGCAACAACTGCCACGCCCAGACCCTCTGGACCATCAACAGCTGGCACGCCCGGACCCTCTGTAGCATCAACAGCTGGCACGGCCGGACCCTCTGGACCCTCTTCACCTGGCACGCCCAGACCCTCTGGGCCATCAACAGCTGGCACGCCCGGGCCCTCTAGACCATTAACAGCTGCTACGTCCGAAACCTCTGGAGCATCAACAGCTGGCACGCCTCCACCCCCTAGACCAGCAACAACTGGCACGCCCGGACCCTCTGAAACATCAAAAACTGGCACTCTCAGGCCCTCAGGACCACCAACACCTGGCACGCTCGGACCCTCTGCAGCATCAACAGTTGGCACGCCCGGAACCTCTGCAGCGTCAACAGTTGGCACGCCTGGACCCACTGGAGCATCAACAGCTGCCACGCCCAGACCGCCTGGACCATCAACACTTGCTACATCCGGACCATCTGGAGCATCAACAGCTGGCACGCCGGGACAATCTGGGCCATCAAGAGCTAGCTCACGAGGATCCTATGGACCGTCATCACCTGGCACACCTGAACCCTCTGGAACATCAACAGCTGGCACGCCCGGACCCTCTGGACCATCATCTGCTGCCACGCACGGACCCTCTGGACCGTCAACAGCAGGCACGCTAGCACCCTCTGTAGCATCAACAGCTGGCACCCCCAGAACCTCTGGACCATTATCCGCTGCCACGCGTGGACCCTCTGGGCAATCAACAGCTGCCTCGCCCGGACTCTCTGGACCATCAACAGCCGGCACGCCCGGACCCTCTGGAGCATCAACAGCACCCACGGCTGGAACCCCTGGACCATCCACTGTTGGCACACCAGGACCATCCGGACCACCCACAGCTACCACGACCGGACCCTCTGGACCATCAACAGCTGGCACGCCCAGACCCTCTGGACCACCAACAGCTGGCACGCCCAGGCCCCCTGGACCGTCATCATTTGGTAGACCCGCAGCCTCTGGAACAGCAACAGCTGGAACGCCCGGACAATCCGGACCATCATCTGGTGGCACTCACGGGCCCTCTGGACCATCAACACCTGCCACGCCTGCACCATCTGGACCATCAACAGCTGCCACGCCCGGTCCCTCTGCAGCATCAAGAGCTGGCACGGCCGGACCCTCTGGACCCTCTTCACCTGGCACGCCCAGACCCTCTGGGCCATCAACAGCTGGCACGCCCGGGCCCTCTAGACCATTAACAGCTGCTACGTCCGAAACCTCTGGAGCATCAACAGCTGGCACGCCTCCACCCCCTAGACCAGCAACAACTGGCACGCCCGGACCCTCTGAAACATCAAAAACTGGCACTCTCAGGCCCTCAAGACCACCAACACCTGGCACGCCCGGAACCTCTGCAGCGTCAACAGTTGGCACGCCTGGACCCACTGGAGCATCAACAGCTGCCACGCCCAGACCGCCTGGACCATCAACACTTGCTACATCCGGACCATCTGGAGCATCAACAGCTGGCACGCCCAGACCCTCTGGGCCATCAAGAGCTAGCTCACCAGGATCCTATGGACCGTCATCACCTGGCACACCTGAACCCTCTGGAACATCAACAGCTGGCACGCCCGGACCCTCTGGACCATCATCTGCTGCCACGCACGGACCCTCTGGACCGTCAACAGCAGGCACGCTAGCACCCTCTGTAGCATCAACAGCTGGCACCCCCAGAACCTCTGGACCATCATCCGCTGCCACACGTGGACCCTCTGGGCTATCAACAGCTGCCTTGCCCGGACTCTCTGGACAATCAACAGCTCGCACGCCGGGACCCACTGGAGCATCCACAGCTGCAACGTCTGGACCATCTGGATCATCAACAGCTGGCACGCCTGAACCCTCTGGACCATCCACAGCTGCCACCCCCGGACCGTCTGGACCATCAACAGCTGCTTGGCCCGGATCCTCTGGAGCGTCAACATCTGGCACAGCTGGACCTTCTGGAACATCAACAACTGCCACGCCCGGACCCTCTGGAGCACCAACGTCTGGCACACCCGGTCCCTCTGGACCATCAACAGCCGGCACGCCCGGACCCTCTGGAGCATCAACAGCACCCACGGCTGGAACCCCTGGACCATCCACGGTTGGCACACCAGGACCATCCGGACCACCCACAGCTACCACGACCGGACCCTCTGGACCATCAACAGCTGGCACGCCCAGACCCTCTGGACCACCAACAGCTGGCACGCCCAGGCCCTCTGGACCGTCATCATTTGGTACACCCGCAGCCTCTGGAACAGCAACAGCTGGAACGCCCGGACAATCCGGACCATCATCTGGTGGCACTCACGGGCCCTCTGGACCATCAACACCTGCCACGCCTGCACCATCTGGACCATCAACAGCTGCCACGCCCGGTCCCTCTGCAGCATCAAGAGCTGGCACGGCCGGACCCTCTGGACCAGCAACAACTGCCACGCCCAGACCCTCTGGACCATCAACAGCTGGCACGCCCGGACCCTCTGTAGCATCAACAGCTGGCACGGCCGGACCCTCTGGACCGTCTTCATCTGGCTCGCCCAGACCCTCTGGGCCATCAACAGCTGGCACGCCCGGGCCCTCTAGACCATTAACAGCTGCTACGTCCGAAACCTCTGGAGCATCAACAGCTGGCACGCCTCCACCCCCTAGACCAGCAACAACTGGCATGCCCGGACCCTCTGAAACATCAAAAACTGGCACTCTCAGGCCCTCAAGACCACCAACACCTGCCACGCTCGGACCCTCTGGAGCATCAACATTTGGCACGCCCGGAACCTCTGCAGCGTCAACAGTTGGCACGCCTGGACCCACTGGAGCATCAACAGCTGCCACGCCGAGACCGCCTGGACCATCAACACTTGCTACATCCGGACCCTCTGGAGCATCAACTGCTGGCACGCCCGGACAATCTGGACCATCAAGAGCTAGCTCACCAGGATCCTATGGACCGTCATCACCTGGCACACCTGAACCCTCTGGAACATCAACAGCTGGCACGCCCGGACCCTCTGGACCATCATCTGCTGCCACGCACGGACCCTCTGGACCGTCAACAGCAGGCGCGCTAACACCCTCTGTAGCATCAACAGCTGGCACCCCCAGAACCTCTGGACCATCATCCGCTGCCACACGTGGACCCTCTGGGCAATCAACAGCTGCCTCGCCCGGACTCTCTGGACCATCAACAGCCGGCACGCCCGGACCCTCTGGGGCATCAACAGCACCCACGGCTGGAACCCCTGGACCATCCACTGTTGGCACACCAGGACCATCCGGACCACCCACAGCTACCACGACCGGACCCTCTGGACCATCAACAGCTGGCACGCCCAGACCCTCTGGACCACCAACAGCTGGCACGCCCAGGCCCTCTGGACCGTCATCATTTGGTACACCCGCAGCCTCTGGAACAGCAACAGCTGGAACTCCCGGACAATCCGGACCATCATCTGGTGGCACTCACGGGCCCTCTGGACCATCAACACCTGCCACGCCTGCACCATCTGGACCATCAACAGCTGCCACGCCCGGTCCCTCTGCAGCATCAAGAGCTGGCACGGCCGGACCCTCTGGACCAGCAACAACTGCCACGCCCAGACCTTCTGGACCATCAACAGCTGCCACGCCCGGACCCTCTGTAGCATCAACAGCTGGCACGGCCAGACCCTCTGGACCCTCTTCACCTGGCACGCCCAGACCCTCTGGGCCATCAACAGCTGGCACGCCCGGGCCCTCTAGACCATTAACAGCTGCTACATCCGAAACCTCTGGAGAATCAACAGCTGGCACGCCTCCACCCCCTAGACCAGCAACAACTGGCACGCCCGGACCCTCTGAAACATCAAAAACTGGCACTCTCAGGCCCTCAAGACCACCAACACCTGGCACGCCCGGAACCTCTGCAGCGTCAACAGTTGGCACGCCTGGACCCACTGGAGCATCAACAGCTGCCACGCCCAGACCGCCTGGACCATCAACACTTGCTACATCCGGACCATCTGGAGCATCAACAGCTGGCACGCCCAGACCCTCTGGGCCATCAAGAGCTAGCTCACCAGGATCCTATGGACCGTCATCACCTGGCACACCTGAACCCTCTGGAACATCAACAGCTGGCACGCCCGGACCCTCTGGACCATCATCTGCTGCCACGCACGGACCCTCTGGACCGTCAACAGCAGGCACGCTAGCACCCTCTGTAGCATCAACAGCTGGCACCCCCAGAACCTCTGGACCATCATCCGCTGCCACGCGTGGACCCTCTGGGCAATCAACAGCTGCCTCGCCCGGACTCTCTGGACCATCAACAGCCGGCACGCCCGGACCCTCTGGAGCATCAACAGCACCCACGGCTGGAACCCCTGGACCATCCACTGTTGGCACACCAGGACCATCCGGACCACCCACAGCTACCACGCCCGGACCCTCTGAAACATCAAAAACTGGCACTCTCAGGCCCTCAGGACCACCAACACCTGGCACGCTCGGACCCTCTGCAGCATCAACAGTTGGCACGCCCGGAACCTCTGCAGCGTCAACAGTTGGCACGCCTGGACCCACTGGAGCATCAACAGCTGCCACGCCCAGACCGCCTGGACCATCAACACTTGCTACATCCGGACCATCTGGAGCATCAACAGCTGGCACGCCGGGACAATCTGGGCCATCAAGAGCTAGCTCACCAGGATCCTATGGACCGTCATCACCTGGCACACCTGAACCCTCTGGAACATCAACAGCTGGCACGCCCGGACCCTCTGGACCATCATCTGCTGCCACGCACGGACCCTCTGGACCGTCAACAGCAGGCACGCTAGCACCCTCTGTAGCATCAACAGCTGGCACCCCCAGAACCTCTGGACCATCATCCGCTGCCACGCGTGGACCCTCTGGGCAATCAACAGCTGCCTCGCCCGGACTCTCGGGACCATCAACAGCTCGCACGCCGGGACCCACTGGAGCATCCACAGCTGCAACGTCTGGACCATCTGGATCATCAACAGCTGGTACGCCTGAACCCTCTGGACCATCCACAGCTGCCACCCCCGGACCGACTGGACCATCAACAGCTGCTTGGCCCGGATCCTCTGGAGCGTCAACATCTGGCACAGCTGGACCTTCTGGAACATCAACAACTGCCACGCCCGGACCCTCTGGAGCACCAACGTCTGGCACGCCCGGTCCCTCTGGACCATCAACAGCCGGCACGCCCGGACCCTCTGGAGCATCAACAGCACCCACGGCTGGAACCCCTGGACCATCCACGGTTGGCACACCAGGACCATCCGGACCACCCACAGCTACCACGACCGGACCCTCTGGACCATCAACAGCTGGCACGCCCAGACCCTCTGGACCACCAACAGCTGGCACGCCCAGGCCCTCTGGACCGTCATCATTTGGTACACCCGCAGCCTCTGGAACAGCAACAGCTGGAACTCCCGGACAATCCGGACCATCATCTGGTGGCACTCACGGGCCCTCTGGACCATCAACACCTGCCACGCCTGCACCATCTGGACCATCAACAGCTGCCACGCCCGGTCCCTCTGCAGCATCAAGAGCTGGCACGGCCGGACCCTCTGGACCAGCAACAGCTGCCACGGCCAGACCTTCTTTACCATCAACAGCTGGCACGCCCGGACCCTCTGGAGCATCAACAGCACCCACGGCTGGAACCCCTGGACCATCCACGGTTGGCACACCAGGACCATCCGGACCACCCACAGCTACCACGACCGGACCCTCTGGACCATCAACAGCTGGCACGCCCAGACCCTCTGGACCACCAACAGCTGGCACGCCCAGGCCCTCTGGACCGTCATCATTTGGTACACCCGCAGCCTCTGGAACAGCAACAGCTGGAACTCCCGGACAATCCGGACCATCATCTGGTGGCACTCACGGGCCCTCTGGACCATCAACACCTGCCACGCCTGCACCATCTGGACCATCAACAGCTGCCACGCCCGGTCCCTCTGCAGCATCAAGAGCTGGCACGGCCGGACCCTCTGGACCAGCAACAGCTGCCACGGCCAGACCTTCTTTACCATCAACAGCTGGCACGCCCGGACCCTCTGTAGCATCAACAGCTGGCACGGCCGGACCCTCTGGGCCATCAACAGCTGGCACGCCCGGGCCCTCTAGACCATTAACAGCTGCTACGTCCGAAACCTCTAGAGCATCAACAGCTGGCATGCCTCCACCCCCTAGACCAGCAACAACTGGCACGCCCGGACCCTCTGAAACATCAAAAACTGGCACTCTCAGGCCCTCAAGACCACCAACACCTGGCACGCCCGGAACATCTGCAGCGTCAACAGTTGGCACACCTGGACCCACTGGAGCATCAACAGCTGCCACGCCCAGACCGCCTGGACCATCAACACTTGCTACATCCGGACCATCTCGAGCATCAACAGGTGGCAGGCCCAGACCCTCTGGACCATCAAGAGCTAGCTCACCAGGATCCTATGGACCGTCATCACCTGGCACACCTGAACCCTCTGGAACATCAACAGCTGGCACGCCCGGACCCTCTGGACCATCATCTGCTGCCACGCACGGACCCTCTGGACCGTCAACAGCAGGCACGCTAGCACCCTCTGTAGCATCAACAGCTGGCACCCCCAGAACCTCTGGACCATCATCCGCTGCCACACGTGGACCCTCTGGGCAATCAACAGCTGCCTCGCCCGGACTCTCTGGACCATCAACAGCTCGCACGCCGGGACCCACTGGAGCATCCACAGCTGCAACGTCTGGACCATCTGGATCATCAACAGCTGGTACGCCTGAACCCTCTGGACCATCCACAGCTGCCACCCCCGGACCGACTGGACCATCAACAGCTGCTTGGCCCGGATCCTCTGGAGCGTCAACATCTGGCACAGCTGGACCTTCTGGAACATCAACAACTGCCACGCCCGGACCCTCTGGAGCACCAACGTCTGGCACGCCCGGTCCCTCTGGACCATCAACAGCCGGCACGCCCGGACCCTCTGGAGCATCAACAGCACCCACGGCTGGAACCCCTGGACCATCCACGGTTGGCACACCAGGACCATCCGGACCACCCACAGCTACCACGACCGGACCCTCTGGACCATCAACAGCTGGCACGCCCAGACCCTCTGGACCACCAACAGCTGGCACGCCCAGGCCCTCTGGACCGTCATCATTTGGTACACCCACAGCCTCTGGAACAGCAACAGCTGGAACGCCCGGACAATCCGGACCATCATCTGGTGGCACTCACGGGCCCTCTGGACCATCAACACCTGCCACGCCTGCACCATCTGGACCATCAACAGCTGCCACGCCCGGTCCCTCTGCAGCATCAAGAGCTGGCACGGCCGGACCCTCTGGACCAGCAACAACTGCCACGCCCAGACCCTCTGGACCATCAACAGCTGGCACGCCCGGACCCTCTGTAGCATCAACAGCTGGCACGGCCGGACCCTCTGGACCCTCTTCACCTGGCACGCCCAGACCCTCTGGGCCATCAACAGCTGGCATGCCCGGGCCCTCTAGACCATTAACAGCTGCTACGTCCGAAACCTCTGGAGCATCAACAGCTGGCACGCCTCCACCCCCTAGACCAGCAACAACTGGCACGCCCGGACCCTCTGAAACATCAAAAACTGGCACTCTCAGGCCCTCAGGACCACCAACACCTGGCACGCTCGGACCCTCTGCAGCATCAACAGTTGGCACGCCCGGAACCTCTGCAGCGTCAACAGTTGGCACGCCTGGACCCACTGGAGCATCAACAGCTGCCACGCCCAGACCGCCTGGACCATCAACACTTGCTACATCCGGACCATCTGGAGCATCAACAGCTGGCACGCCGGGACAATCTGGGCCATCAAGAGCTAGCTCACCAGGATCCTATGGACCGTCATCACCTGGCACACCTGAACCCTCTGGAACATCAACAGCTGGCACGCCCGGACCCTCTGGACCATCATCTGCTGCCACGCACGGACCCTCTCTACCGTCAACAGCAGGCACGCTAGCACCCTCTGTAGCATCAACAGCTGGCACCCCCAGAACCTCTGGACCATCATCCGCTGCCACGCGTGGACCCTCTGGGCAATCAACAGCTGCCTCGCCCGGACTCTCGGGACCATCAACAGCTCGCACGCCGGGACCCACTGGAGCATCCACAGCTGCAACGTCTGGACCATCTGGATCATCAACAGCTGGTACGCCTGAACCCTCTGGACCATCCACAGCTGCCACCCCCGGACCGACTGGACCATCAACAGCTGCTTGGCCCGGATCCTCTGGAGCGTCAACATCTGGCACAGCTGGACCTTCTGGAACATCAACAACTGCCACGCCCGGACCCTCTGGAGCACCAACGTCTGGCACGCCCGGTCCCTCTGGACCATCAACAGCCGGCACGCCCGGACCCTCTGGAGCATCAACAGCACCCACGGCTGGAACCCCTGGACCATCCACGGTTGGCACACCAGGACCATCCGGACCACCCACAGCTACCACGACCGGACCCTCTGGACCATCAACAGCTGGCACGCCCAGACCCTCTGGACCACCAACAGCTGGCACGCCCAGGCCCTCTGGACCGTCATCATTTGGTACACCCGCAGCCTCTGGAACAGCAACAGCTGGAACTCCCGGACAATCCGGACCATCATCTGGTGGCACTCACGGGCCCTCTGGACCATCAACACCTGCCACGCCTGCACCATCTGGACCATCAACAGCTGCCACGCCCGGTCCCTCTGCAGCATCAAGAGCTGGCACGGCCGGACCCTCTGGACCAGCAACAGCTGCCACGGCCAGACCTTCTTTACCATCAACAGCTGGCACGCCCGGACCCTCTGTAGCATCAACAGCTGGCACGGCCGGACCCTCTGGGCCATCAACAGCTGGCACGCCCGGGCCCTCTAGACCATTAACAGCTGCTACGTCCGAAACCTCTAGAGCATCAACAGCTGGCATGCCTCCACCCCCTAGACCAGCAACAACTGGCACGCCCGGACCCTCTGAAACATCAAAAACTGGCACTCTCAGGCCCTCAAGACCACCAACACCTGGCACGCCCGGAACCTCTGCAGCGTCAACAGTTGGCACGCCTGGACCCACTGGAGCATCAACAGCTGCCACGCCGAGACCGCCTGGACCATCAACACTTGCTACATCCGGACCATCTGGAGCATCAACAGCTGGCACGCCCGGACCCTCTGGACCATCAAGAGCTAGCTCACCAGGATCCTATGGACCGTCATCACCTGGCACACCTGAACCCTCTGGAACATCAACAGCTGGCACGCCCGGACCCTCTGGACCATCATCTGCTGCCACGCACGGACCCTCTGGACCGTCAACAGCAGGCACGCTAGCACCCTCTGTAGCATCAACAGCTGGCACCCCCAGAACCTCTGGACCATCATCCGCTGCCACGCGTGGACCCTCTGGGCAATCAACAGCTGCCTCGCCCGGACTCTCTGGACCATCAACAGCTCGCACGCCGGGACCCACTGGAGCATCCACAGCTGCAACGTCTGGACCATCTGGATCATCAACAGCTGGTACGCCTGAACCCTCTGGACCATCCACAGCTGCCACCCCCGGACCGACTGGACCATCAACAGCTGCTTGGCCCGGATCCTCTGGAGCGTCAACATCTGGCACAGCTGGACCTTCTGGAACATCAACAACTGCCACGCCCGGACCCTCTGGAGCACCAACGTCTGGCATGCCCGGCCCTTCTGGACCATCAACAGCCGGCACGCCCAGACCCTCTGGAGCATCAACAGCACCCACGGCTGGAACCCCTGGACCATCCACGGTTGGCACACCAGGACCATCCGGACCACCCACAGCTACCACGACCGGACCCTCTGGACCATCAACAGCTGGCACGCCCAGACCCTCTGGACCACCAACAGCTGGCACGCCCAGGCCCTCTGGACCGTCATCATTTGGTACACCCGCAGCCTCTGGAACAGCAACAGCTGGAACTCCCGGACAATCCGGACCATCATCTGGTGGCACTCACGGGCCCTCTGGACCATCAACACCTGCCACGCCTGCACCATCTGGACCATCAACAGCTGCCACGCCCGGTCCCTCTGCAGCATCAAGAGCTGGCACGGCCGGACCCTCTGGACCAGCAACAGCTGCCACGGCCAGACCTTCTTTACCATCAACAGCTGGCACGCCCGGACCCTCTGTAGCATCAACAGCTGGCACGGCCGGACCCTCTGGGCCATCAACAGCTGGCACGCCCGGGCCCTCTAGACCATTAACAGCTGCTACGTCCGAAACCTCTAGAGCATCAACAGCTGGCATGCCTCCACCCCCTAGACCAGCAACAACTGGCACGCCCGGACCCTCTGAAACATCAAAAACTGGCACTCTCAGGCCCTCAAGACCACCAACACCTGGCACGCCCGGAACCTCTGCAGCGTCAACAGTTGGCACGCCTGGACCCACTGGAGCATCAACAGCTGCCACGCCGAGACCGCCTGGACCATCAACACTTGCTACATCCGGACCATCTGGAGCATCAACAGCTGGCACGCCCGGACCCTCTGGACCATCAAGAGCTAGCTCACCAGGATCGTATGGACCGTCATCACCTGGCACACCTGAACCCTCTGGAACATCAACAGCTGGCACGCCCGGACCCTCTGGACCATCATCTGCTGCCACGCACGGACCCTCTGGACCGTCAACAGCAGGCACGCTAGCACCCTCTGTAGCATCAACAGCTGGCACCCCCAGAACCTCTGGACCATCATCCGCTGCCACACGTGGACCCTCTGGGCTATCAACAGCTGCCTTGCCCGGACTCTCTGGACAATCAACAGCTCGCACGCCGGGACCCACTGGAGCATCCACAGCTGCAACGTCTGGACCATCTGGATCATCAACAGCTGGCACGCCTGAACCCTCTGGACCATCCACAGCTGCCACCCCCGGACCGTCTGGACCATCAACAGCTGCTTGGCCCGGATCCTCTGGAGCGTCAACATCTGGCACAGCTGGACCTTCTGGAACATCAACAACTGCCACGCCCGGACCCTCTGGAGCACCAACGTCTGGCACACCCGGTCCCTCTGGACCATCAACAGCCGGCACGCCCGGACCCTCTGGAGCATCAACAGCACCCACGGCTGGAACCCCTGGACCATCCACGGTTGGCACACCAGGACCATCCGGACCACCCACAGCTACCACGACCGGACCCTCTGGACCATCAACAGCTGGCACGCCCAGACCCTCTGGACCACCAACAGCTGGCACGCCCAGGCCCTCTGGACCGTCATCATTTGGTACACCCGCAGCCTCTGGAACAGCAACAGCTGGAACGCCCGGACAATCCGGACCATCATCTGGTGGCACTCACGGGCCCTCTGGACCATCAACACCTGCCACGCCTGCACCATCTGGACCATCAACAGCTGCCACGCCCGGTCCCTCTGCAGCATCAAGAGCTGGCACGGCCGGACCCTCTGGACCAGCAACAACTGCCACGCCCAGACCCTCTGGACCATCAACAGCTGGCACGCCCGGACCCTCTGTAGCATCAACAGCTGGCACGGCCGGACCCTCTGGACCGTCTTCATCTGGCTCGCCCAGACCCTCTGGGCCATCAACAGCTGGCACGCCCGGGCCCTCTAGACCATTAACAGCTGCTACGTCCGAAACCTCTGGAGCATCAACAGCTGGCACGCCTCCACCCCCTAGACCAGCAACAACTGGCATGCCCGGACCCTCTGAAACATCAAAAACTGGCACTCTCAGGCCCTCAAGACCACCAACACCTGCCACGCTCGGACCCTCTGGAGCATCAACATTTGGCACGCCCGGAACCTCTGCAGCGTCAACAGTTGGCACGCCTGGACCCACTGGAGCATCAACAGCTGCCACGCCGAGACCGCCTGGACCATCAACACTTGCTACATCCGGACCCTCTGGAGCATCAACTGCTGGCACGCCCGGACAATCTGGACCATCAAGAGCTAGCTCACCAGGATCCTATGGACCGTCATCACCTGGCACACCTGAACCCTCTGGAACATCAACAGCTGGCACGCCCGGACCCTCTGGACCATCATCTGCTGCCACGCACGGACCCTCTGGACCGTCAACAGCAGGCGCGCTAACACCCTCTGTAGCATCAACAGCTGGCACCCCCAGAACCTCTGGACCATCATCCGCTGCCACACGTGGACCCTCTGGGCAATCAACAGCTGCCTCGCCCGGACTCTCTGGACCATCAACAGCCGGCACGCCCGGACCCTCTGGGGCATCAACAGCACCCACGGCTGGAACCCCTGGACCATCCACTGTTGGCACACCAGGACCATCCGGACCACCCACAGCTACCACGACCGGACCCTCTGGACCATCAACAGCTGGCACGCCCAGACCCTCTGGACCACCAACAGCTGGCACGCCCAGGCCCTCTGGACCGTCATCATTTGGTACACCCGCAGCCTCTGGAACAGCAACAGCTGGAACTCCCGGACAATCCGGACCATCATCTGGTGGCACTCACGGGCCCTCTGGACCATCAACACCTGCCACGCCTGCACCATCTGGACCATCAACAGCTGCCACGCCCGGTCCCTCTGCAGCATCAAGAGCTGGCACGGCCGGACCCTCTGGACCAGCAACAACTGCCACGCCCAGACCTTCTGGACCATCAACAGCTGCCACGCCCGGACCCTCTGTAGCATCAACAGCTGGCACGGCCAGACCCTCTGGACCCTCTTCACCTGGCACGCCCAGACCCTCTGGGCCATCAACAGCTGGCACGCCCGGGCCCTCTAGACCATTAACAGCTGCTACATCCGAAACCTCTGGAGAATCAACAGCTGGCACGCCTCCACCCCCTAGACCAGCAACAACTGGCACGCCCGGACCCTCTGAAACATCAAAAACTGGCACTCTCAGGCCCTCAAGACCACCAACACCTGGCACGCCCGGAACCTCTGCAGCGTCAACAGTTGGCACGCCTGGACCCACTGGAGCATCAACAGCTGCCACGCCCAGACCGCCTGGACCATCAACACTTGCTACATCCGGACCATCTGGAGCATCAACAGCTGGCACGCCCAGACCCTCTGGGCCATCAAGAGCTAGCTCACCAGGATCCTATGGACCGTCATCACCTGGCACACCTGAACCCTCTGGAACATCAACAGCTGGCACGCCCGGACCCTCTGGACCATCATCTGCTGCCACGCACGGACCCTCTGGACCGTCAACAGCAGGCACGCTAGCACCCTCTGTAGCATCAACAGCTGGCACCCCCAGAACCTCTGGACCATCATCCGCTGCCACGCGTGGACCCTCTGGGCAATCAACAGCTGCCTCGCCCGGACTCTCTGGACCATCAACAGCCGGCACGCCCGGACCCTCTGGAGCATCAACAGCACCCACGGCTGGAACCCCTGGACCATCCACTGTTGGCACACCAGGACCATCCGGACCACCCACAGCTACCACGACCGGACCCTCTGGACCATCAACAGCTGGCACGCCCAGACCCTCTGGACCACCAACAGCTGGCACGCCCAGGCCCTCTGGACCGTCATCATTTGGTACACCCGCAGCCTCTGGAACAGCAACAGCTGGAACTCCCGGACAATCCGGACCATCATCTGGTGGCACTCACGGGCCCTCTGGACCATCAACACCTGCCACGCCTGCACCATCTGGACCATCAACAGCTGCCACGCCCGGTCCCTCTGCAGCATCAAGAGCTGGCACGGCCGGACCCTCTGGACCAGCAACAGCTGCCACGGCCAGACCTTCTTTACCATCAACAGCTGGCACGCCCGGACCCTCTGTAGCATCAACAGCTGGCACGGCCGGACCCTCTGGGCCATCAACAGCTGGCACGCCCGGGCCCTCTAGACCATTAACAGCTGCTACGTCCGAAACCTCTAGAGCATCAACAGCTGGCATGCCTCCACCCCCTAGACCAGCAACAACTGGCACGCCCGGACCCTCTGAAACATCAAAAACTGGCACTCTCAGGCCCTCAAGACCACCAACACCTGGCACGCCCGGAACCTCTGCAGCGTCAACAGTTGGCACGCCTGGACCCACTGGAGCATCAACAGCTGCCACGCCGAGACCGCCTGGACCATCAACACTTGCTACATCCGGACCATCTGGAGCATCAACAGCTGGCACGCCCGGACCCTCTGGACCATCAAGAGCTAGCTCACCAGGATCCTATGGACCGTCATCACCTGGCACACCTGAACCCTCTGGAACATCAACAGCTGGCACGCCCGGACCCTCTGGACCATCATCTGCTGCCACGCACGGACCCTCTGGACCGTCAACAGCAGGCACGCTAGCACCCTCTGTAGCATCAACAGCTGGCACCCCCAGAACCTCTGGACCATCATCCGCTGCCACGCGTGGACCCTCTGGGCAATCAACAGCTGCCTCGCCCGGACTCTCTGGACCATCAACAGCTCGCACGCCGGGACCCACTGGAGCATCCACAGCTGCAACGTCTGGACCATCTGGATCATCAACAGCTGGTACGCCTGAACCCTCTGGACCATCCACAGCTGCCACCCCCGGACCGACTGGACCATCAACAGCTGCTTGGCCCGGATCCTCTGGAGCGTCAACATCTGGCACAGCTGGACCTTCTGGAACATCAACAACTGCCACGCCCGGACCCTCTGGAGCACCAACGTCTGGCATGCCCGGCCCTTCTGGACCATCAACAGCCGGCACGCCCAGACCCTCTGGAGCATCAACAGCACCCACGGCTGGAACCCCTGGACCATCCACGGTTGGCACACCAGGACCATCCGGACCACCCACAGCTACCACGACCGGACCCTCTGGACCATCAACAGCTGGCACGCCCAGACCCTCTGGACCACCAACAGCTGGCACGCCCAGGCCCTCTGGACCGTCATCATTTGGTACACCCGCAGCCTCTGGAACAGCAACAGCTGGAACTCCCGGACAATCCGGACCATCATCTGGTGGCACTCACGGGCCCTCTGGACCATCAACACCTGCCACGCCTGCACCATCTGGACCATCAACAGCTGCCACGCCCGGTCCCTCTGCAGCATCAAGAGCTGGCACGGCCGGACCCTCTGGACCAGCAACAGCTGCCACGGCCAGACCTTCTTTACCATCAACAGCTGGCACGCCCGGACCCTCTGTAGCATCAACAGCTGGCACGGCCGGACCCTCTGGGCCATCAACAGCTGGCACGCCCGGGCCCTCTAGACCATTAACAGCTGCTACGTCCGAAACCTCTAGAGCATCAACAGCTGGCATGCCTCCACCCCCTAGACCAGCAACAACTGGCACGCCCGGACCCTCTGAAACATCAAAAACTGGCACTCTCAGGCCCTCAAGACCACCAACACCTGGCACGCCCGGAACCTCTGCAGCGTCAACAGTTGGCACGCCTGGACCCACTGGAGCATCAACAGCTGCCACGCCGAGACCGCCTGGACCATCAACACTTGCTACATCCGGACCATCTGGAGCATCAACAGCTGGCACGCCCGGACCCTCTGGACCATCAAGAGCTAGCTCACCAGGATCGTATGGACCGTCATCACCTGGCACACCTGAACCCTCTGGAACATCAACAGCTGGCACGCCCGGACCCTCTGGACCATCATCTGCTGCCACGCACGGACCCTCTGGACCGTCAACAGCAGGCACGCTAGCACCCTCTGTAGCATCAACAGCTGGCACCCCCAGAACCTCTGGACCATCATCCGCTGCCACACGTGGACCCTCTGGGCTATCAACAGCTGCCTTGCCCGGACTCTCTGGACAATCAACAGCTCGCACGCCGGGACCCACTGGAGCATCCACAGCTGCAACGTCTGGACCATCTGGATCATCAACAGCTGGCACGCCTGAACCCTCTGGACCATCCACAGCTGCCACCCCCGGACCGTCTGGACCATCAACAGCTGCTTGGCCCGGATCCTCTGGAGCGTCAACATCTGGCACAGCTGGACCTTCTGGAACATCAACAACTGCCACGCCCGGACCCTCTGGAGCACCAACGTCTGGCACACCCGGTCCCTCTGGACCATCAACAGCCGGCACGCCCGGACCCTCTGGAGCATCAACAGCACCCACGGCTGGAACCCCTGGACCATCCACGGTTGGCACACCAGGACCATCCGGACCACCCACAGCTACCACGACCGGACCCTCTGGACCATCAACAGCTGGCACGCCCAGACCCTCTGGACCACCAACAGCTGGCACGCCCAGGCCCTCTGGACCGTCATCATTTGGTACACCCGCAGCCTCTGGAACAGCAACAGCTGGAACGCCCGGACAATCCGGACCATCATCTGGTGGCACTCACGGGCCCTCTGGACCATCAACACCTGCCACGCCTGCACCATCTGGACCATCAACAGCTGCCACGCCCGGTCCCTCTGCAGCATCAAGAGCTGGCACGGCCGGACCCTCTGGACCAGCAACAACTGCCACGCCCAGACCCTCTGGACCATCAACAGCTGGCACGCCCGGACCCTCTGTAGCATCAACAGCTGGCACGGCCGGACCCTCTGGACCGTCTTCATCTGGCTCGCCCAGACCCTCTGGGCCATCAACAGCTGGCACGCCCGGGCCCTCTAGACCATTAACAGCTGCTACGTCCGAAACCTCTGGAGCATCAACAGCTGGCACGCCTCCACCCCCTAGACCAGCAACAACTGGCATGCCCGGACCCTCTGAAACATCAAAAACTGGCACTCTCAGGCCCTCAAGACCACCAACACCTGCCACGCTCGGACCCTCTGGAGCATCAACATTTGGCACGCCCGGAACCTCTGCAGCGTCAACAGTTGGCACGCCTGGACCCACTGGAGCATCAACAGCTGCCACGCCGAGACCGCCTGGACCATCAACACTTGCTACATCCGGACCCTCTGGAGCATCAACTGCTGGCACGCCCGGACAATCTGGACCATCAAGAGCTAGCTCACCAGGATCCTATGGACCGTCATCACCTGGCACACCTGAACCCTCTGGAACATCAACAGCTGGCACGCCCGGACCCTCTGGACCATCATCTGCTGCCACGCACGGACCCTCTGGACCGTCAACAGCAGGCGCGCTAACACCCTCTGTAGCATCAACAGCTGGCACCCCCAGAACCTCTGGACCATCATCCGCTGCCACACGTGGACCCTCTGGGCAATCAACAGCTGCCTCGCCCGGACTCTCTGGACCATCAACAGCCGGCACGCCCGGACCCTCTGGGGCATCAACAGCACCCACGGCTGGAACCCCTGGACCATCCACTGTTGGCACACCAGGACCATCCGGACCACCCACAGCTACCACGACCGGACCCTCTGGACCATCAACAGCTGGCACGCCCAGACCCTCTGGACCACCAACAGCTGGCACGCCCAGGCCCTCTGGACCGTCATCATTTGGTACACCCGCAGCCTCTGGAACAGCAACAGCTGGAACTCCCGGACAATCCGGACCATCATCTGGTGGCACTCACGGGCCCTCTGGACCATCAACACCTGCCACGCCTGCACCATCTGGACCATCAACAGCTGCCACGCCCGGTCCCTCTGCAGCATCAAGAGCTGGCACGGCCGGACCCTCTGGACCAGCAACAACTGCCACGCCCAGACCTTCTGGACCATCAACAGCTGCCACGCCCGGACCCTCTGTAGCATCAACAGCTGGCACGGCCAGACCCTCTGGACCCTCTTCACCTGGCACGCCCAGACCCTCTGGGCCATCAACAGCTGGCACGCCCGGGCCCTCTAGACCATTAACAGCTGCTACATCCGAAACCTCTGGAGAATCAACAGCTGGCACGCCTCCACCCCCTAGACCAGCAACAACTGGCACGCCCGGACCCTCTGAAACATCAAAAACTGGCACTCTCAGGCCCTCAAGACCACCAACACCTGGCACGCCCGGAACCTCTGCAGCGTCAACAGTTGGCACGCCTGGACCCACTGGAGCATCAACAGCTGCCACGCCCAGACCGCCTGGACCATCAACACTTGCTACATCCGGACCATCTGGAGCATCAACAGCTGGCACGCCCAGACCCTCTGGGCCATCAAGAGCTAGCTCACCAGGATCCTATGGACCGTCATCACCTGGCACACCTGAACCCTCTGGAACATCAACAGCTGGCACGCCCGGACCCTCTGGACCATCATCTGCTGCCACGCACGGACCCTCTGGACCGTCAACAGCAGGCACGCTAGCACCCTCTGTAGCATCAACAGCTGGCACCCCCAGAACCTCTGGACCATCATCCGCTGCCACGCGTGGACCCTCTGGGCAATCAACAGCTGCCTCGCCCGGACTCTCTGGACCATCAACAGCCGGCACGCCCGGACCCTCTGGAGCATCAACAGCACCCACGGCTGGAACCCCTGGACCATCCACTGTTGGCACACCAGGACCATCCTGACCACCCACAGCTACCACGCCCGGACCCTCTGAAACATCAAAAACTGGCACTCTCAGGCCCTCAGGACCACCAACACCTGGCACGCTCGGACCCTCTGCAGCATCAACAGTTGGCACGCCCGGAACCTCTGCAGCGTCAACAGTTGGCACGCCTGGACCCACTGGAGCATCAACAGCTGCCACGCCCAGACCGCCTGGACCATCAACACTTGCTACATCCGGACCATCTGGAGCATCAACAGCTGGCACGCCGGGACAATCTGGGCCATCAAGAGCTAGCTCACCAGGATCCTATGGACCGTCATCACCTGGCACACCTGAACCCTCTGGAACATCAACAGCTGGCACGCCCGGACCCTCTGGACCATCATCTGCTGCCACGCACGGACCCTCTGGACCGTCAACAGCAGGCACGCTAGCACCCTCTGTAGCATCAACAGCTGGCACCCCCAGAACCTCTGGACCATCATCCGCTGCCACGCGTGGACCCTCTGGGCAATCAACAGCTGCCTCGCCCGGACTCTCGGGACCATCAACAGCTCGCACGCCGGGACCCACTGGAGCATCCACAGCTGCAACGTCTGGACCATCTGGATCATCAACAGCTGGTACGCCTGAACCCTCTGGACCATCCACAGCTGCCACCCCCGGACCGACTGGACCATCAACAGCTGCTTGGCCCGGATCCTCTGGAGCGTCAACATCTGGCACAGCTGGACCTTCTGGAACATCAACAACTGCCACGCCCGGACCCTCTGGAGCACCAACGTCTGGCACGCCCGGTCCCTCTGGACCATCAACAGCCGGCACGCCCGGACCCTCTGGAGCATCAACAGCACCCACGGCTGGAACCCCTGGACCATCCACGGTTGGCACACCAGGACCATCCGGACCACCCACAGCTACCACGACCGGACCCTCTGGACCATCAACAGCTGGCACGCCCAGACCCTCTGGACCACCAACAGCTGGCACGCCCAGGCCCTCTGGACCGTCATCATTTGGTACACCCGCAGCCTCTGGAACAGCAACAGCTGGAACTCCCGGACAATCCGGACCATCATCTGGTGGCACTCACGGGCCCTCTGGACCATCAACACCTGCCACGCCTGCACCATCTGGACCATCAACAGCTGCCACGCCCAGTCCCTCTGCAGCATCAAGAGCTGGCACGGCCGGACCCTCTGGACCAGCAACAGCTGCCACGGCCAGACCTTCTTTACCATCAACAGCTGGCACGCCCGGACCCTCTGTAGCATCAACAGCTGGCACGGCCGGACCCTCTGGGCCATCAACAGCTGGCACGCCCGGGCCCTCTAGACCATTAACAGCTGCTACGTCCGAAACCTCTAGAGCATCAACAGCTGGCATGCCTCCACCCCCTAGACCAGCAACAACTGGCACGCCCGGACCCTCTGAAACATCAAAAACTGGCACTCTCAGGCCCTCAAGACCACCAACACCTGGCACGCCCGGAACATCTGCAGCGTCAACAGTTGGCACGCCTGGACCCACTGGAGCATCAACAGCTGCCACGCCCAGACCGCCTGGACCATCAACACTTGCTACATCCGGACCATCTCGAGCATCAACAGGTGGCAGGCCCAGACCCTCTGGACCATCAAGAGCTAGCTCACCAGGATCCTATGGACCGTCATCACCTGGCACACCTGAACCCTCTGGAACATCAACAGCTGGCACGCCCGGACCCTCTGGACCATCATCTGCTGCCACGCACGGACCCTCTGGACCGTCAACAGCAGGCACGCTAGCACCCTCTGTAGCATCAACAGCTGGCACCCCCAGAACCTCTGGACCATCATCCGCTGCCACACGTGGACCCTCTGGGCAATCAACAGCTGCCTCGCCCGGACTCTCTGGACCATCAACAGCTCGCACGCCGGGACCCACTGGAGCATCCACAGCTGCAACGTCTGGACCATCTGGATCATCAACAGCTGGTACGCCTGAACCCTCTGGACCATCCACAGCTGCCACCCCCGGACCGACTGGACCATCAACAGCTGCTTGGCCCGGATCCTCTGGAGCGTCAACATCTGGCACAGCTGGACCTTCTGGAACATCAACAACTGCCACGCCCGGACCCTCTGGAGCACCAACGTCTGGCACGCCCGGTCCCTCTGGACCATCAACAGCCGGCACGCCCGGACCCTCTGGAGCATCAACAGCACCCACGGCTGGAACCCCTGGACCATCCACGGTTGGCACACCAGGACCATCCGGACCACCCACAGCTACCACGACCGGACCCTCTGGACCATCAACAGCTGGCACGCCCAGACCCTCTGGACCACCAACAGCTGGCACGCCCAGGCCCTCTGGACCGTCATCATTTGGTACACCCACAGCCTCTGGAACAGCAACAGCTGGAACGCCCGGACAATCCGGACCATCATCTGGTGGCACTCACGGGCCCTCTGGACCATCAACACCTGCCACGCCTGCACCATCTGGACCATCAACAGCTGCCACGCCCGGTCCCTCTGCAGCATCAAGAGCTGGCACGGCCGGACCCTCTGGACCAGCAACAACTGCCACGCCCAGACCCTCTGGACCATCAACAGCTGGCACGCCCGGACCCTCTGTAGCATCAACAGCTGGCACGGCCGGACCCTCTGGACCCTCTTCACCTGGCACGCCCAGACCCTCTGGGCCATCAACAGCTGGCATGCCCGGGCCCTCTAGACCATTAACAGCTGCTACGTCCGAAACCTCTGGAGCATCAACAGCTGGCACGCCTCCACCCCCTAGACCAGCAACAACTGGCACGCCCGGACCCTCTGAAACATCAAAAACTGGCACTCTCAGGCCCTCAGGACCACCAACACCTGGCACGCTCGGACCCTCTGCAGCATCAACAGTTGGCACGCCCGGAACCTCTGCAGCGTCAACAGTTGGCACGCCTGGACCCACTGGAGCATCAACAGCTGCCACGCCCAGACCGCCTGGACCATCAACACTTGCTACATCCGGACCATCTGGAGCATCAACAGCTGGCACGCCGGGACAATCTGGGCCATCAAGAGCTAGCTCACCAGGATCCTATGGACCGTCATCACCTGGCACACCTGAACCCTCTGGAACATCAACAGCTGGCACGCCCGGACCCTCTGGACCATCATCTGCTGCCACGCACGGACCCTCTCTACCGTCAACAGCAGGCACGCTAGCACCCTCTGTAGCATCAACAGCTGGCACCCCCAGAACCTCTGGACCATCATCCGCTGCCACGCGTGGACCCTCTGGGCAATCAACAGCTGCCTCGCCCGGACTCTCGGGACCATCAACAGCTCGCACGCCGGGACCCACTGGAGCATCCACAGCTGCAACGTCTGGACCATCTGGATCATCAACAGCTGGTACGCCTGAACCCTCTGGACCATCCACAGCTGCCACCCCCGGACCGACTGGACCATCAACAGCTGCTTGGCCCGGATCCTCTGGAGCGTCAACATCTGGCACAGCTGGACCTTCTGGAACATCAACAACTGCCACGCCCGGACCCTCTGGAGCACCAACGTCTGGCACGCCCGGTCCCTCTGGACCATCAACAGCCGGCACGCCCGGACCCTCTGGAGCATCAACAGCACCCACGGCTGGAACCCCTGGACCATCCACGGTTGGCACACCAGGACCATCCGGACCACCCACAGCTACCACGACCGGACCCTCTGGACCATCAACAGCTGGCACGCCCAGACCCTCTGGACCACCAACAGCTGGCACGCCCAGGCCCTCTGGACCGTCATCATTTGGTACACCCGCAGCCTCTGGAACAGCAACAGCTGGAACTCCCGGACAATCCGGACCATCATCTGGTGGCACTCACGGGCCCTCTGGACCATCAACACCTGCCACGCCTGCACCATCTGGACCATCAACAGCTGCCACGCCCGGTCCCTCTGCAGCATCAAGAGCTGGCACGGCCGGACCCTCTGGACCAGCAACAGCTGCCACGGCCAGACCTTCTTTACCATCAACAGCTGGCACGCCCGGACCCTCTGTAGCATCAACAGCTGGCACGGCCGGACCCTCTGGGCCATCAACAGCTGGCACGCCCGGGCCCTCTAGACCATTAACAGCTGCTACGTCCGAAACCTCTAGAGCATCAACAGCTGGCATGCCTCCACCCCCTAGACCAGCAACAACTGGCACGCCCGGACCCTCTGAAACATCAAAAACTGGCACTCTCAGGCCCTCAAGACCACCAACACCTGGCACGCCCGGAACCTCTGCAGCGTCAACAGTTGGCACGCCTGGACCCACTGGAGCATCAACAGCTGCCACGCCGAGACCGCCTGGACCATCAACACTTGCTACATCCGGACCATCTGGAGCATCAACAGCTGGCACGCCCGGACCCTCTGGACCATCAAGAGCTAGCTCACCAGGATCCTATGGACCGTCATCACCTGGCACACCTGAACCCTCTGGAACATCAACAGCTGGCACGCCCGGACCCTCTGGACCATCATCTGCTGCCACGCACGGACCCTCTGGACCGTCAACAGCAGGCACGCTAGCACCCTCTGTAGCATCAACAGCTGGCACCCCCAGAACCTCTGGACCATCATCCGCTGCCACGCGTGGACCCTCTGGGCAATCAACAGCTGCCTCGCCCGGACTCTCTGGACCATCAACAGCTCGCACGCCGGGACCCACTGGAGCATCCACAGCTGCAACGTCTGGACCATCTGGATCATCAACAGCTGGTACGCCTGAACCCTCTGGACCATCCACAGCTGCCACCCCCGGACCGACTGGACCATCAACAGCTGCTTGGCCCGGATCCTCTGGAGCGTCAACATCTGGCACAGCTGGACCTTCTGGAACATCAACAACTGCCACGCCCGGACCCTCTGGAGCACCAACGTCTGGCATGCCCGGCCCTTCTGGACCATCAACAGCCGGCACGCCCAGACCCTCTGGAGCATCAACAGCACCCACGGCTGGAACCCCTGGACCATCCACGGTTGGCACACCAGGACCATCCGGACCACCCACAGCTACCACGACCGGACCCTCTGGACCATCAACAGCTGGCACGCCCAGACCCTCTGGACCACCAACAGCTGGCACGCCCAGGCCCTCTGGACCGTCATCATTTGGTACACCCGCAGCCTCTGGAACAGCAACAGCTGGAACGCCCGGACAATCCGGACCATCATCTGGTGGCACTCACGGGCCCTCTGGACCATCAACACCTGCCACGCCTGCACCATCTGGACCATCAACAACTGCCACTCCCGGTCCCTCTGCAGCATCAAGAGCTGGCACGGCCGGACCCTCTGGACCAGCAACAACTGCCACGCCCAGACCCTCTGGACCATCAACAGCTGGCACGCCCGGACCCTCTGTAGCATCAACAGCTGGCACGGCCGGAACCTCTGGACCCTCTTCACCTGGCACGCCCAGACCCTCTGGGCCATCAACAGCTGGAACGCCTCTTGGGCCAAGTGAAACATCTGGAGCACCAAGCAGAGAAGTGACACCTTCTGAAGGCAAGTCCGTTGACTTTAGAAGTGCACTCGAAGGCACTAGGTTTTGTGGTTATTTATAATTAGGGGTCAGAATTCTGATTACTTTAATCATTGTGATTTTAACAAAGTACAGCTATCAAATCATATAGGTTCTTGGAAAAAAGGTGAATGTTTTCAAAAAGATTGAAATTTTAGCTTGAATCTCTAAATCTGTGTCAGAAGCACTGTAAATTGAACCCATTGTTTCTATGTTTATCAGGTAAAACAGAATGGTCCGTGGGAGCCACCACAGGAGCAGCCAGAGGAAGCACAGGAGGAGCATCAGCCAGTGGGGCCACCAGCGCTGGAAACCCAGCAGGCAAGCAAAACCTCACCTGAACGGCTGTGGTGGGTTCCCGCACTAGTTGAAGCCTCAGATTTTGATAATGAGATTCAAGTAAAGGTAATTAAGGACACCGCCACTCACCAGTCAGTTTCTCACACTGTGGTGGCTTGAAACAAGGCAGTTCTCAAGCAGTTGCCTTCAATTGAGGATGGCGGAGGACCAGGCAGTGTTTGATTCTGTTGTACTTGGGGTCCGTATGAGTCAGAACTGACTGGATGGCAGCTAAGTACAACAACAGCTAAAGACATTGTTTTAGAAGCTAATGATGTGAATGAAACTAGAAGTTCCTGAAGGAGTGCTTCCTTCTGTCTGTATAAATTAAGCACCACTGTTCTCCTCAATTAGGAACAACTGGAGGAACAAATGCAGCCACCACTGGAGCTGCTGGTGAGAACACATCTGGAACATCAGGTAATGAAGGGCATAACCAGTATGAAATCCAGTTGGTAGATATGAGCACTTTGCTCAAAATTTAGCCAGGGATAATGTTTTCTGGGGAATTTAATCATTGTTGTTTATGTAATGTCACATGTCCACAAGATCAGAAATACACCAACAAATGTTCCGTGTGTCTAGTAGTGTCAGATACTCTGTGGAATGTAGGAAAAACAGTAGGTCTGTATTTCAGCTCTCATTCCACTTTGCCTTGGAGAGAGGGGAATTCATCTCTATAGAGATGTAGAAGACAAAGTATAAGCAAGACCGCCGTTAATCAAGGGGAGGGAAGGTATGTGCTGGGGCATAAGGCAATTCTAGTAAGATGAAACAAGGTAACTCAGTGTTGAAGACTGAATTATCTACATGATGACAATGTTTCATAAGAAAGGACACCTTACTATAGTCAGTGTATTATCAGGTTTCTCTATCTGATTTACCTTGCATAAGAATTGAAAGCACCAGTGAAATTTATGGGAGACATTAATTTTTTAAAAGGAAAAAAAGCGAGCATATTTAAGGTCACTCTCACAAGAGGAGCTGACTTTGTTTTCTTAAGCTGAAAATTTGTTTTCTATGATAAAAAATCAGACACATCTGGGACATCACCTGGAATAACCCCTGGAGCTGGAAGCAGCAGCACCCCTGGCACTAAAGCCACGGCTCCTGGTAAGATAGGCCAGGCTAGATTGGTGCCCATCCAGGCCCTCCTTTAGCCAGTGATGATATGTGAAAATCAAGCTATAACTAGTATCAGAAAGCAGGGCTGAGGCAAGTTAGAGGGATAGTGTCTTTTACTTTCCTTTTTCCCACAACCTCTCAACTTCTTCTATCAGAATAGTAGTTGGAGGTTTAACACCCACCCTGGTTCTTGGTTTCAGGAACCACAGGCATCTCTGGAGGCTCCACCACCTCTAGTCCTGGGAGTGCAGGCTCACATGGAGCCTCATCTACCCTAGCCACAGCCTCTGAGACATATCAAGTGAGAAAAAGGGAAACTCAGGAATTTTGCAGGCGTAAAATGAACTGTGTAGGTCCGTCCTGATGTCTTTTATCTAGTAGCAGTGTGATGAATGGAATGAAATAGCAAGAGACTGGAGTTAGCCCAATTACTGACTGACAGTATTGCATTACCAGTGAAGGTCTGAGCAGGCTGGTTTTTCCTTAATCTTGTACAATTGCTAGAATTCCAGAATGTTCTTATGGCCCCCACAGATTCCAAGGCTCCTGCTAAAACTCTTGAGGCAGTGATTCTGGGCTGGGCTAGGGTTGTGGTTCGCAGTTCTGGCTCCACATTAGAATCACCTAGGAAATCATTTGAAAATACATACTAAACAGCATATTATAGCTGAATTGAACCTGAACACCACCAGAAGAGACCCATGCAAAAGTATTTTTGTCTTAAAACCTCACAGTTGGTTCTACTGTGTAGAGAATCACTGGTCTAGGTTATCTATATATCTAACAAGAAAGTCAGTGCTCCTTATGATCAGTTTTGTGGGAGAGTGAATTGGAAATGGAGACTGTGAACAAGCATATGAAAGAAATTTTGAAAGCCGAGACTAGCCTGATTTGTTCTTCTTAATCTAAGGTCATGATGCATATTTATTGTTTATTTTGAAAGGGACCACCAGTTCTTCAGTTGTTGAAACAACTGGAGCATCAAGCAGTGGAGTGACACCATCTGAGGGCAAGTCAGGTGAGTAGAGGGCATCATTCAGAAGCCACGGCTTTTGTCGAAAATAAGTGTTTTATCAGAACCTTGTTGGTTTCACCTGAAGTCAACTAATCAAATACTATCCATCAAGAAGGTTTTCATTTCTCTGCTTTCTCCAAATCTCCCCAGAAGGACTTCTTGTGTTGTCACAATAACATATGTGCTGTCCCAATGTTGTGCATATCAGGTGTGACTGGAGAGTCTGTTGGAACTTCCTCTGGGCCTGGCAGAGGAACCACAGTGAGACCATCTTTTACTGGCTCTAGCACAGTTGCAAACCCAGCAGGCCAGGCTTGGGGTCACTGGATACTCTGGTGGTGGTGCATCACAAGCTGAGCTGAGATCTCAAATTCTTAGGAGGAGTTTAAGTGAATTGAACCAGGGCTGCGGCTTTTTTAGTGGCACAGTGCTTTACAGCTTGGCTGCTAACCAGAATGTCGGCAGTTCAAATCCACCAGCTGTTCCTTGGAAAAGAGCCCCTGTGTCTGTCTGTGCCCAGTGCTTCTACCCACACTAGCGGGGATGGCCCAGCTTTTGGGGGTAGCCCTTGCCCTGACCCCATCCACCATCAGGAGGCCCCTGAGGAGGGGGAAGGGCAGAGTCATAGGGTATGTTGTCTCAGTGTGGGTATGCTGTGGTGCTTGAACCTGGTATCTGGCAGGTGCCAGTCAAATCCTCAGGTGGCCTCTGGCCATGGGCCACATCATGTCTTCCCTGGCTTTCCTTCCACCCACCAATTTTTAAAGAAATCCACCCAAGGTGTGTTTTCTATATCTGTTTGTGACTTTCTGGAACTGGGGGTCTCACTACCCCCTTTTCCTGGTGTTAAACTTTTCTTTTTGTACCGATGGACCCTGGGCCCAAGATACTACCCTCACTATAAAGGGATTTCTATATAAGTGTGTAAACTGAAAAAAAGAATAAAAAAGAGTTGCTATGAATCTGAATTAACTCCACAGCAATGGGGGTTTTATGGCATTAATAAGAAGCCTTGATGGCGCAGCGGTTAAGTGCTTGGCTACTAACCAAAAAGTCAGCAGCTTGAACCCACTAGCCGTTCTGCAGGAGAGAGAATTTACAGTCTGCTTCTGTAAAGATTACAGCCTTGGAAACCCTATGGGGCATTTTTACTCTGTCACTATGAGTCAGAATTGACTGAATGGCAATGTTGTTTTTTTTTTTTTTTTATGGCTTTAATAAAGTCTCTAAACCAAAAATCAAACCCGTTGCTGTCGAGTCCATTCCAATGGTGAAAATAGTTAATGTACTTGGGTGCTAACAGAAAGGTTGGTAGTTGGAATCCACCCACAGGAACCTCAGAAGAAAGCCCTGGCAAACCACTTCTGAAAAATCAGCCTCTGAAAACTGCATGGAGCACAGTTCTACTCTGACACACATGGGGTCAACACGAGTAGGTGCCAATGTGATGGCAACTGGAAATGGCTTTAATAACTTTAAGACAAATGATCATGGGTATTTAAAGTCCTGATATTTCCCCAGCCACCACAAAAACACCCTGAAATTTCTACAAAGAGCATTTTTATCCTAAAGATCTATGCAGACCAGGGTTGCCAGATAAAATCTAAGTTAAATCTGAATTTCACATGAGCAAGGAGTAATGTATTTTAGTAGAAGTACGGCCCATGCAATAATTGGGACATGGTTGCTCATTGTTTACCTGGAATTCACATTTAACTGGGTGTCTTGTATTTTTATTTGCTAAATCTGGCAAACCCCAATGTAGACTGAGCATCATTTGTTCTTTTCACCTAGGAACAACTGGAGGAGAAAATGCAGCTAGTACTGGGGCTGCTGGTGAAAACACTTCTGGATCATCAGGTACTGAACAAGCATGACCAGCACCAAATCCAACGGTAGAAATGTGATTTCTTAAAATTTTGTCAGAGACGAGGTTTCCTGAGGAATTTAATTATTAGTATTTTTGTAATGTCAAAACTGTAGAAGATCGGAAATAAATCAAGGAATATTTATTATGTGTGTAACACTGTGCTAGAGAACCTGAGAGGAAAAGAGTAAGGCACTTTTGAATAAAAAAAAAAAAAAAAAACTTTATTTTTGAGGAAAGATATTAATATTTATATACATGTTGAAGGCAAAATACCACTCAAAGCAGATGATAAAGTCAACGAAACCTTCGGAGACAAGCACTGGAGTAAAAATCTAGAGGCAATTCTCCTAAGAGAACTGATTAGCTGGGGGTTAAAAACAATAGTATTCTATTTTTAAATGGATACAACGTTGTAATCAAGGCATCAGCAGCTGTATTTTTATTTGCTGAATCTGGAAAATCTATATTCTTTATAATGAGCAAAAAACCCAAAACACCAGTGAGCTGAGTGAAATTTTATGGATAAATTCATCTTCAGGGAAATAAAGAACATTCATATTTCAGGAGACCCTCATAAGATCATTTTATAACTTAATTCACTAACTTTTTTCCTTTATAAAATTAAGCCTCACCTGGGGCATCACCTGGAGCAACCCCTAGAGCTGGAGGTGGCAGTACTCCTGGGGAACCAGACTCTGGAACCTTGAGCCCTGGGAAGCCTGGAAAGCATGTCTCAACAGTTCCCACCAGGCTTCCCTCAGCAGGTTGTGACCTGGACTGAGGGCCCAACTAGAACTGATATTACGTTGCAGGGCCAAGGGGAATCACAGAGACAGTGTCTTAGAGGTCCTGTATATCCAAAACCTCAGCTTTGTTTAATCAGATAAGAATAGATTCGTGTATTTTGAAGTAATTGCTTTGGTCCATTGTTGATTTCAGTATTCTGTTGTTTCTGCAGGTTCTACCACCAGCCCTGAGAGTGAGAACACACGAGGACCTTCAGCTACTCCAGCTACCACCTCTGGTATCCAGTCAGGTAAGAAACTTGAGAATTCAGCGTCTTGTGTGATAGCCTCCTCGTTCTTCTTATTAAAATAGCCTCTGAAATGTCTGTAGCTAACATTTACTTAGCTCTTTATGTGCCAGACATTGTTCTAACAGTCTTATCAACTCATTTAGTTTCTTCAACAACTCTGTGCAGTGGATCTCACTTTACAAATGAGGAAACTGAGCCCAGAGTAGTTCGGTGATTTGTCTAAGGTCCCTCAATTAATAAGCTGTAACGGAGCAGAGAACCCTGCCCAGGTAGTCTGATACTATGGTCCTTATTCTTATCAAAGATGTAATACTACACTGTGATATAGTAACTTCACATGTTAGGAATTCATTTTTCAGTTGATGAAGTTGCAGCATTTTTTAAATATTCAGTTTAGAATCTAATTTATGACAGTTCAGTTACGTTGCTCAGAGAATTTTTCTGTGACTAATTACTATCCTTCCTCTTTCCCTTAGGCTCAACTGTTACATCAGCTGGACTACCAAGTGGAGGTGGAAGCTCTCCTGGATCACCTGGGACCACAGCCTCTGGAAATGAAGCAGGTGAGTGAGAGTCCTTGCGCTAGTGAGGTAGTCACAGCTGAATCTGTGGAGAATCTTCTTATTCAATCTCTTACATATTGCATCTCTGTTGTAAACACCTGATGACCTGGTTGAATATTCATATACACTAAAAAAGCCTTTTATCACAAGTATAATATAGTTCAATTAGACATGGTATCAACTTGATCCTTAATTTTGCATTGATGCTGTTAGAATTGAGTAATAATCAAGCTTAAGGAACCAGTGGGGCAAATTTTTTAAAAATAAACGGACAGGAAATTGGTGACTCCCTAAATTAGAATCTCCACACACCTCCTTCTGTAAGCCATAAAGATGAACACAGAATTCACACTTACAGTATAAAACAGGGGGCAGAGAAGGCTAAGATCCCAACGGTTAAGAAAGATGGCCCTGGGGCCAAGCTGGGAGCTGAGATTCAGGTAAGGGCACCTCGAAAGAGAGGGAGGCATAGAGAGATCCTAATAGCAGCAGAACACAGAGAGCATCAACTAGGGTTTAGCCTCAGAAGGAAAGGACCAAACCTAATGGAAAATCCTGAGAAAAGATTTGAGCCCCTGTGGGTTGGTATACTGTTGAAAGTGGAATTGAAATAATACTGATGAGTATGTGGAATAAGCAGTCTTGGGAAGGAATTGTTTCTAGGGGAGAGGGAGGCATAGGGAGAGGTGGAACAGTCCTTTGAGTCTGGGTGTCAAAGGAAAAAAAAAAATTTCAAACCAAGGGTCTGAATAATAATAGCTAAGAATCAGAAGACAGACCAACAAAAAGGAAAGGTGCCACTTATAAAATAAATTACTTTTCACTGTACCAACTGAAGAGTGAGAACTTGCTCTGAAAAATCTGATGAGCTACCCTCTCTGTGGCCCACTCCATGGGATTTCTTGCTCTTGCTGGTTCAGGAAAATCCAATGCAAAGAAACATGAAAAAGAAATTTCAACTTTTATACAAAGCTATTCACTTGTATTAGTTTTCAAAAATTTTCCTCAAAGAAAAGCAAATTCTAAAAATCTAGTCATGAAGCAGAGGAATGCTAAAAATGACGTTAACATGAATTTAAAATAACAAGAAATAATTGCAGGTATCCAAAAACCCAGTGCTGTCGAGTCGATTCCAACTCATAGCAACCCTATAGGACAGAGTAGAACTGCCCCATAGAGTTTCCAAGGAGCGCCTGGTGGATTTGAACTGCCGGCCCTTTGGTAAGCAGCTGCAGCACTTAACCACTACACAACCAGGGTTTCCATTGCTGGTATAAAGGTACATTAAAAATGAGAACTTATGAAACTCAGAATAAAAATGATTAAACAAAAGATGTTAAATTGGAATGGATGAACCTCAGGAGAGAAATCGAGAAGAAAGAAAAATTATGTCAAAAGTAAAGACTAAATAACAAGGTGCTCAGTAGAGAATAAATGAGACTGAAAGTTCCAAAAGGGGGATAGAAAATAGAATTAAAAAGAACATACTTTTAAAAATATGTATAGTAAGTCAGAGGACACATTTATAGGAAACAGGCAAAAATACCTAATATATGTATTATTACAGTTTCTGGAGAATGAAATACAGTGAAAAAGAACTGATATTTAAAACTGTAAATCAGGAAGAGCTTCCTGAAAGAAAAATAAAAGAGTTAATTTGTATATGGAAAGGGCCCAACATATATCTTTAAGAATTAATTCTGAACAGTCAATTCTGTGATCTACTTTAGAAAACTCTTAGACTTGAAAGATAAAGAAATTCTCTGTACCTCAAGGCAAAACGACCGAGTTGTTTAAAAAAGAAAGACAAAGAAAATCAGGTTAGCATCAGACTTCATAAGAGTAGAGAGTAGCATTTATAAGACAGTGAAGGGGAAAAAAAATGTGGGCCAAAGGTTTTATATCGAGCAAAGTATCAAGGCTATAGGAAATCAGTTTAAAACATGAAAGCGAATTTAGGGAATTATGTACCCATGAGACCTTCATAATCGATTCACTAGAGAAATAGTTCATTCAACAAAGAAATGCTTTGGAAAATTTAACAAGGAGACTAGAGCTCTGACTCTTTTTATCTGTAGATCAAAAACTAGAAAAAAAAGTTGAGGGAAAGATGGAGGAAGAGATAAGCGTTATATACTTTGAGCAAGTAAAAATGACATAAACCTACCAACCAATCAGTTCATAATAAAAAGGAAGGAGAAGGAGAGCTAATCATTAAGCTTATTGATGTGCTCATAGGTAACAGGAAGTAGTCGTAAGAATTATTTAAAGCTCATGAACCAAACAAGAGAAGCTTCAGTTTATTCCCTTGAAAACAAAATGGCAAAATGGGCATTGAGAAAGAAAATAGTATTTATTCAAATTGGGAAGTACAGAAAGGAAAGAGTGAGAAGAGAAGTTATAAATTAATATTGTTGCTGACAGGGGATA
The DNA here is from genome assembly GCF_024166365.1 of Elephas maximus indicus. NCBI lineage: Eukaryota > Metazoa > Chordata > Mammalia > Proboscidea > Elephantidae > Elephas > Elephas maximus. The sequence continues at coordinate 94,907,215 of NC_064822.1, forward strand.
AGCAATAGATAGTACCTGAAAGAAAATTGGGAAGGTTTATATAAAAACATTAATATAAAGTAGCCAGTATTAAAAATTCAAACTTTTTAAATTATTAAAAAAGAGAAATCTAAGCATATACCTGGCAAATGACAGATTGCTAAAATTAGAATTTGGTAGCACATTAAAATCATAATTTTTGTTATTTTTATAAATTGAGATTTTTTTCTTATATATTTTAACTTGTTCATACTATGGAGACAATTAATTTTATACATTAATCTTATATCCTGCTATGTTACTCTATTCTTACTATTTATACAGATTTTCCATTGTTTCTTTTGTGTTTTTCAGGTATACTATTATATTCTCTTGAAATGGAAATAGCTAAAATTCTTCTATGTGTTTTGTTTGTTAAATATTAACAATAATTTCTATTAATAATATTTTTAACAAAAGTGCTCAATATACTAGAAACTAATGAATAGTCCCTTGACATGATCCTGGTAACACAGTGGTTAAGAGCTTGGCTGCTAACCAAAAGGTTGGCAGTTCGAATCCAACAGCCACTCCCTGGAAGGCCTGTAGGGCAGTTCTACTGTATCGTATAGGGTCTCTGTGAGTCAGAACTGCCTTTCTAGCACCTGACAACAACAACGGTTATGTGCTAGGCACTCTGATAGGCATTGCAAAGGTACAGAAGATTTAAAATAGACATGGTCCCAGCCTTCAAAGAGCTTACAGTCTAGTGGGAGAGATGGATGTCAATTAACTAATTAAGATAACAAATGGAAATTTGTGTCAGTAACAAGTGGGCTGGGTTTGAACAAGAATCAGTAAACGCTTAAGATAGGGATGTAGGAGATGGGGGTTTGATCAAGTCAGGGAAGTCAGGAAAGGCTGAAGAAAAGATGACTGAGTTGAGTGGCGACCACTGAAGGTTTAACTAGGAGAAAAGGGGAAGGAAGCATTTTCCAGGTACAGGGAACTGCTTCAAGGGAAAACAGCAAATTGGAAGGAATGAAAGAAGGCCAGTGTGGGCAAAGAGTGAGGATCAAATAGAGTGATTATATGAGAAAGTTTCTTCTTTTTCTTTGAGTTACAAAACACCATAAAATCGTAAAGTGAAATTACCATATAACATAGGAATAGATTTCCAGTGGAAATGAAAACGAATTTAAAAAAGACCTGGCCCTTCATTATTTTTGAAAACCGGAAATCAAGAAAGGCTTACTTTTAAGTGCACAGACCCCCTCAACAGACATTTAATATACTGCTACCATATTCCTGTTGGTGGAGTAGGCACTGGGAATACAAAGGTTAAAAACATGACCCCTTCCCTTTTTTTTTTTTTCCCCCCTTCGGAGTTTACCGGTAAACTAGAGTAGTTGCCGCTATTCCAAATTTATTTCCAACAGCTCTGCTGTATGAAATCATAAAACCTCAAAAATATTTCTCCTATTTTCCTCCTGAGCCCTTGTGTACTAAATGGTCCTTAGGAGAAAATCATCAATTGACAGATATCTAGAAGCAGAGGAAAGCTAAAGAAATCCAACTGCAGTATCAGCCTTAAGTAACAGAGAATTGGCTTATTACTGTTGATATACATTTATTCTACTTTCTCTGTATTTAGTAGAATTCAGCATATGCATATGTGTTACGCATATACACATCAATGCATTTAGAAAGTAAAGTATAATGTTACTATTTTAAAAAACAAAATTTAGTTTTAAAATCTAATATTAACACTTAACATGAAATACATTGCAAACTGCTCTGTGTGGCAAACTATTTAATAATTGAGCAATCTTCCTAGCATTTTTACCTTGAGATCAGAAAAATTGACGCCATTTCTGTTTTTCTTATCAGGAACAATTCTAGGTCCTTTATGGAACCTCTACATATAGGTTAATAGATTAATTCTGTGATTTTATATGTGAAAGAAAATTATCAGTGTAAGTTATTAGTCACTTTTGGGTTTTTTTAAAAGAATTTACAGGAAGAGTTCACCTTTTGAAAAAATATTACAAACGAGTTGTTTACTAGGCTTTTCTAACTGGTTTTAAATTTTTTCCAACTGAATTTAACTTGTTTTTGACCAGTTTTACTGGCTGATTACAGTATGGTTTTTTGTTGCATTTTATTTTTATCATTAACAATATAAATAAGAAAACTTTTTTTTTTTACAATATAGCATCTACAAAATAGCACTAAATGATATTAAGCTCAATTTTTTGCTTAAAAAGGAATATTGTTTGAGAGAAAACAAAACATATATATAATAACAGTTAACTAACACACGTGCACATGTGTTTATATGCATGCATAGACATACATACATAAATATAATCGACTCTACGGCAATGGGTATATATATATATATATATATAGCCCTAATAGCACAGTGATTAAGTACTCAACTGCTAAAGAAAAAGTCATCTGTTTCAACCCATCAGCTGCTGTGCTGTAGAAATTTGTGGTAGTCTGGTTCCTTAAATATTGTAGCCTTGGAAACCTTATGGGGCAGTTCTGCTTTGTCCTATAGGGTCGCTGAATCAGAATCGGCTTGATGGCGACGGGCTTTTGTTTTTTTAAACGCACTTTTCTAGCATGCGTTTTTTCCTACCTTCATCAGGGACAACTGGAGTATTGGCAGATACAACCACAGGAGCTGAAGATAGAAGCACAGGCGATACAGGCTTCAGAACAAGTGAGACAAAGAAATGAGTCAAATGCTTTCTCTTTCAACAAGTAACCTTCCAATGAAGTCAGAAACAACTGTCTTAAGTACACTACTACATATAGGGAGTCTAGTGTTAGCGGTATATAAATTGGCTGGATGATTTCTGAAAAATTCCATCATTGATATTTATATATTAATAAAATATTAATGATATATCATGGCACACTAAAATTTCTGATTTATGCTCAAACATGTATTATGTAATTTAATCCACAGTAATACTGTGACAGTTCAGTATCATTATTCCCATGAGGTAAGAAAATAGTAAAAAATTTCACGGCTTAGTAGGTGGCAACGGCAGGATTAGAACCCAGGATCCTTAACCTTCTCTGTAATAGCTAGTTCCACAGCACTGAGATTCTGTGTTTAATAGAGTGCATGTGAAAAAAAGCCAATGAGACTATGCTTGTGGCCCTGCACCACTGACTGCATTTCAGCTCTTGTTCATTTCATGAATAAAATGTAATTGACATCCTTTAAGCATAGATGATTTTGATTAAAAACAAACCAGGTTGACTTCACCCTATTCCTTATGGAGTCAGTCATCAAATAATTTTAAACACCCCTCGTAGTTCCCTGTCGTCTGTATCACTTTTGACTTTGCTTTTGTTCAGGTTTTAACACTTTCCACCTGGGCTTCTACAGTAGTCTGCCTCACCTTTGAACACAGAGGCCCTCAAAATGTGAACCCCAGACAATCAAACTCAGCATCTCCTGGGAGCTTGTTAGAAACGCACATTTTCAGGCCCACCTGTCTAGAATCAGAAGCTGTTGATGTGAGGCCCAGCAATCTGTATTAACAAGCCCTTTAGGTGATGGGTGCTCATCAAAGGTGAGAACCAGTGTTCTAACATTTCCACTCACATCCGTCTCAATTTACACTGCAGTCAATGCCATGCCCAAATGAACTCCCAGCAACTCAACTACCATTGTGTCACTCTACTGCTTAAAATCCCTCCATTGTTCTGATTGCTTTTAGGAGAAATCCAGGCTCCTTTGCATACCATTAAAAGTCATCTTCAGTGTCATGCATGGGACTTCTCTTTATGCATTTTCAAAAAATAATCCATGGCTTGATTTTATTTTTCCTATATTTTCCTTTAGCAAATTTCTTAATTTCAAATTTATAATTTAAATACTTTTGGGAATAAGAAATAGATAAAAAAAAAAACAATGGGTTAAAAGATATAATCTACAGCAGTACAAATGAGCTGTTAGTTTTAATTAGAACAGGGAAATGAGTTAATTTTAGGGTGATACCATTTATTTATATGACCTAAAATCGTAATCAGAATAATCTGGGTAATAAGTCAACCAGAGCTCTCTCTTGGCTATCAGGCAGTAAGAGTGGTGGTTTACAGCAGGGCTACTCAAAGTCTAGTCCACAGACTGGTGTCATCCAGAAGTGTTTGCTGCTGTTCATGATGTGATACAACTGACACAGAGAGCAAGCATTTAACAACAGAGCCATCTGACAGCCATTTTACACCAGTTGAATTTAACAGTACAAAATGGGGGCTTTTATATGGTTTTATTTCTTTATTTTTATTTCATTTCTCTAGTTATTTACCTTTATTTCAGACTTAATATATCAAAATATAATGGATTGGAAATTTTAAAAAATTGGTCTTTTGCCACAGACTGTTTGTGAAGCAAGAGATTAGAGTAAAAACTCTGGGGTTAGACTGAGTTTGGCTCCTGGATCTGCAGTCGTTCAACTGTGGGACCTGGAGCAAGTCATTAACAACATCTGTTCAACTGGAATAACAATGGTACCTGCATTAGAAGATTTTAATTGCTGTTTTCTATAGGGGGAACAGAAAGACCCACTGAGTCAACAATCGGAGGTGAAAGAGACAGCACTTCTAGTGAACCAAGAACTGGAGCCACAAGCCAAGGTTAGCAGCTGAGTGCTTAACCACTGCACTACATGTGCACCTTGGGAGAACAAAGTGGCAGTCTACTTCTGTAAACTTGGAACTCTGTGGGGCAGTTCTGCTCTGTCCCACAGGGTCACTATGAGTATGAGCTACTCACATTTTAAAAAACCAAAATCGAACCCTTCGCCGCCTAGTTGATCCTGACTCATAGTGGCACACACTTAAATGGCACAGTTGAACTGAGGATTAAGCCCTTACCTGTTATTAGACAACCTGGAGGCAGGAAATCCTAGGGATCATTTTAAAATTTCCTTTTTATCAGAAACCTGAATTCTGTCACATTTGAAATGGATAGCGATATGTAAAATCCTGCAACCCTTGAAGTAATACCCCTCTACTGCTCTTACATCAGAGATCCCAGAAGTATCAGAGAGCTTCACAACAGCACCTGGGAGCAAGAGTACGAGTGGAGCCTCAGTGGCTCCTGGCACAGCCTCCACAGGGGGAGCAGGTATGGAAATGGGAGGGTTGTAGCATTTCCTTACTGACCTCAGGGAAGTCATCAGGGACCTCTGAGATTACATTGCTAAATGTACACGTTCATGACCACATTTTCTCTGGTTTTTTGGGCGGGAGGGCAGTGTTTCTCTAACATCAGCTGAGAGGTGTTTTATAGCACAGCACGTTGTGTTTCAGTTATAGTTTCAAAATGTGATACATGTGAGATCATTATAAGTCATTAATGGTGAATGTTTTTTTATTCCGTTTCACATGTATTAGAAAAAAAGTAAACTAACTGCCTATTAAAGCTGTGATTTCATGATATGGTAAAACCTGTTGTGTAGGGTGGAAACCTTGCCAAGACCCAGAAAAACAAGGCAGTCTCGTGAAGTTCTGGCTCTCCCAGGTTTTTCTATTGCTCGTTTTAGTGGAAAATATTTGCGTTTTCCTTCTCTGAAAGGTTTCCGTCTTACACAGGTTCTGGCTTTCAAGTGTTTTACTGTAATACTCCTTAAGATTAGTTCATTTAAAGTTAATTTAGTGGGAAAAAATGTGTTTTGTAGTAGTATTCCTCAAAATTCCTGAAAGTAACATGGGGAGGTTGAAGTTTGGGCAGCGCTGAGTGAGGGTGAGCCTGTGAATGATCCTCCCCCTGGATCCTTTGTCAGGTTCAGTTGGCACATCAGTGAGTGTAACTACTGGGAGCAGAAGTTCACCAGGAGCACCAGGCAGTGAGAGGACAACTGCTGGGGGCCAGTCAGGTGAGTGCAGGAGAAAACAAGTCAGTTCGCAAGTAATTGGCCTCAGCTGAACCTGTGGTAGCTCTAATGCAGCTTCTCAAGCAGGGCTTTGAACTGGTTCCTTCAGGTTTTAACCCCTGGTGAGAATTTGCATTTCTAACAAGTTCCAAGGTGAGACTAAGACTACAGGTTAGGGACCAATTCTGAGAACCACTAGTAAAGCATTTGTTCTCAAAATTTATTATACATAAAAATCACCTGGAGATCTTGTTAACCTCTAGATTCTGATGTAGTATATCTGGGGTGGAAATGCAAATTCTCAACAGGGGTTCGAAACTGAACAAACCAGTTCAAAGCCCTATTCAAAGTCAATTTACTTAGTTGTTATGGACCATGGTATGCTGGTTAAGAAATTTTTCATCAGGGCATGTTTTTGAACAATTATGCTTTTGCTCAAAGAAAGTTATAAGCAACCTTGCATGCATCTGTGCTTGGGTTGTGGAAATCACTTCAAATGGCCATTGATGGAAAAGCCCAAGAAGCATGTCAAAACCTTACTTCTTCGTAGATTTTTAACTTTAGGGAATCAAAGAACTTATGCCCTTTTTCACAACAGAATCTCTAGCTTTAGCATATATCTGACCTACAAAAAACAAACCTGTTGCTGTCGAGTTGATTCCAAGTCATAGCAACACTATAAGACAGAGTAGAACTGCCCCATAGGGTTTCCAAGAAGCTCCTGGTGGATTTGAACTGCCAACATTTTTGGTTAGCAGCTGTAGCTCTTAACCACTACACCACCAGGGTTTCCATCTGACATAAAGAGGGTACTTATAAATATTTATCGATTTAATGTGTTTGGTAGAAGAATGTGAAGAGCCTTCTGTTCACTACCATTTGAATTTGATTGCAGTGATACATACACAGTAGACGCAGTGGTTTTTGACACCCAGTAAGCAATTAAAAAAAGATTCTTGACTTGAAGAACGGTGAATTTGGAATTTTGCTTAGAAATATTTATCTGGTGAATACATACACAAAAGAAATTAATGAGGAAACATTGCAGACATAAGGGATGAAGACTTATCGTAGTTCGATGACTGTGGAGGTGTGAGGAACAGGTAGGTGTGAGAAGCTAACTGAGGCTGGAAAGTAGTGTGATCCCCTCTAAGATTAAGATTTGAACCCTGTCAGTATTACTCCTTTTCTTTTGCCCGGTACAGCGGGATCATCAGTAGGGCCAACTACTGGGGCAGGAGCTCCAACTTCACCAGGCAGTGAAGTTACATCATCTGAAGGCAAGTCAAGATGCTTCATATATGACATGATGCCCATGTATTCCCAATATAATAGACAAATGCAAAGTTTACATTGAATTTCAGGTCAACATCCTGGGATCCATCAACATAGTGCTTATTTACCTTTTTCTCTCATTAAAATAAACCAGGAAAAACTGGGTTGTCACCTGGTAGGATTTCTCTATCTGGAAGTAGCAGCACCCTCAGAGAAGCAAGCACTGTAGCTACAGGTTCTGAACCATCAGGCAATTCCAGACATGACATTTTAGAGTTTCCAAATAAGCTCTTTTAAAACAGTTCAAGATTTAAACTGAAAATTCAGTTATAACTAATGTTATATTCCCTAACAGAGGAGAAAGAAATGATAGGTATAGATTCTTTTTAAAGAAATTTCAAATGCTTTACATCAGAACAGACACAGATTGCCTTTATCATGATTTCATGGTTTTCAGGGACCTCAGGAGGCTCTGCAGGTTCCACCACTGCCAGGCCTAGGAGTGAGGGCATAAATGGAGCCTCAACTACACCAGCCACAACCACCAGAAGCCAGGCAGGTAAGTCAAAGGGAAAACACAGTGCTTGCTCAAGGGCAGAATGGAATGTTTGTAGGTCCCTCCCGTTAAATTCATCTGTCAGTGTTGTATAGAATGGAATGAAATAGAAGAAGACTGGAGATAGGGAGCTCTATGACAGGCTATTTCCCATGCCAGGGGAGAGGTATGAACTAGATAGTGCTTTCCCATCGTTGTAATCTGAACATTATAGAGTAATGGCACTGGAAGTGAGAGCAAATACAGAGAGCTATTTTGGAAACATAACATCATGTAGTCGTCTGAATTTAACCAATGACCTAATGTTTCAATTATCCTTCATTTTGACAGGCTCAACTGGACTATCAGCTGCTACACCTGGGCCATCAGCTGCTACACCTGGGCCATTAGCTGCTACACCTACTGGGCCAAGTGAAACAACTGGAGCACCAAGCAGTGAAGTGACACCATCTGAAGGCAAGTCAGGTGACTTGAGGACAGCACTCCAAAACCCTGGGTTATGTGGTCATTAATAATTATGGGCCAGAATTCTGATTATTTTAATCAGTGTGCCTTTAACAAAGCACAACTATGAAAACATGTAGGCTGTTAGAAAAACTAACAATTTTCAAAAATGTTGAAATTTTGGCTTGAATCTCTAAATCTCCTTCAGAAATACTGTCAGTTAAGCCTATTGTTTCTGTGTTTACCAGGTACAACAGGAGGGCCTGTGGGAGTTACCACAGGAGCAGGCAGAGGGAGCACAGCTGGAGCATCAGGCACTGGGATCACCAGCGCTGGAAACCTAGCAGGCAAGCAAAACCTCACCGCGAGGGCTGTGGTGGGGCGCAACGCAAGTTTAGCCGAAATCTCAGATTTTGATAATAAGATTAAAGTAATGATAACTAAAGACACCACCACTGTCCTGTCAGTTTGTCATACCGTGGTGCCTTGAAGGAAGTCAGTTCTCAAGCAACTGCCCTCAATTAAGGATGGCGCAGGACCAGGCAGTGTTTTGTTCTGTTGTACTTGGGGTCCGTATGAGTCAGAACTGACTGGATGGCAGCTAAGTACAACAACAGCTAAAGACATTGTTTTAGAAGCTAATGATGTGAATGAAACTAGAAGTTCCTGAAGGAGTGCTTCCTTCTGTCTGTATAAATTAAGCACCACTGTTCTCCTCAATTAGGAACAACTGGAGGAACAAATGCAGCCACCACTGGAGCTGCTGGTGAGAACACATCTGGAACATCAGGTAATGAAGGGCATAACCAGTATGAAATCCAGTTGGTAGATATGAGCACTTTGCTCAAAATTTAGCCAGGGATAATGTTTTCTGGGGAATTTAATCATTGTTGTTTATGTAATGTCACATGTCCACAAGACCAGAAATACACCAACAAATATTTCTGTTTACCACTGTAATAGATGCTTGTAGAATATAGGGAAAACAGTAGGTGAGTATACCAGCTCTCTGCTTTACTTTGGAGAGAGGGGAATTCATCCTCACAGAGATATAGAGACAAAGTATCTCAGGGATTTTGCAGGGGTAAAATGGAGTGTGTAGGTCCGTCCTCCATTCTTTTATCTGATAGCATTGTGAAGAATAGAATGGAGCATCAGGTACTGGAGTAATATTGGGAATAAAATCCAGAGTATGTGACAACTCTTTGCTTAAAGTTTTGGCAAAGGTTTTATAATAAATCCCATTCCAAATCAACCAATATTTGTTGAACACTAAATATTGTCCTACATATTGCACTGAAACAGAGATATGATACCTTCTCTTTCTTCACAGGGCTTATTATCTGTGTATCATGAGAAGACAAATTTACGAGACTAAAAGAATTTATTTACAAAGTAGTATCAATCTAAAGTGAGCCCTGGTGGTGCAATGGTTAAAGTGCTTGACTGCTAACCAAAAGGTTGGAGGTTCGAACCCACCAGCTGCTCCTTGGGAGAAAGATGTGGCAGTCTGCTTCCAAAAAGATTTACAGCCTTCAAAATCCTATGGGACAGTTCTATACTTTGCCGTATAGGGTCACTATGAGTTGGAATCTACTCAATGGCAGTGGGTTTGGTTTTTGGTTTGGTATCAATCTAGGCTGGAGGAAAAGGTTAAAGAGCAATTCTTGTTATGTCATAGAAAAAACTTGCATAAGAAAAATTGGAAGTATAATGTCATAAAATAATGTGTATCACTGAATTGAAAATGGAGGGAGGGAAAAACAGAGGAGAGGGAGCGGAGGGAGAGAGTGTTGCACTCAAATCATTATCACTTTCATCCATATATATTAACCTGTTACAGAAAATTTTACATCAATGAATGGAACAACATTTTATGTATGAACAAGTTTATTGGCATCTTTAATAAAAAAATAATTTCAGGTGATATATTGGTAATAAGATCCAACAAGGCCTTCCAGATTTGGGAAATACTTGTTTTCTTATCTGTAAAATGTAGGCAGTTATCTTTCTAGTAGGATTGTGGTGAGGATCCAATGAAATAGTGAATAAATGTATGTCAAAGCATGTTTCTTGAAATGTATAAAGAGTAATTTTATTATTGATATAGAAGGATGCATATTTCTATGTAGTTTTAGTTAGAAGTTACTTTAAGTCAGAATTGGTTACCTCAGCAGTTACAGAAGTTTTGTCAGTGAGCTCTTTGCATTTTTTTTCTTGTAACAGGCACACCTGGAACATCAGTTGGTACAACTAGTGGAAGTGAAAGCACACCTGGGTTACCCAGCAGTGATACCACAAGTTCTTCAAATAAGCCAGGTAAGATTAGATAAGTACTAAAAAGGTCACCAAAATCTGAGTCTGTGTCAAAACTCGTTTATAAAAAGCTGTTCAATAAAATGTTTATTCAGTTGAAACTCTTTCCTGCTTGAAAATCAGAGTGCTTGATTCAAATATGAAGTGATTAGGAAGATTGCTATTGCGTCAAATGCTATTCTAATCTTCATGTGCTATCAGGATACAGTTAGTGTGATAGCTGATGACACAGGTAATGACAGTGATGAGACAGTTAAGATATTTTCCATTACTAAACAAGACATTTTGAATTTGGTATTTTAATATGACTTATTTGGAAACCACTAGAAAGTTACTTGATACAACCATAGTGGAGTTTAAGGATAAAAGAGACAAACCCAGTATGGGTTTATAAGTGCCACAGATGATACATAAAACTAAAACTCATGTTTTAGACACTGCAAAGCATGGCCAAGATATGAGGGGAAGTGAGACTAACAGCTTAAGACTTCAAACAGAATTCTGATTCAAAGTTACTTCAGTGAGAATAAAGTTGAGTCCCCACAGTTAGAGTGTTAAGGTGCTAATTAGCAAACTGGTCTGTAGACAATTCAGGAGCATGACTTAAGTTATAGGAAGCTCCCTTAAACTGGGCTCAGAGAGAAGCTTTTGGCAATTGAATAGGACAGGTCAAGAGAAAGTGGTTTTATCATTTGTATCCAATCGTTGATTTGACATTTCCACTTGAATGGCTGATAGGACTCCCCGACTTAACATGACCTGATTGAATCCTTGATTTCTCTTCACCCTACACCTGTTCTCCTTGTCTTCCGCATATCAGAAAGTGACAATATCACCCACTCAGTTTACTCAGGTAAAAATCTTAGAGTTATCCTTGATGCATTTCTTTTTCTTTTCACCTCCCACATTCAAACTAGACCTATTGATGCTACTTCTAAAACATACCTTGAATTCATCCATAGCACTCAATCACTTTATCACCACTCTAGCCCAGGTCACTCACGACTCTGACTCATAGCAACCCCATGTGTATCAGAGTAGAACAGTCCTCTGTAGGGTTTTCAATGAGTGAGTTTTTGGAAGTAGATCACTAGGTCTTTCTTCTAAGATGCCTCTGGGTGAACTCAAGCCACCAGCCTTTCGATTAGCAGCTAAGCACTTAACTGTTTGTACCACCCAAGGGTATATATGTGACTCAATGTAAGGTTTTATGAGAAATCTAATAATGATAATTGTCAGTAAAGAACTGAAAGTAATTATAAGTAAGGAAATATGAGAAAATCAGGTCCAAATCATCTCATATTTAGAACCTAATGTTAGGTGTTTTAGGGCTATAATAGAAGAATAGGGAGTTGTCTTCACAGTGCTGACTCCTTCAGGAGATAAACTTAGACAAGTTTAAAACAAAGCAAGAAAAAAAAATGTATTGAGAATGTACTATATTCCAGGCACTGTCCTAAGTTATGTAGCCTGTAATTTATTTTTACAGCAACCTGTGAGGTAAGTGCTATTTTTATCCATATTTTCAGATGAGAAAGCTGAGGAGTGGTTCAGTCAGGAGGTGCATGTCCGGGCTCAAACCTAGGTGGCTTGGCACCAAAGCTATCCTCTTACCCATTACATCATCCTCCCATCCATGGCAGTAGGTAAAAAAAAAAAAAAGTAGGGCTGAAAGGAAAGATAAAGCAAATTGTGAACTGCACTTTCTGAGAAGACACTGTTGGTACCAAGGAATGACTTGATTACTACATTTGTAAAAATTACAGTCTGTGCTATATCAATTTAATTTTTATGCTTGGAATTAATTAGTAAGCTGAATGACATATATCACCATGGAGTTATTGCTAATAGTGACATTTTGTTCCTACTTTTTAAAAATTAGTTACAAATGGCCTGTCACCTGGTCCATCTGCTAAAGTTGGTAGCACCTCTGAAGAACCAAGTATTGGAAGTACAACTCCTGGCAAGTTCGGTAAGCCAGCACAATATGTGTGAGTAATATCATACACTGCTTATTGGAAACAAGATGTACTGTCATTTGGATAAAAGATTTAGCCGCCTCTTTTATTAGGTCACCTAACTGCTGAAAACTCTACTGATACTATATTTGACATCCTATATTTTAGAAACTTAAACTGTATTGCCATGGAAAATGAAAAGTGATTGGTAGTGTCCCAGTGATTTTATTCCTTGACTGTTATTCTTTGAAACACTGCAGAAGCATCTGTGAGCTCCACCACCAGCCCTGAAGGAAAATCCCAATTCAGATACACCAAAGTCAACCTTCCAAAGAAAATCAGATAAACAAAAAGACTGACATATCCTATATATTAAGACAAGCTAACATTTTCTATAATGACAACTGTGCCCCAAATTTTACCGTTTTATTATAACTTATTTATTTTTATCGATTTCCAACTGTGTGCCAGACATTATAATAGGTGTGTGGGTATAGAGGTAAACTAGACAAAGTCCTCACCCTCAGGTGCTTTCTGTCTAGGAGGGGATTTAGCCAGTAAGAGAAAAGTGCCTCATAAGTATTTTAACTTGTTAAGTGCTATGAATAAGCTAGGGGTGTTAGGGAAGTGACCTTCCATCTGGAGTCTCAAAGGGTGAGGAGGATTAGTGAGATAAAATGAGTAAGGTGGGGCAGGGGGGAGAGTGCTCCAGGTGATGGTCCAGTGATCTTGGAGAGCTGAAGGGCTGAAAGAGGCCAGTGTGCCCAGTGCCCAGTGAGGAAGCAGGAAAGTGGTGAGAGACAAGAGACAAGCCTGGAGAGGAAGGAACCTGATCCTACAGAGCCTGGTAGTATAAGCTAAGGCTTAAAAGACTTGTTCCTAAGAGCTAAGGAAGTTTTCAAAAGGCATTAGAGTTCACATTTTTTAAAGGACAGTAAGACTGCAGTGTGAAAAATGGATGGTATAAGGCAACAGTGGAAGCAGAGAAGATTGTTAGGTGGCTATTGCTGAGTCAAGGAGTGAGACAATGGTTTAGAGTAAACTATGGTGGCAAATGGAAAGAGTCAAAATACATTTTGGAGGTAGCATCAGAGGAATCTGGCAATGGCTGGAATGAAGGAGTTGGTTAAGGGCAATTTTCAAGCTTCTGGCAGATACAGCTTGGGGGATGATGGTAGCCCTTATTGAAATAGGAAATGCTAAAAGAGCAGCAGTGTGATGGGAAGATCACGAGTTCAGGTTAAATGAGTTAAATTTGAGATGTCAGTGAGAAATCCAAATAAAATTACCTACTATATTACTAAAATTCTTGTTTTAAATCCCTTTGCTTTAAATCCAGGTACACCTGGAGTGCCTACTGGAACTTCCACGGAAACTAGTGAAGAAAGCCCAGCTGTCACATCAGGTACTGGAACTACAACACCTGAATTCAAAGTAGTTATGTTGATAAATGTCCAGATAGTGTCCGAATAAAATAAAAACACTGCTTATTACTTTTTACTTTTAATCTCAGGGTCCACAGGAGTTGTACCTGGCTCAACAGTTGCTCCAGGACGTTCTAGTACTAGTAAGTAAGATGAGATATCAGATGTATTCTTTGACTTGTTTTCATGCTCACTGACCAATTAAAAATGAAAATAATAATAAATGCCAGTTAAATAATTACAATGTCATTAAATATGTGATCTCATTTAATCCCTATTATCATTCATTGAATAAGTGTTATTATCTCAATTTGCTCTGGAGAAATTTAGACAAAGATATTACCTACCTTAGTCCAGGCTTCCCAGGTAGTCAAATGGGGAGCCACTACTTCTATTCATTGTTTTCTGACTTTAAAGACTGTGCTCTTAATTCAGGGTGCTATCTGGCCTTTAATGACCAATCAATAAAAGGTGGTTTTTTAAATCATGAAGTTTAAATTTTTTCCCCCACTTCTAACTACAAGAACTACAGCAACAGATAATAAAATGAGGGTTAATGTTTTTAATATAAGGACAGATACTATGGCATTTGCTATTCTGAAACAGCAAAATTGGGGGCATTTTATTTGACAAAATTATAATATTACTTTTTTACATGTCAAAATTTTATCATTTCCTTTCTTTTTACAGTTATTCCAACCTGTTATAAAATTTGTAAATACTTAGGGCAAAAATTTTTTCCCTAACACTGTTAAATGAATTAAACTATTTTTTCAAGGCTACAATACAGTTTCTGGACTAGTAATACACTCAGTGATACATTCAGTATTACTAAGTATTACTAGTAATACCATTTCTCGAGATAGACAGCATTTCTCAACTTAGAGTATCTAATAGAACCTAGGCTCTAGTGACTAAATTTACATTCTTAATTTAAGTAATAGATTGCTTGCACTTATTTTTTCTAGCAAAGATTTATGCTGCTTTTGTTCTAACTACTGTTAGAAAATCTCCTATATAAATATATTTTATAAACTAGTCACTAGGAAATAATTCAATAATTTAATTCAAACTGAATTTATAATTATTATTCATTAAATCTGTGTTTATGCAAATGTAAGTAAATTGGCATGATTCATACTTTGTATTGAACACTTTAATTACATTGTAAATTGATACCAGGGCTACAAGTAAGTATTTTGTATTTTTTAGCATTTTTAGCTTTGAATTAAATAGAACCAAACAAGAATTACATGTGTGTAAATAATTCCCATGGGGAAAAGGGCAATGGTTTTGTTTTCTGTTTGATAATTTATAGCTCATAGATGATCCCTTTAAGAGCACTTTACCGTTTCTCTCCGAAGAGATTTCTCACCCTGACTTAAATTTCTAAGATACGCCTTTATGGAAATAACATACTTCTGCTTTTCAGTAAGTTTTATAGATAATGGCAGTTGAAGCACTGAAGTGAATTTTTTAAAAAATAAAGTTCAAGTATGTTCTTTAATGAAAATATGCATCTAATCTTTCTTTTATTAGGGTCATATATTACAATTCTGCCAGAACTAATTGTAGGTAGGTTGAAATTAAAATGACTGAAAAATATGCTTCTGTACAATGTGGTTTGAAATAGCATTTGTATCTTTTCTATTGGAGCACTGAAAAATCTCTAAGGTACTGTGAAACCCTTCCCAAACTGTAATCTAGTATAAATTATTCTTTGTAAATTAAGAAAAATAAGAAATGTTCATCTATAATGTATTTGTGTTTTAAATTTCAGTGCCATCAAAACAGCCTGAAATACCAGGTAAGAAAATATGATGACTATTTGAAAAAAAAATGGTGTTGTATTTATTAGAATAGAAAACACGATAACAGAGACCTTAATTTATTAAATGAAAAAAATATTAACTTAAAATTAGAGTTTTGGTAGCATAAGCCTTTGCTTTTTCTATTTTTACGCCTCCTTAAATTATAATAAAGGTATATTGATTCCCTTATATAATAGTTAAATTCTACACTGATTTTGTACAAATGTGCAAGATCAATCAAATCAATAAAAACAATCTCAAAATTTCTCCCTCATTAAAAAGTAGTAGCATATTTCTCAGCATGTTAGTGTTATTTGTCATCTACCATTTCCATGAAAATTATTTGGCTCTTGTTGCATCCCAGTGTCTCTTTTTAAACTTTAAAAGAGTTTTAAAAGATAAGCAAAAGAAGTTTATTCTTACGAACATCTCTTTTTCATAATTGTTTCCCCTTCTGCATCTTTTTAGCATTTGTATTAGAATACAAGCTCCATGAGGGCAGATGTTTTTTCTTACTTTCTTCACTGAAATATATCCCCAGTGCCTGCACCAATGCCTAGTATGTTGTCCCTGAGGATAGGGTAGTTGTACTAATTGTTCTGAGTATTTTCTCCTGTGAAAGGGGGAAGGTGGGCAGAAACCTATTTCTGAGAAATAGTGAAGAGCTACAAGAACCCTGGAAACATGCGTGTCCTATATAGATGTTTTCTTTTCACACATGCACACACACACACACACATTAGATATTTTCCCAATATCTAAGTTCTCAAATACGCATGACTTTTTATGCTTCGTTTCACAGAAGGTACCACTGGACCATCAGAGAATCAAGTTACTGGGAGTAAAACAGGTGAGCATGGGAGAAGACTGCCCTGTCTACCTGGTATAGACTGCCAGGAAGGTTGTCTCAAGTTGAACATATTTTCAGTTAAATTGCTTTGTAATAAAATGGTTAATGAAAAAATACATAGGGCTCAACGTCAAAGAAGACCCAGAGAAACAGCCAGTTAGATATGAAGTGTCATGTCTTTAGGGAAGAAACACGAGCACCATAGTGACCACAATCCTTTTTGCGTTTCAGTCCCCACTGGAGTAGCTCAAGGCACAACTGTTGCCCCTGGAAGTTCCAATACAGGTTAGTCAATAGATTGGTAAGGAATTCTTAAAGAATCCTTCCAGCATTAGATGCCTCCTCTAGTATTTTTTGCAGAAGTACTATCATATTCTTTTCACACTCCTTGAATATTTCCCAATTAATTCTTTCCTGTTTTTTTCTCTTTCAGAGGCCACAACTTCCCTGGGAGTGACAGGAACGACAGAAAATGAAAGAGCCACTGGTGAGTGAAGCTAGGCCATTTGCATTCATTTTCTAATTATACCCAGTTAAAAAAAAAAAAAGTGGCTTAAAATTTATCCATACTATTCATGTATGGGAAACCCTGGTGGCTAGTGGTTAAGTGCTACGGCTGCTAACCAAGAGGTCAGCAGTTCAAATTCACCAGGCGCTCCTTGGAAACTCTATGGGGCAGTTCTACTCTGTCCTGTAAGGTCACTATGAGTTGGAATTGACTCGACAGCAGTGTTTTTTTTTATTGTTGTTATTACTCATCCATGACATACTAAGCATATTCAGATTAACAATTATCATTATATATCAACAAAATCCAGAAACTCAAAATTTCATTCTTATTTTTTAGTGCTTTAAACTGACTCCTTAACCATCATGCATCCATTTGAATGGCACTAAAATACATGACCTAAAGGGATAACACCTATCTCCCTATTACTGAACTCTGGAAAAAGGGACACAATAATTTAAAACTTCATTGGTAAACTTGTTGTGGGAAGGATATTACCTGAGGACTTTACAGATTGTGCTTAGCATTAAAAGCCTAGCTTGCTGAAATATTGAAGAAGTATGTTCACTTTATTCATTTATTTGCTTATTACCCTGTACCCATTGCATGATGACAAAGGACTGACCCATGTCCACCATCTGTTTCTTACTTAGCTACGAGTAGTGTATTTTCTGGAAAAACTAGGGAACCTGGATATTACACCACAGGTAAGTCGAAAGAAAAAAAAAAAATGTAGGTAATTTCCACAAGTGCAAAATATATGTACCTAAATATAACCACATACTTTTGCATATTCCAGACTTAATTCCTGTCTTTTCTCTCTCAGAGGCCACCACTTCAACAGGAGGAAGTGGAACTACTGGGGCAGTGCTTCCAGGAGGTGAGCTTGGTTGTGCAAGGCTTTGGGGTTCTCATTATTTTACAGTTTTGGTGTGGTGACGTGAACGAATCAATATGAAGGTGGGCCAGAGCAAAAGGTCTTCACTTTGTCTAAAGCACAACGCTGAAGTCCAACAATTCTGGGTCGTTCTGCTAAAGAATTTGAGGAACTTGGTAATCTTAGGTAGGCTTTCCTCTGTGTCCAGATGAAATTCTTAGTACTTTGGACATTTGGCTGAGAAGCATGGGCTGCCCTACCCTAAGAAGTTTCCAAATACCCTTCATTTTCAACACCTACTTTTTTTTTTACTCACCATGATTCTCCAAAGTGCTTCTCTCACACTAACATCTATCTAATGTATTTATTGTGCTTCTTGTTTATTTTCTGTGTTCCCTCTCCCTCAGTTGTAAACTCACATGAGGACAGAGTTCTTTGTCTGTTTTGCTCACTGATGGAACAATATTAGGCACCAAGAAGATGCTTAATAAATATAAGCTGAATGACAGGTATATCCTTATTTTGATATTTACTTCAATAGGTACCACCATGGTTTCACCTGGAGTCAGCAGCACTTCACAGGGTCCTAGTCCAGGTAGGATGGGCTATTTAAAATCATCAACGGGAGGTATACATATCTCATATAAGTCTATCTTTAGACACTGATTATCAAAAAATCCCGAGGTATACACATGAGAATATTTAGAATGATTAAGACCCTTATGTGGCTCTTCCTCCTTTACTCTGTCTTGGAACACCAGGGAGGCAAGTCAGTAGAAGTAAAATAGCTAAAGTGAAAATAAGGCCCTGTCCTGTTCTAACAGACTCTGTAGGCTACTGCTAGCAAGCAGCAAAACATTGGTCCAAAAGTTGCCCCCCAAAATACAAATCAGTCATGGCTTATTTCCTTTAGAAACACAAGTTCTCAGGAAGGCCTCTTTCACTGTGTCCTGTATTGTGTGCTCTATGAGCTCCTTATACTTTTCTCACTTTAGGTACTTCTGGTGAAATCTCTGGGACGACCATTACATCTGGAAGTTCCAACACAGGTAGTTGAATAAGAAGGAAGTCCTCATCTTGCATGCAGGATAATTTTGTTGAACCACTCCAATAAAATATCGCCTTGATATTTTTTACCAGTATCTCCAATTCACAGAGCTCATGATTCTCCTCTTTTTTCCCTCAGAGGCCACCACTTTGACAGGAGAGAGGGGCAGCGCTGGAAGTGAATCCAGAACAGGTGAGGCTGAGCAGCCCATGATTCGGACTGTCACAAGTAATGATTGTCACTACAATGGCCTGGTTGGAAAAAGGCTTTCCTGTAGAATGTTGTGTATTGGTTTATGGACAATGCATCTGTGGCCCAATAGATTTTTTTTTTTAGATTGAACATCTTCTACATCCACCATTACAGAATTGAGCCTCTTAGTTATAAGTCTCAGTGGCACAGCTGTTGTAATTGTTCTGAAAATTTTCTCCTCTGGTAGTACATATGAATGCTGCTGTAGTTATCATTGGTAGCTACAAAAATTATTTTTGTTCCGGTACGTGGCAGATATCTAAGTGAACCTTAGTAACATGTCTATGTTGCGTGGATGTTTCTGTACTGCCCAAAGTATACAAACCATCAATATTTTCTCATTTTCCAAGATTCTCAACAAATAATAACCAATTTTTGTCTTGCATCCACTGAAGGCAGAAATGTAATACCAGATAGCCAAGTTCCCTGGTGTAAAAGAGAGTAGTTCAGGAAAAAATGACTAATTCTTTCTTTTATGGAATGCCAGAAATATTGCCTCAGGTGGAGGGATTGGGCCACTCTCTTTGCTTTGATAATGCAAGGATTAATGGGAACATCAGTAGAGCAGGTGCCAGAGCAAGGGCCCTCAGATACAACAGCGATACGAATAAATTGAACCTAGAAGCAGGTCTTCAGGAAACACACTTGAGTCATTGTGATGATTCCAGTCCCTTCGTTTTTCAGGCACCACTGGAATAGCTCCTGGCACAACTGTTGCCACTGGTAGTTCTAACACAGCTGAGTCAACAGGTTGACATGAAATCTTCCATGTGTCTTGTCACCATTCAGTGTCTCCTCTGGTGTTACCATTTGCAGAAGAACCAAAATCTCTTTTTTGTGGTCCTTAAATATTTTGCAGTTAATTCTTTGCTCTCTTTGTCCCTCAGAGGCTACAACTTCCCATGGAGAAAGTGAAACAACAATACTTGGAATAGTCACAGGTGAGTGTAGCTAGGCCCTTGCATTCATTTTCTGATTATACCCAGTAAACACTGTGGACTTAAATTTATCTGAACATCAAGGTACCCAGGTTTACCGAGCTAGTTTTTAGGTAGACAGCAGGGCTGCAAGCAACCTGTCGGTCTGCCCGTCTACTAGCTCCCAGTCCCTTCATGATGTCCATCCTTCCTCAGAGTTCTTACCTACTAGCCTCTATCATATTGACTTACTATGTTTATTGTTCATTGCTGTTCTCCCCCTGCTAGAATGTATGCTCCTTGAGGGGATGGATCTTTGAATGTTTTGCTCACTGATATATGCCAGGGGCCTAAAACAATATTATACAGGTGATATACTTAATAAATATTAGCTGAATGATATAATGCATACTTATTTCGAAGCATCACTCTATTTACACCAATAGGTACTACCATCGTTTCACCTGGAGTCAGCAGCAAACCACAGAGCCCCAAACCAGGTAGGATGGACAAAAAAAAAAAAAAAAAAAAATCACCATTTGAAAGTATTAGATCCCAAAACTTCTGTTTTAAACATCTGAATATTAAAATACCCCAAGTTAACCAGCGAGTAGACTTTTAAAAAGATAAAGCCATCATCTGCCTCTTTACTGCTAACATATGGGAAGTACAACAGGTAAGCATGAGGAATTTAAAAAAAGAATGAGAATTGGGAAGATTGCTTTTCTGTGATACTTCCTGTGGAAAGGAACCCTGATGGTGTAGTGGTTAAGAGTTTGGCTGCTAACCAAAAGGTAGGAAGTTTGAATCTACCAACAACTCCTTGGAAACACTATGGGATGGTTCTATTCTGTCCTATAGGATTGCTATGAGTCAGAATTGACTCGATGGGAACAGATTTGGTTTTGGTTTTTAACTCTGGAAAAGAAGATTATAGAAGACTCCAGTTTACCACAGGGAATAAAACAGAGCAAGATATGACATGTTTATTTCACCTCTTAATACATAGAACCCTAGAGAAGGAATAATTTGTTTCATGAGACACATGGAATTATTCTAAAATGTGGTCTAAATGAGAAAAATAACATGTTAGCATTTTTCTCTTCTCTCTCCCATCCCATGCACCACTGGGGCAGGTTCTGGTACTACAGTCTTACCTGAAGGTTTCAAAACACGTAAGTCAAGTGGCAAAAGGAATTTTCCTTTAAGCAGCTCTAGGGACAAGGTAATACACTGCCATATCCTTCTCATATTTACAAACTCACAACATTCTTCATTTTACTCCTTTGCTGTCACAGAGGCTATGACTTTTAAAGAAAGCATTAGAACCACTGGAGCAGGTGTTTCATCGGATTTTGCCAGATTTCGGATACTCAATTTTTTTTTTTTTTTAGTATTATATACAGATTAAGAATGAAATAAGTATGAGTGAAAAGGGGTTTCCTTTCCTTTAATAAAAGATCATGAGGCTAACCTAGATTAGCTTCCTGGTCTTTCCAAGAGAAGACACTATAGATATAATTCTTTAGACACACACTTTGTTTGAAACTTCACTTTGCTTTGTCAGGTACAACCCCAGGATCAGGGGGAGTCACCAGTATCCAAGAAGGTGAGTGGAGAAGACTGAAATAG
The DNA here is from genome assembly GCF_024166365.1 of Elephas maximus indicus. Taxonomy (NCBI): domain Eukaryota; kingdom Metazoa; phylum Chordata; class Mammalia; order Proboscidea; family Elephantidae; genus Elephas; species Elephas maximus. The sequence continues at coordinate 94,928,944 of NC_064822.1, forward strand.
ATGCAAGCAAATTTGCAAATTAATTTAAGGCTTTGATTGAGATGCGTAATCCTTGATCACAAGTTTAGATGTGATTTTTTTCCTGCTTTTCTTCCACTGGAGAGCCAGAGAGTCAAGTCACTGGAAATCATATGAATATAAGAAAAAGATGCTCTCACTTAGTAATCACATTCTAATGAAATATGTATGAAGTAATTGTAAGTTTGTTTTACCCATATAACCTTTAAACATGCAATTTTGAGAAGGTGCATTAGAATCCGTGCCAGACGTAACATCTGGAGCAAGAAAACTTTGTTAACTGGTTTTCTGTTGCTGCAAAGAAATAGGAAAACTTGCCAATACAACACTTAGGTTGGAAAAGTCTTTGTAAAGTGTATCCTGACCTCTTATTACAGGTACCACTGGCTCAACAGTTATCCCTGAAAGTTCCAACGCAGGTAAGTAAATACTTAGTATCTCTAAGTGTCCTAAAAAAAAAAAAAAAAGAAAATTAAGATACCTTCTCTGGAACTGTCTTTTGTAGTATGACCCCAGCAGTCCTTACCTCAGAAGCTGGAATGCAAACAAGTGAGCATCAGTGGTTCAAATCTTCTGGGTCCTCATGTATGACCCCTGTGTCTTTACTTCACCATATTAAGAATGTATGGGATGAAGCTAAAGCCCCAAAAAGTAGGGCAGAGTTGCATTAGGAAATGTGCTTTCTCTAGTCTTGTAATGCTATCTTCATGCTCTGGGTTTGTGGTGACACAGAACCCAGGTGAGCCTGGGAAGGTGCACAGGGGCACACTACTGAAGGGGAGAGAAGCAGCTGACATCCAGCCAAAATTCTTCCAGCAAGGCGTAAAACCATCAGACCTCTTCTGCCAGAAGGAGGCATCTTTTTCTAATTCACAAAGGTGCTCTTTGGGCTAGTTGTAGATCTGGCTCCAACTTTCACATAATTTACTTTCTCTTCCCATTGTTGGTATCTATGAATAGGCACAGCAGGTGAGCCCAGTATTAAATGCTCCTCATTTGCCTTTGCAGGTACCACTGTAGTATCAAGCGATATTCCAGAAAGTTCCAACCCAGGTAATAGAAATGACTGACCCTAATGAAGTTTACACACTTAGTATTCATCTCCCCTCTAACACCAAAGTGTTTCAGATAACACATTCATCTTTATGAAAAAGGACCAAACTTACACAGATTTTTTTTCATTTTCTCTCATTCTATTATAACTTCTTTCTCCCAAAAATTAATATAGGCGAGCCAGGAAATCAAGTTGTGGGAAGTAAAAGAACTAAGTGTGAGAAAAGCTCTTGTTATGTAGAGAAGGGACCCCAGAGGTGAGAAATTTATGAGGGTCATAAGAAAATATTTGATTCACCTCTGTGAGCAAGGAAATATTGAGACAGGGACCCCTTAATGTTTCAGTGGTTGGGGGAGCAGGCATGGACTACATTAGTAGTTGTATTAGTATACTCTAGGTTCTTTGAGACTGCTGTTCAATGTGAAGGTGTCTTAAGATATGCTCTTCTGAGACCTGAAAAAGTTCATTGCTTTCTCTTGCTCATTTTAGGGACCACCAAGCAAGCATCTAAAACAACCACAGTTCCTGGAATTTCTACCACAGGTAAGTCAAATAATCACAAAAGAACATTACTTGGTGGCATCTCAGAAGATAGGACAGCTTATCTAAAGTTGACCTCTAGCTTCTCCAGTCCCTTGCACTTACCGCTTTTTTTCCTCCCTTAGTAGTTACCTCTTCCACAGGAGTCAAAGACACCCCTGGAATTGGACTGCAAACTGGTGAACACTGGCAATACAAAATCTTCAGTGAACAGTGTGACTTTGAATATACATAAGGAGTTGAGTTTAGGGGAATGGGAAAGAAGCAGGAGAGAAAGGTCAGGGAAGGTGCTATTATATTTCCTTTTGGAACATCATTTTGAAGGCCAACTAGAGCTATCTTTCTTCTCTGGCATTTTTTTTTTGGGGGGGGGGATTATATTTTCACCAGAGATCCCTTTCTGAAGACTTAGTTATGTGTCTTGTGATCTGTGAGATGGAATTATGAAGTGTGCTAGTCCTGAAATCTTTTTCACCTCCTTTTGTAGGCTCTTCCTCAGTGTCAGCTGGAGTCACAAGCGCAGAAGTATCCCGTCCAGGTAAAATAAGATGACCCAAATGAACTGGAATGAATTGTCTATTCTAAATGAAGCTTTCCTTGAGCATGAATTTGTGTGATCATGCGTGCATGCATACACACACACTTGCTATGCCTACATTTATTCTAATAAATAAAATTACAATACCAGCCAAAGCAAACCCAGTGCTGTTGAGTCGATTCCGACTAATAGCGACCGTATAGGACAGAGTAGAACTGCCCCATAGAGTTTCCAAGGAGCGCCTGGTGGATTCGGTCTGCTGATCCTTTGGTTAGCAGCCGTAGCACCTAACCACTACGCCACGAGAGTTTCCTAAAATTACAATAGCATCCCTTTATTCCCCCTCAGAAACCACTGTAGCAGCAGGGGATCAAGAAACTGAAAATAAATCAGGTCATTATGGGAAAAGCCCTAATTTCTGTGTTGCTTATTCAACTAACATTTTTTAACACCTTATGTGTGTTAGATCCTGTAGCAGACGCTGATGGCAGTAAGACACAGCCCTTGCCATTTAATGATTTTATGTTCAAGTGAAGAGATTATTAGAGGCATAGATACTATCATTACAGTGTTCCTGCTAACCTAAAGCCATGCACAATTGTGATCCATGGGGGTGATATGAGAGTAGAATGTTAATTTCTGCCTATTAGCTTGTGGTGTTGGGAGAAGGCATCATTCAGGGTGTGACTGAGTTTAATAATGGCTGAGGTGGAGAGGAAAGTCCTGCCAAACAGCCTTCAAAAAGGCAGAGACAGCATGGGTGAGTTCAGGAATTAACCAGACATTGGCTATGACAGTATGGTCGGGGGAAAAATGAGTTAGGAAATGTAAGTAGAGGAAAGTTCATGAAGGACCTTATCCCCAAACTTAAATGAGACTTTGTAGTCAATGGGAACCCCCTTAAGAATTTTACCAAGAGAGAAATATGATGAGCACTCTTGTTACTCTGAGAGCAATGTGGAGATTCAGAGATTGTTCTTCTAGGCTCCTTTAGAAACCTCCCCCAATAAACAGCCAGTTTCTTCTTGGAATTCTACTCAGGGAAGATTTTCTGCTGTATTTATGCCTAATAGATCACTTTTCTCCCATCTGTGGCTGATTTCTGTTAATCGGCTAGGCATTTGTAATTAGGGATCAACCTAGTGTCCCTCAGTAAAGATGGAGACATTTGATCCTCAAACTCCCGCATCTTTAACTAGTTTCCTGTTTTTCTGTACCTATTATTTGTTAGGTACCTTCACTTAACTGGACCCTTGGTGGCCAGTGGTTAAGAGTTATGGCTGCTAACCAGGTAGTTTGAATCTACCATCCACTCCTTGGAAACCCTATGGCACGGTTCTACTCTGTCCTGTAAGGGTTGCTATGAGTTGGAATCGACTCAACTTTAATGGGTTTGGGTTCACCTAATCACTTAGGAGCCCAGATGGCATAGTAGTTAAGAATTTGGGTACTAACTAAAAAGTTGGCAGTTTGAATCCACCTTGGTGGTCAGTTCTACTCTGTCCTGTAGGGTCACTATGAGTCCGAATCGACTTGACGGTGATGGGTTTGGTAACCACTTAGAAATTTTAAGTTCCCCTTAAATATTCTGTTGCCTTTTGCTTTGTAGGCAGAAAAAAAAATATTGAACTTATGTTTAGAAGTTCTAAAATAAAATTTGAAATTTATGAATGAATGGTTTGACCAAAATATGTGATATGTAAAGGCACAATAAAAGACTCGTATAACCAGTTTAGAGCATTTGGTGGTACAGTGGTTAAGTGCTACAGCTACTAACCAAAAGGTCAGCAGTTCAAATCCACCGGGCACTTCTTGGAAACTCTATGGGGCAGCTCTACTCTGTCCTATAGGGTCACTATGAGTCAGAATCATCTCAATGGCAACGGGTTTGGTTTTTTTGGAGAGCGTTTGATGGGGGTGGAGGTAGAACAAGATTGAAGTATTTTGCGAAGACAAAAAGGATTAACACTAGCTAATAATAGACTTTTACCTATAGCTGACTCATTCTTTTCCTTGATTGATTATGCATTTTAGTGTTGTGTTCATCAGAACTGTCTTCTAAGATATTTTTGAAAAGAAGTTTACCTTGATGTCTTATGCTTTCTCCTTTTAAATATCATGTTTTCCTTTTATTAAAATTCAAGGTCTATTAAGAAGAAGTACTCCCTAATGGTGGAATTTCAAATGCCATGACACGAAGGAAGGGGTGATATATGGGAAATTTGTATGCTTGTAGAACTAGCAGTGTATCCAATTGTATTCAGTAATAGAAGAATGAACTAAATAAATATATTTATTCCAACATATTCCAATAGTTTTAGAGGCTGATGTGAAGTTCTTTTTTTTTTTTTTAATAGAATGTCCACCAGTACTTCCACAAACTCCAGGTAAGAATACTTGCGCCTCAAAAGCATTCTGCATTAATGATTTTTCTTGGAAATAAATTTCAGAAACCACGCCAATAGTCAGATACTAGCTATGGAAGTGCTAAAGAATACAAAAACTTGAAGTGATGAATTTAGCTTTTGTTCACAAGATAAATAGGGAATAGTAGGCTGTTTTCTCACACATTTTCCTCACACACAAATTAATGAAGCCAAACCAAACAAATGCATGTCTTTACTTACGTTAAAATAAAGTTTACCTACTAAGTTTTTTTTTTTTTATGTATTTATGTGATAATCTTGATCAAAATATTGTCACTTGGCAGTATTTTTGTAACTAGGTAATTCCAGCTTTATGGAGGACTGAATTCAGTGAGAAAAGTTTAGGTTAGCTAGAGTTCAGTTATTTTGAGTACTTAATTGAGTTCCTATTAGTCTCAAGACAATGTGATCTACTTTGTGGCAAGTGGCAAAGATTACTAAGAAAAATATGCTCTAACCTTAGGATATAGTGGAAGAATGTAAATTTTTAAAGAAGTGAATAATTTTCATATAAGGCAAAAAATAAATTTCACGGTAAAAAGAAAAATGTATATTATATATGGAGAGTATATGTTATATGTTACATATATTGTATATTTTTGGGAGCTCTCCAGTATTATACAAGTGGAATTTGAGAACAATATGACAGCAGCAGGTTTTTTGGGGGGTTTTTATATAGACTAGTCCAGAGTATGTAAAGAAGAGAAATTAGACAAGGTTGAGAAGGTGGGTTAGAGCCAAATTAAGGGAGACCTTGAAAGCTGGAATTCTAGAATGAGTTGTTTATTTTACAAGACAATTAGGGAACAACAAAAGCTTTTTATCAAAGGAGTGATGAGATTTCTGCTTTAGGAAAATTATTCTGCCTATGGTGTAGAGAATCGATTGGAACAGGAAGTGATCTGAGTCAGGGGAACTTCTCCAGAAAGCCATAAAGGCAAGCTAGCTGAAAGATAATAAGGCCCTGGAGTAGTGTTGTAGCATGTAGAACTCAGAAAGGGAGGGGATTAAAGTGAGGATGAAGGAACAGGATTTGGCAGTATATTGGATGGCAAGAAAGGAAGTAATCAAAATAGCTCCTAAATTTTAGGCTCAAATGATTGAAAGGATAGTCAGGTCCTCAACAAGAGCAAGCCAGTTTAGAAGAGAAGCTAGTTTTAGAGGAAAGATGGCACTATCTGTTTTGTGCACATAAGTTTGAGCTTCCTGTGGATCTGCCTAGATGATAACTATTAGGCAGAGGGAGACCTGAGGCCAGAGCTCAAGAGAGAAGTCTGAGTCTGAGCATTCACTTGATGCTACCGTGGACAGTGTAGAGATGGAGGGAAGTACCAGGAGAAAGAATAGAGAGAAAATGAGAGGGAGTAGGAACAGCTTCTAATAAAAACAGGACAAATCTTGTCAACATATATGAGGAAAACCACAAGAGTTTCAGAGCGGTAATCCGAATGAAGGGGAGCATTTTTAAGAAGGTGTGAGTTAATAGTGTCAAGTACTGCAGAAAACTTGAAAAACTGAAAAGGGCCCTTGCATCTTATAATTATGAAGTCATGGTGACTTGTAGGATTTTGGAGGCAGAAGTCGGACTGTAAAGCAGTAAATAAAATATTAACAGTAAGATTTATTGGCCACTGTCAGGAGAAATTAAGGATTATCCTTTGCTGGGAAGTGTAAAAATAAGACATATATGTATTTGTTAGGAACAGTTTACTTGAAGCAGTCAGATGTGATTTATCTGCCTTTAGGCACCATCTAATCCTCCATAATTCTGAGACTCATAATTCTGGCCACGTGGTGGTTATCTATAAATAACAGATGGTTATATTTTGCCAAATTTCATCACCATTTGTAATTTCATGTTAACAGTTTGTCATGGTCCACTTGGAGAAGAGAAATCTGTAAGTATACAGTTTTTCCTCTACTTTAATCCAAACTTGCTTTCATTCCTGTATTTTTATAGAACTCTAACCTTGGTTTCTATCTGTAGCCTGGAGACGTATGGACTGCCAATTGCCACAAATGTACCTGTACTGCTGCAAAGACTGTAGACTGTAAGCCCAAGGAGTGCCCTTCTCCACCCACGTGCAAAACTGGAGAGAGTCTCAGAAAGTTCAAATCTAATGATACCTGCTGTGAAGTTGGATACTGTGGTGTGTATTCTTAAGGCATTCTTTGAGTTCAACCTGTTCATTGTTTACTTATTCATATATTTAGCAGCTGTTTATTGAGCTACTAATATATTAAACACTAAGCTAGCTGGGTGTGACAAATAAAACAGAATCAGTACTTGTCCTTTTAAAACCTATTTTGGAATGAGGGAAACCCAGAATTAGCCATTATGGATATATTCAGTAGACTAAAAGGAGGTGTTGATATTATGGGGAGAAACATTATAATGGGATGATAAATATGATCTCATATACCGTTTCTGTTTTGTTAGTAAAAAAAAGAAAAATTATAATGTTTATTTTAGGATAAAATAGTGTATTTATTTTTCAGAACCAAAGACATGTTTATTTAACAATACTGACTATGAGGTAAGGTCTTTTTAATTTAAAGTATTTTTATTCATAGAATTACCTGAATAAATGCAATATTTAGCTACACCAAGGCTCTTTTGGTTCATAATGTGAAAGAATTATAAGTAATGTAGAGAGAAGATCTTTTCATTTCTTCCCATGTTCACTTCGAAAGGAACATCAAATCTGTAACCTCATCATGGCTCTCTTTAAAGGGGGAAAATATACTTGATTATTAATTACCCAGCAGTGGAGCTTCTGAACAAAATTACTCATGGGTCTTCACAGATGGAGAAGACGTATTTCATAACATTCAAATCAATGAACAGAATTAAATTGTAATTATAACCAGGAAGATCAAATGGCCAAACTGTCAGAGATCAAATAAGAAAACCCAAAAGACTAGAACACTATTATGTGGATGTAGCAACACAGAACATTCAGGGATGGACTTTGGCAATTGATTTGGCATTTTGGACAGTAACGTCACTTTTAGAAAAAGTATCAAGAGGCCATAAAAATCAGACGATGCTCAAATTTGTATTAATGCATTTGAACTGGTGAGGCTAAATATTAAAACATTTAAAATATATGTAGGTTAAGCATTAGCAAGTGTTATAAGAAATTTACTTTGATAGCCCATTTATTACACTCACATTTCCACCTGGGTTTCTTAATTTTTAGTTTCCAATAGAGATATGACTTAAGAATTCATGTCCGTTTTTAAAAACAAAATATAATGATGTTTAAAAGAACAAAGGAAAAATTTTATCTCTAGTTAGATGTGAAATAGTTGAAGTAGTAAAATCTCAGTTTCTCAGGAAGTTCACTTTGTGGTCTGAGCCCTGAAATAAGTAGAATTTCTCAAACTAAGGTTTGAATTTTGAAAGTAGCTAATTATAAATTATAATTATAAATCAATCTAGAGAGCTTTGGAAATATGGGAACACAAACAAAAGATAGAAGTAAAACATGACAATGGTCACTTGTTTTTAATCTGATAAACCTATTTCCTGCCAATTTTTTTCTGCTTAGATTTCTTATTTGTTTTCCCTAGAGCTTACAACATAGCAACTGGTAAACTGCTACTCATCATAAAATAGTCTTTCTTGAAAATCCTTGAAAAATATAATGGAGTCACTGTAGGTGAATCTTAATTTGAGTATTGAGAATCTTGACAGTCAGTGCTCACAATGAGGGATTTTGATTTATTCATGGAAATAGGGCTCTTAGTCCATTTTTTTTTTTTTTAAATCTTAGCCTAATGGTTGAAAGTGCCTCTAGAAATTCACTAAATATATATTAGGAAATACGTATTTATTTTATTTATATTTGTTATATGTTTTTTTATATGTATATTCACTGTATTTATATTCACTATATATATATATTTTTTATATATATATATATATATATGGAAGCCCTGGTGGTGTAGTGGTTAAAGAGTTCAGCTGCCATGAAAAGAGAGAGTGGAGGGAGAGAGCGGGCTGTCTCATTAGGGGGAGAGTAATTGGGAGTGTGTAGCAAGGTGTATATGGGTTTTTGTGTGAGAGACTGACTTGATTTGTAAACTTTCACTTAAAGCACAATAAAAATTATTAAAAAAAAAAAAAAAAGTTCAGCTGCTTACCAAAAGGTACGCGGTATGAAACCAACAGGCGCTCCTTGGAAACCCTATGGGGCAGTTCTCCTCTGTCCTGTAGGGTTGCTATGAGTTGGAATTGACTCGATGGCAACAGGTTTTTATATGTGTATAGGTTTTTATATGTATATAGATGTATATGTGAAAAAGTTTTTATAGATTTTATTGTCAACCTCAAAAAGAAATCATAGCTAAAAATGATTTTTGTTCTTCTTCAAATCTTCCTCCTAGATTGGTGCTTCGTTTGATGACCCCAACAACCCATGCCTCTCCTACTCCTGCAGTGATACTGGCTTCATTGCAGTGTTGCAAGACTGCCCAAAGCAGACCTGGTGTGCAAAAGTAAGTCATCTTCTTAACTCAGTTATAGGAGTCACATTTTATATTAACACCTAGCCTTTCATCTTTCTCATTTGGAAAAATTTGTTTCTGCCAACAGACATAAATCTCTTGGAGATTCTATAGCTCTTTGCACACATTCATATCATCCAAAAGTCATATGATTCCAGATTTGTCCACCTTTTATCACTGAGTATATTTTTCATATCAAGGGCATATTTGCATGTTCTATAAAATGTAATCTAGTGCTATTCTAGAAGAGGTAAGTTACTAGGGAAATCATTGGATTGTTTTTAAACAAAACGAACTTTTATTTTCAGTAGCTCATGGACTCAGGTTAATCATTATTTTCTATTAAAATACAAATTCTCTAAATAATCACATATATGATTCATATTTTTTTGTTCCACAGTCTTTATTTCTATCCCCAAAGAATATGATTAGGATTTTATATTAATGAATGCTTAAATTTAAATTATTAATGAAAGCTGAATTTTGAATAATGATTGTTCTTTCTGAAGATGTAATAGTACAGTGTATAGTTTTATAACTCTAATACTGATTTCAACATTGAGTTTTTACTTTGAGACATTGATAAGTTTTGAGGTTTTAATAATAGTGTCGAATAGACCTATCCATGAGAAGCTTAGACTAGTAGCAATGTCATTATTGTATTTTTCAGTTAAAATAAATGAGCAATAATTTTATATTTTTATATGTTATCTTGCAAAAGAATTTAATTTGAATATTTTTTCTATTCATTGTTGAAAAAAAGTGTAGTCTAAATACTTAGTCACTTTATTTTCCCCCTTTGTGATGTTATCTAAATAAATTATGAAATGTCATATTTTGTATAAAAAATTTCTGAAGACACTTCCTGGGTTTTTTTTTTTCTTACCCCTACAGGAAGACAGAACCTATGATTCAAAAAAATGTTGCTATTCATGTAAGTAAAATCAGGTTTTACACATAGAAGAAATGCAAAGCATTGACAAAAATTTAGTATTTCTTTAAACAAAATGGCAGGTCGTAAATAGAAAGGCTCCTGTATTTTAACACATCTGGTAATCTAACCTATGTGCTTAAACTAACAATATTTGTACGTAATGTATTATATTCACTTACTCATATTAGTTGCAGCATTCTTCCCCGTAAGAGCCAGTTATATTTATAAGGAAGAAAGTTTAATTCTCATGCGCTCAGCTTGCTCTCCCAGTAACAGCATATTATGTCGTAAATCGATGTGTTAGAAGGATAACCAAGCCACCAAACAGAAAAAAAAAAAAAAAAACATTGCCGTCTAGTGCATTCCAACTCATAGCAACTCTATAGGGCAGACTGCCACATTTCTCTCCCACAGAGTGGCTGGTGGATTTGAACCACTGACCCTTCTGTTAGCATTAGAGCTTTTAATCACTGTACCACCAAGGCTCTTTAGAAAGGTAACCAGCAATGACAAAATAGATGTCAAAAAACAAGCCATCCCTCTTGTCTTCTTCTTTTTCTCCATCACCTCCTTCTTCCCTTTTTCTCCTTTTTCTTCCCTCTTCCTACTACTTTTTTCCCTTTCTCTGCCTCCTGAAATAGTGATGATAGCAATAATAGTAAGGTAGCATTTATTTGGAAACCCTGGTGGCGTAGTGGTTAAGTGCTACAGCTGCTAACCAAAGGGTTGGCGGTTCAAATCCACCAGGCGCTCCTTGGAAACTCTATGGTGCAGTTCCATCCTGTCCTGCAGGGTCGCTATGAGTCTGAATCGACTCAACGGCATTGGGTTTGGGTAGCATTTATCTGAGAATTAACAAGGTGCCTGTGTTGTGTGCTGAGATATTTAGTCCCTTCAATAACATTGTGAAGTAGTTGCTGTTATTACTTTACTACATTTTATGGATAAGAGAAGTTGAAGCTTAGCAATTGCTAATGTTAAACCTCATTTTTGACTCTGTTACCTATTTTCTTTTAGGTAAGAATAATTGCAGAACTTCACCTGTCAATGTGACTGTTAAGTTCAATGGTTGCAAGAAAAGGGTTGAGATGACAAGATGTACAGGGGATTGCAAGAAGACTGTCAGGTGAGTTTTTCTCTGAATGTGTACTGTGCATTAACTCTGTGATGTTGTTGAGGAAATTGCCATATTTTTACAAAAATAGTGGCGCCTTCTACCTTTGTTTGCCAACCGTACCCTCCCCCCAACCACAAGGTATTTTCATAAGCATACTATGCTAATTTTTTATAGCAACATGTAAAAAAACTCGCGTAGCAGTGCTTACGAAAATATGTGGGGGTGGGGGAGGGAGGGTGTGGTTGGCAAACAGATGTAGAAGGCCTGTGTTGTTTGCCTAACAACAGGGTAAGCTTTTCAAACATTAAAAAAAAAATTAGGTAGAGAAATTGTTGGATGAGAGTAACACTGTTTTATTGTCAGGATCTCATGAAACAAATACCTAAAATATTAAGATCTGAGAAATAAAAGAAACATTTTAAATAACGGTGAATAATTTTGAGGTAGTTTTGAGTTAGTTTTTCTAAAGACGCCTAACACATTTGTGGCAAATGTACTCATTTTCATGCCATAATTACAGAGAGTACTTAAGCAAGGAAGTGAAGTTTCTCTAAGTGTGTTCTTAAAACGTCACTTGCATTTTAGACATATGTTTCATGTTTTTCCTTTACATACACGTCCATGTATAGTTTAATGTTATGGACAACAATAATTTGGTTTAAATTATGTACTTAAAAATCTATTTTAGCCTTTATGAAATTTATTGTACCATAATGCACTACCTGTGAGACTGGAAATCTCCAATTTGGATTTCTTTTATTTCTTTTGTCTTATATACCACTTATCACTGATCCATATCACAAGTTTACAGGAAAAGAGGGAAATGCAAGGCCTATGAAAAGTAGAAGTTATTTGGAAGGCTTAAGAAGCCTCTTAGACAATTAACTAGAATTTGAGCATTGACATCGATTATATTCAAAAACAAAAGGCAGTCCAAAAATATTTATCACTGACTTTCTTTTTTTTTTTTAAGGTACAATTATGACATCTTTCAATTGGAAAGTTCATGCCATTGCTGCCAAGAAGAAAACTACGAATACAGAGAACTTGCTCTTGACTGTCCCGACGGCAGTACAAAACCTTACAAATACAGGCACACCACAACGTGCTCTTGCTTAGACAAGTGCCAACAATCTACAACTACAGTGAGCAGTTAATGCTAACATTACCTCTCCAGATGTAGCAGGCCAGATATTTATTTTACAAGTAAAAATAATTATAAATGATGAGAATGACTAAATGCATGTATCCCACTCAAAAAGTGATTCTCAGTATCAGGTACTTTGTTCTCTTGTTTACCGGATCTGAAAAATAAATACAACTTTGCAAGTAATTAATAAGCCTATGTGTTCATTTTATGGTGATAAGAGTACTATTCTGCAAATCAAAAAGAAACTGGGTCGTACCATAGCTCTCTAATGTACTCTCCTTCATCTCCTTAGGCCATTATCCTGTTTCATTTATTCCCTTCAAAACTAACTTCTTGAAAAAGTACTCTTTGTTCTCTTTTTCCACTTGTCTATGCCAGTTGTATCACCTGTCATTTCACTACAACTCCGTCTGCTTATGATTCTAGTGGCTTCTTTGTATTTCTTTCCCTCGGGTCTGATGTCCTCTCCTGTCCTTTCTTGCAACGGTTTTCTTGCTGTTTCTATAACATCACTTTTAATTAGTTCTTCTACATTTTTGGGCAACTTTATTTGTGCCAATTCTTTAAACCTTAGTTTTCTAAAGCTATATCCTTTTCTTCTCATCACTTTATTCAGGTTCCTTGACTACTCATTAACCCAGGTAGAGCTAACAACTATTTACACACTGAGGATTTCCAAATGTCCGTCTCCAGCCCCAAACTCTTCTCTGAAGTCCAAACACATTGATGCAACTCAGAGCTTAACATCTCTAACTGAATATCCAATAGGTTCTACAAACTCAGAAAGACCAAAACTAAATATTATTCTCAGCAAATTCACTCTTCCACTGTATTTTATATACCGGTTAATCAGTTATCTAGGAAATGTTGAGTTTGACCAACATTGTGATTGTCATCTTCAATACATCCCACTACTTTTTTGCCTCACAAACATAAGCTCCTTCCTAGACATATATTTCCAAATGTGCCCCATCTAACATTATTTGCATATTTATGTGCAATTCTTAACAATCTTATTCCCTTCCCAATGTGAAGGCAAACCCAATTTATCACAAATCATTTTCATACTGCTCCTCACCTTTCTTTAATACTTGGACTAATGGTAAATTTAACCATCATCAAACTACTATACATCCGATGGTGAAGGAAGGAAACTGGTATGTTAGTACACTGTTAACTGCCACCAAAAGGTGAATCATCACTAAATACAGGTGGATATTATAAATCTCACATCTTCATTTGGTCCCAAGGTCTTTGACTTTCCTTCATGTCTGCCACTGATTCCAGATCTTTCTTCCTCTCAACCCATACCAGAGTTGGCCAGTTGTCAAAATCATGAGGAGCCTAATGGAAGAGGTTATGGGAAGTTTTTAATATCTTTTACCCCTGGAAATGGTAGTACACAGAGTCAGCAATATCCTATCTCTACTGTGTTGTAGCAACTTTATTCTTCCTTGATAGTAAGAACTGATTATCCCAAATAATATAATGACAGTTTTTTCTGCTTAGGCTTCCCTAGAGGCATGAGAGACCCAAAATGGCTAGCTGAGAGTTTCAGCACATGGAAGAGAGATTGTGCAAATGTTGATTTCTGGTTCAGATAATATATTCTGCAATCAGTATACCAACTTCACATGGCAGTATCCCTCAGCTGGTGGCAGAGCTTTCTCAATATGCCAATATTTAAAGTCTACTATTTGCAAATGACATCAGTGAGTGATTTGTGTACCTATTGCCTTTCCTTTTTTTTAATTTTGAAATAAGTTCCTGGGTTGGGAACAATGCCGTGCAACATTTCATGGCAGTAAATAAAGCCCAGTAAGCCCACAGATAGCACCACATAAGGCACATCCGACACAAAAAGAAAATCCAAATCAAGAACTGGTAATCTCAGAGAAAACAAGTGCTGCTCTCCACCCAAGGATCAGTGTTGTCCACCCGTTAGTTACCAGGTGCCCGGCTGGCTCCTCATGACAGTGCCAAAAAGTAAGATCATTCTGTTGTTGGCATAGTGGCTTTCAAACTGGCTTTAGCAGAGGAAATTTAGGCTGTTGAGCTCATGCATGACCTTGATCCCTGCTACAACGGCTAACTTATTCATTAACCTCATTTAGCAAGTCCTGTGCAGGCTGGTTAAGAAAATGTATTGTTAACCACAAACTGTGACAATCACAGTCAATTCATACTATTTATTACCTGATTCTCCCATGAAAATCCCTACCGGGGAACTTCTGGTAAGCATCCAGTTACTTATGTTCAGACTCAGGGTCTATTTGGGTGACCCATAAAATTTCCTAACCTTCCTTGACAACTTCCTTCACATTTTCACCATTGAAGTCCTTGGCTAAATATCTAAATTGCTACTTCTTAAGAATCAATGTAAATCCTGACTGCAGGCCAGTCGCCAAGAACAATGGTTAATGAGAATTTTCTTTTTCAGTTTTTTTTCATGGTCACTCCTGAGATAGGATATAATGCTACACAGCTCACTTTTCATTGATAGTGGAGCCACAGACAACCCAGGCTTGAGAATTTTCACCCTGTATCAACTAGTCATAAGCAAAGTCTCCTTCCAACAGAAGACATAAATTCATAGATGTCACCCAGTTAGGTGGTATCATATTATTGGTATTAAGAAACTATCTCATGGATCTGATGTGTGCCTTTGAGATCTGATTTATGGTTATCAAAAGCCAATTTCTCCAAACCTAAGAGTAAATAAATGTCAAATCTATCACTGCATATGAAAAAAAAAAAAAAAAACATGGAGAGACATTGTCTAACCATTTAGACTTTTCTGTTGTCCATGACGCAAACACACCACCTAATCATAGGGTGATTGTAAAGACCAAATGAGCTCATTGATACTTGGGATTTTCTATGAAAGTTCTAGTCATATGTCAAGAGTTCCTCTGTTCTTACTGCTTTCCCTGCTTTCCTTTTCTTGTCCTTCTAAGGCCCTCCCTGCTTCCCAGTCTTTCCCTACTCTCCCCAGGGATGGAGCTATGTGATGCACAGCCTTACAAAGTCTCTAGGGTCAATTCTACCTCAGGAATCAGAGATTAAGAAGTTCTCACTCAACTTTTTACACTCTTGTCACCAGTCTGGAGCAGACTTTGTGCCTTGATTCTGATAACTGATCCTCCACCTTGTTCTTAAAATCTGCACCTACCATGTTCTCCTTTTTTGAGTGCATGCTTTATTTTCCTAATGGTTGAATCTCTTTCTTGGTAACTTGACAAATAATATCATCTCAACAGATCTACCTTGCTAATTTTTCTCTCTCTTCTCTCACTTTTGCTCTTTTTCTGAGTTTTGTGTTCTGCTATTTGCTGACAAATTTCTTCTGTTCTACTTATTGTCTGCCTGGATCTACAAATAAGTTTTGGCCCAGTTAGGAAATTTTGTTAAGCCAGCACGTGGCTTAGCCAACACTGCCCTCTAGAGTATTCAGTTGCCCTGGGCAGTAGGCTCAGGAAATTTCTCTGTTGTGATAGATTATTCAAGGACATTGAAAGAGTTGTCCATTCACATTCCTTGATTTGAATGGAGTTTAGGAGTCTTGGGACAAAGGACATGAACCTGCCTATATGGTGTTACCATGAACAGACCTGTCTTTCCACGTGGTTTAAGGCTATTCTCAATTACATTAAATGTTAAGCTCTTAGTGATCCTCACCAACCTTAAGCTACTTCTTACGAGGTTCATGAGAGAGCTACATATTTAAGAAACAACGGGAAATGAAATACAAGCTGTCCCTATACTCTTAGACAGACTTCTTCTGATGGCATATTTGGAATATTTTCTTCTCTTTGGGTGAGAAGTCAGGTAAGGAAAGAAAATGTTCACCTATCTTCTCAATTTTCTGCATTGTGAATCAATTCACTGATCATAATACCACGTTTATGGTCAGGGTAAGACGGTCTTGCAAGATAAAATAAATAAGTGGACTATATAAGAGAAGTATTGCCTGCATATTTATGTAGCTGTTTAGCAATGTTTCATATTGTGCCTATGCATCCATTTGGTTCTAATAATGAGTTGGGAATTTTAATTTTTGTCTTGAGAAACCTCTATCATTAAAATGTATCAGAAGACATTATCTAAGTTAATGCTAATTTCTCACAATACAGTTGGCCAAAAACTCACCTGCTGTTTTCAGATTATGTCCAGCTGTGTAATCCAATCTGGTGCACTGTGTAATAGCCACCACATTGATTCCTTCCATGAATATTTACTGAGCACCTCCTATTGTAGATCCTGGAAATACGGTGATTCTTAAGCAGATTAGATTCCTTACACAAAGTTTACATTCTAGTTGAGTGGGAGTATAACGGAAAATAAATAACTATTGTTAGGAGCTACGAGGTTAGTGAAACAGAATGTTAAGACAAAGAATGAAAGGATGATGAAGCAGTTACTTAAAATCGTGTATTTAGTGTACAATCAGAATAGGCCAGGGTATGCTGCGCTAACAAATTAACTCCAAAATCGTAGTGGCTTATAAAAACAAATGTTTCTCTGTCACTTATGCAAAGTCCACAATGGGTCTTTTAAACTCTCTAAGACAGCATTTTTTTTTTTTAAGACAGCAGTCCTTCTTGTCATGACTCAGCAACCCAGGCCACTTTAATCTTTTGATTTGCCATCCCAACATGAGACTCTTCAATTGTGACAGCAAAGGAAAAAGAGAGGTTAGAATATTGAGCAGAGAATTTCCACTGCTTTAGCCTAGAAATGAGGCATTTTACTTTTGTTCATAGTCTACTAACCAGAACTGGTAAAACACCCTTATCATACTGCAAGAGAGTTCAAAAGCATAGTCTTCCATATGCCCAGCAAAGGGAGATGGGCTCTAGTGATATTATGTAGGAAAGTCATTCTGAGGAGGTAGTATTTCAGGTGAGATCTGTATAACAAGAAAAAGCCAGCCATTTGAAAGGAAAGCGTGAGAAACATACTAGGCAGAAGAGAGAGCTAGAGCAAGGGTCCTAAGGTAAGTACGGGAGGACCAGTGCCGTAAAGGAAGAGTTGTTTTTGGGTGCCGTGGAGTAGATTCTGATTCATAGCAACCCTACATGATAGAGTGATACTGCCCCATAGTGTTTCCTAGTCTGTAATCTTTACAGGAGCAGATCCCTAGGTCTTTTCTCCCATGGAGGCAGAGCCGCTGGTGGGTTCGAACCAGGACTTTGAACCAGTTCATTCCAGTTTGAACCCTTACTGAGAATTTGCTTTTCCACTCCAGACATACTGAATCAGAATCTTCATTTTAACAAGATCTCCAGGTGATTCTTCTGTGTAATAAATTTTGAGAACCCCTGCTCTACTAGTGGTTCTCAGAGTTGGCCCCTAACCAGCAGTATCAGCATCACCTGGGAACTTGGTAGCCCAGTAGTTCAGTATTCACCTGCTTACCAAAATGTCGGCAGTTCAAAGCCACCAGCTACTCCTTAGGAACCCTATGGGTTAGCTCTACCCTGTCCTATAGGGTTGCTGAGTTGGAATCCACTAAACTATACGGCAACGGGTTTGATTTGATCGGTTTTGGGAACTTGTCAGAAATGCAAATTCCCAGCAGGGGTACAAACTGGTTTGAGGGTCTTGTTCAAACCACTGACCTTTCAGTTAGCAGCCCCAGCACTTAACCATTGAAAAACCAGGGCTCCTCAAGGGAAGAGTATATGAGATTATATCAAAGAAGAACTTAAGAGACACATAGGGCACGTAGGACACAAAGAGCAAGCAATTTGGGTTTTATTGTAAATATGATAAGAAACCACTGAAGGTGGTTAGAAAGAGGAGTGTCATAATCTAATTTATATTTTTATAAGAACAGACTGACTGATATATAGACAGTTGACTATATGAAGGCAAAAGTAGAAGCAGAGCATTATTGTAAATATCCACACGAGAAACAGTAGTGGTTTGGCACCTCATAGTATGGTAGATTGCAAAGTGGCCTCAAATTCCTCCTATCTTTTTATGCACAACCTTTGTCATGTGACTTTGCCATTCCTCCCCTCAAGAATAGAGTCAATTTCTCCAGTCCTTGAACCTGGACTTGGCATGGTGACTTGCTTTTATGATACAAGCAGAGGCTTGAAAATCACAAGCCCACTGGAGTTTGTGCAGCCTCAATCCTGGTAATCCACCACCGTGTGAACAAGTCCAAGGACTAGCATCCTTGAAGATGAATGATTACATGGAACAGTGTCCCAGCCATCCCAGCTACCCCAGGTGAGGCCTCAAGCATGTAAGCAAGGTCATCCTAAACTCTCTGGACCTAGCTGAACTAGTAGTGGGGACAATGGAAAAAAGTAGACATATTTAGAATATGTCTTAGAGAAGAAGTTTGTAGGACCTCCTGAGAGTTTAAATAAAGAGTAAGAGAGAGAAAAGAATCAAATATAGCTCCTAGATTTTTAGCAACATTTATTATCATTTGTTATCAGAGTAAGTCATTTGCAGAGAAGGGGAAGTTCACTTAACAGAATTACTCACAGTACCAACCATGTGAAATTCTCCAAATATAAACACTATTCACTCCTTACCATTATTATTTCCACAGAAAAGCATATAGCCCATAGACAAATGAAGAGATAAAAGCTTAAGAGATAAGAGATACAAATATAAAATCAAATGTTAGGCAAAAAAAATACTTTTCATTTTTGCAAGTATTGGTATGAACTCATTCTAAAAGTATATCTGTTTCTTAGCTCTATTCACTCAGTTGTCTAGAAGCAATGGCAAAAGGTAGAAATGAACACTAGTGCACTCAAATACCATTTTCCACTAAAAGGAGCCACTTTTACTTAGAGAAATGACTTATTTCTCATGTGAGAAGTACAAGATGATTCAGAGATATTTTGTCATTCCTAAAACCAAGGAAGCTATCAAAAACTCTTGAGATCATGACAAAAAGTCATAGAAGCTATTTTGAAAGGACTCATGCTGGCCAAAGATGGATCAATTTGAGCAGCAAAATAATAATTACTTAAATGCACTGAAGCACATCAAATATATAAAAGTCTGTGAGTTTGTAATGATGCTATTAAGAAAAAACCCCAACTCTTTAGCCACTTTTGGATAGTTGCTAGATACCAATTGATTTTTCTGGAAATTGTTGAATAAAGGGAAAGAACCAAGCATTTATCTAGCTATTACTGCATGTATAGGTAAGATAACTAAATAGTTGATGAGAGAAATTTTTTCTTTATAGATGCTAATATATGTAGGAGGAATGACAGCAGTCAAAGATCACCATTTTGCAAACCCTATTAGAAACCCTGATGGTGTAGTGGTTAAGAACTATGGCTGCTCCATCTAAGATGCATCAATTGGTCTCAACCCACCTGGATCAAAGGAGAATGAAGAACACCAAGGACACAAAGCAATTACGAGCCCAAGAGACAGAAAGGGCCACATGAACCAGAGACTACATCATCCTGAGACCAGAAGAACTAGATGGTGTCTGGCTACAACCAATGACTGCCCTGGCAGGGAACACAACAGAGAACCCCTACGGGAGCAGGAAAGCAGTGGGATGCAGGCCCCAAATTCTCATAAGACCAGACTTAATGGTCAGACTGAGACTAGAAGGACCCTGGTGGTCATGGCCCCAGACCTTCTGTTGGCCCAGGACAGGAACCATTCCCGAAGCCAACACTTCAGACATGGATTGGACTGGACAATGGGTTGGAGAGGGATGCTGGTGAGGAGTGAGCTTCTGGATCAGGTGGACACTTGAGACTATGTTGGCTTCTCCTGCCTGGAGGTGAGATGAGAGGGTGGAGGGGGTTAGAAGCTGGCATAATGGACACGAAAACAGAGAGTGGAGGGAAAGAGCAGGCTGTCTCATTAGGGGGAGAGTAATTGGGAGTGTGCAGCAAGGTGTATAGGGGTTTTTGTGTGAGAGACTGACTTGATTTGTAAACTTTCACTTAAAGCACAATAAAAATTATTTAAAAAAAAAAAAGAACTACGGCTGCTAACCAAAAGGTTGGCAGCCCAAATCTACCAGGAGTGCCTTGGATACTCTATGGGGCAGTTCTTCTCTGTCCTATAGGGTCGCTATGAATTAGGTTAGGTTAATGAAATAATGAATCTAGGCAATGACCATCAATGGCTGCTTAAACCATCATGTAAAAGATTGAAGAGGATTTTGTGAAGACTGACACGTCCTAGTCCATCTTTTGTCATATTAATATTATCAGTAATGGAGAAATCAGACGCTATGTTCAATGGTGCACAGTTATACACTAGTCTTGCTGTAAGCATTAAGCCTGGATCTAATCAGGCATCTAACTCAAACTATTAATTACTGGAACATGCTAAGTGACACTGCAAAGATACAAAAAGTCAAAACGAGAGTGTGGGATATTTAGAGAAATAATGATCCAGTTTCTTCGGCAAATGGAAGTATAAAGGAGGAGGCAATGTTTGTATTAGAAAAGACTTAAAAATCGTGAGTTCAATGCAATGCATAGATGTGATTTGAACAAACCAATCATAAAAAGACATGTTTAAGACAAAGAAAATTGAACATAAATTGTGCATTAATTGATAGTAAGGAATTATTATTAATTTCATTTGTTATGATGTTGGCACTGTGGTTATACTTTCTTTTTTAATCCTTATGTTTTAGATATACTTACAAGAGTATTCACTGATGACATGATGTAATGCCTGTGATATGCTTTAAAATTCCCCAGGAAAAAAACTGGTAATAATCTTGGGCAAGTCCTATGTCACATGCTGGGTGGAATTTAGCAAAAGAGACATTCTCTAAAGACAATGAGGCACAAAAGGGCTAATATCGGGCTTTAACTACAGAAAGTTTTGAAATAAAATTCATTTATATTTCAGTGAATTCAAACTGTGACATTTTATAGGAAAGTAATGCTAGGTTGGCAATATTTCTATGTTTGTTGTACGCTTTCAAATACTGCAATTCTTATCTGCGCACTTGAAGACATTAAAAGACCCAGTGTGACAAAGTCATCACCATTCCATTACATTCTCTCTCACAGTGTGACAACAGCTCCCAGTATGTGTAAATCATCATCTTTTCAAGCAGTTACCTCAGTTGCCCTTCAGCAATGTATGCTGTATTTTCCTGCCCTGGCTGTTCTCTTATACATTCACAAGTCAAAAGTTCTTGCACATTTCCATAAAAATGAGATCTAATTTTGGTGCCAGCTTGAAAGTTTCACTGTCTGACATTGTCATCATAGTGTGCATATTCAATTAATTATCACTGAACAGAAACAGACAGCCTTCCTATGGGTTTTAAAGAATAATTTGAGAACCACTGTCACTCACCACATTATTGCAACTGTTTTGGTAGACATTTCTAAACAGAGAGCTACTTACATCTCTTGTTGACTCCTCCTTCACTAAAATATTGAAGGGAAATGGACCACGTGACATGGCTGAACTTCAACAAATTCCTTTGGAATAACCAGTAGGCTATTTATTTTAACATTCCTGATACATTGGATGTTAATGTTTTACGGCACAACATAATAATCTTGTAAACACTTTATGCAGACGAAGTGGTTAAGGTCTTTGTTTAAATTATATTAAATTGCTGATTTTATATGTCAATATTACCAAATGGCTACAATTTCATCTAACTCCCTATGATATTTAAACCAATACATGTATGCTGGAGAGACTTATTTTTCTAGCAATCATTTTATTTATTTATTTTATTGTGCTTTAGATGAAGTTTTACAGAGCAAATTAGTTTCTCATTAAACAACTAAAACATACATTGTTTTGTGACATTGGTTACCAACCCCACAACATGTCAACACCCTCCTCTTCTTGGCCTTAGGTTCCCCATTTCCATTTGTCCAGCTTTCCTGTCCCTCCTGCTTTCTCGTCCTTGCCCCTCGGCTGGTGTTCCCATGTAGTCTCATACATGGTTGAGCTATGTGTATTATTGTTTGTTTTTATGGGCCTGTCTAATCTTTGGCTGGAGGGTGACCCTCAGAAGTGACTCTTTGGCTGGAGGGTGAACCTCAGAAGCGACTCTAGTACTGAGTTCAAAGGATGTTTGGGGGCCATACTCATACTCTCAGGGTTTCTCCAGTCTCTGTCAGACCAGTAAGTCTGCTTTTTTTTCTTTTTTTTTGATGAGTTTGAATTTTGTTCTACATTTTTTTCCAACTCTGCCTGGGACCCTCTATTGTGATCCTTGTCAGAGCAGTCAGTAATGGAAGCTGGGCACCATCTAGTTTTGCTGGACTCAGTCTGATGGAGGCTGTGGTAGTTGTGATCCATTAGTCCTTTGGACTAACCTTTTCCTTATGTCTTTGGTTTTCTTCATCATCTCTTGCTCCATATGGGATGGGCCCACTGGAATATCTTAGATGGCCTCTCACAGGATTTTAAGACCCCAGACACTACTCACCAAAGCAGGAAGTAGGACATTTTCTTCATAAGCTATGTTATGCCAAATGAGCTAGATGTCTCCTGAGACCATGGTCCCCAACCCTCAGCCCAGTAATTTGGTCCCTCAAAGATCTATCAATGACTTTAGAACTTTGGGAGAAAAATTCTAAATTACTATTGTGTACCTGAAGTCCTTAGTAAATAATTCTCAGTAATTTTTTTAACTTTAATTATACCAACATCTTCTTACAAAAAATTATTTGCAAGCACTTCCAATAAAAAGATAAACACCAAATATTGTAACTTGGACAAGGCCCTAGCAGATGTGGGAAAGGGAGAATAAGGGATGGGCCAAGATTACAAATCCAGAAGTAACCAGCTGGATTGAGAACGATGGGTATACACTGAAGGTCTGACAAGTGAGAGAATCAAGTTAGGAGCCAAAGTTAAAATTCAGGAGGTCAGGATCCCTGCCCTACTCATACATATTCTTTAAAAAGACACGGTCGGTGTCTGGCTTAGAGACTACTATAACACTAAGTAACCAAAATATAAAATGGGAAAGAAAAAAGAAGAGAAAAAATTATACCAGAGTTGACATCTGAGCATGCCAAAAGGAAACAACAACATTTTTAACTCTGTCTAGTGTAAAATTGCACAGCACATGAGAGGATACAAACTCTGTCCTAGTTCTGCACTATGGGAATAATTTGTTATGAGATTATTAGAGTTCCTTTCAATACCACTTTTGAAAAGAAATAGACTTGAAGAATGTATATTTAATATAAATATTTGTAAAAGAAATTATGTATAAAAACTGTGCGTATTTAAATAAATTTCTCTCATAGTGTAACAGGAATGAGTTCATCTCACAAAAACAGGTGAATGTTCATTTTATTCATGTCTTCTTATAATTACTATTCATTCTTTCATTCCTCCATTCAACAATTTCGTTTTTAATTGTACTTTAGACGAAGGTTTACAGAGCAAACTAGCTTCCCATTAAAAAGTTAGTACACATATTGTTTTGTGACATTGGTTACCAACCCCAAGACATGTCAACACTTTCCCTTTTCAACCTTGAATTCCCTATTACCAGCTTTCCTGTCCCCTCCTGCCTTCCAGTCCTTGCCCCTTGGCCGGTGTGCCCCTTTAGTCTCATTTTGTTTTTTGCACTTGTCTAATCTTTGGCTGAAGGGTGAACCTCAGGAGTGACTTCATTACTGAGCTAAAAGTGTGTCTGGGGGCCATACTCTCAGGGTTTTTCCAGTGTCTGTCAGTCAGTAAGTCTAGTCTTTTTTTTGTGAGCTAGAATTTTGTTTTACATTTCTCTCCAGCTCTGTCCAGGACCCCTATTGTGATCCCTGTCAGAGCAGTCAGTGGTGGCAGCCGTGCACTATCCAGTTGTACTGGACTCAGTCTGTTGGAGGCAGTGGCACTACTGGTCCATCAGTCCTTCAGACCAATCTTCCCTTTATGTCCTTAGGTTTCTTCAACCTCCCTTGCTCCTGATGGTATGAGACCAGTGGAGTATATTATATGGCCCTTCACAACCTTTTAATACCCCAGACGCTTCTCACCAAAGTAGAATGTAGAATATTTTCTTTTTAAACTATCTTATGCCAATTGAGCTAGATATTCCCTGAGTCTATTGTCCCAACATCCCTCAGCCCAGCAATTCGGTCCCCCAGGGAGTTTGGATGTGTCTGTGGAGCTTATACAACCTTGCCTTGTACAAGTTGTGCTGGCTTACCCAGTATTGCTTACTGTCTTATCCTTCACCAAAGTTACTATTTATCTATTGTCTATTTGGTGTTTTTCCATCCCTACTCCTCCCCCCCATAACCATCAAAGATAGTTTCTTTTTGTGTGTAAACCTTTTCACGAGTTTCTGTAGTAGTGGTCTCATACAATATTTGTCCTTTTGTGATTGACTTACTTCACTCAGCATAATGCCCTCCAGATTCATCCACATTGTGAGATGTTTCACAAATTCATCATTGTTCTTTATCATTGTGTAGTACCGCCATTGTGTGTATGTACCATAGTTTGTTTATTGATTCATCTGTTGATGAGAACCTAGGTTGTTTCCATCTTTTTGCTATTGTGAGCAATTGCATGATACAATTTTGCAAGACCAATGACTTCTTCATTGCAAATACCTTTTTTTCATCAACATAAACAATAACTATACAAGTGGACCTTGCCAAGTGGAATACACAGGAGTAAAATTGACTACGTCTGTGGAAAGAGACAATGGAAAAGCTCAATATCATCAGTCAGAACAAGGCCAGAGGCCAATTGCAGAACAGATGGCCAATTGCTCATATGCAAGTTCAAGTTGAAACTGAAGAAAATTAGAACATGTCCATGAAAGCCAAAGTACAACCTTGAGTATATTCCACCTGAATTTAGAGACTATCTCAAGAATAGATTTGATGCATTGAACACTAATGATTGTAGACCAAATGAGTTGTGGAATGGCATCAAGGACATCTTACATGAAGAAAGCAAGAGCTCATAAAGAAGACAGGAAAGAAAGAAAAGACCAAAATAGATGTCAGAAGAGACTCTGAAACTTGCTCGTGAATGTCAAGTAGCTAAAGCAAAAGGAAGAAATGATTAGGTAAAAAAGCTGAATAGATTTCAAAGGATAGCTCAGGAAGACAAAGTATTAAAATGACATGTCCAAAAACCTGGAGCTAGAAAACTAAAAAGGAAGAACGTGCTCAGTATTTCTCAAGCTGAAAGAACTGAAGAAAATATTCAAGCCTCAAGTTGCAATATTGAAGGATTCTACAGGGAAAATATTAAACAACACAGGAAGCATCAAAAGAAGATGGAAAGCATACACAGAGTCACTGTACCAAAAAGAATTGGTGAACGCTCAACCACTTCAGGAGGTAGCATATAATCAGGAATCAATGGCACTGAAGGAAGAAGTCCAAGCTGCACTGAAGTCATTGGCCAAAACCAAGGCTCCAGGAATTGAGGGAATACCAAATGAGATGTTTCAGAAAGTGGATGCAGCTCTAGAAGCGCTCACTCATCTATGCCAAGAAATTTGGAAGACAGCTGCCTGGCCAACTGACTAGAAGAGATCTATATTTATATCTATTCTCAAGAAAGGTGATCCAACTGAATTCAGAAATTATCAAACAATATCATTAATATCACACATAAGTAAAATTTTGCTGAAGATCATTCAAAAGTGAGTGGAACAGTATATCGACAGGAAACAGCCAGAAATTCAAGCCAGATTCAGAAGAGGACGTGAAACGAGGGATGTCATTGCTGATGTCAGGTGGATCCTGGCTGAAAGCAGAGAATACCAGAAAGATGTTTATCTGTGTTTCATTGACTATGGAAAGACATTGGACTGTGTAGATCATAACAAATTATGGATAAAATTGCCAGGAAAGAGAATTCCAGTACACTTAATTATGCTCATAAGGAACCTGTACATGGGTCAAGAGGCAGTCGTTTAAACAGAGCAAGGGGATAATGCATGATTTAAAGCCAGGAAAGGTAAGCATCAGGGTTGTATCCTTTCACCATACGTATTTAATCTGTATGCTGAGCAAATAATCCAAGAAACTGGACTATATAAAGAAAAATGGGGCATCAGGATTGGAGGAAGACTCATTAACAACTGCATTATGCAAATGACAACCTTGCTTGCTGAAAGTGAAGTGGACTTGAAGCACTCACTGATGAAGATCAAAGACCACAGCCTTCAGTATGGACTGCACCTCAACATAAAGAAAACAAAAATCCTCACAACTGGACCAATAAGCAACATCATGATAAATGGACAAAAGATTGAAGTTGTCGAGGGTTTCATTTTACTTGGATCCATAGTCAACACCCATGGAAGCAGCAGTCAAGAGGTCAAACAATGCATTGCATTGGGCAAATCTACTGCAAAAGACCTCTTTAAAGTGTTGAAAAGCAAAGATGTCACCTTGAAAACTAAGGTGTGCCTGACCCAAGGCATGATGTTTTCAATCATGTCATATGCATGCAAAAGCTGGAAATGAATTAGGAAGACGGAAGAAACTTAGAACAAGTCCATGAGAGCCTTTTTAATTGTGGTGTTGGCCAAGAATGTTGAATATACCATGGGGTGCCAAAAGGACGAACAAATCTATCTTGGAAAAAGTACAACCAGAAAGCTCCTTAGAAGCAAGGATGGTGAGACTATGTCTCACACACTTTGGACTTGTTATCAGGAGGGAACAGTCCTTGGAGAAGGACAGCATGCTTGGTAGAGGGTCAGCAAAAAAAAAGAGAAAGACCCTCAATGAGATCAATTGACACAGTGGCTGCAACAAAGGGCTCCAGGATAACAAAGATTGTAAGGATGGCACAGGACCAGACAGTGATTCATTCTATTGTACATAGGGTCGCTATGAGTCGGCATTGACTCGAGGGCATCTAACAACAACAACAATCTTGTAGATTGAGTTTATAGTTATGCTAATCCCATCTCATCAACAACTTAGAGGTAGGATTTACAAAACATAGGGAAATCACGTCAGGTGACAAAATGGTGGGCAATCATAAAATACTGGGAATCATGACCTAGCCAAGTTGACAGATATTTTTGGGGGACACAATGCAATCCATGACAGCATGTATTATCCTGAGATTATCCTGAGATGAGGCCAGAGAACAAGCAGGTGCCAACATGTAAGGCTGTATAGGTAAAGGTGTGGCTTTCAGATTTTATTCCAATTATAATGGAAGTCATTGAAAAGTTTTAAGCGGGGAGTGACATGGTTTTATTGATTTAGTTTAAGAACTTGGTTGTTATGTGGAGAATAGATTGGAAAGAAAGAAAGAAAAGAACATCCAGGTGTGAATCCTCACATTTATATATCACGTATCCACAAAGAAGAACGTTATATAGATACAGCCTTTGGCTTACAGAAATACACTTTTTATATTGTGGCCCAATGAAGTATTCCTGAATTCTGATTGCCTCTACAGTTGAATTGTGTGTTGCTTGCAAATACGTATGCAAATCCCAAATTATCTGAATACTCTTATATCTTATTTGAACTCTCAGCTACATTCACCCATTTTCAGGTCAGTAATCCAGTTGGTGACTTGATCATAACCCAAAAAGTCACAGTAAATCTGAGCTAATTACAAATTTCTAACCTGGAGAAATATAGAATAAGGGCAAAGGGACATACACCTGACATCATCTCTCCAGGGATAAATCATTCTGTATTTTTATAAGGAAAAACAAACTATTTTAGAGTTCTGTAGCTCTGTGTTTATATGGGAGCCCTGGTGGCACAGAGGTTAAGAGCTTGGGTGCTCACCAAAAGACTGGCAGTTCAAATCCACCAACAGCTCCTTGGAAACCCTATGAAGCAGTTATATTCTGACCTATAAGATCACTATGAGTCAGAATCGACTCAAGGCAACAGATTTTTTTTTTGGTATTTATATGAGTTATTTCACTGTTTGACTTGATCCAATTTATATTTCATCCAAATATACTGATGAAGACGGTTTAGTATCTTAAGCCCAATATTGGGCTAACTAAGTTTTGTTAATTTGGAAAGAAGAAATATATGCAACTAAAAGTAATCAAAGTAACCAAGGCTTAGAGACATTTTGCTAAGGATGCTGGATTTCAAGGCCTATGTGATCATAATAATTTAAACTTTAGTTTGAAGGAAAGGTAGGATTCAAGTTCATTCCAGGTTTAAATCGTGAGTGATTAATAGTCAAATTCAGTGTGGTGGACAATCTAAATATGACGGAAGAAATTCATCCATTTGTGGAAATAATCCAACATTCAACGTTTCCCAGAGATTTTACTTAATTTTCTGTATTTTAATTCTCAAATGGAAACATTTTAAAGAATTTTTTTTTTTATGGACAAATAGGCCTTTCCTCTATGACATTCTGTTCTATAAAAGGACAGAAGACCAGTAAAAGTACATTTGAAGGACTTTATAAACTATTTTACCTACTGCCTGGACAATCTAAAGAGTTATCCAGAGCAAGAGCATGGCAAGTTAATTTATTTCTCACTGACCCAGCAACTAATGTATGCAGTACTACTGAAACCTTTGTGCATTGTCATGGCAGGGCTAAGAAAGGTATTCCCATGTGGTTTGCACCTTTAGAGCTTTTTCAACATTCTCTGAAATATTTGACATGTATTTCTACAGAGGTTTTCTCTCCTAGTAGCAGAAACCTATTTTGTTTAACTGAAAACTAACAAAACATAGGCGTCAATAGTAAATTAGCAAACACTAGTTACAATTTATAATCCAGGGTCAAATTTAGCCACAATAGTAGTATAGGAAAAAAAAAAGAGTTTGTGAACACTGCATTTGGCATTTTAATGAGTGGAATTAGCAGGCAGTTCTCATAAAAAAAAAAAAAAAAAGCCACCCTCAAATAATTAGAGAATTGTTGTAGAGCACACAAATTATTTCATTTTGCACTCTTAATGTTATATCTCACACTTTCTATTTTTCTTTCAAGTGCAAATTCATTGACCTACTTTTTTTGGTGCCTACTTGTTCATGAAAACTTGCTTTATGATAGATATTCCTCTCTAGTCACCATATGTGAAGGATTAAACCAACACTTTGCTCTTCAAATTTTTTTTAACCTAATTCTACAAACCTTAAATATTTAAGTATTCTTTATCCTAAAAAATCATGGTGAAGTGCCTGAATTTTCTTGGATGTGCCATTCTGTCTCATCCTTGTGCCATCATTTATTATTTTTTCTTTGCTACCTTGTCCATATTTTAAATACCCACTTGCCTGTTATTGCCTACCTGCTCACAAGCCCTTCTCATGAGAGTGCATAACTACTGGAAAAGAAAAATCCTTTATATATGGTGAAGCTCTGCTCCCTCTTAGCCACAGCCGACTGGACCAGGGTGGGTGACCGATTCAACCAGGGCTAACTGGTTTCTCTTTCCACAGAATTTGGGTTTGAGATCCTGAGGGGCTGTATAGAAGCAGCCTCAGGCTGTACAGGAACAGATATTGAGAGATACAAAACCACTGATTAAATAGTAGGTACAATTCATAATTGTCATCAGTAAATTGAAGCTACAAGCAAACTAACATTAAAAGTCTTGAACAAGAAACCAAGAGTTTTGAAAAGCGAGAAGACTGGAGAGCAGCAGAACTGAGAGACAATGTTGTCCTAGAGAAACAGAATCAATAGTTAAATTTGTCATTCTCATGAGGCCACACTGTTGTGTTTTGTTTTGCTTTTTTCCTCCATAGAAGTTGATTCCATTCAATCTTTTAAAAAATTAAAAAAAAAAAAAAAACTGAATTCCTTTTCAACTTGAGCTAGTGGAGTGAGCTTCTGTAGTTTATAACAAAAAAGTTTTGATAAGAACACCATTTTTCTGTATTCAACTCAATTTCACCCCTTCAACTCCCCAGCCATCTCTCTCCCACAACTCCTATCTTTTCCTGCTTTTCCTAGTAGAACAGCCCTTCTATGATGATAAAACCAAAAAAACAGAAACAAACAAACCAGTTGCTGTTGAGTTGATTCAACTAATGAAGACACCATGTGTGCAGAATGGAACTGCTCCATTGGGATTTTAAGGCTGTGACTTTTCGGAAGCAGGTCTCCAGGTCTTTCTTCTGAGACATCTCTAGGCAGGTTCAAAATGCCAACCTTTCAGTTAGTAGCAGAGTGCTTAATTGTTTGCACCACCCAGGGACTCCTCTATGATCATATCCCCATATATACTGTATATGCTGCCTTCACAACCCCCATAATACTTACTGAATATATTTTTATGTGTCTGCATTTCAGTTATGGTGTTAACAAAGAATATTGAATATATCATGGGCTATCAGGAGAATGGAAACCTGGTGGCATAGTGCTTAAGAGCTACAGCTTCTAACCAAAAGGTTGTCAGTTTAAATCCACCAGGCATTCCTCGGAAACTCTATGGGGGCAGATCTACTCTGTCCCATAGGGTCGCTATGAGTTGGAATCGACTCAGCCACAGTGGGTTGTTTTTTTTTTTTCTTTTTGGTTTGGTCAGAAGAATGAATAAATTTGTCTTGCAGAGGTACAGCCAGGATGCTCCTTAGAAGTGAGGATAGAAACACTTCGTCTCATATACTTTGGACATGTTATCAGGAGGAACCAGTCTCTGGAGAAGGATATCATGCTTGGTAAAGTAGAAGATCAGCAAAAAAAAAAAAAGACCCTCAATGAGATGGATTGATTCAGTGGCTGCAACAACGGATGCAAACATGTTGCAACAATTGTGAGGATGCAGCAGGACTGGGCAGTGTTTCATTCTATCGTGCTTAGGTTTGCTGTGATTCAGAACCGAATTGCTGGTATTCTAAACACAATAATTCCCGCATGTTCACCCATGTTAGATGGCAATGTCTTCTTAAGAGATGGATTTTATTTTTTGACATTTATATCCCTAGCACCTAGCACAATGCCAAACACATAACTGAGTGCTTGATAAATGCTTATTGAATAAATAACCGAAGGACTAAGCAAATAAAATAAAGAAATAAAACATTGTATATTCCATTAAACTATTTTCTAATATTTCTTTCTGGAAGTTCTAGAGTGTTTTCCAAATGTGAGTCCACAAATAAGTACTTGGTTGGTTGCCTAGGAGTAAATTCAAATTCAGTAGGTCTAATGTGCGGGCTACACATTTTTTTAAGCAGGTTTGGGAACCCCTGGTTTCAGATAAATACTGCTTCTATGCTAGGAAAATTACTCTTTCCAAAATTAATGAACGTCAAATGGCCAAACCTCATGAATCTTTTTTAGTCCTCATGCTGCCTGTGTTACTTTCAGCAACTGCCACTGGGACCCCTTATTCCACTGGTTTTGGAGATAGCACTACTTTAATATTTATCCCATCTTTTTAAATATCCATTAGTTTTGATCTTTGGTTTCTCTTATTTGGCTTAAATTTCAAGCGGATGTGCATCAAAACCTAAATACTGGTCCAGCAAAGCAAAGAGAATTGGAAAAAAACAGAAGTCACAAATAACAAAACAGCCCAAGCATGTCTCAGTATCAGGTTGTGGAAGAGGAGGTGGCATGGCTGCACGGACAGTGGCAACTCGAATGATATCAAGTAGACCTTGCGGCCTTCTGTTCCACTGTTTCTCATAAACGCAGAATTTGGATGGACATCATACAGCCATCCACCTCAACCTTCAAATTTAAAGATAAGAAAACTCACCCCCTGAAAGGTGAGGAGACTTGCCCAAGGTCACACAGTTAGTTGGTGGCAGAGCTAAGCCTGGAGCATATTCACTGGTGGTATAATCCAGTGCTCTTTCCAGGAAACAATTTTTTTTTGTCTTATTTTGTATTTATAATAGGTTAATTTTGCACCTATGATAATTTTGGAAAGCTGCTTGGCAGTATCCACTGAAGCTGAGAAGAAGCAAATCTATGACCCTTCTATTCTTGGAAATATACCCAACAGAAATGTACACCTATGTCTATCAAGATCGTTCATGTTGTTTTTGTTGTTGTTAGGTGCTGTTGAGTTGGTCTGACTTATAGAGACACTATGTACAGCAAAAAGAGAGTACCTGGTCCTGTGCCATCCTCGTAGTCATTGCTATATTTGAGCTCATTGTTGCAGCCACCATGCCAATCTATCTCTCTGAGGGTTTTTCTCTTTTTCGCTGACCCTCTCTTTTAGCAAGCATGATGTCCTTCTCTAGAGACTGGTCCTTCCTAATAACACATTCAAAGTAAATGAGACAAAGTCTCACCATCCTCACTTCTAAGTAGTATTTGGCTATCCTTCATCCAAGACAGATTTGTTCATTCTTTTGGCAGTCCATGGTATATTCAATATTCTTCGTCAACACCATGATTCAAATACATCAATTCTTCTTCGGTCTTCCTTTTTCATTGTCCAGCTTTCACCTGCACATGAGGCCACTGAAAATACCACGGCTTGGGTGAGGTGCACCTTGTCCTCAAAGCAACACCTTTGCTTTTCAAAACTTTAAAGAGGTCTTTTTGCTGCAGATTTGTCCAATGCAATATGTTGTTTGATTTCTCGACTGCTGCTTCTATGGCATTGATTGTGTATCCAGTAAATGAAACCCTTGACAATGTCAATATTTTCTCCATTTATCATGCTGTTGCTTATTTGTCCAGTTGCAAGGATTTTTGTAAAGATCCATATTTTCATAGCAGCACTAATTTTAATAGCCCTAAAGAAAAAACAAGGAGCCCTGGCGGCATAGGGTTAAGAGCTCGGCTGCTAACCAAAAGGTCGGCAGTTGAAATCCACCAGCTGCTCCTTGGAAACCTTATGGGGCAATTCTACTCTGTCCTATAGAGTTGCTATGAGTCAGAACCAACTCGACGGCGCACAACAACAACAAAGAGAAAACAACTCAAATATCCATTAAAACTAGAGTGGACAAATAAATTATAGTATGTTCACAAAATGGAATATTACATATAGCAATGATAATGAAAAAAATTACAACTATGTACAATAATATAGATGAACTTAATTACAAAAAATAATATTCAGGCAAGTGCATGAGACACTAAAGATTACGTGTCTTATGATCCCATTCTTGGACAAAACCTATGACGAAAATAGAGAGTAGTTACTCTTAGGTGGTAGTGTTCGGGGAATTACTGGAAAGGGGCAGAAGAGAGTCTCTGGAATTCCAGTAATATTTTGTTCCTTGATCTGGATGCTGGTTACACAATGTGTTCACTTTATAAAAATTCATAGAGCTATACACTTTTCTATGGAGTGCATGTATTTTTGTAAATTTTATTAAAATAAAACATATATTTAAAAAAGGATAAATCATCTCGGTAGAAAATTAGAAATGCACAGAAGATATTAAATGAGCAAAAAATAAATCATCCATATTTCCACCTCCCAGAGTAAACAACTATTAATATTTTTGTACATTCCCTACTGTATTTTATGCATATAAACGCTATTTGCATTTTTTAAACCCCAGAAGTTCTAAAAACTTTTTTTTTTTTTTTTTTTGGACCTTATTTGACGGCAAAATCCTGACCTCAGCTGAACTTATTTGGTGACAAAATTTGACCTCTACTGACATGAGGTTATTTATAGTCTTTATTTTTCCACTTGGTATGAATATTCATACATTTTCTATAGAAAAATTAATATATTTGAATATGGGATGCTGCTACAGATACCAGTGAGGATGCTGTCTTCCTAATTTTTAATTTCTAATTGAAGTTCACATGGCAAATGGTACAGACACAAGGAAAAGTGTAGAACTGGGACCAAAAATTTAATCTACCATAATCTCTTTTGCTATGAATCAAAAAAGCACCACTGAAATTAAATATGGGCTTGGACTATGCTAAACTGTCAAGGATCCAAAAAGGACCGTAAACTGTCACGGAAGAAAGAATGTATGGATGGGATGCAAATACCGAGGTAAAAGGGTTTTATCTGATTAGTAAGAAATTAACCATGAGTGAGGAAATGGTTTAAAACAGCAGTTTATAAATATCTGGAAAAGCATCCTTACAGCTGACAATTATTAGGTTATATAAAAGCAGTATCTAGAACAAAGTATACATTCACTTAAAATATTAGAAAGATGATCAAATTTATGCCCTGGTTTCTTAAACCAAACATATTTAGGCTTAGATTGACTTCAAAATTTTATGGGTTAAGAAATTCATCTTTAGGAAGGAGGTGAGTGTAAAGAGCCACTTCAAAGCCCTTCATAATCTCCCTATTACTCATGGTCAAGGTGAGCCCTAATCCATTGCTGTGAAGTCAATTCCAACTCATAGAGACCCTATGGTACAGAGTAGAACTGCATAAGATTTCCGTGGCTGTAATGGCAGTGGGTTTTTAATCTTTATGGAAGCAGACTGCTACATCTTTCTCCTCCTGTGGAGTGGTGGCTGGTAAACCCCGCTCGTAACTGCTGTGACCCCAGCGCTCCTTATATACATGTATAGTGCTTGGATTTTTAGTTCTTATTTATTGCCCTACACTCTCTTTTACTCTCTTCGCATTGTTGTTGTTAGGTGCTGTTGAGTTGATTCTGACTCATAGTGGCTCAATGTGACAGAGTAGAACTGCCACATTGGGTTTCCTAGGCTGTAATCTTTACGGAAACAGATCGCCAGTCTTTCTCCCTCCTTGCGCCACCAGGGCTCTTTACTCTTTGAACAGCCACGTCATATTCAGGTCAGATATGAAATTTCACTTTTCTGCCTGAAAGCCCTTTCTTAGAACTTCCTCAGTTCCACCACCAAGGCCCGTATCTCCTTGCACAGCCAGTCCAGTCCCAGCCCAGGCTCCCAGAACTCCAGTCCTGGTCTAGCATTTCAGGCTCTGGCTGTTGACAATAAGAAGAACAAAGACCTAAATAGAATGGCCTATCAAAGCCAAATAAACTTTTCACTTATTAATTTGTACGCTCTCATAATTCCGTGTCATATCTTAATAAAGGAAGTATGATGCACACATCATGGGCAACAATGTGATCATTCACACATTTTGCTTCCATCAAAGCATTTTCAGGACTTTATGTGGCTGAGTCCTCTATGTGACAGATTCTAAATATAGAATATGATTTGGGCTAATGGAACCAGAAATAATTGATTCTTGAGGAAGTTACTCTTATTAACCACATTTCGTGAGACTAGCAGTCTCTTCCCATGGGCAGGCTTCACAAGAGCCATAATATAATCACTACGGAATTTAAGTAACTTGAAACAGCCTTTCCCATCATAAAATACCCTTGCCAGTACAACTGTGCATCTTGAAACCACTGGTCAGGTTTCCTTCCCTAAAAAGTGTCAGCTTTAGGCATTTACCAAATTCTGTATCTATTCCTCCTTTTCTAAATGAGATGTGATTTGTCTTCTGTTGCCAGCTCCTTCCTTTGGCTATGTTAATGTTTCTATCTATGCCAATTTTAGACTTCGAATAAATATCTTCATTGGAACTTGGATGCTCAGGAAACTTCTTAGCCATACATGTTCATGAAATCTCATAGGTGAGGTGGCTTTGAATGATTCACTCTATGTGTTATATACAGATGCTATTAGATTAGAATGCTGTGCTCTGGGGAACCTCAATGATTCCCTCAACAAATATTTATTGAGTGTCACTATGTGGAAGGCACTGCTATGAATACTGTAGATATAGCATTAAATTAAAAAAACCTGCATCCTCATGGATCTCGCATTATGATGGGTGCGACTACTTTGGTTCAGCAAACAAACAATTATAACATTAAGCTGTTATATGAGCAATAAAGAAAAAAAAAAGGAGAGAGACAGAAAGAGTCTGGAGGTGGTGGGAAGGGATATTTAGATTGGGCTGTCAATAAAGCATCCCTGAGAAAGTGATATTTCAATGCAGACATACGAAGAATAAGGATCTGGGGGAAAAATATCCCAGGGAATAAAATCTTGAGTTAGAAGGCACTGAGTTATGCTTAGTATTTTCCAAGGTGGCTAATGTGGCTACAGCGCAGTAAGCGAGAGGAAAATGGCAGGATATGAGGTAGAAGAAGGAGCCAGGGTTTAGGAATTGTAGGACTTTGAAGGCCATGGGATGACATTGGATTTTTTTCCTAACAGT
The DNA here is from genome assembly GCF_024166365.1 of Elephas maximus indicus. NCBI lineage: Eukaryota > Metazoa > Chordata > Mammalia > Proboscidea > Elephantidae > Elephas > Elephas maximus. The sequence goes on from NC_064822.1 coordinate 94,965,264, forward strand.
TATGAAAAACAAAAGGAGAGCTGAGATTAAGATATTAACATAACCAGTTTTAAATTTTAAAAGGATTACTAGTAACTCTTAAGGACCATACCCAGGAACCCAATGAGAAATGGTCTACCAGGCTGTATAGAATGTATTTTGGCAGGGAGCTAGTGCCACCTAACATGGGCTGAAATTGAACAATTGGCTGCCACACTATGGGATGGAAAAATGGTGTCCCTGCTAAAAGACCCTATACCTAACATGGGCTGAAATTGAACAATTGGCTGCCACACTATGGGATGGAAAAATGGTGTCCCTGCTAAAAGACCCTATACATTTGGTATGAAAAGGGGGCATGACCCACAGAAGTATAGGGATTTCTTTGTTGTATTAATGAGGTCATGACAGTGTAGGGTATGTTTTAAGGCAATCACTTTTGAGATATGAAAGAGCAGAATAGGCACAGAAGAAAGCCAGCACAGATGGGGAAAATGGATGCCAAGCCACATGAAGATTGCCAAGGAGCCCAGGAACAAAAATTGAAAAGAGATAAGAAGCTTCCTCCAGAGCCGACAAAGAGGGAAAGTCTCCCCCTAGAGCCAGTATCCTGAATTTGAACTTCTAGCTTCTAAACTTTGAGAAAATAAATTTCTGTTCATTAAAGCCACCCACTTGTGGTATCTCTGTTATAGCAGCACTAGCAGTCTAAGAGAAGTGGATAACTTAATTGTGATCATCTCAATTTTACTTGACTTTTTCTTTCTTTTTTTTTTTGCTCTTTAAAATTCTTTTACTTTTCTTCAGTCTCTGAAACTGCCAACAGACTTAATAGGTTTGGTTTAAAGAAGTGTTACTACAAGTAAACACTTAAAACATTGTAAATTCTGAATCAATTTTAAAAGATTAAAAATATACTAAAAACTAAAGCTAATTTTTTTTTACATACAATTTTGTTAAACACTATTGAAGAGCTTAAAAAATAACTTTAGTTCAATCCATTAGAGGAAATATTTTTTTAATACAAGGAAGTTTCTGAGAAACAAACTGATTAGTTATGTTGTCGTTGTTGTTAGGTGCCATTGAGTTGGTTCCGACTTATAGCGACCCTGTGCACAACAGAACGAAACACTGCCTGGTCCTGCACCATCCTTACAATCGTTGTTATGCTTGAGCTCATTGTTGCAGCCACTGTGTCAATCCACCTCATTGAGGGTTTTACTCTTTTCCGCTCACCCTGTACTCTGCCAAGCAGGATGTCTTTCTCCAGGGATTGATCCCTCCTAACAACATGTCCAAAGTATGTAAGACGCAGTCTTGCCATGCTTGCCTCTAAGGGGCATTCTGGTTGTACTTCTTCTAAGACAGATTTGTTCGTTCTTTGGCAGTCCATGGTATATTCAATATTCTTTGCCAACACCACAATTCAAAGGCGTCAATTCTTTGGTCTTCCTTATTCATTGTCCAGCTTTCACATGCATATAATGGGATTGAAAATACCATGGCTTAGGTCAGGCGCACCGTAGTCTTCAAGGTGACACCTTTGTTCTTCAACACTTTGAAGAGGTCCTTTGCAGCAGATTCACCAACGCGATGCATCTTTTGATTTCTTGACTGCTGCTTCCATGGCTGTTGATTGTGGATCCAAATAAAATGAAATCCTTGACAACTCAATCTTTTCTCCATTTATCACGTTGTTGCTCATTGGTCCAGTTGTGAGGATTTTTGTTTTCTTTATGTTGAGCTGTAATCCATACTGAAGGCTGTGGTCTTTGATCTTCATTAGTAAGTGCTTCAAGTCCTCTTCACTTTCAGCAAGTAAGGTTCTGTCATCTGCATAACGCAGGTTGTTAATGAGTCTTCTTCTAATCCTGATGCCCAGTTCTTCTTCATATAGTCCAGCTTCTCGGATTATTTGCTCAGCATACAGATTGAATAGGTATGGTGAAAGAATACAACCCTGACACACACCTTTCCTGACTTTAAACCAATCAGTATCCCCTTGTTCTGTCTGAACAACTGCCTCTTGATCTACGTAAAGGTTCCTCATGAGCACAATTAAGTGTTCTGGAATTCCCATTCTTTGCAATGTTATCCATAATTTGTTATGATCCCCACAGTCGAATGCCTTTGCATAGTCAATAAAACACAGGTAAAAATCCTTCTGGTATTCTCTGCTTTCAGCCAGGATCCATCTGACACCAGCAATGATATCCCTGGTTCCACATCCTCTTCTGAAACCAGCCTAAATTTCTGGCAGTTTCCTGTTGATATACTGCTCCAGCCGTTTTTGAAGGATTTTCAGCAAAATTTTGCTTCCATGTGATGTTAATGCTATTGTTTTATAATTTCCACATTTGTTTGGATCACCTTACTTGGGGATGGGCATAAATATGGATCTCTTCCAGTCAGTTGGCCAGGAAGCTGTCTTCATATTTCTTGGCATAGACGAGTGAGCACCTCCAGCGCTGCACCTGTTTGCTGAAACATCTCAATTGATATCCCATCAATTCCTGGAGCCTTGTTTTTCACCAATGCCTTCAGAGCAGCTTGGACTTCTTCCTTCAGTACCTTCAGTTCCTGATCATATGCCACCTCTTGAAATGAATCAACATTGACTAATTCTTTTTGGTATTACTCTGTGTATTCCTTTAATCTTCTTTTGATGCTTCCTGCATCATTTAATATTTTTCCCATAAAATCCTTCACTATTGCAACTCGGGGCTTGACTTTTTTCTTCAGTTCTTTCAGCTTGAGAAACCCTGAGCATATTTTTCCCTTTTGGTTTTCCATCTCCAGCTCTTTGCACATGTCATTATAATACTTTACTTTGTCTTCTTGAGAGGCCCTTTGAAATCTTCTGTTCAGTTCTTTTACTTCATCAATTCTTCCTTTTGCTTTAGCTGCTCGACACTCAAGAGCAAGTTTCAGAGTCTCCTCTGACATCCATCTTGGTCTTTCTTTCTTTCCTGTCTTTTCAATTACCTCTTGTTTTCTTCATGGATGATATCCTTGATGTCATTCCACAACTTGTCTGGTCTTTGGTCACTAGTGTTCAATGTGTCAAATCTATTCTTCAGGTGGTCTCTAAATTCAGGTGGGATATACTCAAGGTCATATTTTGGCTCTGGTGGACTTGCTCTGATTTTCTTCAGTTTCAGCTTGAACTTGCATATGAGCAATTGATGGTCTGTTTCACAGTCGGCCTCTGGCCTTGTTCTGACTGATGATATTGAGCTTGTCCATCATCTCCTTCCACAGATGTAGTCAATTTGATTTCTGTGTGTTCCATCTGGTGAGGCCCATGTGTATAGTCGCCATTTATGTTGGTGAAAGAAGGTATTTGCAATGAAGAGGTCATTGGTCTTGCAAAATTCTATCATTCAATCTCTGGCATTCTTTCTATCACCAAGGCCATATTTTCCAACTACTGATCTTTCTTTGTTTCCAACCTTCACATTCCAATCACCAGTAATTATTAATGCATCCTGATTGCAAGATTGATCAATTTCAGACTGCAACAGCTGATAAAAATTAGTCATAAGGGCCATTATATCTCTTAAAATGAACAGAAGATTCCCCTGGAAATTATATAAATATTCATAAAAATATTACTTTCACTAAGATGACGTCATTAGCTTTATTAAAATCACCTAATTTGAAGTATCCCCAGAGAAATATGAGAATATAAGGTAAATGAATATTAAATATGACAAATTTTTTAACACAGCGGTCCTCCTCTCCAGTTCTTCTTATTTGTCTTTTTATGGCAAGTGAATTTAATGAGTAGCTTTAAAACTTAGAAACTACTGTCATCTGTACTACAAGGTAATTCAGAAGGTGATAGTCTTTGGTGTGATGGTTTGTTGGTAATGGCCAAATACTGATAGAAGAAAGTCTATATTACCTAGAAAATAGCTTACAAAGCATGAAATGGCAAATTAGGATTCAGGAGTTCTATTCCTTGATCATACAAGGAGTTGCAAACCAGGGAAAACAAAATAAAGGACTGTAAAACTAGGTTTGGTCTATTCACTCTGAATGATCTTAGCTGATAATTTGATTTTTGGCCATGAAACCTCAAACTGACTTGCTGATTCCAGGATCCAACTGTCTTAGTCATCTAGTGCTGCTATAACAGAAATACCACAGGATGGCTTTAACGAAGAGAAGTTTATTTCCTCACTATAAAGTAGGCTAAAAGTCCAAATTCAGGGTATCCACTCCAGGGGAAGGCTTTCTCTCTCTGTCGGCCTTCTCATCAATATTCCCCCAGACTAGGTGCTTCTCTGCACAGGGATCCTGGGTCCAAAGGAAGCACTCTGTTCCTGGCACTGCTTTTTAGTGGTGTGAAGTCCCTAACTTTCTGCTTGCTTCCCTTTTCTTTTATCTCTTGTAAGATAAAAGGTGGTGCAGGCCACACCCAGAGAAACTCCCTTTACTTTGGATCAGGGATATAACCTTAGAAAGGGTGTTACAATCCCACCTTAATCCTCTTGAACATAAAATTACCATCACAAAATGGAGGACAACACAATATGTGGAATCATGGCCCAGCCAAATTAATACACACATTTTCGGGGGGACATAATTCAATCCATAACACCAACCCAAACCAAACCCATTGCCATCGAGTCAATTCTGACTCATAGCGACCCTGTAGGACAAAGTAGAAATTCACCATACGGTTACCAAGGCTGTAATCTTTAGGGAAGTAGACTGCCATATCTTTCTCATGCTGAGTGGCTGGTGGGTTTGAACCTGCCACCTTCTGGTTAGCAGCCAAGTGCTTTAACCAGTGCGCCACCAGGGCTCCTGGGATTCCAGATGTGTCCACAATTTATAGTAGAGCTAGACTAGTAATACAACTTTTCCTTAATTAAAAATAGAGGGTTTAAAAATCATCATAGTTATGTGAATATGTATTTTTTCATTATGGATCTATGTTTCTCTAGAAAAATTTTTGGGCTCAAAATGTGGTAAAATCAGCCTCAAGAATGTGTCAAAGTTTTTTAAATTGCCTAAGACAAAAAAAAAAAAAAATTTTTTTTTTTTTTTTAAGAACAAAAATTCCCTTATTCTGAGAATTATAATTATCACTCTAATTTCTGTTAACCTAGATTGTACTCTCTGCCTACTATATTATGCCTACTTCGGGAAGTGAAATGTCAGACATTAGAATATCACTAGAATTATTCTGCTTTGCTAAAAAATGTGTTACTGTGTAGGGCCCCAAGTATGGTTTACGTATGTGTCTCCAAAGCAGAAATAGCAATCCTTAAAATTTTGTCAATTTTCTTCAGTCTCAATTGCACTTGTAAAGTTATATTCAATTCATTTTTTATCATATTTATTTTGAATTTCATATTATTTCCTGTTGCTCTTCCCATGATCCCTTTTTAGGTACCTTAAAACATAATAACCCCTATAACTTTTATTTGCTGAGCACTTACTATGTGCCCAAGTGCTGCTCCAAGCATATGATACATAGTAGCTCATCTAATCCTCACAGCAGCCATAAGAGGTAGGATAGTTTTCGCATCCTCATTTTACAGCCGGAAACGGAGGCACATTAACATAAAGTAGATTGCTTAAGGTCATTCAGCTGGATAGTGGCAAAGATTTAAAAAAAAAAATTTTTTTTACCTTTTGATTTCAGACCCCACGCCCTTAACCATCTTGCTATATAAATTATTTCTTTACTTCTTTGTCTTTGTTTAGTTTGGTGGTAACCTTTAAAAGAGCACACAGGTGGTCCCCGACTTATGACGTATTTAGGTTATGACGATCTACCCTTACAACCTTTTTTTTTTATATACACCTTATAGTTAGTAATATGTGCTATATAACAATTTTGCAGCATGTAATTTGCTGTTGTAGCATTCTGATGCCAGCCTCCGAAGACAGACTGGCTTTATAAGATACCGATAAAGGCAATAATAATGAAAACTAAAAAAAAAAAAAAATGTGGTATTCCTCTTATGTCAGAACCAACTAACAACGGAGTAAACCGAATCGAACCCCGCGGTGAGTGCGGACTACCTATATTACATAAAGCTAAGGAAAGAAATCTCCAGTTCTTGCTTAATGACTGAACTTTAGCTCCGGAATCTCTTCAACATACCATACCATTCCGTCAACAACTAGGGCTCTCTTGCAATGATTGATAAAAGTGTTTCAAGGCCCTATGCAATTACTGATTTATTTGATTATTGCTTGGGATAACATTCTGGTCTCCGTGAACAGTATCAGATACTTGCACTAAGAAACATGTTTAATGCAGAAGATGGAAAAATTAAGTACTGTAGGAGAGAATGGGTACCAGATGAGGGGCAGCTTGAATAGATCAAATATCCCTAATTTGGAAAAACATTTTTACTAGTGGTGATATCTGGCTTAAATCAGGAGGTTTTTAACTTTGAAATTCAATTAGGGAGTCTCTATTATGAATTAACCGTATTTTTATGTAATTATGGATTTCCCTGAATAGCCCAACATTATATTGGTAGCAACAATTTCGTTAAAATTGCTCATATCAAAACAGACAATGAAGCATGTTTTTATGTCTCTTTATGTCACCTTTTTATTTCAAAACGGTTTTGATTATTCACCCATGGATATTTTAGAGAAATCTCTAAGAAAATCTTCTATACTATTAATTTTCAGTTGCCCATTATAGCATTCTTTGATGATTATCAAAGAGCTTTTAACAAAATGTTATTATATTAAAAACAAGTGGCAGGCATCACCAACCATATCATACAGGTGATCACTCCTGAGGCACAGAAACATAATGGTTTTGCCTGATATTACAAAGCAAATTAGTTTCAGGGCTCAACAGCTGATCTGATCTATTATCTATGGCATGATCTGATTTAAAAAAAAAAGTTAAAACTCCTAGGAAATACATATAATAACACCATGAAAATATCTGTGGTAGGACACAAAATTTAAACTTGTATTTATAGAATTCTTGAACTGAAAGAGACCTTAGGGAACAATTTTGTCAAGTTTCCTGGTAATTTACAGGTGAGGAAAGATTAAGTGACTTACCCAGTTTTCTCCTCATAGAGACAGTACTAAAATTTCATTTTCTTCCCTGTCTACAGTAACTGAAAGGAAACTATTTGCCAGTTCTCTGCTGTGTGATAGGAGTTGAAAAATTAATAATGCACTAGAATTGCTAGTACCCAAAACCCATTGCTCTCTAGTTGATTCCCACTCATAGTGACCCGATAGCAGAGTGTAACTGACCCATTGGGTTTCCAAGGAAAAGCAGACTGCCACAGCTTTCTCCTGTGGAGCGGCTGGTGGGTTCAAACCACAGACCTTTTGGTTAACAGCTGAGCACTTAAAGACTCTGCCAGGATTGCTAGTTTAGGAGGTAAGATGATTATTGTAACACCACATGAGAGCGCATGCCATCCCTCACACCACTGCCTCCTTGTATTTCAAGTCAGGAAAAAAAATGCACTCTTGTTAAAATGATTTTGGCTTAGAAACCACACCTGTAATTATGCTTATTAAAATCTGGAAAAGTCAAAGTTATGGCTGGCAAAAATATTTTTTCAAATTTTATTTCTCTGGAAAGATTATAGATAGATAGATATAGATATAAATACAAATGGATATTATATTCATATTCTAAGCAAATAATCACAAACTTGTCCCTGTTTCCCCTGAAGCTTAAAATTTGTTATCAGCAACACATAAATGCACATGTCAGCCAAAAAAGGAAACTGAATAGATGAGGAAGTACAATAATTAATATAAAGGATGCATTGTAACTTGGGACTTTGGAGATATTTATGGCTCTCATAGCAGGGAAAGCCCAGTAGAGAAAAGATGAGCTGGAGAAAATCATTGCTGAAATTCACCTCCAGGATGTCTTGAAGAATTGTGACAGTGGTGAGAATTGCTACAATCAAAACACTTCTTAATAAAAAAAAAAAAGTAATATAAATGTGATGCCTTAATTAGTACAAGCACCTGGCGTACATTACATTTCCCCTAATTGTCGAATATTGAAGATTTTTTGTATCTGCACATTCCCTCATTACACTCTATTCTTTTTTAATTTCACTACTGAATTCACACTTCTAAGGGCAAATAATAGCCTAGAATCTCCTATAATCCCACATTGTATTTTACATAACTGCTTTCCTTTGAGCACATTATTACCACTTCTCAATATCTGATCATTCTCTGCCTGGTCCTAAGCATACCAACACTAGCATATCATTTTCCGCAGACGTTAAGTTTATGAAATTAGTTTTGCCAAGACCAGCTCTAATATGAAAGGCACAGTTGTCACAGAGAAGGCTCCACTGGTTTTCTGACCAGTCTCGGGCATCTCACTGAAACTCTTCACGGTTAATGTTTTTTCCTCTTTTTGAATGTTTTTATTAGGCTTGGAGAGGCATGAGGGCTTAAAAAAGTCATTTCTGAGAGAGAAGAGGGGTACCCTGGGGGAAATTCTCTCAGTAACATCAAGAAGTGACAAACGGAAAGGTGCAATAGAATGCAGAGTATAAAGAAAACTGGTGGAGAAATTGGAGCCAGAGTGGTGAGGGGAAGCCAGCAGGCTGTGCAAGATGGGATTTTCTGTTTGTTTGTTCTTATGATTTCCCTTTGTCAATATTGTCTCAACCTTAATACTTCTAGGTGGAGCACACGTGCTACAACTCACTTTGTACACCAACATATGGTATTACATAGAAAAATGTTAAACTCTCTGAAGGCAGATGTTCAAATTAATTGGATCAATGTGATTTTTTTTTTAAATATCCATGTATAGCTTTTGTTCATGAGAGAGTATTTATAGTTACCCAGTGTCATCCTGTTGATTCCAACTCATATTTACAGTTATCAGGATTTAAATCAACATTCAGTTTACTAAGGCTGCAAATTAAAACAGCCTGATTGTTTTTTTAAGCCCTCAAGTTCTGCTTTAAAAACTCATTGTATTTATAAGTCTAGGAAAATGAGAGTGATCTCCTTCAATTTTTCTTGGATTTGTGTTTGGTTGACTTAAATGAAGCAAGTTTTCTAAAGCAAGAAGTCTCATTTACTAACTGAATTAATTAAATTTACTGGAAAATTTTAAACTGCTTTTATAGATACAACACATTTGAACTGCAAAACATTGCTGAAACTACAAAACATTGCTGAAAAGTTAAACTAAAAATAAATAAATAGAAACCCCATTGCCATCGAGTTGTCTGTTCCAACTTGTAATGACCTTATAAGACCGACTCATAGAACTGCCCCCATAGTGTTTCCAAGGAGAGGCTGGTGGATTCAAACTGCTGACCTTTTGGTTAGCAGCTGAGCTCTTAACCATTGCACACCACCCCCTGCCCGAGAGCCCCAAAATATTAAAGAATAGCTAAATACATGGAAAGATAATCCATGTTAATGAGTTGGAAAACTTAACATTATAAAGATGGTAAGCTTCCCCAAACTGTCCTACAAATACAATGCAATAGAAGGCCGTGGGGGCTCAGTGGTAGAATTCTCACTTTCCATGTAGAAGACCCAGGCTTGATCCCTGGCCAATGCTCCTCAAGCACAGCCACCACAGGTCTAAGATGCTGGAAAGGCTTTAGCAGAGCTTCCAGACTAAGATAGACTAGGAGGAAAGACCTGGTGATCTACTTCCGAAAATCAGCTGATGAAAACCTTAAGAATCACAATGGCCTGATCCCGTTGTACATGGGGTTGCCATGAGTTGGGGGCTGGCAGCTAAAAACAACAAAAGGATCCATAAGTGTCTTGGATGGTCTAGCAGGTGCAGCCCAGGGAAGTAAGACTCATGCATAAAGGGCAGAAAATAAATAGAATTAATTACTCACAGGTCCTAGAGAGGAAACTACAGCAAACTTCACCTCAGGGCTAAGCAGGGGGTTGAAGGGGGTCAAAGTAACAAAAAACTGGAATTTTAGGAGAGGGCTTATATATGGAAAGTAATGTGGAGTCTCGGGGTTAGCATGTACTGAAGTCTTATTAGCCAGTTTAAAAGTTTCTAGTGAATTAGTACAGGAAAAGAGAGAAGTTTTAATCTTTTAATCACAGGAAACCATATGGCCATGACTGGTAGAACTTGTTAGAGACTACAACTGTTGATAGGCTGTTTGATAAAACAGAAACAGCCATATTAGAACCTAAGTGAAAGGGCAAATAGGATAAATTAATGGATTCCAAGGTAGCAAACCACGTAGGCAATAAACTGGCCTTATGACAACAAAATGACCTTAAAATCTATATGGAATAGCCAAAAGTTCTTGAAATAGAACAAACTTGGAGGACTCATACTACCTAATTTCAAAATTTGCTACAGAGCTACAGTAGTCAAGACTGTGGTAAAGACAGACATATAGATCAATGGAAGAAACAGAGTATAGAAATAAACCCTACTATATTTTTTATATACCATATACATGTATGGTCTATTGATTTCAGATAAATGTGCTGAGGCAATTCAATGGGAAAAAAAAAATAGTCTTTTCAACAGATGGTGTTGCAACAATTGGTTATTCATATGCAAAAAGATGAATTTAGACACTTGTATCACGTCATGTGACATGTGCAATGACATGTGCAAAAAGCTGAGGCTAGAAAACCAAAAGGGAAGAACAAGTTCAGCATTTCTCAAGCAGAAAGAACTGAAGAAAAGGTTCAAGCCTCGAGTTGCGATATTGAAGGATTTCTACCGGGAAAATATTAAACAAAGAAGGAAGCATCAAAACAAGATGGAAGGAATACACAGAGTCACTATACCAAAAATAATTGGTTGCCATTCAACCATTTCAGGGGGTAGTATATGATCAGGAACCGATGGTACCGAAGGAAGAAGTCCAAGCTGCACTGAAAGCATTGGTGAAAAACAAGGATCTGGGAATTGATGGAATACCAATTGAGATATTTCAACAGTCGGATGCCACCCTGGAAGCGCTCACTTGTCTATGCCTAGAAACTTGGAAGACAGCTACCTGGCCAACTGACTGGAAGAGATCCATATTTATGCCTACTCCCAAAAAAGGTGATCCAACCAAATGTGGAAATTATCAAACAATAATATCAATATCACATGCAAGTAGAATTTTGCTGAAGATCACTCAAAAGTGGCTAGAGCAGTATATTGACAGGGAACTGCCAGAAATTCAAGCCATGTTCAGAAGAGGTCATGGAACGAAGGATATCATTACTGATGTCAGATGGATCATGGCTGAAAGCAACTACCAGAAATACTTCATTTTTGCTTCTGTTTTGATTATTCAAAGGCATTTGACTGTGTGGATCATAACAAATTATGGATAATATTATGAAAAATGAGAATTCTTCTTTGTGCACGTGAGGAATTGTACATAGATCAAGAGGCAGTCGTTCCAACAGAACAAGAGGATACCGTGTGGTTTAAAGTCAGGAAAGGTGTGCATCTGAGTTGTGTCCTTTCACCATACTTATCAGTATGTATGCTGAGCAAATAATCCGAGAAGCCAGACTATCTGAAGAAGAATGGGGCATCAGAATTGGAGGAAAACTCATTAATAACCTGTGTTATGCAGATGATACAACCTTGCTTGCTAAAAGTGAAGAAGACTTGAAGCACTTACTGATAAAGATCAAAGACCACAGCCTTCAGTAGGGATTACACCTCAACATAAGGAAAACAAAAATTCTCACAACTGGGCCAATAAGCAACATCATGATAAACAGAGAGAATATTGAAGTTGTCAAGGATTTCATTTTACTTGGATCCACAATCAACACCCATGGAAACAGCAGATGAGAAATCAAAAGATGCATCACACTGGGCAAATCTGCTGCAAAAGACCGCTTTAAAGTGTTGAAAAGCAAAGATGTTACCTTGAAGGCTAAGGTGAGCCTGACCCAAACCATTGTGTTTTCAGTCACCTCATCCGCATGCGAAATCTGGATGATGAATAAGGAAGACTAAAGAATTGATGCCTTTGAATTATGGTATTGGTGAAGAATATTGAATATACCACGGACTCCCAAAAGAATGAATAAATCTGTCTTGACGAAGTACAACCAGAATGCTCCTTAGAAGCAAGGATGGTGAGACTACATCTCACATACTCTGAATACGTTATTAGGAAGGATCAGTCCCTGGAGAAGGACATCATGCTTGGTAAAGTAGAGGGTCACCACAAAAGAGGAAGACCCTCAACGAGATGATTGACACTGGCTACAGCAATGGGCTCAAGCATAGCAACAATTGTGAGGATGGTGCAGAACGAGGCAGTGTTTCCTTCTGTTGCACATAGGGTTGCTATGAGTTGGAACTGACATTAAGGTACCTAACAACAACATCACATCATACACAAAAATTAGCTCAAATGGACTTTAGACCTAAATGTAAAACTATAAAACTCGTAGAAGAAAACATAGAAGTAAATTTTTATGACCTTGGGTTAGACCAAGATTTCTTAAGTATGATACAAAAACACAAGTGATAAAAAAATTTATACCAAAACCTTTGTCCTTCAAAAAACACCATTAATATATTTATGCACCCAATGACAGGGCTGCAGGATACATAAAAAAAACTTTAACAGAACTGAAAAGTGAGATAGACACCTCCACAATTATAGTAGGAGACTTCAACACACCACTTTCGGAGAAGGACAGGACATCCAATAAGAAGCTCAATAGAGACATGGAAGATCTAATTGCTACAATCAACCAACTTGACCTCATTGACTTATACAGAACACTCCACCCAGCTGCTGAAAGTATGCTTTTTTTCTTCTAGCGTGCATGGAACATTCTCTAGAATAGACCACATATTAGGTCATAAAACAAACCTTTGCAGAATCCAAAACATCAAAATATTACAAAGCATCTTCTCAGACCATAAGGCCATAAAAGTGGAAATCAATAACAGAAAAATTAGGGAAAAGAAATCAAATACTTGGAAACTGAACAATACCCTCCTGAAAAAAGACTGGGTTATAGAAGACATTAAGGAGAGAATAAAGAAACTCATAGAATGCAACGAGAATGAAAATCTCTGGGACACAACAAAAGCGGTGCTCAGAGGTCATTTTATATCGATAAATGCACACATACAAAAAGAAGAAAGAGCCAAAATCAGAGAACTGTCCTTACAACTTGAACAAATAGAAAGTGAGCAACAAAAGAATCCATCAGGCACCAGAAGAAAACAAATAATAAAAATTAGAGTTGAACTAAATGAATTAGAGAACAGAAAGACAATTGAAAGAATTAACAAAGCCAAAAGCTGGTTCTTTAAAAAAATTAACAAAATTGATAAACCACTGGCCAGACTGACTAAAGAAATACAGGAAAGAAAACAAATAACCCAAATAAGAAACGAGATGGGCACATCACAAAGGACCCAACTGAAATTAAAAGAATCATATCAGATTTTTACGAAAAATTGTACTCTAACAAATTTGCAAACCTAGAAGAAATGGATTAATTCCTAGAAAAACACTACCTACCTAAACTAACACAATCAGAAGTAGAACAACTAAATAGACCCATAACAAAAAAAGAGATTGAAACAGTAATCAAAAAACTCCCAACAAAAAAGAAAAGCCCTGGCCCGGACGGCTTTACTGCAGTTCTACCAAACTTTCAGAGAAGAGTTAACACCACTACTACTAAAGGTATTTCAAAGCATAGAAAATGACGGAATACTACCTAACTCATTCTATGAAGCCACCATATCCCTGATACCAAGACCAGGTAAAAAAAAGACATGACAAAAAAAGAAAATTACAGACCTATATCCCTCATGAACATAGATGCAAAAATCCTCAACAAAATTCTAGCCAATAGAATTCAACAACATATTAAAAAAATAATCCACCACGACCAAGTGGGATTTATACCAGGTATACAAGGCTGGTTTAATATTAGAAAAACCATTAATGTAATCCACCATATAAATAAAACAAAAGACAAAAACCACATGATCTTATCAATTGATGCAGAAAAGGCATTGGACAAAGTCCAACACCCATTTATGATAAAAACTCTCACCAAAATAGGAATTGGAGGAAAATTCCTCAGCATAATAAAGGGCATCTATACAAAGCCAACAGCCAACATCACTCTAAATGGAAAGAGCCTGAAAGCATTTCCCTTGAGAACGGGAACCAGACAAGGATACGCTTTATCACCGCTTTTATTCAACATTGTGCTAGAGGTCCTAGCCAGAGCAATTAGGCTAGACAAAAAAATAAAGGGCATCCGGATTGGCAAGGAGGAAGTAAAATTATCTCTATTTGCAGATGACATGATCTTATACACAGAAAACCCTGAGGAATCCTCCAGACAGCTACTGAAACTAATAGAAGAGTTTGGCAGAGTCTCAGGTTATAAGATAAACATACAAAAATCACTTGGATTCCTCTACATCAACAAAAAGAACATCGAAGAGGAAATCAACAAATTAATACCATTCATAGTAACCCCCAAGAAAATAAAATACCTAGGAATAAATCTTACCAAAGATGTAAAAGACCTATACAAAGAAAACTACAAAGTACTAGTGCAAGAAACTAAAAAGGACCTACTTAAGTGGAAAAACATACCTTGCTCATGGATAGGAAGACTGAACATAGTAAAAATGTCTATTCTACCAAAAGCCATCTATACATACAATGCACTTCCGATCCAAATTCCAATGACATTTTTTAATGTGATAGAGAAACAAATCACCAACTTCATACGGAAGGTAAAGAAGCCTCGAATAAGTAAAAAAAAACCACATTACTGAAAAAGAAGAAGAAAGTGGGCGGCCTCACTCTACCTGATTTCAGAACCTATTATACAGCCACAGTAGTCAAAACAGCCTGGTACTGGTACAACAACAGGCACATAGACCAATGGAACAGAATTGAGAACCCAGATATAAATCTATCCACATATGAGCAGCTGATATTTGACAAAGGTCCAGTGTCAGTTAATTGGGGAAAAGATAGTCTTTTTAACAAATAGTGCTGGCATAACTGGATATCCATTTGCAAAAAAATGAAACAGGACCCATACCTCACACCATGCACAATAACTAACTCCAAGTGGATCAAAGACCTAAACATAAAGACTAAAACGATAAAGATCACGGAAGAAAAAATAGGGACAACGTTAGGAACCCTAATACAAGGCATAAACAGAATACAAAAGATTACCCAAAATGACGAAGAGAAACCAGATAACTGGGAGCTCCTAAAAATCAAACACCTATGCTCATCTAAAGACTTCACCAAAAGAGTAAAAAGACCATCTACAGATTGGGAAAGAATTTTCAGCTATGACATCTCCGACCAGCACCTGATCTCTAAAATCTAGATGATTCTGTGAAAACTCAACCACAAAAAGACAAACAACCCGATCAAGAAGTGGGCAAAGGATATGAACACGCACTTCACTAAAGAAGATATTCAGGCAGCTAACACATACATGAGAAAATACGCTCCATCATTAGCCATTAGAGAAATGCAAATTAAAACTACGATGAGATTCCATCTCACTCCAACAAGGCTGGCATTAATCCAAAAACACAAAATAATAAATGTTGGAGAGGCTGCAGAGAGATTGGAACTCTTATACACTGCTGGTGGGAATGTCAAATGGTACAACCACTTTAAAAATCGATCTGGCGTTTTTCTTAAAAAGTTAGAAATAGAACTACCATACAACCCAGAAATCCCACTCCTCGGACTATACCCTAGAGAAATAAGAGCCTTCACACGAACAGATATATGCACACCCATGTTTATTGCAGCTCTGTGTACAATAGCAAAAAGCTGGAAGCAACCAAGGTGTCCATCAACGGAAGAATGGTTAAATAAATTGTGGTATATTCACACAATGGAATACTATGCATCAATAAAGAACAGTGACGAATCTGTGAAACATTTCATAACATGGAGGAACCTAGAAGGCATTATGCTGAGCGAAATTAGTCAGAAGCCAAAGGACAAATATTGTATAAGACCACTATTATAAGATCTTGAGAAATAGTATAAACTGAGAACACATACTTTTGTGGTTACGAGGTGGGGGAGGGAGGGAAGGTGGGAGAGGGTTTTTTACTGATTAGTTAGTAGATAAGAACTACCTTAGGTGAAAGGAAGGACAATACTCAATACACGGAGGTCAGCTCAACTGGACTGGACCAAAAGCAAAGAAGCTTCCAGGATAAACTGAATGCTTCCAAGGTCAGCGGAGCAATGGCGGGGGTTTCGGGACTATGGCTTAAGAGGACTTCTAAGTCAATTGGCAAAATAATACTATTATGAAGACATTCTGCAACCCACTTTGAAATGTGGCGTCTGGGGTCTTAAATGCTAACAAGTGGCCATCTAAGATGCATCAATTGGTCTCAACCCACCTGGATCAAAGGAGAATGAAGAACACCAAGGTCACACGATAACTGTGAGCCCAAGAGACAGAAAGGGCCAAGTGAACCAGAGACTTACATCATCCTGAGACCAGAAGAACTAGATGGTGCCCGACCACAACTGATGACTGCCCTGACAGGGAGCACAACAGAGAACCCCTGAGGGTGTAGGAGAACAGTGGGATGCAGACCCCAAATTCTCATAAAAAGACCAGACTTAATGGTCTGACTGAGACTAGAGGAATCCCGGCGGTCATGGTCCCCAAACCTTCTGTTGGCCCAGGATAGGAACCATTCCTGAAGACAACTCATCAGACATGGAAGGGACTGGAGAATGGGTTGGAGAGAGATGCTGATGAAGAGTGAGCTACTTGTATCAGGTGGACACTTGAGACTGTGTTGGCATCTCCTGTCTGGAGGGGAGATAGGAGGGTAGAGAGTGTTAGAAACTGGCAAAATCTTCACGAAAGGAGAGACTGGAAGGGCTGACTCATTAGGGGGAGAGTAAGACTGACTTGATTTGTAAACGTTCACTTAAAGCTCAATAAAAATTATTTAAAAAAAACACCATTAATAAAGTGAAAATAATAACCACAGAAAGGGAGAAAATATTTGCAAATCATATATCTGAAAACGACATGTATGCAGAACACATGAAGAATGTTTTCAACTCAATAAGAAGATAATCTGGTTAAAAAAAATGGTCAAAGTTTTTTTTGCGTGTGCATGTGTATGTGTTTTTACTTTAGATGAAGGTTTACAGACCAAACTAGTTTCTCATTAAACAATTAACACATATATTGTTTTGTGACATTTGTTGCCAACCTGGGGATGTATCAACACTCTCCCTTCTTGATCTTGGGTTCCCCATTATCAGCTTTCCTTTCACTCCTGCCTTCTCATCTTTGTGCCTGGGCTGGTGTGCCCATTTAGTCTCATTTTGTTTTATAGGCTTGTCTAGTCTTTGGCTGAAGGGTGAACCTCAAGAGTGACTTCAGTACTGAGTTGAAAGGGTGTCCGGGGATTATATGGGGTTTTTCCAGTCCCTGTCAGACCAGTAAGTGTGGTCTTTTTTTGTGAGTTAGAATTTTGTTCTACGTTTTTCTCCAGCTCTGTCCAGGATCCTCTGTTGTGATCCGTGTTGGAGCAGTGGGTGGTGGTAGCTGGGCACCGTCTAGTTCTGCTGGACTCAGTCTGGTGGAGGCTGTGATAGTTGTAGTCCATTAGCCTTTTAGACTAATCATTCCTTTGTGTCTTTGGTTTTCTTCATTCTTCCTTGTTCCAGGCAGGGTGGAGTATCTTAGATGGCTGCTCACAAGCTTTTAAGACCCCCAGTGCTACTCACCAAAGTAGGAAGTAAAACATTTTCTTTGTAATCTATGTTATCCCAGTTGAGCTAGATGTTCCCTGAGACCATGGTCCCCACAGCCCTCAGCCCGGTAATTCAGTCCCTCAGGGAGTCTGGATGTGTCTGTGAAGCTTCTATGACCTCACCTTGGTCAAGTTGTACTGGCTCCCCCAGTATTGTGTACTGTCTTACCCTTCACCAAAATTACCACTTACATATTGTCTGTTTAGTGTTTTTCCCTCCCCACCCTTCCCCTCCCTCGTAACCATCAAAAATTGTTTCTTTTTGTGTGTAAACCTTTCCATGAGTTTTAGTGGTCTCATACTATATTTGTCCTTTTGTGATTGACTTATTTCACTCAGCATAATGCTCTCCAGATTCATCCATGTTGTGAGATGTTTTGCAGATTCCATTGATCTTTATGGTTGCGTAGTATTGTGGGGTTTTTTTTAGTATTCCATTGTGTGTATGTACCATAGTTTGTTTATCCATTCATCTGTTGATGGGCACTTAGGTTGTTTCCATCTTTTTGCTATTGCAAATAATACTGCAATGGACATGGGTGTGCATACGTCTATTTGTGGGATGGCTCCTATTTCTCTAGAATATATACCTAGGAGCAGAATTGCTGGATCATATGGTATTTCTACTTCTGCTTTCTAAGAAAGTGCCATATCATTTTTCAAAATGATTGTACCATTTTGCATTCCACCAGCAGTGCTTAGAAGTTCCAAATTCCCGCAGCTTCTCCAACATTTGTTATTTTCTGTTTTGCTGATTCGTGCCAGTAGTGGTGGTGTGAGATGGTATCTCATTGTAGTTTTGATTTGCATTTCTCTAATGGCTAGTGATTGCAAGCATTTCCTCATGTGTCTGTTAGCAGCCTGAATGCCTTCTTTGGTGAAGTGTCTGTTCATATTCTTTGTCCATATTTTAACTGGATTATTTATCTTTTTGTTGTAGAGGTGTTGGATTTTCCTATGGATTTTAGGGATTAGATCTTTCTTGGATTTGTCATAGCCAAAATTTTTTCCCAATCTGTAGGTTCTCTTTTGGTGAAGACTTTTGATGAGTATAAGAGTTTGATTTTTAGAAGGTACAAGTTATCTTGCTTATCTTCTGATGTTTGTGTATTGTTAGTTATGGTTTCTGTGCTTTTTATGCCATTTATTAGGGCCTGTAGCATTGACCCCTATTTTCTCGTCTATGATCTTTATAGTTTTTGGTTTTATATTTAGGTCTTTGATTCATTTTTAATTAGTTTTTGTGTATGGTGTGAGGTATGGGTCCTGTCTCATTTTTTTTTTTTTTTTTTGCAGATGGACATGCAGTTTTGCCAGCACCATTTGTTAAAAAGACTGTCTTTTCCCTAGTTAATGGACTTTGGACCTTAGTCAAAGATCAAGTGACCGTAGGTGGATGGATTTATATCTGGGTTCTCAATTCTGTTCCATTGGTCAATGTGTCTGCCATTGTAGCAGTGGGCTGTTTTGACTATCATAGCTGTATAGCTGGTTCTGAGGTCAGGTACTGCAAGTCCTCCTACTTTGTTCTTCTATTTCAAAAGTGTTTTATTTAACTGGGACCTCTTCCTTTTCCATATAAAGTTAATGATTAGTTTTTCCACCTCATTAAAAAATGCTGTTGGTATGGTAAAGGATTTTAATAGACATTTCACCAAAGAAGATACATGAATGGCTACCAAAACCAAAACCCACTGTAAGCACATAAAATATCCTAAGCACTGTTAATAATTAGGGAAGTACAAAATAAAGCCACAATGAGATATCGTTTCACATCCACTAGAATGGTGATAATCAAAGAGAAAGACAGTAAAAAGTATTGGGGAGAATGGAGAGAAATGGGAACCCACATCCATTGCTGATAGAAACCTAAAATGGCATAGCCACTTTGGGCAACAATTTGGCAGTGTCTTAAAAAGTTAAGCATAAATTTACCAAAAGACACAGAAATAGCACCTAGGTACCTATCAAACAGAAATGAAAACGTATACCTACACAGAGGCTGGTATGTAAATAATCGTAGGAGCATATTCTTAATAGCCCAAATGTGGAATGAATCCAAATATTCATTAACTGATGAATGATAAACAAATTGTGGTATTGCCACACAATGGAATACTATTGGGCTATAAAAAGGAAAGAAGTTACAATATGGATGACCGTTAAAACATTAGGAGCCCTGGTGGTACAGTGGTTAAAATGATCAATTGCTAATCAAAAGATCACTAACTGAAAGATGGGCAGTTCATAGCCATCAGACTGCAGATATGGCAGTCTGCTTCTGTAGAGATTTACAGCCTTGGAAACCCTATGAGATTGCTATGAGTTGGAATCAACCCGACAGCAATGTGCTTAAAACATTATACTAAGTGAAAGAAGCTGTTTTATGAAATGTTCAGAAAAAGCTATCTATAAAAACAAAAAGTATATTAGTGGTTGCCTGGGGCTTGGTGTGGGAATGGAAAATGTGGTGGGTGAATAACAGCTCCCCAAAGATACCCACATCCTAATCCCGAAAATCTGTGAATATGTTACCTTACAGAGGAAAAGAGACTTTGTAGATTAAATTAAGACTCTGGAGATGGGGAGAGACTATCCTAGATGATCTGGGTGAGCTCAATGAAATTACAGAGTCCTTAAAAAAGGGAGGTAGGAGTGTCAGAGTTAGGGATAGAGATTTGACTATGCTGTATTGTTCTCTTTGAGGATAGAGGAAGGGGCGGAGAACCAAGGAATGCAGACAGCCTTCAGAAGCGGTAGAAAGGTAAGGGAACAGATTATCCCCATGAGAGTCACAGGTAGGGGAACAGATCTCCCCTAGAGACTCCAGAAGGAGCACACCCTGCAAATATACATTGAGCATACCATATGATATAAAATGATCTCCCTGTGTCAACAGCCTTAACTTAATTACATGTATAAATTTCAGTCTTGTAAGATCCGGTTTGGATTTCCGACACCTAGAACTATAAAATAATATATTTGTGTTGCTTTAAACCATTAAGTCTGTGGTAACTTTTTACAGACGAAATAGAAAACTAACACAAGGAGTAACTACAAATAGCCATGAGAGATCTTTTTAGATTATAGTGAAGATTGCACAAATCTGTAAATTTACTAAAAAATAGTTAAGTGTACACTTAAAAGTAGTAAATTCTCTGGTATATAAATTATACCTCAGTGTATTAGTTTTATGTCCAAAATGGGTCTCAACCATAAAAAAAAAAAAAGAAAAACCCTTGCAATCGAGTCAATTCTGACAGCGACCCTATAGGCAGAGTAGAACTGCCCCATAGGGTTTCCAAGGAACAGCTGGTAGATTCAAATTGCTGACTTTCTGATTAGCAGCCTGAGCTCTTAACCACTGTGCCACCAGGGATCCTTAAAACTGGGTTAAAATCAAGGCGTCAGCAGGGCCACACTCCTTCTAGAGACTCTAGGGGAGAATGGATTTCCTGACCTTTTCCAACTTCTGGAGGCTGCCCACATTCCTTGGCTTACGGCCCCCCATTACTCTGATTTTTCCTTCTGTCATCATATCCCTTTCTCTGATTCTGACTCTTGTGCCCCTCTTTTCATTTACAAGAACCCTTGTGATCACATTGGGTACATTCACATGATATAAGATAATCTATCTCAAAGGCCTTAATTACATCTGTAGAGTCTTTTTTGCAAGGTACAGGAACATAATTCTACATTGTGTTGTGCTTGTTTGAGTTCCAGAGATGGGAAACTCACCCCTCCTAAGATAATTAATTCTTTTCCTAGATATAGCAATGTTATGGATTGAATTGTGTCCTCCCCCAAATTAATGTTGAAGTCCTATCCCCTGGTACCTGTGAATGTGGCTTTGTTTGGAAATAGGATCTTTGAAGATGTTATCAGTTGAGTTAATATGAGGTCATACCAAAGTAGGGCGCATTCTTACTTATCCAGTTTGAGTGGTGTCTTATAAAACAGGAAAAGAAACACAAAGGGACAGAGAGGAAGACAATCATGTGAAGATGCATTTGTAAGTCAAGAAGCACCTGGGCTACCAGAAGTTTAGAGAGACAAGAAACGATATTTCTCTAGAGCCTTCAGAGAATGACCCTACTGACACCCTAAATTCAGGACTACTAGTCTCCAAAACTGTCAGACAATAAATTTCTGATGTTTAAAACCACCCATTTTGTGGCACTTTGTTACGGCAGCCCTAAAAACTAATACAATCTATTAGAATGTCTTTTCCTTTATTGATTCAAATCTGTCTTCTATTTTTTAACCAAGGGTCTTACTAAGGTAGAGCTTATCCTGAAATTTAAACACACTGAATGATAAACGTATACTTTTCTGTTGATAGTTTTGGATTTGGGGGTCACTATTATTTTCAATATAATTTTTGTTTGTTTCAAAGGTAAACTATTCCCCGAAATGTCTTCCATTGCAGTAATAATTCTCTTTAATGCTTGTTGCCAGCATGACTCCAGTAAGTGGCTGCTTTTATAAATTAACTTTGATGTTACCTAACTAATGAATATGAATGTGTCCAGTTTTTCCATTTCCTTTCAGAGTAAGCGCATCTGATACTCAGAAGCATTGCTGCAAACTCACACAAAGAGGGTTAGTTGATGAGGCTTCTTGAATATCTCAAGTGCCCAAGCAAAGCAGCCTGGCTTCGCCTGAATACTCTATTTCATGCACAAATACTGTGTGAGTATCTAAAGCTGCACATGTCTTTCTGATAGTTTTTTGCCTCCCTGATATGCTGGCCAATATCAAAGGCTTTACTCTATCTCTTTGGTCATTAGCTGGACCCCGGGGTATCTTCCAAGCCTGATGTTTTTATGAGACTGGAAGTCAATAAGCCCATTTGCCCCACCGGAAGTGTCTCTGCCATCTGGCATCAGAAAATTGGGGCATATCTTACTGGTTCAAAGTAAACCAGTAGTACATCTTTCTTATGTGGCAGCACAAAATACAATCATGAAAAGACTGCCTTTGAAAGGCATGTACATCTTTGGAGTAATCCGCAGCATCATTTGACCTACGTGTGCTCACCAGGAATCCATCAGTCTAATATCATTCATGAACACCTATTACATTGTAAATGTTTTATATTCATTATCCTTAATACTCACAAGAACTACATGTAAGTTTTATTTCCCCAGTGAATAGATGTGCTATTAGGCTCAGAGAGATTAAGTGAGAAGCCCAAGGTTGGGCAGCCCAGCAGAGATGCCTCTTGAACCCAAACCTGCATTGGTACCAAGGCCTCATGCACACTTGCTTTCTACAACCTAACACCAGCTCCCCGGCAGCGTAATGTTTCAGCACTCAGCTGCTAAATAAAAGGTTGGTGGTTTGAACCCAACAGTGGCCCCAGTAGAGATAAGATCTGGCCATCTGCTCCTGTAAATATTATAGCCCAGGAAACCCTATGGGGCAGTTTTACTCTGTCCTATATGGTCACTATGAGTTGGAATCAACTCAGTGGCACACAACAACAGCTTGCTTGGATCATTCTTTCCTGTTCTGGTACCATTCATTTACACTGTGATCAAAGAACATTAGATGAATATTACTTGTAGATTCTTTTCCTGGAAAAGTAAACAAAATTTGAATTAGAAAAAAACAGCAACAGTACTTGCACTTTAATATTTTCCAAAGCCAGAAGAGAAGAGGGAGTACTTAAAAGACTTCTGTAAGTTTTCTTTCATTACATGTTAGTCATTCTGGTTTTTAGCTCTTTCTTAATTACAAAGATTGCTTTGTTTACTTACCTTCAAACAATGTGTTTCAAGCCAACTTATTTCTATTCATTTGGGCAGAAAAACTTAAGTAGCATGTAAATGTGATTGAAAAGGAAAAATCGTTGTTGTTAGGTGCTTCTAGTCGGTTCTGACTCATAGCAACCCTATGTACAACAGAACGGAACACTGTCCAGTCCTGCACCGTCCTCACAATCATTGCTATGTTTAAGCCCACTGTTGCTGCTGCTGGTTCCATCCATTTCATTGAGGGGCTTCCTCTTTTTCGCTGACCCTCTACCAAGCATGACGCACTTCTTCAGGGACTCGTCCCTTCTGATAACATGTCCAAAGTATGTAACACAAATGTCTTGCCATCCTCCCTTCTGTAGAGTATTCTGACTATACTTCTTCCAAGACAGATTTGTTCATTCTTCTAGCAGTCCATGGTGTATTCAATATCCTTCGCCAACACCGAAATTCAAAAGGAAAAACTATTAACTAATCCAAATTCTTTGATCATTTCAAATGATAAGCCTCAGTCAGAAAAGAAAGAAGGCTAAGGCCAGATATGTCACCATCTCAGCTGGGGAATAAAGGAATCCAGAAAGAACTTCTCTTTTGTTTAAAGTCACAATCAATAAGGATTTTATAGATAGCAAGCTAATTGTACATTTAAACGTAACCTTCTGATCTTTAGTGCACATTATATCAGAAATTTGGAGTAAAAGAGCAAGACAATTTCTTTTCAATTTCTAGTATCAATTCTCCAGGAAAAAGTACCAAATGAATGTTTTAGAAATCTTAGAATATTAATTTGAGAAGTCATTTTCTGTGACAAACTGCATACAAGAAAACAAAAACCTTCTTTTGTATTTGACCTCTAGAACCAAAAGCTTTCTTTTTAACCCTTTTTGTGTCATCCAAGTTTAAAGATGTAGAAATTGCATTAGTTTTCAGAGGAATTGAGATATTAATTTTTGGAGAAGATATATATAGATATATACCAAAATATTAAAATGGCATGAATTAAAGCAACAAAAAGTAATAATCAGAAATCACTAATTTCAATTGGAGGAAGAACATCTCTGCAGTGCAATGGATCACTGTGTGGCCTTTCTCACCATGTTCTTGTAACTTCCACCTAGGTGACTGGGCGGGACTGTGAAGATAGGGTAATTGTTGCCCACCAAAGTGATTGGTCAGTTTTGCCATCCCACAGGGCTTGAGGTGAGCAACTCCAGAGGTGGGAGGGAGAAAAGATTTCACCACCACCAAGGAAGAAACAGCCAGGAGCTAGCACATCCTTTGGACCCAGGATCCCTGTGCTGAGAAGCCCCTGGAAGCTGGAGACAGAGAGAGAAAGAATTGTAACACTGAAGACACTAAGAAGCGGCAGCAGAGACTCGACAGCAGGGGATGACCTGGTGAGCTTCTTGTCCCACTGAGAGAAAATCCTGAGTGACTTTGGGCAGAGGCTTAGGGCCAGCAAGAGGAATGCCTGCAAGCGCAGCTGGGAAGAGGCTGTCCTGATGGAAGGACTGTATCCTGAGTACTCCTGAACCTGAATTGTAACTGTTACCTTTCAAATAAAGCCCATAATCATGGTATCGTCTGTGAGTTCTGTGTAGCCATTGCAAGGAATTACCGAACCTAGCAGAGAAGTAGATAGTGCCATGGGAGGGACAGTTGTCAGAATTGGTAAAGATGGCAGAGAGAGGAGGCATGTCTGACCTACACCTCACAAGAAACAGCATTGGGCTGATGATCTTAATTCTCCTTCCCCCTTGTGAAGTGAGAGGAGGTCAGACTCAGCCCCCATGCCATTTTTAAAAATTCAGAAAAAAAAGGTGAGAATGGTTGCAGAACTCGAAGAATATAATCAATGTCACTGAATTGTACATGTAGAAATAGTTGAATTGGTGTATGTTTGCTGTGTATATTCTCAACAAAAAACAACAAAATAATCTTTTTTAAAAAATCACTAATTTCATGCAGTTGTTTTATTTTTGGAGTCCCTGGGTTTTGCAAACATTTAACATGCTTGGATACTAACTGAAAGGTTGGAGGTTCAAGTCCACACAGAAGCACCTTGGAAGAAAGGCCTGATAATCTACTTTAAAAAAAAAAATCAATCACTGAAAACACTATGGAGCACTCCTCTGACAAACATGGGGTTGCCATGAATCCAAATCAACTGCAACAGTTATTGTTTGTTTTACTTTACCAGTAACTTCATACTTCGTCAAATGAACAGACATCTAACAATGGAATATGAAAATTTTTGTATTTCATGAAGTTTTTTTGTAACACTCTATCTTCGTGGTAGTCTCTAGTCATCCAATCTACGCAGTAGACTTAGGTTCTACAGGTCTCAATCAAAAGGACAGTTGCTTGGTTTGGGGCTGATTATTCAAGTCTCTGGCTAGAAAAGTAACCAGGAATAGGGTAATATGGATTGAAAGACCAATTCATCTGAATTAGGACTGAAAGCTTCTTAGGTAAGAGCAAGCTGGAAGTCAAACTTGGAAGACAGGATAGAGGTGGAGTTTGGTATAGAGCTAACTCATCTGTCAGTTTGTTGCATTGTGGTGGCTTGTGTGTTGCTGAGATGCTGGAAGCTAATGTTAGTAATGTCAAATACCAGCAAGGTCACCCACAGTGGGCATGTTTCAGTAGAACTCCCAGATTAAGATCGACTAGGTAGGTAGAAGGACCTGGAGATCTACTTCTGAAAAAAAAGATCAGTGAAAACCTTATGAATGGCAGCAGAACATTGTCCGATATAGTGACGGAAGATGAGCCCTGATGTGGCATGACTCAAAATGAGAAGAAACTGCTACAAACACCCATTAATAACTGGAACCTGGGATGTATGAAGTATGAATCTAGGAATATTGGAAGTCATTAATAATGAAGTGGAATGTATAAAGATTGATAACCTAGGCATTAGTGAGCTGAAATGGACTGGTATTGGCCATTTTGAGTCAGACAATCATATGGTCTACTATGCTGGGAATGACAAATTGAAGAGAGATGACATTGTGTTCATCACTAAAAAGAACATTTCAAGATCTATCCTGAAGTACAACTCTGTCAGTAATAGGATAATATCCATATGCCTACAAGAAAGACCAGTTAATACAACTATTATTCAAATTTACTCACCAACCACTAAAGCCAAAGATGAAGAAACTGAAGATTTTTACCAACTTCTGCAGTCCGAAATTGACGAAACATGCAATCAAGATGCACTGATAGTTACTGCTGATTGGAATGCAAAAGTTGGAAACAAAGGAGGATTGATAGTTGCAAAATATGGCCTTGGTGATAGAGGCGATGCTGGAGATCACATGAATGAGCTTTGCAAGACTGATGACTTCTTCATTGCAAATACCTCTTTTCACTGACATTAACTACGACATACACATGGAACACGCCAGGTGGAAGACACAGGAATCAAATTGACTACGTTTGTGGAAAGAGATGATAGAGAAGCTCAATATCATCAGTCAGAACAAGGCTGAGGCCAACTGCAGAACTGACCATCAATTGCTCATATGCAAATTCAAGTTGAAGCTGAAGAAAATTGGAGCAAGTCTATGAGAGCCAAAATATGACTATGATTGCTAAGGTTGTGTGTCAACTTGGCTAGGCCATAATCCTCAATGGTTTGGCAGTAATGATGTAGTTTGGCAGTTGTATAATGATGTAATAATCACTTCCATGATGAGATTTGATATATTGTGACCACCCCCATGATGGGATCTGCTGTGAGTAGCCAATCAGCTGAAAGGGAGTTTCCTTGGGTGTGTGACCAGCATCGAGTATAGGCAGACTTTCTGGCAAGGCTCTCAGGCTTTTTTTTACCCTGGATCCTGAAGCTGGTTCCTGTTCATCTGACCTCCAGTTCTTGGGACTTGAGCTAGGGACACCTGCCAATCTTGGGATTCATCAGCCTCTGGGTTCTGTGAGCCAGTGGCCTGTTGTCTGACCTGTCAGTTTGGGTTCTCCAGCCCCTGCAGCTCCATGAGTCAGGAGAAGCCTCCAGCCTGACCCACAGACTTGGGACTTTCCAGACTCTACAACCATGTGAGCCATTTCCTTGATATAAATCTCTCTCTATATACAGATAGGTTGGTAGGTAGGTAGGTAGACAGACAGACCGGCCGACCAACCGACCGATTGACCCACTGATCAACCGACAGACAGACAGATAGATAGATAGATTAGATAGATAGATGCTTCACTGGTTTTGCTTCTCTAGAGAACCCAGCCTAAGACAACAACCATAAGTATATCCCATCCAAATTTAGAGATGATCTCAAGAATAGATTTGGTAAACGCAACAGTAATGAGTGAAGACCAGACAAGTTGTGGAATGATATCAAGGACATCATACATGAAGAAAGCAAAAGGTTGTCAACCCAGAGCTAAAACCATTCCCGAACCCAACTCTTCAGACAGAGATTAGACTCGATTATAAGACATAAAAGATTATTGTGAAGAGTGTGCTGCTTAGTTCAAGTAGATACATGAGACTAAATGGGCAGCTTCTGTCTGGAGGTGAGATGAGAAGACAAAAAGGGACAGGAGCTGGTTGAATGGACATGGGAAATCCGGGGTGGAAAGGAGGAGTGTGCTGGTATATTACAGGGATAGCAACTAGTGTCAGGTAACAATGTGTGTATAAATTTTTGTATGAGAAACTAACTTGAGCTGTAAATTTTCATTTAAAGCACAATAAAAAAAGAAAGCAGAAGGTCATTAAAAAGACAGGACAGAAAGAAAAGACCAAAATGGCCATCAGAAGAGACTTCAAAACTTGCTCTTGAAGGTTGAGTAGCTAAAGTAAATGAAAGAAATGATGAAGTAAAAGAGCTGAACAGATTTCAAAGGGCAGCTTGAGAAGACAAATTAAAGTATTATAGTGAAATGTGCAATGTCGTGGAGTTAGAAAACCAAAAGGGAAGAATACACTTGGCCTTTGTCAAGCTGAAAGAACTGAAGGAAAAATTCAAGCCTCAAGTTGCAATATTGAAGGATTCTATAATGGAAACCCTGGTGGTGTAGTGGTTAAGTGCTATGACTGCTAACCAAGAAGTCGGCAGTTCAAATCTGCTAGGCGCTCCTTGGAATCTTTATGGGGCAGTTCTACTCTCTCCTATAGGGTTGCTATGAGTCGGAATTGACTCAATGGCAGTGGGTTTGGTTTTTGGTTTTTTGATGGGCATAATATTGAACAATGCAGGGAGGGTCAAAAGAAGATGGAAGGAATACACAGAGTTGTACTAAAAAGAATTGGTTGATGTTCAACAATTTCAAGAGATAGAACTGGTGGATTTGAAGGAAGAACTCCAAGCTGCACTGAAGACATTGGCGAAAAGCAAGCCTCCAGGAGTGGATAGAATACCAATGGAAATGTTTCAACAAAAAGGTGCAGTGTTGGAGGTGCTCAGGCATCTATGCCAAGAAATTTTGAAGACAGCTACCTCGCCAACCAACTGGAAGAGATCCATATTTATGCCCATTCCAAAGAAAGGTGATCCAACAGAAGGTGGATATTATCAAACGATATCATTAATATCACACACAAGTAAAATTTTGCTGAATATCATTCAAAAGTGGTTGCAGCAGTACATTGACAGGGAAATGCCAAAAATTCAAGGTGGATTCAGAAGAAGACATGGAACAAGGGATATCATTGCTAATCTCGGATGGCTCCCGGTTGAAAGCGGAAAATACCAGAAAGATATTTACCTGGATTTTATTGACTATAAAAAAGCACTGGACTGTGTGACGGTAACAGATTAAGGATAACATCGTCCATAGCATACAGTCACTATGAGTTGGAACTGACTATAGGTCACCTAAGAACAGCAACTACACAGAGCCAAAGAATTTAGAAAGAACACACGGGTGGGATACTATAGGACCACAAAGTTGGTGAGTTGAGAGAAAGAAACCAAGTGTTGGGACCACCTAACAGAATAGGATTTCTATAATCCTGCTTTGTCCTATCATCTTTTGCCATATATCCTCCTAGATGATATTTTCAGTTATCATGGATTAAAATAACATTTTTGCAATGATCACCTTGAATTTACGTTTATTTTTTACAAACTTCTGCCTAAATGCTATTTTCATAGAGTGGAAGCCCCTAAGGGTACAGTCTCTGTGAAGTATAGAACCCCCTTGCAGTGGATGATTTGGCCTTGACATTGAGAGTAGGACCACACCTGAGGCCAATTAGTAGGGGTCTACCTAAGAGGGATCACCTGGGGGCCCGATGCTGGCTAAGCCTCTGGAGGCCCATGGTGAGGTCAATAAAACCTGGGAAGCTGGAGGCTCATGGGCGATTCCTGAGTTGGAGAGTGTGAGCTTTTGGCATTTGGAGGAGGCATGAGTATGTCCCCTGGGGCCATGGAAACTCTGTGCTGAAGAACACCCCCTCTCCTCCTAATCCTTGTCCCAGGGTGGAGACATCAGCCTGGGAGATAAGAGATTGGAAAATTCTTCAGAAAAGACTGGCACCAGTAACAGCACAATCCTTGGGCCCGGAGAGCTGGGAGAAAGCACTAGCCATTGTTCGCTGAATAGAGTGGTATCAGCAGAGCAGTCTGAGAGAAGTCACCAAGAACTGTAATGCAGTTCCAACACTGGAAGCGGCAGAGAGCATGAGTGAGCCTGACTAGGAGCAAGAAGCCAGATGTGGCAATGGTGGTGGTGGCAGTGGTGGCAGTAAGATGGAGCAGGCTAGGCAGCCACGAGGCTACGGGGTAAGAGCTGGACCAGCAGCTAAGGGGGCAGAGCATCTGCTGACACCTGAAATGCGCCCACCCAGTGATGTAAACATTGATTTTCCATCTTGAGCCTGTTATTTAAGAGCGGACATTGATTTCTATTTATTGTTTTTTAGCCACTTTCTATGTGCTAATGCTCTAGGAGTGTCTTGTGTGTTCTGCCTCTGATTGGATGAACATGATATTTATTGAGGTATCACCATTAATGAACCACTTGCGTGTGCACCACAATAATAAATTTGTACTGTTTAAATAATCTGTGCATACCAGTCTCAAAAATAGAAATCTTGCATTTTCCCCAACTAATTTTCTTTCCTCTGTTCTTCAGTTCAATAAATGGTACCACCATTCCCTTGCCAATCATGTAAGTCAAAAAGTTTTCCTTTCCTTGCACTCACCTAAGCAAGCAAGTACTGCTTAGGTGAGTGCAAGGAAAACAGAGTCCAAAGGATTTCTGAATTTACACACTTCTCTGAAAGTGCACTGCCATCACAACATACAAGGAGCATCTCTCATCTACTGCAGTGTTATCCCAATTCATTTTCTTATTTTCATTCTTGTCCCCTTATAATCCACTATTTGTCAGCAGTAAGTCAACTTAAAATATAAATTACATCATGTTTTCCACTTGCTTAAAGCTTCTCTGTGTTTTTTGATTTAACGCAGAATAAAATCCAAAGTCCTCTCAGTAGTCTAAAGGCCCTGCATTATCTGGACCTACCAACATCTTTTATTATCTTTCTCTTCATCACACCCCCACCACAGGCCTCCACAGTCCACCATATGCTAAATATTCCAAACTCTGTTCTCACTGCCTTGGCAGATGCTACCCAGTTTGTCTAGAATTACCCCAAGTTTCTACATGACTGGATCATTATTTTTGGGGGGACTCTCAAATGCTACATCCTTATGAAGTCCTCCCTGAACACCTTTCCTAAAGTAGGCTCTCATCTGGTATTCCATCCAGCCCTTGTTTCCTTCAAAACCATCATTACAGTGTACAGCTGTGAATTTATTTGCCCATTTCCATTTCTTTTCTTGTTTCCCTTCACTACAGGGTAAGCTCCCTGAAGTCAGGGGCTGTGTCTTCCTTTTTCACTATGGTATCCCAAATATCTAACATACCAGAGCCCTGGGTGGTGCAGCAGTTAAGAGCTCAGCTGCTAACCAAAGGGTTGGCAGTTCAAATCCACCATAACCGTGTCTTCCTTTTTCACTGTGGCATCCCAAATGTCTAACATAACCCAAAAACCCAGTGCCTTCGAGCCGATTCCGACTCAATAATGCTTGGCATATACTAGGCACACAAAGCTATTTATTTAAAAAAATGAATTGATTGATGGTCAAAGAGCCTAATTTATTTGTAGAAGGCAATCATTTGAGAAGGTGGGCCAAGAGGGCGATTTTTAAGGTTTCCTGAGGAGGATTGCTGGGTTGAAAATGTTGAGGAAAAGAATTTCCTCCAGAATATTCTGGTCAGCCCTGCCTTGCCTCAGAGTAGTCTGTCGCATCACTTGTATTGTTACTCTGACTGTCATTTCACTCTTAGTTGTTAAAGAAGTAGTGGAGCCGTTGAAAATCTCTAAACTATGGAGATCTGAGAAACCTTATCCCAGATCAAGCAAATTCTCCTAGATTCTCAGTAGAGTGCTTAATTATTGCTTATACTGGTCTAGTCACCTTCTCAGGGGCTTGAAAGGACTAGAAGAATCGGTCAGGTGGCAAAATGGATTGTCACCAGGTGGCAGCAAAGAGTTGTTTCTTCTTGCATGGCTACGTTTTAACTTTGCCCTAATATAAGGATATATAATATTATAATATATTATATATATATATATAAGGATATTAAAATATACCTCTTTTCCAGACACATTTAAAGCATCAATGAATTTCCCATTTGGTATTTATCTGTTTACTTCAAACATCACCAATTAATAGTTAAATGGAAAAATTCTACTGGATAATGGGATATCTTCAGAAAAGAAAAACATTTAAAAGTTACACATTTATTTGATAGGTTTTCCTTTCCTAGAAAATTATTCTTTTCCTCTAATACTCTCAGAATAATTATAGGCTGTACATAGGCTAAATGATAAGTTATGATGCAGAGGTTTTATATTTGAAGATGAATTAATTCACTTGACTACGATTTGACTCAAGAAAAAGAAAATAATGTGCATCGTTCCATTAGGTGTTCTTAGTAATAATGCACAACACCTGTGTAATTTTAGTACTCATTATGATCATTTTAGGAGTCCCTGGGAGGCACAGATGGTTAAGTGCTTGACTAGTGGCTGAAAGGATTGCAGTTCGAGCCCATCTAGAAGTGCCTCGGAAGATCTGCTTCTGAAGGGTCACAGTCTTGAAAACCCTGTGGAACAGTTCTACTCTGCACACATTGGGCCGCCGTGGGTCAGAATCAACTCGGCGGCAACTAACAAACAATGAGAACAACATGATCATTTTGCTTTCCTGTTAGAAAACGAAGGGAAGAAAAACTCCGAACTACTTAGTCTGGCATAAAAGCTGTTAACATCCTGAAGCCTAACGAGCTTTATCAACAGTTATGTTGTTGTTGTGCGTCCTCAAGTCGATTCCGACTCTAGTGGACCTGTAGGACAGAGTACAACTGCCTGATAGGCTTTCCAAGGCTGTACTCTTTACAGGAGCAGATCACCAGGTCTTTTCTCCCTTGGGTTTGAACTATCAAACTTTTGATTAGCAGCCTAGAACTTAACCATTGTGCTGCTAGGGTTCTTTTAACCAACAGTAGCTACCGCCATTTTCCCTCCCCATCTTCTATTCTGATCGCATAACTCTCCATTCCCCAAACACTTCATTCACTTCAGCGCTTTTGCTCAAGCTAGTCCCAGTTCTGGGAATACCCCACAAGGTCTATCTGACAAGTTCCTAGTTTTCAAGATGAATTGCAAATGTAACTTCTTCTGGAAGTGTTTCTGTTCTTTACTCTCAGGCAACAAGGCCCTCTTCTTTTGTTTCTGTAATACTTTATATATGTTGCACTTCATTCATTCGTCCAGCAATTATTATGCTACTACTGTATGCCATGCCTGGGTGCGAAGAAGTATAACAATCATGCAGCTGCTCTCAGAGATTCTACCAGGATAGAAAGACATTGCGTGAATAATTAGTAGTATGATTAATGCTATGAAGATATATAAGACGTAAAAGAAGCATGTCTTTTACGTATAAGCTTTCCTGAGGAATGACGCAAAAATCTGGAGAATGAGAAGTTAGGTAGACAAAGAGAGGGGAGACAGGTATTCCAGGCAGAGGGAATAGCATGTGAAAAACCATGTAGTTAGAAGATGGTATATGTTAGTTCAAGGAACCGCTAGAAGTCCAGTGTGGCTAAAGCAGAGGGAAAGAAGGGAAGAATGACATTCAGATGAGGCTGCAGCTATTGGCAGGGGCTGGATTCTGCAGGGCCCTTAAAGCCTTATTGAGGATACTGGACTTTACCCAACAGCAATGAGAAATCACCAGAGCTTTTAAAAAGAACAATAAAATAGTCAGATGTTGTGTTTTCAACATTACTCTGATTGCAAAGTGGAGAATGGATGAGGAGAACATAAATAGGTTTGAGAAAGTGTAGGGAGGCTATTGCAATAATCTAGGCAAGAGGTCTTGGTAGATTGGCCTACAGTTTTAACGGTGGGGGAAGAGGGAAGTGGAATAATTTGAGTGTTATTTAGGCAAATTAACAGGATGTGATGATTGGCTAATGTGGAGTGAAGGAGCAGAAGGAATATAGGAGGGCTCTAAGATTTCTGGGGGAAAGACATAGTGATCTACTCTTCTAAAGATTACAGCCTAGGAACCCGTATGGGGCAGTTCTACTCTGTCCTATAGAGTCGCTTTGAGTTGGAATTGACTTGAAGGCACCCAACAACAATAATAACTAAGATTTCTAGATTGAATAGCTGAGTAGATAGTTGTGCTATTTCCTAAAGTGTATAGACTTTTATATTTTTTTGTATAGGGTCGCTATGAGTTGAAATCGACTAAACGGCAATGAGTTTGGTTTTGGGTTTATACCTGTTGCATTGAGTCAGTTCTGATTCATAGTGACCCTATAGGACAGAGTAGAACCGCCCCATAGGGTTTCCAAGGCTGTAATCTTAAGGAAGCTGATTGCCCATCTTTCTCCTGAGGAGCCACTGGTGGGCTCAAACCGCCGACCTTTTGATTAGCAGCCGAGCACTTAACCACTGGACCACCAGGGCTCCTGATTTTTATATTATCAGCTAGTAAATAGAATTACACTGATACTCTACCTTCTTATGTGACTGAGAAGTATATAATAACAGCATATGTAATGACATTTCAAATCTAGAACATGGGCTTTCTAAAAAATACCCAGTGCCGTCGAGTAAAGGCCATGTTAAAAAGAATTTCTGGGATTCCCAAAAAATACAAGTTGTAAATATTTCTGTTGTGCTGATAAAGGGACATACTGGACTGGGATACTTTCGGTAGCAATAATTCCTCCTGTGGTCAAACTCTTCCTGTGGCTGCTTCCCAAAGGAAGCATTTACGTTTTCACCTCTCCTATTTTCCTGTTGCTATATTCACACCCTGCTTTTGTGTCTTGCATATGTAATGCTTTAAAAATTAAAAATAGTTTCTCCAAGCTGCAGAGGTTCTAATTGAACGATTTAATAACTTTTTTTCTTTGTGGTAATCAACTTCTTAAAGTGTGAGCTATTTTTAGCACTAGTTACATTTGTACCTTGTGGCCCAATTCTCATTCTCTTCACATCGCAGATGATCTTTCGGCAGCGCTCTCTTTGAAATCAATCAGTGCTTTCAGGAGAGAAAGCTATGCAGTGGGGGATGAGAACTGGGTCATGGTGAGCATTCTCCCTCACATAATGCTGGATTCTTTTACTTCCAGGTGCACAGACAGGGTTAGATGATTACCATTTGGAGAGCACAAAGGGGACCATTGGAGTAAGCCACAAAAAAAAAAAAAAAAAAAAAAAAGTGCATCTCAGGTTATTTCAGACTGGCTACATTGTTGTTTTGCTTCCAGAATTTTGAGTTCACTTAGAAACAAATTGCAGAGTAAATTTGCTATTAAAAAAAAAACAAAAACTAAGTCTTAAAAATGTAAGTTTCAGATACAGCCTCCTCACACTCACACTTTCTACTCAGCTTTCTGAGAAGACTAAGAAAAGACCAGCAGATAATTTACTTCCAGGAGCTTTAAAAATTTCCATTAATTTTAAGTTTGATGAGATTTGGAGTTAGGAAAAAAATAGTGATTTGCCCTCTTTTTTCTTTTAAGGGAAAGTGAAAAAACTCATACCTGAAAGAAGGTTTGCAAGATCTTCATTCTTCCCACATTGTCTGTCTTTTTATTAGCAGTTCAGGTTCTATATCAGCCAGAAGAAAAGTACATCATTCCTTTGCTATATTCTTATTCATTTTGAAATGATCAGAGGTTATTCTTTCAGACTTTCTTCCCCACCCCCAACATTCAAGTAAAAAGGTAAGATTGGCGTGGACTAGAGCCCTTAAGAAGCTGTAAGAAAACTTTAATTCCATGCACTTAATATCTTGAAATTGGTATATAATTTGGAGTTATTTCCCTAAATTTTCACACAGATGTGATTTCTTATTTATCCACCTACTCATTGAAGCAAATGGTCTTAATCGCCTTAAGAGCCTTTCAATTGCCTCTGTGAAGGGAGAGCACTAAAATTCTTGGGGGAAAAAAAAAGTCCTGAACAAGTTCTTAGGAAATAACATATCAAGAAGAATGGTCTTAAAATCCAAGAGAAGGAAAAATCTGATTTTGAATTCCATAAATAAATGCTTCAACTCTTCTAGGCCAAAGCTTGAAGGAAGACAATGTCATGTTGGACTGGGAAGTGAGTAGACAAGGAGCCGATTTCTGATCCTCCTCACTATACACATCCTTCCCTTTGGTGGCACAGAAGAAAGGTAATAAAATCCATTATCGTCTTGGGGAAAGAACTTGAAGACAGGGAGAGAAGAGCAAAACTGGTGCCATGTGGGCATCTGAGATAGATATCTCAGATACCCCTCCCAATATCAAAATCTTGATAGATATTTGCAAACAGTTTTGAGAATTGGAGAGTGGGAGTGCCTCGTGCCCCACTTCTTATCTGGATTGCTGGGAGAGGGATCTTTTACAGAGAACTATGGAGTAAAACTGAATGCAGGGCAAGATATTTCTAGACATGCAGAGCAGCATGCATGAGTATCTGAATGATTTCCATGTCTCTGGGAAAATGATGCAGAAAGAGACTGAGAGAATCTAGGTGACATTGGATAGGTCTTGGAGCTGGAATGAGGAATATGTGGGGTGGCTTGTATTGTCCAGGCAATTGGAGAGCAAGACAAAAACTTAGTTGTCAAGTCAACTCTGACTCATGGCAACCAAATATATATCAGAGTAAAACTGTGCAAGAATCTAGTATGGATATCAGCAGCAGATGTCGGAGAAGACAGACGCTGATAACTAAAGGCCAATATGGATTATATTTCTTAGTGGAGGCCAACTAGGGCAGAAAATGACCATGGATCGCTATTTGCCCTTGCAGCCTTGCTCATATGGAAGCTCTTTCTCCCCTGAGGAGAAGGAGGAGCAGATAGTCTTGAATTAATAGAATTAATATTCCTATTTTAAATTCAGTACACACTGAAATTAATATGAGCTGACCAGTTTAAGATTTTTGTCATTAGCCAAAACAAAATGGAGGCTTGGGGCTAAGTTTAGTTCAGTTAATGAGAAACCAAAAGAGAGTTCAATTTTTGCATATCTGAGTTTTGTGATACTGATAATCTCACCAGATGGGATAAACACATGGGCATAGAACCTACCTTCTGAAACTGTCACTACAGTACTCCGGTGGTTTATGACCTTAGCCAAAAATGATCCAGATATTCTGTTTCCTAACACCCAGTGGATCTCTGCAGCTATAGCTTCATTTATTGATGAATAGTATAATTGACCACCACTCATCTGTCAGTTTGCCGTACTGTGGTAGCTTGCATGTTGCTGTGATGCTGGAAGGTATGCCACTGGTATTTCAAATGCCAGCAGGGTCACCAATAGAGAACAGGTTTCAGCAGAGCTTCCAGACTAAGACAGGCTAGGAAGAAGGACCTGGCAGTCTACTTCTGAAAAATAGACCACTGAAAAACTTACGAACAGCGGTGGAACATTGTCTGATATAGTGGCAGAAGATGAGCCCATCAGGTTGGAGGGCACTCCACATAAGACTGGGAAAGAGCCGCCTCCTCAAAGTAGAGTTGACCTTAATGATGTGAGTGGAGTCAGGTTTTTGGGATCTTCATTTGCTGATGTGGCACAACTCAAAATGAGAACAGCTGTAATCATCCATTAAAAATCAGAATGTAGAGTGTACGAGGTATGAATCTAGGAAAATTGGAAGTTGTCAAAAATGAAATGGAACTCATAAAGATCGATATCCTAGGCATTAGTGAGCTGAAATGGACTGGTATTGGCCATTTTGAATTGGACAATCACATGGTCTCCTATGCCAGAAATGACAAAATGAAGGTGAATAGTGTCACATTCATCATCAAAAACAGTATTTCAAGATCTGTTCTGAGGTACAATCCTCTCAGTAATAGGGTAATATCCATATGCCTATAAGGAAGACCAGTTAATATGACTATTATTCAAATTTACACACCAACCACTAAGGCCAAATATGAAGAAATGGAAGATTTTTACAAATGTCTGCAGTCTGAAATTGATCAAACATGCAATTAAGATGTATTGATAATTAGTGGTGATTGGAGTGCAAAAGTTGGAAAAAAAGAAGGATGAGTATTGGAAAATATGGCTTTGGTAATAGAAACAACACTGGAGATTGCATGATCAAATTTTGCAACACCAATGACCTATTCATTGGAAATACCTTTTTTAAACAACATAAACAGTGCCAAATGGAATACACAAGAATCAAATCAAGTACATCTACAGAAAGACAATGAAAAGCTCAGTATTATTGGTTGGAACAAGACCAGGGGCTGACTGTGGAAAAGACCATCAATTGCTCATAAGCAAGTTCAGGTTGAAGTTGAAGAAAATTAGAGCAAGTCCACAAGAACCAAAATACAACCTTGAGAATAGCCCAACTGAATTTAGAGATCATCTCAAGATTAAATTTGATGTGTTGAATGCTAATGACCGAAGACCAGATGGATTGTGGAATGACATCAAGGACATCACACCTGAAGAAAGCAAGAGATCATTAAAAAGACAGGAAACAAAGAAAATACCAAAACAGATAACAGAAGAGACTCTGAAACGTGCTCTTGAACGTAGAGTAGCTAAAGTGAGTGGAAGAAATGATGAAGTAAAAGAGCTGAACAGATTTTAAATGGCAGCTCAAGAAGACAAAGTAAAGTATTATAATATAATGTACAAAGGCTTGGAATTAGAAAACAAAAAGGGAAAAACATGGTTGGCATTTCTCAAGCTGAAAGAACTGAGGAAAAAAAAAAAAATCAAACCTCGAGTTGCAATATTGAAAGATTCTATACGGAAAATGTTGAATGATGTAAGAAGCTTCAAAAAAGATGGAAGGAATACTCAGTCAGAGTACCAAAAAGAATTGGTTGACGTTCAAGCATTTCAGGAGGTAGCATATGATCAAGAACCCATGGTACTGAAGGAAGAGGTCCAAGCTGCACTGAAGGCCCAGGAATGGATGGAATATCAATTGAGATGTTTCAACAAAAGGATGTTGGAGTGCTGGAGGTGTTCGCTTGTCTATGCCAAGAAATTTGGAAGATAGCTACCTGGCCAGCTGGCTGGAAGAGATCCATATTTATACTCATTCCAAAGAAGGATGATCCAACCAGAAATTATTAAACAATATCATTAGTATCACACACAACCCGACGATCCAATGCAGAATTATAAATAATATCATTGCTATCACACACAAATAAAATTTTGTTGATGATCATTCAAATTCGGTTGCACCAGTACATTAACAGGGAACTGCCAGAAATTCAAGCTGGATTCAGAAGGAAATGTGGAATGAGGGATATCACTGCTGATGTCAGATGTATCTTGGCTGAAAGCAGAGAATACCAGAAAGATATTTATCTACGTTTTGTTGACTATGCAAAGGCATTTGACTTTGCGGATCACAACAAATTATGGATAACATTGCAAAGAATAAGAATTCCAAAACACTTATTTGTTCTCATGAGGAACCTGTATGTAAACCAAGAGTCAGTCATTCGAACAGGACAAGGGAATATTGTTTCGTTTAAAGTCAGGAAATGCGTGTGTCAGGGTTGTATCTTTGCACCATACTTATTCAACCTGTATGATGAGCAAATAATCCAAGAAGCTGTACTATATGAAGAAGAACACAGCATGAAGATTGGAGGAAGATTCATTAAGAACCTGTGATATGCAGGTAACACAACCTTGCCTGTTAAAAGTGAAGAGGGCTTGAAGCACTTACTGATGAAGATCAAAGATTGCACCTTTAGTATGAATTCACCTCAACATTAAGAAAACAAAATTACCCACAACTGGACCAATACGCAAGATAATTATAAATGGAGAAAATATTGATGTTGTCAAAGATTTCATTTTACTTGAATCCACAATGAATATCCGTGGAAGCAGCAGTCAAGAAATCAAATGACATATTGCACTGGGTAAATCTGCTGGAAAAAACCTCCTTAAAGTGTTAAAAAGCAAAGATGTCACTTTGAGGACTAAGGTGTGCCTGATCCAACCCATGGTATTTTTAATCACCTCACATGCGTGTGACCACTGGACAATGAATAAGGAAGATTGAAGAATAACTGACGCCTTTGAATTATGGTATTGACAAAGAATATTGAATATTCCACGGACTGCCAGAAGAACAAACAAATCTGTCTTGGAAAAAATACAGCCAAAATACTCCTTAGGAGTGAGTATGGTGAGACTTTGTCTCACATACTTTAGACATATTCTAGGGAGGGACCAGCCCCTGGAGAAGGGCATCATGCTTGGTAAAGTAGAGCATCAGCAAGAAAGAAGAAGACCCTCAACAAGATGGATTGACACAGTGGCTGCAACAATAGGCTTAAGCATAACAATTAGGAGAATGGCACAGGACTGGGCAGTGTTTCCTTCTGTTGTACATATGGTCACTGTGAGTCGGAACCAACTCAAGGGCACCCAATAACAACAACAGTGTAATTGAAAACATGTGCTCACACACACATTAACAAATAACTCACAATGTAGGATTTCTGATAAACTTCTACAGCACTAGAAAAACAAGCATTTCTTTGAAGAGTGAAGGAAAACATACCCAGACCCAGTGCCGTTGAGATAGTGCAGGAAATTAATTGTCACAAGAAAAAAAAAATTGGCAACCTGAATAGAACACAAGAGAACATAGCCACAATGAGATAAGTTGAATCTGGAAGATGATGAAAAGGGGAATAAATAGAAAATGAAGAGGGTTTGCAAAGATAAAAACTTCCATCATCAAATTAAAATGTGTTTTTGTAGAGATTGAAGTTATCATATTGACTTTGTGGAAAATTATATTGAGGATATCTTGAGAAGCACTCACTGAATAAACAGGGAAGGAAAGGAGCTAAAAATAACAAGCTAGAAGATAATAAATATGGAGGTCATAGAGCAGAAACCCCAATTAAAGAATCAGGCTTTTTTTTAATATTGTGTTTTCAGTAAAGGTTTACGCAGCAATTTAGGCTCCCATTTAACAATTTCTACACAAATTATTCAGTGACATTGGTTACATTCTTCAAAAGGCATATACATTCTTATTCTGTTTTAGTTGTTCCATTTCCATTAATCTAGTTTCCCTGCGGAAACCCTGGTGGTCTAGTGGTTAAGTGCTATGGCTCCTAATCAAAGGGTCAGCAGTTCTAATCCACCAGATGTTTCTTGGAAACTCTTTGGGGGCAGTTCTACTCTGTCCTGTAGAGCTACTATGAGTTGGACTCAACTTGATGGCAATGGGTTTGATTTATTTTTTGTTTAGTTTCCCTGCCCCCTTACATTCTCATCTTTGTTTTAAAGTAATTGTTGGCTGCTTTGTCTCATACATGTGATTTTTTAAAGGACCACAGTACTTACAGGTGATATTCATTAATTTGGGAGCCAGTCTATTATTTAGCTACAGCGTGACTTCAGGGGCTAGTTTCAGTTCAAAGTTTGAAGAGTATCTCAGGGCAATAAGTCTCAGGGAATCCTCCAGTGTCAACCAATCCAATAAATCTGATTTTTTGTTTGTTTGTTTTAAGAATTTGAGGTTTTGTTCTACATTTTTATTCCATTCTATTTTCTTCCTTGGTAGTGGTGGGATCCTGTCCTTTCTGCCTCTAGCATGGCTCATTTCAAACCCAGCAGGATGGCAGAACTGACCAATCCCTTTGGTGGACCACGATTACCTTATTTTCACAGTCCCACCCAATCACTTGTATCCCACCCAATCACAAGACCATGGTGAGAAAGGCCATATAAGAACAATCCATCACACCACAAATGGTTTCCCTAAAAAAAATAGCTGCTGTTCTTCTAACTAAAAAGCCAGCACAGTCTAATCTTAGAGATTCTGAATTATAACCCCAGTTAGATTTACACATCAACTTACATGAAGTCTTTAAAACTGAAATAGATGGGAAATCTTGATGGGTACATCTTGAGCTACATAATTAAACATTCCATTGATCTGGACAGTGGAGACCTGAATTCAGTTGTCACAATAGAAGGTAATAACCCTTCAGCCAATTCCCAACTCTAAATGAGTTTACAAATACAGAACATCTGAAGGAAGGGGAAACTGTGTACTTTTGAGGAATTATTCTGAAATACCAAGAAAAGCATATAAGTCTTCCCCATATGAATCTGTAGACATTTACCAGGTTATATGTACACTGGAGAAAAGGAAATCCTTAGGACATTTAGGAATTATCAGAAACTGAGATTATCCTGATCTCAGGGGTTGAGAGCACCATTTTGATCCACCAATGAGAATAAGGTCTCATGATGATAGGCAGAGAAATGAAGCACTGGCTTGAGTTCATCTCACAGTGAGTTCAATAAATGCTTATATTTCTCTTGTGGTTACTTACTTAGTTCCTAAGTATATTTTGGAATAGAAAAGTGTGGAAAAATGTTCACACGTTGACCCTCTGCCTTAGGATAGTTTTGTAGGAAGAACAAAATGAAAGACCCTAATCCTTCTCTTCTGGTTGACCTTGAGGATCTTCACAAACAGAAGTGAAGACTCACATAGAATGTGATATTTGGAATAAAAATTTCCCTAGAAGGGCTCCTTGAAATATTTGAATTGGCAGGAGAAAGAATCAATGAACTTAAAGATAGGTCAATTGAGATTATCCAGTTTTAGCAAATGAAGAAAAATGTACCAAGCCTCATGGATCTGTGGGATATCCTCAAGGGTATCAACATACACTAATAGCAGTACTAAGAAAATAAGAGGATGGAAAGGATATGTGAAGAAATACTGGCCCAAAGCTTCCAAAATTTGATGAAGAACCTTAATATACATATCCAGTAAGTTCAATGAACTCCAAGTAGGATAACCAAAGGGATCTACACCTAGGCACATCATAGCCAAAGACACAGAGAAAATCTTAAAAGCAGTAAGAGAAAAGTGACTCATCACATACAAGGGAACATCATAAGATTGATAGCTGATTTCTTATTAGCAACTATGGAAACCATAAGGCAGTGACCTGACATATTCAAACAGCTGAAAGAAAAAAGACTGCCAACCAAGAATTCTGTATACGGAAAAACTATTATTCAAAATAAAGGAGACATTAAGACATTCTCAGATAAACAGAAACAAAGAATTAATTGCTATCAAACCTGCCTTATAAGAAATGCTAAAACGAAACCTTCAGGCTGAATAAAAGGACACTAGGCAGTAACTGGAAACCCTGGTGGCGTAGTGGTTAAGTGCTACTGCTGCTAACCAAAATTCTGCAGTTCAAATCTACCAGATGCTCCTTGGAAAATCTATGGGGCAGTTCTACTCTGTTCTGTAGGGTCGCTATGAGTCGGAATCAACTCTACGGCAATGGGTTTTACAGGATTAGACAGTAACTAGATATCCTGGAATGAGTGAGCTGAAATGGACTAGTATTGACCATTTTAAATCAGACAATCATATGGTCTGCTATGCCAGGAATGACAACTTGAAAAGGAATAGCATTACATTCATCATCAGAAAGAATATTTCAAGATCTATCCTGAAGTATGATGCTGTCAGTGATAGGATAATATCCATATGCATACAAGGAAGACCAGTTAATAGAACTACTATTCAAATTTATGCACCAACCACTAAGGCCAAAGATGAAGAAATTGAATATTTTTACCAATTTATGCAGCCTGAAATTGATCCAACATGCAATCAGGATGCGTTGATCATTACTGATGATTGGAATGTGAAAGCTGAAAACAAAGAAGGATTGGTAGTTGGAAAAAATGGCCTTGGTGATAGAAACTATGCTGGA
Source organism: Elephas maximus indicus (assembly GCF_024166365.1). Lineage (NCBI taxonomy): Eukaryota > Metazoa > Chordata > Mammalia > Proboscidea > Elephantidae > Elephas > Elephas maximus. The sequence continues at coordinate 95,009,105 of NC_064822.1, forward strand.
GATCACATGATAGAATTTTGCAAGACCAACCACTTCTTCATTGCAAATATCTTTTTTCACCAACATAAACGGTGACTATACATGTGGACCTTGCCAAATGGAGAACACAAGAATCAAATTGACTACATCTCTGGAAAGAGACGACGGAAAATTTCAATGTCATCAGTTAGAATGAGGCCAGGTTCCAACTGCAGAACAGAACACCAATTGCTCATATGTAATTTTAAGTTGAAACTGAAGAAAATTAGAACAAGTCCATGAGAGCCAAAGTATGACCTTGAGTATATCCCACTTGAATTTAGAGATCATCTCAAGAATAGATGTGACCCATTGAACACTAATGACCAAAGACTAGATCAGTTCTGGAATGACATCAAGGACATCATACATGAAGAAAGCAAGAGGTCATTAAAAAGGCAGGAAAGAAAGAAAAGACTAAAATGGATGTCAGAAGAGACTCTAAAATTTGCTCTTGAACATAGAGTAGCTAAAGCGAAAGAAAGAAATAATGAAGTAAAAATAATGAAATAAAGAGATGAACAGAAGATTTCAAAGAGCGGCTCGAGAAGACAAAGTAAGGTATTATAATGACATGTACAAGGACCTGGTATTTGAAAACCAAAAGGGAAGAACACGCTCAGCAATTCTCAAGCTGAAAGAACTGAAGAAAAAATCAAGCCTCGCATTGCAATATTGAAGGATTCTATGGAGAAAATATTAAATGACGCAGGAAGCATCAAAAGAAGATGGAAGGAATACACAGAGTCATGGTACTAAGAAGAATTGGTCAACATTCAACCATTTCAGGAGGTAGCATATGATCAGAAACCAATGGTACTGAAGGAAGAAGTCCAAGCTGCGCTGAAGGCATTGGCAAAAAACAAGACTCCAAGAATGGGTGGAATACCAATTGAGATGTTTCAACAAATGGATGCAGCACTGGAAGTGCTCACTCATCTATGCCAGGAAATTTGGAAGACAGCTACCAGGCCAGCTGACTGGAAGAAATCTATAATTATGCCTATTCCCAATAAAGGGTGATTCAACCAAACGTGGAAATTATCAAACAATATCATTAATATCACATGCAAGTAATGTTTTGTTGAGGATCACTCAAAAGCAGCTGCAGCAGTATATCAACAGGGAACTATCAAAATTTCAAGCTGGATTCAGAAGAGGACGTGAAACAAGTGATATCATTGCTGATGTCAGATGGATCATGGGTGAAAGCAGAGAATACCAGAAAGATGTTTACCTGTGTTTTATTGACTAGGCAAAAGCATTCGACTGTGCGGATCAAAACAAATTATGGATAACCTTTCGAAGAATGGGAACTCCTGAACACTTAATTGTGCTCTTGAGGAATCTGTACATGGATCAATAGGCAATCGTTCAAACTGGACAAGGTGATACTGCGAGATTCAAAGTCAGGAAAGATGTGTGTCAGGGTTTTATCCTTTCATCAAACATGTTCAATTTGTATGCTGAGCAAATAATCCAATAAACTGGGTTATTTGCAGAAGAACGAGGCATCAGGATTGGAGGAAGACTCACTAAACAATCTGCCTTATGCAGATGGTACAACCTTGCTTTCTGAAAGCAACTACTAACTGGAAATGCTACCTGATGAAAATCAAAGACTACAGCTTTCAGTATGGATTACACCTCAACATAAAGAAAACAAAAGTCCTCACAACTAAACCAATAAGCAACATCATGATAAATAAAGAAAAGATTGAAGTTGTCAAGGATTTCATTTTACTTGCATCCGCAATTAACACCCATGGAAGTAGCAATCAAGAAATCAAAAGACACATTGCATTGGGCAAATGTGCTGCAAAAGACCTCTTTAAAGTGTTGAAAAGCAAAGATGTCACCTTGAAGATAAGGTGCAGCTGACCCAAGTTGTGGTGTTTTTAATCACCTCATATGCATGTGAAAGCTGGACAATCAATAAGGAAGACCAAAGGAGAATTGACACCTTTGAATCCTGGTGTTGGTGAAGCACATTGAATATTCCATGGACTGCCAAAGGAATGAAAAAATTTGTCTTGGAAGATGTGCAACCAGAATATGCCTTAGAAAAAAGGATGGTGAGACTAAGTCTCATATACTTGGGACATGTTATCAGGAGGGATCCGTCCCTGGAGAACGACACCTTGCTTGGTAAAGTAGAGGGTCAGCAAAAAAGAAGACCCTCAACGAGATGGATTGACACAGTGGCTGCAACAATGGGCACAACCGTAGCAACGATTGTGAGGATGGCACAGGACCGGGCAGTGTTTCATTCTTTTGTACATGGGGTCATTATGAGTCAGCACCAACTCAATGGCACCTAATAACAACAACAAACAGTAATTCAAATCCACGCGAAGATTCAAAAGCACACTGCTAAAGATAACTACATCTGTAAAATTAAGACAGTATAAATATATTTTTATTTATAGCCCCTTTCTTCTCCTAAATGATTTAAAAGGCAACCATGTAAAGCAATAATTGTAAAACTGGGTTAATGGGCTTATAACATAATAAGATGTAATTTGTGCAACAAAAAAAGAAGGGGGGAGAAATGGAACTCTATTAAGGCAAAGTCTGGGATACTATTGAAATCAAATTGGTATTGATCCAAACTAGAATGTTTTAAGTTAAGATGTTAATTATAATCTCCAGGCCAAACACCAAGAGAATAACTTTAAAAAAATAGAGTAAAAGAAAAAAAACAAGGAATTAAACTAAAACCAAAAAGCAAACCTACTACTGTCTAGTCAATTCCGACTCATAGCAACTCCATAGGACAGAGTAGAACTGCCCCATAGGGTTTCCAAGGATTTAAAGGTAAATCTTTATGGAAACAGACTGCCACATCTTTCTCCAGAGTGGCTAGTGGGTTCAGACCACTGATCTTTCAGTTAGTAACCGAGCACTTAATTACTGCACCACCAGGGCTCCTAGGAATTAAATTGGTACACTAGAAAATATTTAATACAAAATAAGGCAGTCATGGAGGAATAGAGGAATAATAAGACAAAGTACATATAGAAAACAAATAGAAAAATGGAAGACATTAAGTCCCATCTTATCAATAATTACATTAAGTATAAAGGAATGAACCATTCTAATCAATTTTTTTTTTTTTAATCAAAGGACAGAGTCTGGAAAAATGGATAAAAACATGATCCAACTTTTTACTGTTTAGAAGAGACAATTAGATCCAAATATTTAAATAACAAATAGATAAAAATAAAAGGATGATATAAGGTATGCCATGCAAATAATAAACAAAAGAAAGCTATATTAATAACAGACAAAACATGCTTTAAGCAAAAATTGTTACTAGAGACAAATATGTGTATTTTATAATGATAACACTGTTAACACATCAGGAAGACAAACAATTGGAACATATATGCACCTAAAACAATGTCCCATAGCTCACACTGTGAAAACTCACAGAATCCAAGGGAGAAATACACAATTCAACGATAGTTGGAGAATTCAATATCCCATTTATAATAATTTATATAACCACTCTGTAGAAGCTCAACAAGGAAATATAAAACCTGAACAACATTGCAAACAAAAAAAAGATAGACAAAAGTGTTGACAAGGATGTGGAAAAAATTGGAACCCTCTTGCATTATTGATGGGGTTATAAAATGGTACAGTTACGTTGGAAATAGTTGAGTATTTTGTCAATATGTTAAGCATATAGTTACCATATGACTCAGCAATTCCATTCCTGGCCCTGTATCTAAGAGAAACGAAAACATGTGTCCACATAAAAACATGTACACAAAAGTTCACAGCATCATTATTCATAATAAGCCAAAGGTGGAAACTCTGTAAACGTCCATCATCTGATGAATTAATAAACAAAATGTAGTTTGTCCATAAAAGGGAATATTTCTAGGCAAAAAAAAAGAATGAAGTACTGATACATACTACAGAATGAATGAACCTTGCAATCATTATGCTGAGTGAAAAAAACTAGACAAGCAAAAAAACCTATTGTATGATTTTATTTACAAGAAACATTCAGAATAAAGAAATCCATAGAGATAGGGTGTAGATGACTGCTGGCTAGGGTTAGGGGAAGGGGAAGATGGCGAGTGACTGCTAATGGTTTTGGGGTTTATTTTTAGGGTAATGGAAAGGTTCTGAACGTAGAGGTGATGGTTCTGCAACCCTGTGAATATATTAAAAGTCGTGAATTAAAACTTTAAAAGAGTGAATTTTAAGATACATGAATTTTATCTCAATAAAACTGTTATTAGAAAAAAATTCCTGTAAGAGTCAAAGCTTGAATTAATAAATATGATATTTGTTATTAATAATATTCATAAGTAGATATCCTGAATGCATCTTCATGAGGTGATCTCATTGTTTGAAAAGTTACTAAATGATAAAATCACATGCTATGAAAAATTACTTTATTATGCAGTGGTTTTTTTTTTTTTTTTGGAAGCATTTGTTCAAGATGCATGCTTTTTTATTCTTCAGTAATGACCTGAAAAAGATAAATAATTTATTGATGGCAATATGCAGCAAAAAAAAAAAGAAACAAGAGAAGACAAGTAAAGCCAAAAAGAAGAAAAACTGCATGATTTGGGAAGAAGATAAACAGCTTCGTGACTGGTTATCCCAGAGCCTAGTGACTATGACGGAGAATATAGATTAGCTCGTTTCCATTTCCAGCTGGCTAAAGTTCCTTCAACCTGTAGCACAACTTCTTTTACCTTCAGTTCCTCTAACTGCTCCAATTAAAAGTGCTGGTTATTTGACCACTTGACAATTAGATATTAATGTGATAAAGGAACTTAGATCTTGCTGCCAAAGGATTAAAATTAATAATAGAAGTTTTTACTAAATCAGAGTAAGGGAAAGATCAATAATGTCATAATTGCAGTCCGATTACATAGCAGTGACATCGAACTGGAAACAGAATGTTCTGTTGTGTTTATAAACAGAATTCAGAAATAGTCTAGCCATAACTCCCTGAACTGTTTTGTAGCTTGCCAAGAAAAGAAAAAAATGAATAAATAAACAGTTTGCAAAAAGGCATGTGGCGTGTAGTTAGTATTAAATGTGTTTGACGTAAAGTAGTGTGTTAGAATTTTAAAAATAAATTGTGAAGTAAACCGTTTATTTCAGAACGATGATACTAAGGCTAAAAAGTCCACACGTTTGGTTCTTAAAAAAGAAAAGACCAAAACTCTAAAACTTTGAATTCCGAGAAAGTAGTATCTCCATTATTGCACTGCAACTTGTGGAAACTCTTGAGACCATAAACAGTCTATATTTATTAGAATATTTCTACTGAAGCAGCTATTCTGGGGGACAGACCTTTTTCCTGATTTAAATGTCTGAGAAACAAACTCTTCTTTGTCTCCTTGGCTGCAATGGAGCCACTATCCCAGGGATTTGGCATTTCCTTTCCTTTACAAAAAACATAGTTAGCAAACTGCACCAGTTAACTACGGATTGGTAAATTGCTATTGTAATAATTGTGACCTTTGTAATGTTTCCACAGCAACCAATTTAGTAAAATCACAAATTGGACAACTTAAAAAAATCAGATGAACAAGATTTATGCAAGTCAGCCACCTTCTCTCCCCAGCCAGCCCAGTGTTGCTTAGTGGGCTCAGAAACAAAATGGCCATGGTGGTGAGGGTGGCATTTATGTCCCGGCTTCCCCTTGCCAAGGCTATTTGAGGTAACAGTATTGTTATGTGTCCCTCTTGCAGAAAAAGAGACTAATGCTGCCCATAATATGCCAGCATACTCCAGACGTATCAGGAAACATCTTGGGGTAGGTCGACTGTTTTGATCTACATCTAACATGTTGATTTGTTCTCCCTGGAACAGACACATATTCTTGGTTTGAATTTGCCTTCCTTGTCTGTATTCTGCTAGCACCAATATCCATGGACTTAAAGAATGCCTTTCAGAATTGCATCCAGTGCTGTTTCTAACCAAGAAACTCATTTTCTAGGAAAAGAAGAGCAGCAACATGATAAAGCCTGAGGAATTCCCAGGTTTTATTACATCTCCCATTCCCCCCAAACATCTAGCCTTTTAGAACGATGGGACAACAAATCGAAGACTCAATTACAGCACCATCTGGGGGATAGCAGTTTGTGAGGTTTAGAGGCCATTTTGGAGAATGCATTATATGATCTTAATCTGTGATTCATACCCTAATTCATCACATGTAAGCTGGCCGTGATTGTAAGGTAGGATGCACCATTTTATGTACTATTAAGAAAGAGAATACTATCAAGTTACTTATGACTTGCAATCACTGTAAGAAGCAGGCCAATTTCAGAGACATAAAATCTAAAGACAAAATAGAAGCAGCTTAAAATAGAAGCAACACTGTACATGGTGCATTAATTTATTTTTTCCTATAGCCATAACACCAAAGTCAAGGAACCAAGGAGTGGGATGAAAGTGATGCTTTAGTCTCCTGTACCAACGTCACCATCACAAAAATCCCTTCTATTTGGAACTCTTCTAAAAAAAAGATTTTAAATGTATTTTGACAATTGTAAACATTTTATTTCAAGATTTTGCAAGGAAAGAGACTTAACATACCAAAGATTTGTCTCTTGGTACTGGCATTTATATAAAAAAAAGAGTGATTAGATAATCGAAAAAAGACTTTCTGATATCATTAGACCTCTAACAGTCAGCTGACAATCAGCTGATGTGTGGGTGACTAGCTTCCCCAGATTTTAGACTTATTAAAGTTCATAGGGCAAGTATACAATGGCACCTAAGTAATTTCATTAGGAATGCTAATTTCTTCTCAGAAGAAGGTTGTGAAATACATTCCAGACCAGTTTAGAGACTTTTTTTTTTTTTTCCTTCAAGGCAACAAGGAGAGAAATGCTTCCACGAGGGACATAACAATTATATTTTAGGGTCTTCTTGCAACAACAAAAAAAAAAACAACAGTAACAACAAATGGCATGGGAGTAGAATAAGTATCTAATTATCAAAGGGAAGTAAATCTACTGTTTTCCAATAGGGACAAAGAAGAATATATCTGGAGCCTAGGAAATCTTTTGGGCTATTTCTAGTACTGGTCTATCTAGCAGTAAAATTTAATAGAAGACTATAGTGACCATTCGGTCATTCAGTCAGGACCACTAAGAAGCCAGATACCTCAGAATAAAGGCTTGAATTAACTTACAAACCAACAAAACAAACAAAAGGTGTTGAATGAGGGCAAGGATATATGGCATAGGTCTCATGACTACTTGCAGAAGTGAGGACTATAGCAGCTACACATAGTTTCTATCTGTACTATGTATATAGTTATACCTACTAATTAACTCTTTTCTACTTTTCCCTTTTTTACTATTTTATATAGGATATATAATTGATGTTAAAAGTATAATTTAATTGATAGATTTATATATAAGGCAACCAATTAGGCTGCTGTAGCAAGAGACCCCCAGATTCTTTGGTTCTCTCCTTTTTAGGAGAGGATGAGTTCATTTTATCTATATGAGGAATAGGTATTTTAGGTTGCCATTGTTGTTGGAAGTTTAAGCATAGGAGAATTTGCGTATGGTTGTTGAGTACCCAAAAGCTTGGACTATGGTAGATACAGTGAAATGACACTCCATATTCACTACAACTTTCTTTTAATGTGGTTTCCTACACTGCAGATTTCCAAAGTTAAAGCTCTAGATTCCTTTGAAGCTAATATTGAGGGTGAGAATTAAAATCCATTGGATGAAACTGCCTAATACAAAAAGCAGAAGTTTCTCTGTTGACTTTGGGTGTTGCTTTTGGCAGACACCATGGTATACTTTGGATTTTTCTAAAACAGCATTCTAAAAACTGATTTCTAGAGCAGGGGTCAGTGAACTTTTTCTGCAAAAGGCCAGAGAGTATATACATTAGGCATTATGGAACTAAAGGCCACATATGAATTCAGCCACAATTATTTAACTCTGCCCTTGTAGTAAAAGCAGCCATAGACAATGTGCAAACAAATGAGAGTGGCTGTGTGACTGTGGGCTGGATTTGACACAGGACCATAGTTTGTCAACCTCTATTCTAGAGCCTGACTTTGAGGGGCAGATGTAGGCATCATTGGTGGTCTAACTCAGCACTTCATTTTCTACCCACTAACTTCATGGATGTCTCAGGGAGCAGTGGAGGTACTGGCAGTTTCTTATTTTCTGGATCGCAGCTGTTTTCTGATCACAGATTTAGAGATGGCCTCCTATTTTCCCATCTTCCTAATTGTGGTAAAGATTGTAATTCTTTGGATCAGTCTGATGATATTAACGGCAGTCATTCCTGGAGACTCAGGCTGAAGCCTAACTTTCTACTCCTTTAAAGATTTTATAAGCACCCAATTCCCTATGTAAAACCCTTGTCTGCTTAAAAGATCTTGAGTGGCTTCTGTTTCCTGCAGGTTAACCTTGTCTGAGCTGGCTTATAGCTATATATCATTCAGAGTCCATAACTCACAATAGGCAACATTCTAGGAAATAGGAGTAGATGCTTAGTGCATTCTAGAATATCTGATTGTCTAAAGAATGTTTTTTATCTTAACAGAAAGCAGAAATAATGCTGTGAACAGTGCAAAGTTGGACTTAGAAGTCTTGGCAACAAAAGTATAAAATTTAACCTTAACTCAGCAAAATCACACTAGATTATGGTTACTTACCACAAATTGAACAAATCAATTTTCCTTGCATTTGGACAGAAAATCTACAACCAGACAAGTAGAAAATAAATGGACAAGAGATATTCTACTTTGTCTTTTGGCAAATATTAGAGCTGCACTGGTGGCATCCATCCAAATTAGTAGAAAAAAAATAGTTTATGCATGTGTGAAAAATGATCATTATTTAGTGGTAGATATAGTTCTAAACATTCCTTTCCATTAGAGACTGATCAAACTGTTAAGAGGTATCTAATTGATGTCTCCAAGAAGATATAAAACAGTAGTAGAAACCAGTGGTGAAAACAAGAAGTGAAGGCAAGGATGCAAAGGGAGATAGCAAAAGTAAAAAAGGTATGAATAGAAATACCAAAAGAAATCAGAAAATAAAAATCAATATTGAAAAAGAAGAGAACATAATGAACTACCAAAATATCAAATCAGTGATATGGCAAAACAATTTCAGTGTTTTCTTCATAATATAGAGAAAAAGACATAGTTGCAATTAAGAGAAAAATGACATCTGGAGGGGAAAGAAAAACAGAGCTTTGATCTAAGAAATATATGAATTCCAAAGGAAACTGGACATAATAATCAATTACTTAATGGAAAACCTTTTTTGAACTGAAGTATCTGCATTCATTGAACTGAAAATGATCCCGAAGTTCCTGGCAACAGTAGTAAAACAAAGAAAGAAAGAAAAAAAAAAAAACCTGTCAAATATTAAAACAAAGCAAAAACCTCTAAGAAGATCTTCAAAATATTGTACTTAACCACCAGTATGGCATAGAAATAATGAATGGATGTGGCACTGGCCTTGTATGACCTTACTACTGAATACTGACTCCATACCATCCTTCATTATAACTGTGTATGTTTTCATCTTTGTGTGAATTCAACTAGAGACATTTTGAGGTTTGCAAAGTCTCAGAATATATATTGTTCAGAACACATTCTTACCAAGAAAACTTCTTGAAAGTGCTCTGTCTTAATTTGCTAGTGCTGCTGTAACAAAAAATATGAGTACCTTTAAAGAGCAGAAATTTATTTTCTCACAGTTTAGAAGACTAGAAGTCCAAATCAAGTCATTGGTTCTAAGGCAAGGGTCTTTCCTTGTCAGTAGCCCTGGCAGTTCCTTGGAAATTCTTGATGTTTCTTGGCATTGTTTGGCATCTGTCTTTCCTCTGTGTGTGATTCTGTGTCTATTCTGCTCTTTTTATAACCCAGAAGTGATTAGTTTAGGACCCACCCTACTCTGATATGACCTCATTTGCATGACTAAAGAAAGCTACTGTTTCCAAACAGAGGCTGGGTCTTCAATACATTTTTTTTTTTTGGTAGTGGGGGCGGGGGGGAGACTATTCAATCCATATCATGCTTTCAATAAACAAGTGATGAATTAAAGTCAAAATCTGGTGTTGATAATTGAAATTAATCACATATAGACAATTAAGTATAAATTATTTCTGTAAACAAAGATACAAAATTAAATGCCAACTCCTAAACTATAATTTCCTCTATTTAGGTCAAACATATATACACTGAACTACATCAATGTTACATTTATAGCTAGTTCTACATATGTATATATCTCTGAAACCATCAACCATACCAAAATATAGAATATTACCAGCACCCCCAGTGGCTTTCTTGTGTTCCTTCCCAGTCAGCAGTGGCCTCCACAAGATAACAATATTTGTACTTTATTTTTACATTAGTTTTGCCTGCTTTTGACCTTTTGCGTCCATATTCTGTATGAAAGATTCATCCGTGTTGTTGTATATAGCAGTTTTTTTTTTTTTAATTCCTATATAATTTCTAGTTTTTGCCTACTATGAAGAGTTATTTTGAACATTACTGTGTAGGTCTTTTGGTGAACTTAAAGAATTCATTTCTATTGGCTATATGATGGCAATTGACAGGCCCTAAATGGGATGGTATGCTCTCATGGATTTTGCAGAATAGTTTTCAGCAGTGATGGCAAACCTGCTCTGACCAGCAACTTAATAGGAGCTCCAGATTTTCCATATCCTCGCTAACACTGAAGGTTCTAGCTTGCGTTTCCCTGACGACTAAAAATGTCCACCTCCTTTTCAGGTAGTTATTGACGATTTGGATATCCCCTTTTACTAAGTGTGTGTTAACATCTTCAGGCCATTTGGAAATAGGGTTACATTTGTCTTACTGATTTGGAGAAATACTGTATCTTTGCCAGATACAGTAAAACCTGTGAAAACTGGAAACTTGTAAGGTGGAAACCTGTCAGAGAAGGAAAACAAATATTTTCCACTAAAATGTGTGATAGAAAAGTGGTGAGACTACACCCTGTCAAAGGTGAAAAACTTGCAAGTCCCAGAAAAATAAGGCAGTCCTTCTGAGTTCCACCTATCACAGGTATCATTCTATATGTAAAGAAAGTATCTTCTTCAATGCTTTTCACTCATGTAATGATGTTGTCAAGTGTCGTCAAGTCGATTCTGACTCAAAGTGACCCTATGCACAACAGAACCAAACACTTCCCGGTCCTGCAGCATCCTCACAATCGTTTCTGTTCTTGTGCACATTGTTGCAGCCACTGTGTCAATCGATCTCCTTGAGGGTCTTTCTCTTTTTCGCTGACCCTCTACTTTACCAAGCATGATGTCCTTCTCCAGGCACTGATCCCTCCTGATAACATGTCCGAAGTACCTGAGATGGAGCATCCACATCCTTGCCTCTAAGGAGCATTCTGGTTGTACTTCTTCCAAGGCAGATTTGTTAATTCTTTTGGCAGTCCATGGTATATTCAATATTCTTCGCCAACACCACAATTCAAAGGCGTCGATTCTTCTTCAGTCTTCCTTAATCATTGTCCAGCTTTCACATGCATATGATGTGATTGAAGATACCATGGCTTGGGTCAGGTGTACCTCAGTCTCCAAGGTGACATCTTTGCTTTTCAACACTTTAAAGAGGTCCTTTGCAGCAGATTTACCCAATGCAATGTGTTGTTTGATTTCTTGACTGCTGCTTCCCTGAGTGTTGATTGTGGATCCAAGTAAAATGAAATCCTTGACAACCTCAGTCTTTTCTCCATTCATCATGATGTTGCTTATTGGTTCAGTTGTGAGGACTTTTGTTTTCTTTATGTTGAGGGGTAATCCATACTGAAGGCTGTGGTCTTTGATCTTCATCAGTAAATACTTCAAGTCGTCTTCACTATCAGCAAGTGAGATTGTGTCATCTGCATAACTCAGCTTGTTATTGAGTCTTCCTCCAATCCTGATGCCCTGTTCTTCTTTATATAGTCCAGCTTCTAGGATTATTTGCTCAACATACAGATTGAATAGGTATGGTGAAAGGATACAGCCCTGACACACACCTTTCCTGACTTTAAACCATTCAGCATCACCTTGTTCTGTCTGAACGACTGCCTCTTGATCCGTGTACAGGTCCCTCATGAGCACAATTAAGTGTTCCAGAATTCCCATTTTCCACAATGTAATCCATAATTTGTTATGGTCCACACAGTCAAATGCTTTAGCATAGTCTATAAAACACAGGTAAACATCTTTCTCATATTCTCTGCTTTCAGCCAGGATCCATCTGACATCAGCAATGATATTCCTGATTCCACATCCTCTTCTAAAACTGGCTTGCATTTCTGGCAGTTCTCTGTCGACATACTGCTGCAGCTACTTTTGACTGATCTTCAGCAAAATTTTGCTTGTCTGTGATATTAATGATTTTGTTCGATATTTCCACATTTGGTTGGATCACCTTTCTTGGGAATAGGCATAAATGTGGATTTCTTCCAGTTGGTTGGCCAGGTAACTGCCTTCCAAATATCTTAGCATAGATGAGTGAGCACTTCTAGGGCTGCATCGGATTGTTAAACATCTCAATGGACGTTCCGTCAATTCCTGGAGCCTTGATTTTTGCCAGTACCTTCAGTGCAGCTTGAACTTCTTCCTTCAGTACCATAGCTTTCTGATCATATGTTACTTCCTGAAATGGGCGAACATCCACTAATTCTTTTTGGTATACTGACTCTGTATTCCTTCCTTCTTCTTTTGATGCTTCCTGCGTCATTTAATATTTTCCCTGTGGAATACTTCAGTATTGAAACTTGAGACTTGAATTTTTTTTTTCAGTTCTTTCAGCTTGAGAATTGCTGAGCGTGTTCTTCCCTTTTGGTGCTCTATCTCCAGGTCATTGCACATGTCATCGTAATACTTTATTTTTTCTTTCTGAGACCCCTTTGAAATCTTCTGTTCAGTTCTTTCACTTCATCATTTTTTCCTTTTGGTTTAGCTACTCAATATTTAAGAGCAAGCTTCAGAGTCTCTGCTGACATTCATTTAGGTCTTTTCTTTCCTGCTTTTTTCTTGCTTTCTTCATGTATGATTTCCTTGATGTCATTCCAAAACTCATCTGGTCTTTTGTCATTAGTGTTCCACATGTCAAATCTATTCTTGAGATGGTCTCTAAATTCAGGTGGGATATACTCAGGGTCATACTTTGGCTCTCATCGACTTGTTCTAATTTTCATCTTGAACTTGCCTATGTGTTATTGATAGTTTAATCCACAGTCAGCCCCGGCTTTGTTCTGACTGATGATATTGAGCTTTTCCATCATCTCTTTCCACAGATGTAGTCAATTTGATTACTATGTATTCCATCTGGCTAGGTCCATGTGTATAGTGACTGTTTATGTTGGTGAAAAAAGGTATTTGCAATGAAGACGTCCTTGGTCTTCAGAATTCAATCATTCAATCTCCGGTGTTATTTCTATCACCAAGGCCATATTTTCCAACTACCGAGCCTTCTTTTTTGTTTCCAACTTTCACGTTTCAATCACCAATAAATATCAGTGCATCCTGATTGCATGTTCAATCAATTTCAGACTGCAGGAGTTGGTAAAAATCTTCAGTTTCTTCATCTTTGGCCTTAGTGGTTGGTGTGTAAATTTTGTAAATACAGCCGTATTAACTGGTCTTCCTTGTAGGCATATGGGTATTATCTTATCACTGACAGCGTTGTACTTGGGTATAGATCTTGAAATGTTCTTTTTTTTTTATTCATTGTGGTTTAGGTGAAAGTTTACAAACAAGTCAGTCTCTCATACAAAAATTATACACAGCTTGCTATGTACTCCTAGCTGCTCTACTCTTAATGAGACAGCACATTCTTCCTCTCTACCCTGTATTCCCCATGTCCATTCAACGAGCTCCTGTCCCCCTCTTACTTCATCTTGCCACCAGACAGGAGTTGCCCACATAGTCTCAAGTGTCTACTTGAGCCAAGAAGCTCATTCCTAACCAGTGTCATTGTCTGTCTTATAGTCCAGGCCAATCCTTATCTGTAGAGTTGGCTTCTGGAATGATTCTAATCTTGTGCTAACAAAGGGTCTGGGGACCATGACCATCAGGGTCCCTTCCAGCCTCAGTCAGACCATTAAGCCTGGCCCTTTTATAAGAATCTGAGATATGCATCCCACTGTTCCCCTGCTCCATCAGGGATTCTCTGCTGTGTTCCCTGTCAGGGCAGTGATTCATGGTAGCCAGGCACCATCTAGTTCTTCCAGTCTCAGGCTGATGGAGTCTCTGGTTTATGTGGCCTTTTCTGCCTTGTGGGCTCATCTTTACCATATGATTTTGGTGTTCTTTATTCTCCATTGCTCCAGGTAGGTTGAGACCAATGGATGCATCTTAGATGGCCACTTGCTAGTGTTTAAGATCCCAGATGCTTGTCACCAAAGTGGGATGCAAAACGTTATCTTAATACATTTTGTTATATCAGATGACCTAGATGCCACCAGAAACCATGGTCCCCAGACACCCGTCCCTGCCACTCTGGCCTTTGAAGCATTTGGTCATATTCAGGAAACTGCTCTTGGTTTAGTCCAGTTGTACTGACTATCCCTGTGTTGCATGTTGCCCTTCCCTTCACCTAAAAAAATTTGTACCTACTATCTAGTTAGTGTAACTAGAATATCCTTCTCCCTCCCTTCCCACCGTCATAACCATCAAAGAATATTTTCTTCTGTGTTTAAACTTTAGCTAGGGTTCTTGTAATAGTGGTCTTATATACAATATTTGCCCTTTTGCAACTAATTTCACTCAGCATAATGCCTCCCAGATTCCCCCATGTTATGAGATGTTTCACAGATTCATCATTGTTCCTAACGTTGCTTAGTATTCCATTGTGTGAATATACAATAATTTATTTATCCATTCATCTGTTGATGGGCACCTAGGTTGCTTCCATCTTTTTGCTATGGTAAACAGTGCTACAATGAACATGGGTGTTCATATATCTGTTTGTGTGAAGGCTCTTATTTCTTTAGTGTATAGTCCAAGGAGTGGAATTGCTGGGTCATATGGTAGTTCTATTTCTAGCTTTTTAAGGAAGCACCAAATGGATTTCCAAAGTGGTTGTACCATTTTACATTTCCACCAGCAGTGTATAAGTGTTTCAGTCTCTCCAAACCTCTTCAGTGTTTATTATTTTGTGCTTTTTGGATTAATGCCTTCCTTGTTGAGGTGAGATGGAATCTCATCGTAGTTTTGATTGCATTACTCTAACGGCTAATGATCATGAGCATTTCCTCACATATCTGTTAACAGCCTGAATGTCTTCTTTTGTAAAGTCCGTGTTCCTATCCTTTGCCCATTTTTTTATTGGGTTATTTGTCTTTTTATTGTTGAGTTTTTGCAGTATCATGTATATTTTAGAGATTAGATGCTGATGAGGAATGTCATAGCTAAAAACTTTCTCCCAGTCTGTAGGTAATCTTTTTACTTTTTTGGTAAAGTCTTTGGATGAGCATAGGTGTTTGACTTTTAGGAGCTGCCTGTTATCTAGTTTCTCTTCTGGTGTTTGTACATTGTTGATAATGTTTTGTGTACTGTTTATGCCATGTATTAGGGCTCCTAGAGTTGTCCCTATTTTTTCTTCCATGATCTCTATCGTTTTAGATTTTATATTTAGGTCTTTGATCCATTTTGAGTTGGTTTTTGTGCATGGTGTGAGGTATGGATCTTGTTTCATTTTTTTGCTGATAGATATCCAGTTATGCCAGCACCATTTGTTAAAGAGACTGTCTTTTCCCCATTTAACAGACTTTGGGCCTTTGGAAATATCAACTACTCATATGTGGATGGATTTATGTCTAGATTCTCAATTCTGTTCCATTGGTGTATGTTTCTGTTGTTGTACCAGCACCAGGCTATTTTGACTACTGTGGCGGTATAATATGTTCTAAAATCAGGTAGAGTAAGGCCTCCCGCTTTGTTCTTCTTTTTCAGTAATACTTTACTTATCTGGGGCCTCTTTCCCTTCCATATGAAGTTGGTGATTTGTTTCTCCATCTCATTAAAAAATGTCACTGGTATTTGGATCAGGATTGCATTGTATCTATAGATCGCTTTTGGGTAGAATAGACATTTTTACAATGTTGAGTCTTCCTATCCATGAGCAAGGTATGTTTTTCAAATTATGTAGGTCTCTTTTGGTTTCTTGCAGTAGTCTTTTATAGTTTTCTTTGTATGGGTCTTTTACTTCTGTGGTTAGATTTATTCCCAAGAATTTTATCTTCTTAGGGGCTATTGTAAATTGTATTCATTTGGTGATTTCCTCTTGAACATTTTCTTTGTTGGTGTAGGGGAATCCAACTGATTTATGTATGTTTATGTTGTATCTTGATACTCTGCTAAACTCTTCCATTAGTTTCAGTAGTTTTCTTGAGGATTCTTTAGGGTTTTCTGTGTATAAAATCATGTCATCTGCAAATAGACATCTTTACTTCTTCTTTGCCAGTTTGGATGCCTTTTATTTCTTTATCTAGCCTAATAGCTCTGGCTAGGACTTCCAGCAAAATGTTGAATAAGATAAAGGGCATCCATGTCTAATTCCCATTTCCAAGGGGAAGGCTTTCAGTCTGTCTCCATTTAGGATGATGTTGGCTGTTGGCTTTGTATAAATGCTCTCTATAATGTTGAGGAATTTTCCTTCTATGCCTATTCTGCTGGAAGTTTTTATCATAAATGGTTGTTGGACTTTGCCAAATGCCTTTTCTGCATCAATTGATAAGATCACGTGGTTCTTGTCTTTTATTTTATTTATGTGATGGATTACGTTGATTGTTTTTCTAATGTTGAACCATCCCTGCATACCTTGGTTGAATCGCGCTTGGTTGTGGTGAATTATTTTTTTGATGTGTTCTTGAATTCTATGGGCTAGAATTTTGTTGAGGATTTTTGCATCTGAGTTCATGAGGGATGTTGTAGTAGTAGTTGTTAGGCGCCATCAAGTCAGTTCCCACTCATAGAGACCCTATTCACAACAGAACGAAACACTGCCCGGTCCTGCACCATCCTTACAATCGTTGTTATGCTTGAGCTCATTGTTGCAGCCACAGTATCAATCCACCTTGTTGAGGGTCTTCCTCTTTTCTGCTGACCCTGTATTCTTCCAAGCATGATGTCCTTCTCCAGGGACTAATCTCTCCTGACAACATGTCCAAAGTATGTAAGACGCAGTTTCGCCATCCTTGTCTCTAAAGAGCATTCTGGTCGCACTTTTTCCAAGAGAGATTTGTTCATTCTTTTGGCAGTCCATGGTATATTCAATATTCTTCGCCAACACCACAATTCAAAAGCGTCAACTCTTCTTCGGTCTTCCTTATTCATTGTCCAGCTTTCACATGCATATGATGTGATTGAAAATACCATGGCTTGGGTCAGGCTCACCATAGTCTTCAGGGTGACATCTTTGCTCTTCAGCACTTTGAATAGGTCCTTTGCAGAAGATTTGCCAAATGCAGTGCGTGTTTTGATTTCTTGACTGCTGCTTCCATGGGTGTTGACTGTGGATCCAAGTAAAATGAAACCCTTGACAACTTCAATCTTTTGTCCCTTTATCATGAT
This sequence comes from Elephas maximus indicus, assembly GCF_024166365.1. Classification (NCBI taxonomy): domain Eukaryota; kingdom Metazoa; phylum Chordata; class Mammalia; order Proboscidea; family Elephantidae; genus Elephas; species Elephas maximus. The sequence goes on from NC_064822.1 coordinate 95,026,700, forward strand.
GTTGCTTATTGGTCCAGTTGTGAGGAGTTTTGTTTTCTTTATGTTGAGGTGTAATCCATACTGAAGGCTGTGGTCTTTGATCTTCATTAGTAAGTGCTTCAAGTCCTCTTCACTTTCAGCAAGGAATGTTGTGTCATCTGCATAACGCAGGTTGTTAATGAGTCTTCCTCCAATCCTGATGCCCCGTTCTTCTTCATATAGTCCAACTTCTCATATTATTTATTCAGCATACAGATTAAATAGGTATGGTGAAAGAATACAACCCTGACGCAAACTGTTCCTGGCTCTAAACCAATCAGTATCCCCTTTTCTGTCCAAACAACTGCCTCTTCATCTACGTAAAAGTTCCTCATGAGCATAATTAAGTGTTTTGGAATTCCCGTTCTTCGCAATGTTATCCATAATTTGTTATGATCCACACAGTCGAATGCCTTTGCACAGTCGATAAAACACAGGTAAACATCCTTTTGGTATTCTCTGCTTTCAGCTAGGATCCATCTGACATCAGCAATGATATCCCTGCTTTCATGTCCTCTCCTGAAACCGGCCTGAATTTCTGGCAGTTCCCTGTAGATGTGCTGCTCCAGCCATTTTTGAATGATCTTCAGCAAAATTTTGCTTGTGTGTGATATTAATGATATTGTTCTATAATTTCCACATTCAGTTAGATCATCTTTCTTGGGAATAGGCATAAGTATGGATCTCTTCCAGTCAGTTGGCCAGGAAGCTATCTTCCATATTTCTTGGCATAGAAGAGTGAGTACCTTCAGTACTACATCTGTTTGTTGAAACATCTCAATTGATATTCCATCAATTCCTGGAGCCTTGTTTTTAAACAATGCCTTCAGAGCAGCTTGGACTTCCTCCTTCAGTACCATAGGTTCCTGATCATATGCCACCTCTTGAAATGGTTGAATAGGTACTAATTCTTTTTGGTATAATGACTCTGTGTATTCCTTCCATCTTCTTTTGATGCTTCCTGTGTCATTTAATATTTTCCCCGTGGAATCCTTCACTATTGCAACTCGAGGCTTGAATTTTTTTCTTCAGTTCTTTCAGCTTGAGAAATGCGGAGCTTGTTCTTCCCTTTTGGTTTTCCATCTCCAGCTCTTTGCACATGTCATTATAATACTTTACTTTGTCTTCTCGAGAGGCCCTTTGAAATCTTCTGTTCAGTTCTTTTACTTCATCAAATCTTCCTTTTGCTTCAGCTGCTCGACACTCAAGAGCAAGTTTCAGAGTCTCCTCTGACATCCATCTTGGTCTTTTCTTTCTTTCCTGTCTTTTCAGTGACCTCTTGCTTTGTTCATGGATGATGTCCTTGATGTCATTCCACAACTTGTCTGCTCTGCAGTCACTAGTGTTCAATGCGTCAAAGCTGTTCTTCAGATGGTCTCTAAATTCAGATGGGATATACTCAAGGACATATTTGGCTCTTGTGGACTTGCTCTGATTTTCTTCAGTTTCAGCTTGAACTTGCATATGAGCAATTGGTGGTCTGTTCCACAGTTGGCCCCTGGCCTTGTTCTGACTGATAATATCGAGCTTGTCCATCATCTCCTTCCACAGATGTAGTCAATTTGATTTCTTTGCGTTCTGTCTGGCGAGGTCCATGTGTATAGTTGCCATTTATGTTGGTGAAAGAAGGTATTTGCAGTGAAGAAGTCCTTGGTCTTGTAAAATTCTATCATTCAATCTCCGGCATTGTTTCTATCACCAAGACCATATTTTCCAACTACTGATCCTTCTTTGTTTCCAACTTTCTCATTCCAATCACCAGTAATTATCAATGCATCTTGATTATATGTTCGATCAATTTCAGACTGCAGCAATCGATAAAAATCTTCTATTTCTTCATCTTTGGCCCTAGTGGTTGGTGCGTAAATTTGAATAATAGTCTTATTAACTGGTCTTCCTTGTAGGCATATGGATATTATCCTATCACTGACAGCATTGTACTTCAGGATAGATCTTGAAACGTTCTTTTTGACGATGAATGCAACACCATTCCTCTTCAAGTTGTCATTCACAGCATAGTAGACTGTATGATTGCTAATTCCAAATGGCCAATACCAGTCCATTTCAGCTCACTAATGCCTAAGATATCGATGTTTATGCATTCCATTTCATTTTTGACAATTTCCAATTTTCCTAGATTCATACTTCGTACATTCCAGGTTCCGATTATTAATGGATGTTTGCAGCTGTTTCTTCTCATTTTGAGTTGTGCCACTTCAGGAAATGAAGGTCCCGAAAGCTTTACTCCATCCATGTCATTAAGGTCGACTCTACTTTGAGGAGGCAGCTCTTCCCCAGTCATCTCTTAAGTCCCTTCCAACCTGAGAGGCTCATCTTCCAGCAGTATATCAGACAATGTTCCGCCGCTATTCGTAAGGTTTTCACTGGCTAATGCTTTTCAGAAGTAGACTGCCGGGTCCTTTTTCGCCCTTGCAATATAAAAGACAGGTCCTATCTGCTGTAATGGGGCTACCTGGATCCATGCAGGGGTGAAAGACAAAGTCTGTGGACCACTTGTGCCTGGACAGGAGCCACTTCTGCTCTGAGTTTCCAGATTAGGGGAGTCGGCAGAGTATTTTTCCCCTGTTTGTTAATTTTTTCCTTCTCCAGGCTGGGGGAATGGCTCAGGGAGCACAGCAGGACTTATCTCAGGCCCAGGGAAATCAACTGTTACTGAAGCTTGCTGGGACAGGGAAAGGAGGGATCAGATAGATGGGAGAGAGTTCTTTCAAAAGGAGGAGCTGTTAGATCCACACAGTAAATTAGACAAAATCACTTATCTTGTGCTGAGAATGCTGTTTTATCTCAGATTCTGAAAGTGTGTATAAATTCTGTGCACTGGCTTGGTCCTGCCATGGTGGCTCCAGGGAGTCGAGGCTGTGCCACCTTGCTTGCCTTCTTTCACTTAAGCAGCCATGTTCTGAACACCAGCGCTAGCTCCACCGTGGTTGCGCCAGGGAATCAGGGGTGCACAACCTCATTTGCCTTCTTTCGCTGAAGCTGCCACATCCTGAACACTACCGCCAGCCCCACCACAGTTGCACCAGGGAATCGGGGCCGAGGCACTCCTGCCCACTCAGCAACTCCTTGCTGCTTCTGCACCATCTCTCCTTCCTCCTGTCACTCAGTCCAATTTCTTAGCTTTGTCTTTGATGATCAGGGTCCCTAGCTTGTCGTATATATAATCTATTCACTCATTTTTTTCAGGTCTTTGTTGTAAGAGGGACCACCGGAAGTATCTGATCACTCCATCATCTTGGCCCTGCCTCTCGAAATGTTCTTTTTGACAATGAATGCAACACTATTCCTTTTCAAGTTGTCATTCCCAGCATAGTAGACCATATGATTGTCCAACTCGGAATGACCAATACCAGTCCATTTCAGCTCACTAGTGCCTAAGATATCAACATTATGTGTGCCATTTCATTTTTGAGAATTTCCAATTTTCCTGTATTCATACTTCATACATTCCTGGTTCCAACTATTAATGAATGTTTGCAGCTGTTTCTTCTTATTTTGAGTCATGCCACATCAGCAAATGAACATCCCACAAGCTTGATTCCATCCACGTCATTAAGGTTGACTGCTTTGAGGAGGCAGTTCTTCCCCAGTTGTATTTTGAGTGCCTTCCAAATGGACGGGCTCATCTTCAGGCACTATATTATAAAATCATAAGATTTTCACTAGTTAATTCTTTTCAGAAGCAGCCTGGCAGGTGCTTCTTCCTAGTCTGTCTTAGTCTGGAAGCTCAGCTGAAACCTGTCCACCATGGATAACCCTGCTGGTATTTGAGTACTGGTAGCATAGCTTCCAGCATCACAGCAACACACAAGCCCCCACAGTATGACAAACTGACAGATGCATACTCTCTTAATAGTGCCTATCTTATGACAGAGAATCTTTAAGCTAATGAAGACCAATTTATCGATTTTTCCTCTTTTGGTTTGTGTTTTCTTTATGTTCTGTTTAGAAACTTATGCATACTTCAAGGTCATGAAATTATTCACCTATGTTTCCTTCTAAAATATTTTTGTTTATGTATCACAATTAGGTCTGTCACCCACCAGCAATTAATTATTATGCATGGTATAAGGTGGGGTCAAAATTCATTTTTAAGATATGGATATCCAATTGATCTAGTACCATTTATTGAAAAAAAAAATTATTTCCTTACTGATTTGCAATGACAACTTTGTCATCTGTTAAATTAATTATATATGTATGGGTCTGTTTGTGGGTTCCCTGTTCTATCTTATTGGTCTGTTTTCTGCCCTTGGGCAATACCACATTGCCTTAATTACTGTACGTTTATACTAAGTCATGATATCTATAATTGTAAGCCTTCTATCTATATTTGCCTTCTTCAAGATTGTCTTTTTTCAGCTTATTTTACATTTCCATGTGAACTTTATTTTTTTCTTCTTTCATTCTTGTGAATTTTAGAATTAGTTTGTCAACTTCCATATATACAAGTACAAACCTGCTGGGAATTAATTGCAATGTCACTGAATCTATAAATTAATTTGGGGCAAATTGATATTATCTTTACTATTAAGGGGCTCACAAACTTCCTCATAGTTTTTCTATAGGTAGCTATGGATGAATACACCTTTTCAGAGGTTTCTAAAATGTCCTCCAGAACTCACCTTAAAGAATAAAGTTTGTGTAACATAAATGACATAACTCCCCTGTAATGTCACACATAAAATTTCAGAAGCAGTTGTAGCAGTACATCAATAGGGAACTTCTCAAAATCCAAGCAAGATTCAGAAAAGAACCTGGAACGAGGGATATCATTGCTGATGTCAGATGGATCCTGGCTGAAAGCAGAGACACTAGAAAGATGTTTACCTGTGTTTTATTGACTGTGCAAAGGCATTCAACTGTGTGGATTGTAAAATATTATGATAATGTTTTGAGGAATGGGAATTCCAGAACACGTAATTGTGTCCATGAGGACAAGAATGGAACAAACAGAACAAGGGGATACTGCATGATTTAAAGTCACTCAAACAGAACAAGGAGATACTGCATGATTTAAAGTCAAGAAAGTTCAGGATTGTGTCCTTTTACCGTACTTGGTCTGTATGCTGAGCAAATAACCAGAGAAGCTGGACGATATGGAGAAGAATGCAGCATCAGGATTGGAGGGAGACTCACTAACAACCTGCAATATGCAGATGAACAACCTTGCTTGCTGGAAGTGAAGAGGACTTGAAGCACTCACTAATGAAGATCAAAGACCACAGCCTTCAGTATGGACTACACCTCAGCATAAAGAAAACAAAAATCCTCACAAGTGGACCAATAAGCAAGATCATGACAAAGGGAGAAAATATTGAAGTTGTCAAGGATTTCATTTTACATAGATCCACAGTCAACACCAATGGAAGCAGCAGTCAAGAAATTGAACAATGCATTGCACTGGGCAAATCTGTTGCAAAAGACTTCTTTAAAGTGTTAAAAGCAAAAACATCACTTTTAGGACTAAGGTGCGCCTGACTCAAGCCATGGTGTTTTTAGTTGCCTTGTATGCATACGAAAGCTGGACAATGTATTACAAAGACCAAAGAAGAATAGATGCATTTGAAGTATGGTGTTGGCAAAGAATATTGAATATACCATGGACCGCTAGAAGGTCAAACAAATCTGTCTCGGAAGAAGTACATCTAGAATGCTCCTTAGAAGCAAGAATGGTGAGGCTTTGTTACATGTACTTTGGACATGGTATCAGGAGGAACCAGTCCCTGGAGAAGGACATCATGCTTGGTAAAGTGGAGGGTCAGCGAAAAAGAGATCCTCAACAAGATGGATTGACACAGGGCTGCAACAATGGGCTGAAGCATAACAATGATTATGAGGATGGTACAGGACCAGGTAGTGTTTCACTCTGTTGGACATAGGGTCACTATGAGTCAGAACTGATTCAATGGCACCTAACAACAACAACAACTCCCCTTCTAAATCCATATTTCCGTCTCTAATATTCAAAGGCCTTGAAGTTGTCTTTTCCAAGTCTGATGTCAATAGGGTAAGAAATAATAATTCTTCCACAGGGAAGAACAATGAGTTCTTGTGAAAACAACACAATCAACTAGGTCTAGTCTAAGAGGCTCACCAAAAAATACACAGTCACCTTCATCACTGCATTCCCACTGTAGGACTTAGGGTCCTCTGCAAAGCAAAGCCAGAAACAGCTCTAGAGAATTTGCAGAAGTGAACAGGAAATTGCTTTTTAACAGTGACTCCAGTTTACATTTATAAAGGTTGAAATTGGTTTGTCACAGCCAACTAGTGGAGAGGAAAAGTGTATTCAAGAATGAAATTAAATAATCTATGTATATGTACACAAATAATTTTTTAAAATATCCACCATGAAATAAACTGTTCCTATTTTATTTTATTCCATTGTGTGATTTAGTGGCCAGATGTGGTTTATAGGTCCTAGTCTGATACTTTAAGCATCAGTTATTTGAAATGATTCTCTGAGTACCTAGATAAATGGAGAAATTCTTTTCTACCAGGAGTTCATAAGGGATCACTGGCCTCTGGAGCTCAAAGAAGCATTCCATGGGTTGAAGCAAAGCCTGTGTGTTGGGGATGTGGGAGGTATTTTGAATCTACCAGCTGCTTCTTGGAAACCCTATGGAGCAGTTATACTCTGTTCTATAGGGTCGTTATGAATCGGAATTGAGTTGACGGCAAAGGATTTGGTTTGGTTTGGTTTGGAAGAGGGGGCCAAGAGTGTCTTGGATGGTCTGTCAGCCTTGGCACTAGGAAGCGAGACTCCTGGAGGAAGGCCAGAAAACAAAATTTACTACTCACAGCTCCCAGAGAGGAAATTATAGTATGCCTCAACTAACGGCCAAACGGGGTTGCTCTTGAGGACAAGGCAAAGATAAGCTGGAATTGTAGGAGAGGGCTTACATATGGAAAGTAAGGTGGGGTCTTAGGGTTAGCCTGCTGAAGTCTTACTGATCGGTTTCAAAATTTCTAGTATATTAGCTCAGGAAAAGGGTGACATTTTTCATGGGTGACTATATGGGGCTTAGCTAGGAGGGACAAGGACTAACTACGTTGAGAGAATGGGTTATAAGATAGCAATGGGTTCCTATTACAGGAAACCATATGATCCATGGCCAGGAAGGCCAATTAGAGAGTGACCTGTTGAGATGCTGTGTGATGAAATAGAAATTGCCATGTCAGAAACTGGTTGGAAAGGCAACTAACCCACTGCCGTTGAGTCCATGGATGCAGATGCAGCAAATTATGTTGGCCATTGCCTTAGTTATCTAGTGCTGCTGTAACAGAAATACCACAAGTGGATGGCTTTAACAAAGAAAAATTTATTCCCTCACAGTCTAGGAGGCTAGAAGTGGAATTCATGGTGCCAGGTTCAGGGGAACGCCTTCTCTCTCTGTTGGCTCTGAGAGAAGATCCTTCTCATCAATCTTGCCCAGTCAAGGAGCTTCTCAGTGCAGGGATGCTGAGCCCAAAGGCCACGCTATTCTCGTGGCTCTTGTTTCTTGGTGGTATGCGGCCCCCTGTTTCTCTCTTTTGTATCTCAAAAGAGATTGATTTAAAGCACAACCTAATCTTGTAGATTGAGTCTTGCCTCATTAACATAACTTCCTCTAATCCAGGCTCATTAACATCATAGAGACAGGATTTATAACACACAGGGAAATCACATCAGATGACAAAATGGTGGACAATCACATACACTGGGAATCATGATGGCCTAGCCAAGTTGACACATAGTTTGGGGGACACAATTCAATCCATGACATTAAACTGTCCTTATGGCATGGACTTTTTGCCTAACATCTTATTAGTAAGCAAAGATGATTTAGCGGATAGATTTGTAATTCAAACTGGCTGCAGGGGCTTGTAGAAACTAAGTATTAATTTCAATTATCATTTGAAGTCACTGAATTTTGTTAGCTTATAAAGATATTTTGAGCTCTTGTATTCTCCTAGGAATACAAATAATGAAAGTTAAAATGTTGGCTGATACACTTTTTCTTTGAAAGAACCTGGGACTAGTAGCATTCTGGATTATTGTACTGATTTATTGGCTGCTTTTTACTACTAGCAAATGCTTACACTGAGCTTTCTGCTTTAACTATGGTCTTATAAGTGTAAATTTCTGCTGCAATTGCTGAAATTCTCACAGTCATACTAATTGGAGTTATCCAAGTACAATTTAAAACAACATAAACAATGTCAAATAAGGTCATTTCTACTTGACTAAGAAGATGAGGTGAAGTTAAAATCTCCATGTGTAATGACAATTACAAACAAAGTTTCTAAATGAAATACCCTAGCTACTGGGAAGGATTGTTAGTGGAAGAAGCAATATACTTTAAATACTAGAAAGATAATTAAACTTTCATTAATACTGTGATCAAAATAAAATAAGTTTGAAGATTGTCCACATCAACTGGACAACTCCCACTCTATCCTGGAAAAATTGCTGATGGAAACTGTCAGGTTGGAGGATATATTTTCTAATCTTTTGACTTCAATATGCAAATAATTTGACTTCTTTCTTTTCCTCTCTCTCTAAAATTCCAAACCCTAGAGGTGATGATTGCATCCTTGCATATAGCATGTAAACAGAGCTATCTAACTCCTAAGATTACTGTTAAGTAGGTAGAAATTTATCTTCTTTCTTCTTCTTCTTCTTTTTGTGCCCTTTTCTTATCCTCATTCTCCCCACCTATACATACACAGACTTGTGTACTTCTGCTGCTAGCCCACTTATTACTGCTTGCCAGAGTTTGTTAGTACTCTCCAATATCTGTGTTTGCCTCTGCTTCCCAAGCACACTGTTACCTTGTGTTTTCCAAAATCTTTCTCACTTAGTTGGGGCAGTGAGACTGAGTTCAAGTCTAGACCTTAAAATCTGCTTCGAGATCCTTCTTTTCTTGGTTTTCCTGTCTCTGTTAGCTGGGTGCAAACCATACAATGGAAGACTTGGAGGCCCTAGGTGATTGCAGAGTCATTAGATGAAAGGAACCTGGATACCTGAATGACTTTGTGGGGCAGAGCAATCCTTTCCTATTCTCTTCATCTCAACCAACTGCCATATTGGACTGTGATGAGAGTAAAAAGTAATTCTTCATTTTGTTAGGCCACTAGGATTTGGGAGTTGTGTGTAATAGAAGTTAGCATACCCTGAAAAATAGAGTGCCTTCTTTCAAGATCATTTCTTTACTCTCCACTTATTCTTTAGGACAGAAGTTGGCAAACTATGGCCTGCTGGTCAAATCTGACCGATAGCCCATTTTTTACATCCTGAAAACTATAAATGTTTTTTCTCCATTAAAAAAAAAAATTATTTAAAAAGGAGAAGCATAAAAAGACCAGACTTAACGGTCTAACTGAGACTAGAGAAATCCCGGTGGTCATGGTCCCCAAACCTTCTGTTGGCCCAGGACAGGAACCATTCCTGAAGACAACCCATCAGACTTGGAAAGGACTGGACGAAGGGTTGGAGAGAGATGCTGATGAAGAGTGAGCTACTTGTATCAGGTGGACACTTGAGACTGTGTTGACATTTCCTGTCTGGAGGGGAGATAGGAGGGTAGAGAGGGTTAGAAACTGGCAAAATTGTCACAAAAGGAGAGACTGGAAGGGCTGACTCATTAGGGGGAGAGTAGGTGGGAGTATGGAGTAAGGTGTATATAAGCTTATATGTGACAGACTGACTTGATCTGTAAATGTTCACTTAAAGCTCAATAAAAATTATTAAAAAAAAAAGGAGAAGAAGGAAGGAGAACATGAGGAGCTAGAGGAGGAGGAGAAGAAAGAGAAGGTGAAGGAGGAGAAAAGGGAGAAAAAGGAGGAGGGAGAGGAGCAGAAGAAAGAAGAGACAGAGACTACATGTGGTTTGAAAAGCCTAAAATATTTAATACCTGGTCTTTTACATAAAAAGGTTGGTAGTCCAAAATCCCTTGTAAAAGCCTCTGTGTCTAGAACTGCCCATTATGAGAACACCAGTATTTATGCTAAGAGTGCTGACTCTTCACATTATTACAGCCTTCAACATCCAAGTATCAGAACAGTGCAGGGCTCTCTGAAGAGATAGAAGGTGAGCATGGGGTGGGGAATCCTAACTCTTATTTTTTTTTTTAGATGAAGTTTTACAGAAGAAATTAGCCTCTCATTAAGCAGTTAGTACACATACTGTTTTATTACATTGGTTAACAGCCCATGACATGACAACACTCTCGCTTTTCAAGCTTGGGTTCCCTATTACCAGCTTTCCTGTCCCCTCCTGCCTTCTAGTCCTTGCCCCTGGGCTGGTGTTCCCCTTTAGGCTCGTTTTGTTTTACAGGCCTGTCTAATCTTTGGCAGAAGGGTGAACCTCGGGAGTGAGTTCATTACTGAGCTAAAAGGGTGTCCAGGGGCCATACTCTCACAGCTTCTCCACTCCCTGTCAGGCCAGTAAATCTGGTCTTTTGTGTGTGTGTGTGTGTGTGTGTGTGTGTGCCTAACTCACTGTTAACCCTCGCTTTTCCTCTTGGGCCTCCAGAGCAGTTCTTTTTGTGCCCAGAGTTTCACAACTTCATTTAGGGCTATAAGCTGTTGTTTCTAACTATCCATGGGCTGAAAATCAGTCCCAAATGCCTGGGAAAATATATAGTCCCCACTATCCCTCTCATAGTTCTCAAGCTCTCATTTATGTTCCTGGCTTTGCCCAAAATTCTTCTCTCGTATATTGCCTACCTGTCCCACCCCCCCCCCCGGAAAAAAAAATACATAAATGTATGAATGGAGACAGATACAGGTTGCATATGTTTGGAATGTATATCTGAGTGTGCGTGTGTGTGGTATGGTGTGTAGGGTGTTGTGTACTCCAGTAAGCAGTTAGCTAAAAATATTCTATTTACACTTGCATTTGTATAGGGCTGACCATCTAATAAGAATATTTAAGGTTTCATCAGGCCAGTGAAGAAAATATCTATGAAAGACATTGTAAAAAAAAAATTTTTTTACAAGACAGGTTTTTTTTTTAATTGTGCTTTAAGTGAAAGTTTACAAATCAAGTCACTCTCTCACACAAAAGCTTACATACACCTTGATACACACTCCCAATTTGCTCTCCCCCTTATGAGACAGCCCGCTCCCTCCCTCCACTCTCTCTTTTCGTGTCCATTTTGCCAGCTTCTAACCCTCTCTACCCTCTCGTATCTGCTCCAGGCAGGAGATGCCAATATAGTCTCAAGTCTCCACCTGATCCAAGAAGCTCACTCCTCACCAGCATCCCTCTCCATCCCATTGTCCAGTCCAATCCCTGTCTCAAGAGTTGGCTTTGGGAATGGTTCCTGTCCTGGGCCAACAGAAGGTCTGGAGGCCATGACCACTGGGGTCCTTCTAGTCTCAGTCAGACCATTAAGTCTAGTCTTTTTATGAGAATTTGGGGTCTGCATCCCACTCCTCTCCTGCTCCCTCAGGGGTTCTCTGTTGTGTTCCCTGTCAGGGCAGTCATCGGTTGTAGCCAGGCACCATCTAGTTCTTCTGGTCTCAGGCTGATGCAGTCTCTGGTTTATGTGGCCCTTTCTATCTCTTAGGCTCATAATTACCTTGTGTCTTTGGTGTTCTTCATTCTTCTTTGATCCGGGTGGGTTGAGACAAATTGATGCATCTTAGATGGCTGCTTGCTAGCATTTAAGACCCCAGACGCCACTCTCCAAAGTGGGATGCAGAATGTTTTCTTAATAGACTTTATTATGCCAATTGACTTAGATGTCCCCTGAAACCATGGTCCCCAAACCCCTGCCCCTGCTACGCTGGCTTCAAAGAATTCAGTTTATTCGGGGAACTTCTTTGCTTTTGGTTTAGTCCAGTTGTGCTGACCTCGCCTGTATTGTGTGTTGTCTTTCCATCACCTAAGGTAGTTCTTACCTACTATCTAATTAGTGAATACTGCTCTCCCACCCTCCCTCCCTCCTCCCTCTTGTAACCATCAAAGAATATTTTCTTCCCTGTTTAAACTATTTCTTGAGTTCTTATAATAGTGGTCTTATACAATATTTGTCCTTTTGCAACTAATTTCACTCAGCATAAGGGCATTGTAAATTTTAAAAGTTGGAGTTTCCTGGAACTAAAATTATATAGAAAATGGCCATTAATTAATCTATTATATTTAAGAATATTCTTAAAAGTGAAAACCATGATATTGGGTATGAGGAGCAAATAACATGACCTCTATTAGCTCAGAAAGATCACGTATTTCTCAGTAGGTGGTGAGGGTCATTGTCTTAGAACCTGAGGTATAGGAATGAATTTTATAATGGCAGTATCTAACCAAAATACCCTACTAGACACTGTACATCTGACAACAGAACTATCATAGAATATAAGAATATAAAACACAATTTACAATCAGAATTTTAAGAATTTAAAAAAATTTTAAAATCCTTTGGAATTCAAACTAATGTTAGACCAAATTAGTTTCATTAGAATAAATTTAAAGACCAAAAAAAGAAGAGTACAAAGAAATGGCTGATTGCCCAAACATAATTCCAGACTTCCAGACACCTACCGACCATGGATTTATTTGATTTTGTAAATGTTTCATTGAAAAATAAAGCATATCCATGCTTAGCAATCACAAAATCTTTAATAAAGTTGGGTTGGGAAAGTTTCAAAAGGGAATTAAGTTTTAAATCCTGGGTTTTGGAGAACATCTGAAACAGACAAAAGGTTTTTAGGCTCTGCAAATATTTTTAAAATTATATACCTAACCTGAATAAATCACCTATTTCTCCAAAATCAATAGACCACCGAATGTCATGATTGACTCTGTCTTGCACGTCTGAGAGAATTACCTCAGAACCCGTGCATGGAAGAGCACATGGATGAAACAAATCCTCTTGCCAAGCTTCTTCAGCACTTCCAGAGAATTAATATTGACAGGCTTCCTGATGTCAGTCCATCTCCTCCAACAGGCTTCTTACTCATTTTAATTCCCTGATGGATTCATTGGATAAACAAATCTACAGCATGTTGACATCAAACACTAATATTTTTATATGGCTTCAATTTAATAACTTTGGCTTTTTGGTCAGGTTTGCCCTCTCAGGGAAGAAAATGTTAAAAAAAAAAATTTATAAAATCCCACAATTATTGCTATTCTTTCAAAGACATTTTAAACATTTTAAAGATAGAAAAATTGGCATGAACTCTCAGCCTTTAAAGTCTTTGATTTAAACTGGAAGCAACATGGCATACAAAATCTTTCTGTGTTTCTGGGGATAATGGTGATGTTTCCTACCAGGTAAGGGTCTCAGTACTTACAGGAGGGAATTTTTAATTTGCAGCTTTCCCATAGAAAAAATATTTATCTTTGGTAGAAAACATATTTTAATCATTCCACAAATTGACTGGCTAATTGAAATTTTGAAATTTTAGTTAAGAGAAGAACTGAGGTTGAGCTTCTAAAAAAAGACTGGCATCAAAGACTGTACCCTGGACAGGGCTAATGTTTCTTGAACATGCATAAAACCTGAAGCCGGCCATATGGCTTCTATAGGAGGGCAGTTTGCCCAAATGAAGAGGTCTGTTTTCTTGGAATGGCATTAGTTTTTAGGCTGTCCCTCCCTTTGTCTGTGTTTTAACAAAGTAAATAGGAGAAATTGTCTTCTGGCATCTTAGTTTCTTCTTTTCCCAATTACCTTCTTATTCTTGCCTTCAATGATAGAGCCCCTTGGATAGGAACCCCTAGGAAGCCCTCAGAGTTTTTGCCCAGATTTTGCAAATTTGATCTTATATTCTTTAGTGTTAATTCTGATTCCATCTTGAAGTGATAATCTGTAAAACAAAGGTTAGTTTATTTTTCTACAGAATAATTTAAATTGCCTATATGCTTCTAGAATTATATTACAAAAGTTAATTTACTGTCATTTGGTGTATTTTATTTTCCTCTGTATTACCTCATAACTTATATGAATAATAAGCTGTTTCTTCTAAAATTGAGTACAGACCTTTGTTTCTTTCAGTTTATTTTCTTATCTTCTAAATATTACCATGCCTTGGCGATATGATTATCAATTTTTTTATAGAAAAATAACATAAGAATAATAATTTTGGTAAAATAATTTAGTACATTTAGATAATCTACATTTAGATACACATATTTTATATATAATTTATTTTTTGTATTCTTCTGAAAAATAGCAAGGCATAATTTTTTAGGAAGAAAGGGCTGTGAAAGTGCAAAACTGTATTTTACTCATTCGCTGAAGAAGGTCAGAGTTACCTAGAATATTTTGTTTCACATTTTGTAACTTAAAATAACTAAACTCTGTAAATCATGGAAAAGAATATTACAATTTTTTTTTTTTTAATCTGAGATGGCCCAGCATCCTGAATAAAATTATTTGAATCAAGCTAAGTACAGACTATTGGAAGATTTCCAACAAGGGGTGTTTGATAATTTTGACAGGAATTAACAACAAAGTCCATTAATCTTCGTGCCACGAGAGGTACTATCACAACCTTGTGACGTGTCTGGCATGATGGAAGGCCAGGCTGATAAGAAAGCTGATGTAGCTGCTAGAAGTTCAAAAGCTTTCTTTTTCCCTGCCAGGCAGATATAACATGTACCATGTAGACAGGAAGAGGGAACTGAATTTACTTTCAGGGTAGATATTAAAAGCAGCCTTTTTTTTTTTTTCCAGACTTAAGATATTCCAAGATAACTAAGATCTTACATTTATAAAGCAATCTTACCAAAATATAATAATCATGCCTACCCAAAAAATGGTTCTCACCTTAAAAGAAAGTGACTGATACAAGGTAGGAAATACATTCTCATTTCATCCTCCCATTCCAAAAAATAATATTCACAAAAACAAGGTCAATGGGAACGTTCTGGAAGATTATACTAAATCTCAGGCCAGAGATACTACAAACTAAAGGTAACCAAGGAAAGTCAAATACAAGTCAGAATTAAAGCAATTGGATTTTGTGAAAAATAGCAGGCTTATGTTTCCTTCAAGTATATGAATTTAAAACATTTTCATTTATTCTGCTGATAGCTGGGGGGAAAGACATTGGAGGAAAAAGGATACCCTGTTTAACTCAAATGTTCCTGGATCTCCAGCATTAACACCTCTTGGTCATGAGATTCAGTGCCTGTCAAGAAAAAGGAAGAAGAAAGCGAAGGGAGAAAAATGGGTTCGGTGTTAGGAAAGAAGGGAGGGAGAAAATGAAAAGAAAAGGAAGAGTGTGAAATTCGACTGGTAGTGGTATCAGTAGTAGAGCCAGAACTTAACTTCAGGGAGGATAATGGGACTGAAGATCACTCCAGAGCTGATCCCTATGAGGTGAAGGTCAGACACAGTGATGTTACCAGGTAGATGGGGGGGGGTTGCAGACCACACTCCCTGACACTGTCAAAGGGGGTGAGTGACACCAAAATGACCCCGGGGTCTGCCTCAGTGGCAGTGGCAGTAGGCAGGCTGGTGCCATCAAGGAAGGGGCAGTGGCATCACCAGGGTTGGTGTCACCCAGCACCCAGTGAGGTAACTCATCACTTCCTCCCCATCACCTGTCAATGAGGGTGCAAGTGGCTGGGCCAGGATGCCTGCCATTGGGTGGAGAGGAGGGCCTCTACCTTGGCCACCAATGGGACAGGGGAGGAGCTGTGGGGAGCCATGGTGGGGCAGGGCTGGGAGAGGTGGAGCGGTACAACACAGCCTGGCCCCATCCTACCCCCCCCCATGGAGGGCGTTCAACAGCTGGCCCCGCACACCCTGGGGGACAGGTGACACCATGAGTTACTGAGCTGGGTGACACCAACCCTAGTCAGACATACCTCCATTCTGCAATCTTTAACCAGCCACCCTCCCACGACAATCTCTACTCCTCTTCTGGGTTTGATAATCAGTTGCGGTGGCCACACAGAAATCACAGACCATACTTACAATTAAGTGTTTTTTTAAGGAACAGGGTACAACTTGAGATCAGAAAGGATATAGGCAAAGGTTCACTTCTTCAGTGCAGGACAGCTCTCTCAGCTCCTCTTGACTCATCGTGCAGGCCTCCTCTTGGCCCTGCTGTGTGTTGCTGCCAGGTCTACTGCTGGGCCTCTTCCAGGCCTATCACCTTTTTCAGTGTTACAGCCCTTGATCTGTTACAGCTCTTTTAGAAGGTTCCTTTTCTCCTCTCTCTCTCTGCTTCTCTTTTCTTTCTGCTTCTTCCTGCTGCTTCTCTTCCTTTTTCATTCTGTCTGAAAAAACCTCTGTGGGATAAGCTGCTTATATCTACAACTTCTTGTCAATTTCAGGGCATGGTCCTCCCACCAGGGCCCGGAATTTATCAATCGCCTCTTAGTAGGGCACAGACACTTTATTTGCATTGTAGGCTAAAACTCACCTCATTTGCATAGTCTCTTGTCCAATCCCTACAAGGTGCATACCAATCACAGAGCAGGTAGTACCCCAGGACCATACAAAAGTATCAAAACCAAGCTGTTTACAGCTTATCCAGGAAATGTCAACCTGGACAAAAGTAACAAACACTTTGAGGTGGAAACTAGGGCAAAGGTAACTCCTCAGGGCTTAGGGGAAAAAAAATCTCTCAAGCTGTTTTTCCAAAGAACCAAGGCAAAAGACCACATAAAGGAACTCATTTCACCACAAGGAGAAAGAGAAAAGCAAAAGCATCATTTTCTGAGCATTTACTATGCTTCAGGTACTGTGATACACACTTTCATATATGTCGCCTGAGCTAAACTTCACAATAATTTTTGATATAAACATTACCTCATTTTTATAGATGAAGAAACTGAGATTCATGAAAAATTAACTGAAGCAAACTGAAGACAGGATTCAAATGAATTTTTCACTGTTAAGCTCATTCATTTTCCATTCTACCATAATTCATTCTTTGAAATGCATAAAGATTAATCTTCTCATATTTAAATCACTAATCATTGCCTGGTGAAGTTGATTTAATTCGTAGAGATGGTGAGATAGTCATTTTCCATTCAAAGCTTGAATCTCCAAGAGGATCTGGTGCTTTCTTTCTTTTTTTTCCTAAGGTACAGACTGTGTAGAGGGTGTTCTGTCTGTGAGGTCAGCAGTGTGAAAATCATGTAAGGCAATCCAAGGAGCTTCAGAGTCCATCAGGCTGTTAGAACACACTAACTAGGGAATCTTTCTGTGGTGGCTGTTGTTTCCTGAGGCAATGGTGATGACCTCCCTTTAAGGTGCAGAGCAGTGCAGATTCTGAGAGGGGAGAATGTCATTGTGGAGAAACACCCTCCTTTGTAATTAGCTTCTGGACTCCTGGACTAGACAAAATTGGCTTTGTGTCCTGGGATTTCAGCCATCTCCCATATTTCTCTCTTTGATTTTGTTCTCTGTGTACAGTAGTACTCCCTCATAAACTCTGCTCATAATCACTAACAAGACTTTCTTCCTCTTTCCCCATTCCTTTATCTGAGATCACTGAACCTTGCTTTGTCTCTTGCATCCTCAAATCATCAATTTATCTTGACCACTTAACTGATCTTTTTTTAATCCTATGTCATACCGTGCTGTCTGGTTTGGGCCATACTACCTCAAACAAAAACACTTTGATACCAGGGTCTAGGATCTTATATGATTCCCTTTTCTCTATATTCAAGCTAAATCTCTGGGTTGTCACTATAAAATTGGAACACTTTGGACAATGCAAACCTAATGACAGAGCTGGAATATATTAATTTAATCATTCTCTTTTGTACTCTTGTTCCTTTTTCCTTCCAACATTATACCTTCATTCTTGAGTTCTTCAGTGCTTTTCTGCAACTCTACTATGGTTGCTTAGAATTTCTACTCTTCTACCCACCTAGATGACTATTTCATACCTTCCTATTTTTCCTTCATTTACTACCCTCCTTTCCCTTTCCAGTCTCAACTGATGACCTGTTTCCAGAGAAAACAGAAGAAACAAGAAGGGGAAATTCCACATGCTCCCAACATCACCTATACAAACCTACTGGTAAATGTGTCTTTCTTCCTGACCAATTAAAACCAATTGCTAACTCATGGCAACTCCACGTGTGTCAGAGTATAACTGTGCACCACAGGATTTTTAATGACTGATTTTACAGAAGTAGATCTCCAGGCCTTTCTTTCAAGGTGCTTCTGGGTGGACTCAAACCTCCAGTCTTGCAGTTAGCAGCCAAGCATGTTAACTGTTTGCACCACCTAGGGAGTCCTGTCACTATATAAAATATTCACATTCTTATCTGAGGTCATTCCTTCCATTTGGACATTGGATCCCAAATTTTCATGCTTATTCAAAGTAATAATCCAGCGACCGTCTTCTCTCTTTTTCCTTCTTCTTTCTTTTTTCAATTTTCCATCTTTACTGTGTTTTTCCCAACATTATACCAGTATGCCATAGTATCTCTTTTCCTGTCTTACAACTGGCCCATTTTCCAATCATCTTTCCAGTAAAGCTTAAAAATGTCTACTCCTACAGTTTCTATTACTCTCTTTTAGTATTCTCCTGAATCCACTCCAAACAGGCTTTTAATTCACTGAAACTTCTCTTGACAAGGTCTCCAAAGACCTGTACATTACCAAGTACAATAGCCATTCCCTGACTTCATGTAATATTTAACACTTGACTTCTGGGATATTACTCTCTCTCTCTCTCTCCCCTTTGTCTCTCTCTCGGTGTTCCTCCTTTCTCACTAGCTACATCTTCTCAATCTTCTCTTCTGATTCCTCCTCATCTTCCCAAACTCTACACTGAAGGACTCCATGACTCAGTACTGACACCTATTCCCTCAGTCCTTAGGTGATCTCAAACAGTCTCATGGTTTCAGTATTTTGTCAATTCTTATACCTTTGGACCAGGTGTCTTCTCTGAACTTCAGACTTATATAGCCAACTGTGTACTTGGTATTTGTATTTGAATGTCTAATAGACACCTAAAGTCTAGCATGTCCAAACCAGGTTGCACTTTCCCACCCTAACCCACTCCTCCTGAAGGCCATGCCAGCTCATTAAATGGCAATTTCATTCATCCATTGCTTCAGCCAAAACCTTTACCCTTCCTTTTCTCTTAACAACTAATATATAATCTATTAACTAATTCTATTTGATCTATGACCAACATCTATCTAGACTCTATTTCTCATCACATCTACCACTATTGCCACTGTCCAAGCCTCTATAGTCTCCCCTGCCTGCATTGTAGCAATAAGCTATTAACTGGTGCCTCTACTTCCACTCTTGTTTCCTTTCATTTGTTCACAATAGAGCAGGTCAAGTCAGGTTATCATATTTCTGATCATTCTTTTTCTCACACTCACTGAAATCTAGTATTTTGCACTTAGGGCACATCTCATTTCAGACTTTCCACATTTCAAGTGGCTAGTAGCTACTGTGTTGGACAATACAGTTCTAGGAAAGTACAATTTTTGTTTGACTTACCATTTATTTTTGATTAAGGTCCAGATTTTGTAAATTTGGATCATAGTGTTAATTTAGAGAAGATTGATATACATAAAAAAAATTTGCCCAGTAGATATACCAATAATATTTATATTAATAGTATTTATTCAGTTACAATTTTATTGCTGTATAGAAATTTAATCAGGTTTGTATCTAAGTTTGCAATCCTTTTTCAGCGTTCTTTTTTCCCACTGACTATGTTTCCATTGACCGGTCTCTCCTCTGCTCCTTGAATCAACTTTATCAACCTGTTAGTTCTCTCATGAATGAGTTAAACGTGTATTTGACATGTATTCAACATATGTTTGCCTGAAAATGTTTTTAATCTTTGGAAATTTATATTTTCACATTATGGACAATTTAATGGGCAGAGTTTAAGGTGTAATATTTGTACAATGAAAATTTGAACGGTCTCAGCAGTATCAAATCTGTGTTTTACCTGACATCCCCAAAACCAAACCCAACCCATTGCCATCTTGTTGACTCTGACTCATAGTGACCCTGTAGGACAGAGGAGAACTACCCCATGGGCTTTCCAAGGCTATAAATCTTTATGGAAGCAGAATGTCACATCTTTCTCAGGCAGAGTGAGTTTGAACCACCGACCATTTTATTAGCAGATGAGCACTTAACCACCAGGGCTCCTGTTTCAGTGGTCATAAGATGTGTCTAATCAAAGAACAAGTGAGTGACTGCTAGTGCAAAGGAATTTGAAGAAATTTTTTTTTTTGGAGAAGTTTTTATTATTATTATTAAGTTTGTTTTATTTTTTTTAATAATTTTTATTGAGCTTTAAGTGAACGTTTACAAATCAAGTCAGTCTGTCACATATAAGCTTATATACACCTTACTCCATACTCCCACCTTCTCTCCCCCTAATGAGTCAGCCCTTCCAGTCTCTCCTTTCATGACAATTTTGCCAGTTTCTAACCCTCTCTCCCCTCCTATCTCCCCTCCAGACAGAAGATGCCAACATAGTCTCAAGTGTCCACCTGATACAAGTAGCTCACTCTTCATCAGCATCTCTCTCCAACCCATTGTCCGGTCCCTTCCATGTGTGAGGAGTTGTCTTCGGGAATGGTTCCTGTCCTGGGCCAACAGAAGATTTGGGGACTATGACCGCTGGAATTCCTCTAGTCTCAGTCAGACCATTAAGTCTGGTCTTTTTATGAGAATTTGGGGTCTGCATCCCACTGACCTCCTGCTCCCTCAGGGGTTCTCTATTGTGCTCCCTGTCTGGGCACTCATCGGTTATGGCCGGGCACCATCTAGTTATTTTGGTCTCAGGATGATGTAAGTCTCTGGTTCATGTGGCCCTTTGTGTCACTTGGGCTCTTAGTTATCGTGTGACTTTGGTGTTCTTCATTCTCCTTTGATCCAGGTGGTTGAGACCAATTGATGTACCTTAGGTGGTGGATTGTTAGCATTTAAGACCCCAGACGCCACATTTCAAAGTGGGATGCAAAATGTTTTCATAATAGAATTATTTTGCCAATTGACTTAGAAGTCCCCTTAAGCCATAGTCCCCAAGCCCCGCCCTTGCTCCGCTGACCTTTGAAGCATTCATTTTATCGCGGAAACTTCTTTGCTTTTGGTCCAGTCCAGTTGAGCTGACCTTCCGTGTATTAAGTATTGTTCTTCCCTTCACCTAAAGTAGTTCTTATCTACTAACTAATCAATAAATAACCCTCTCTCCCTCCTCCCCTCGTAACCACAAAAGTATGTGTTCTTCTCAGTTTATACTATTTCTCAAGATTTTATAATAGTGGTCTTATACAATATTTGTCCTTTTGCCTCTGACTAATTTCACTCAGCATAATGCCTTCTAGGTTCCTCCATGTTATGAAATGTTTCACAGATTCATCACTGTTCTTTATCGATGTGTAGTATTCCATTGTGTGAATATACCACAATTTATTTAACCATTCATCCGTTGATGGACACCTTGGTTGCTTCCAGCTTTTTGCTACTGTAAACAGAGCTGCAATAAACATAGGTGTGCATATATCTGTTTGTGTGAAGGCTCTTATTTCTCTAGGGTATATTCCAAGGAGTGGGATTTCTGGGTTGTATGGTAGTTCTATTTCTAACTTTTTAAGAAAACGCCAGCTCGATTTCCAAAGTGG
The DNA here is from genome assembly GCF_024166365.1 of Elephas maximus indicus. NCBI lineage: Eukaryota > Metazoa > Chordata > Mammalia > Proboscidea > Elephantidae > Elephas > Elephas maximus. The sequence continues at coordinate 95,048,310 of NC_064822.1, forward strand.
TTGTACCATTTGACATTCCCACCAGCAGTGTATAAGAGTTTCAATCTCTCCGCAGCCTCTCCAACATTTATTATTTTATGTTTTTTGGATTAATGCCAGCCTTGTTGGAGTGAGATGGAATCTCATCGTAGTTTTAATTTGCATTTCTCTAATGGCTAATGATCGAGAGCATTTTTTCATGTATCTGTTAGCTGCCTGAATATCTTCTTTAGTGAAGTGCGTGTTCATATCCTTTGCCCACTTCTTGATCGGGTTGTTTGTCTTTTTGTGGTTGAGTTTTCACAGAATCATATGGATTTTAGAGATCAGGTGCTGGTTAGAGATGTCATAGCTGAAAATTCTTTCCCAATCTGTAGGTGATCTTTTTACTCTTTTGGTGAAGTCTTTAGATGAGCATAGGTGTTTGATTTTTAGGAGCTCCCAGTTATCTGGTTTCTCTTCGTCATTTTGGGTAATGTTTTGTATTCTGTTTATGCCTTGTATTAGGGCTCCTAAGGTTGTCCCTATTTTTTCTTCCATGATCTTTATCATTTTAGTCTTTATGTTTAGGTCTTTGATCCACTTGGAGTTAGTTTTTGTGCATGGTGTGAGGTATGGGTCCTGTTTCATTTTTTTTGCAAATGGATATCCAGTTATGCCAGCACCATTTGTTAAAAAGACTATCTTTTCCCCAATTGACTGGCACTGGGCCTTTGTCAAATATCAGCTGCTCATATGTGGATGGATTTATATCTGGGTTCTCAATTCTGTTCCATTGGTCTATGTGCCTGTTGTTGTACCAGTACCAGGCTGTTTTGACTACTGTGGCTGTATAATAGGTTCTAAAATCAGGTAGAATGAGACCTCCCACTTTCTTCTTCTTTTTCAGTAATGTGTTTTTTTTTTTACTTATCCGAGGCTTCTTTACCTTCCGTATGAAGTTGGTGATTTGTTTCTCTATCACATTAAAAAATGTCATTGGTATTTGGATCGGAAGTGCATTGTATGTATAGATGGCTTTTGGTAGAATAGACATTTTTACTATGTTCAGTCTTCCTATCCATGAGCAAGGTATGTTTTTCCACTTAAGTAGGTCCTTTTTAGTTTCTTGCACTAGTACTTTGTAGTTTTCTTTATATAGGTCTTTTACATCTTTGGTAAGATTTTTTGCTAAGTATTTTATCTTCTTGGGGGCTACTGTGAATGGTATTAATTTGGTTATTTCCTCTTCGATGTTCTTTTTGTTGATGTAGAGGAATCCAAGTGATTTTTGTATGTTTATCTTATAGCCTGAGACTCTGCAAAACTCTTCTATTAGTTTCAGTAGTTGTCTGGAGGATTCCTTAGGGTTTTCTGTGTATAAGATCATGTCATCTGCAAATAGAGATAATTTTACTTCCTCCTTGCAAATCCGGATGCCCTTTATTTCTTTGTCTAGCCTAATTGCTCTGGCTAAGACCTCTAGCACAATGTTGAATAAAAGCGGTGATAAAGCGTATCCTTGTCTGGTTCCCGTTCTCAAGGGAAATGCTTTCAGGCTCTTTCCATTTAGAGTGATGTTGGCTGTTGGCTTTGTATAGATGCCCTTTATTATGTTGAGGGATTTTCCTTCAATTCCTATTTTGGTGAGAGTTTTTATCATAAATGGGTGTTGCACTTTGTCAAATGCCTTTTCTGCATCAATTGATAAGATCATGTGGTTTTTGTCTTTTGTTTTATTTATATGGTGGATTACATTAATGGTTTTTCTAATATTAAACCAACCTTGAATACCTGGTATAAATCCCACTTGGTCATGGTGGATTATTTTTTTGATATGTTGTTGAATTCTATTGGCTAGAATTTTGTTGAAGATTTTTGCATCTATGTTCATGAGGGATATAGGTCTGTAATTTTCTTTTTTTGTGATGTCTTTACCTGGTTTTGGTATCAGGGAGATGGTGGCTTCATAGAATGAGTTAGGTGATATTCCATCATTTTCTATGCTTTGAAATACCTTTAGTAGTAGTGGTGTTAACTCTTCTCTGAAAGTTTGGTAGAACTCTGCAGTAGAGCCATCCGGGCCAGGGCTTTTTTTTGTTGGGAGTTTTTTGATTACCGTTTCAATCTCTTTTTTTGTTATGGGTCCATTTAGTTGTTCTACTTCTGATTGTGTTAGTTTAGGTAGGTAGTGTTTTTCTAGGAATTCATCCATTTCTTCTAGGTTTGCAAATTTGTTAGAGTACAATTTTTCGTAATAATCTGATATGATTCTTTTAATTTCAGTTGGGTCTGTTGTGATGTGGCCCATCTCGTTTCTTATTCGGGTTATTTGTTTTCTTTCCTGTATTTCTTTAGTCAGTCTGGCCAATGGTTTATCAATTTTGTTAATTTTTTCAAAGAACCAGCTTTGGCTTTGTTAATTTTTTCAATTGTTTTTCTGTTCTCTCATTTAGTTCAGCTCTAATTTTTATTCTTTGTTTTCTTCTGGTGCCTGATGGATTCTTTTGTTGCTCACTTTCTATTTGTTCAAGTTGTAGGGACAGTTCTCTGATTTTGGCTTTTCTTTTTGTATGTGTGCATTTATCGATATAAATTGACCTGTGAGCACTGCTTTTGCTGTGTCCCAGAGGCTTTGATAGGAAGTATTTTCATTCTCATTGCATTCTATGAATTTCTTTATTCCCTCCTTAATGTCTTCTATAACCCAGTCTTTTTTCAGCAGGGTATTGTTCAGTTTCCAAGTATTTGATTTCTTTTTTCTGTTATTGATTTCTTGTTTTATTGCCTTGTGGTCTGAGAAGATGCTTGGTAATATTTTGATGTTTTGGATTCTGCAAAGGTTGGTTTTATGACCTAATATCTATTTTAGAGAATGTTCCATGTGCGCTAGAAAAAAGATTATACTTTGTAGCAGTTGGGAGTAGTGTTCTGTATAAGTCAATGAGGTCAAGTTGGTTGATTGTAGCAATTAGGTCTTCTGTGTCTCTCTTGAGCTTCTTACTGGATGTCCTGTCCTTCTTTGAAAGTGGTGTGTTGAAGTCTCCTACTATAATTGTGGAGGTGTCTATCTCACTTTTCAGTTCTGCTAAAGTTTGTTTTATGTATCTTGCAGCCCTGTCATTGGGTGCATGAATATTTAATATGGTTATATCTTCCTGGTCGATTGACCCTTTAATCATTATGTAGTGTCCTTCTTTATCCTTTGTGGTGGATTTAACTTTAAAGTCTATTTTGTCAGAAATTAATATTGCTACTCCTGCTCTTTTTTGCTTATTGTTTGCTTGATATATTTTTTTCCATCCTTTGAGTTTTAGTTTCTTTGTGTCTCTAAGTCTAAGGTGTGTCTCTTGTAGGCAGCATATAGAAGGATCGTGTTTCTTTATCCAGTCTAAGACTGTCTGTTTGTTGGGGGCGTTTAGTCCATTTACATTCAGCGCAATTATAGATAAGTATATGTTTAGTGTTGTCATTTTGATGCCTTTTTATGTGTGTTGTTGACAATTTCATTTTTCCACTTACTTTTTTGTGCTGAGATGTTTTTCTTTGTAAATTGTGTGTTCCTCATTTTCATAGTATTTGAATTTATGTTTGCTGAGTCCATATGTTTTTCTCGGTTTTTATTTTGAGTTATCGAGTTGTTATACCTCTTTGTGGTTACCTTAATATTTACCCCTATTTTTCTAGGTAAAAACCTAACTTGTAATGTCCTATATCGCCTTGTATCCCTCTCCATATGGCAGTTCAATGCCTCCTGTATTTAGTCCCTCTTTTTGATTATTTTGATCTTTTACATATTGACTTCAATGATTTCCTGTTTTGAGCATTTTTTTCTTTTTAAAATTAATTTTGATTTGTTTTTGTGATTTCCCTATTTGAGTTAATATCAGGATGTTCTGTTCTGTGACCTTGTGTTGTGCTGGTATCTGATATTATTGGTTTTCTGACCAAACAATTTCCTTTAGTATTTCTTGTAGCTTTGGTTTGGTTTTTGCAAATTCTCTAAACTTGTGTTTATCTGTAAATGTCTTAATTTCACCTTCATATTTGAGAGAGAGTTTTGTTGGATATATGATCCTTGGCTGGCAGTTTTTCTCCTTCAGTGCTCTATGTATGTCATCACATTGCCTTCTTGACTGCATGGTTTCTGCTGAGTAGTCTGAACTTATTCTTATTGATTCTCCTTTGTAGGAGACCTTTCTTTTATCCCTGGCTGCTTTTAAATTTTTCTCTTTATCTTTGGTTTTGGCAAGTTTGATGATAATATGTCTTGGTGTTTTTCTTTTTGGATCAATCTTAAATGGGATTCGATGAGCATCTCGGATAGATATCCTTTCCTCTTTCATAATGTCAGGGAAGTTTTCTGCCAACAGATCTTCAACTATTCTCTCTGTATTTTCTGTTATCCCTCCCTGTTCTGGGACTCCAATCACAAGCAAGTTATTCTTCTTGATAGAGTCCCACATGATTCTTAGGGTTTCTTCATTTTTTTTAATTCTTTTATCTGATTTTTTCCAGCTATATTGGTGTCAATTCCCTGGTCCTCCAGATCTCCCACTTTGCATTCTAATTGCTCGAGTCTGCTCCTCTGACTTCCTATTGTGTTGTCTAATTCTGTAATTTTATTGTTAATCTTTTAGGTTTCTGAATGCTGTCTCTCTATGGATTCTTGCAACTTATTAATTTTTCCACTATGTTCTTGAATAATCTTTTTGAGTTCTTCAACTGCTTTATCAGTGTGTTCCTTGGCTTTTTCTGTAGATTGCCTTATTGCATTTCTGGGGTCATCCCTGATGTCTTGAAGCATTGTGTAAATTAGTTTTTTATATTCTGCATCTGGCAATTCCAAGATTGTATCTTCATTTGGGAAAGATTTTGATTCTTTAGTTTGGGGAGTTGTAGGAGCAATCATGGTCTGCTTCTTTATGTGATTTGATATCGATTGCTGTCTCTGAGCCATCACTAAAATATTGTAGTGATTTATTCTATATTTCCTCACTGAGTCTTATCTTGTTTTGTTTTCTTTCAATATACGTAGATGGGCTACTAGATTGCGCTGTCTTGATTGTTGTAGCCTTTGAGTCACTTATGTCCTATTACCAGCTGGTTTGGGCTGTTACCAGATATATAAGCCTAAGAGTCCATTCACTATTCTTGAGTAGAATCTGATTTTGGGTCGTCAAGTGTGTGGTGCAGACTGTCACCTATCCACCTAGAGAAGTAGTGGTGATAGTTGTGTGCACCAGATTCTAGTAGCAGCAGGGGTTGACACTCCAGGGGGGGGGCAGGATGCTGACAGGCTTCCCCCAAGTGCCAGCGAGGTAGGTGTGTCTCTATTCCTAAAGCACTTTGGTGGGTGGGCTCTGCAGTTGTACCTTAGGCCCCCAATGCAAGTACCTCTACAGATTGGTAGGTGTCACCCTCCTTAGACCCCTAAGGCAGGAGGCTAGGTGGTCTGGGGGGAGCTTCAGCCCTCAGTTCCCTGTTGTGGGTCAGTGAGGGCTCTGTTGAATACACAGAGATATCAGACCTGGGAAATTTATCTTTCCAGTAATCTGGTAAAAGAATTACAGTCAGATCCCTATCAGAAATGCCTTTGCATTATAATAGGCACCTTGTTCCCTGCAAGGATGAAAGCCCAAGACTGTCAATCACATATGTTTGGCTGGAGCTGGATCTGTGTTTTTAGTCCAATTACCGAAGGATTTTTGGTCCCTGGGTTTTTTTAGCTGCTTCTCTCAGGCCAGGAGAATGGGTTAGGAAAAGATCAAAAAAAAAGAAAGAAAGAAAGAAAAACCGCAGTGCAGTTCACTCTCTGGCTCAGGAAATTCCAATGTTAATGAAGCTGCCTGGGAAGGGGAGGGGAGGGTTCAGATAAATAGGAGAGAGTAGCACCCCGGAATATAGACAAAGTTACTTATCTTGCTTGGGATGACTGTTTTATCTGAGATTCCCGTCGGGCGCATCGACTGTGTGCGCTGGCTGGGTAGAGATTGCCCCCAAGGGTCAGCCCTGCGTCCCGTGCTTGTGCTGTCTCAGAAGCCCTGGTTAGTTCCTCCGCTCCCAGTCCAAAGCCCAGCGCCAAGGTTCCCTGGCTGGTACGCTGCAAAACCAGTCGCTGCCTCCTGGTGACTTCTTCTTCTGTCAGCCGCGTCGCTGCACTGCCTGTGTGCACTGGCTGGGCTTCCCCCAGGTCAGTTCAGGGGGCTAGGGCTGCGTCCCGTGTTCGCGCCATCTCAGGATGCCATGCTCAGCTGCCCTGTGCCCAGTCCAAAGCCCGGTGCCAAGGTTTCCTGACTGGGACGCTGGCTCCAGGCTCCGAAAACAGTTGCTGCTTCCCCATGGTTGTTCGTTCTCAGTCTATCACTCAGGTCAACCCTTTAGATCTGTGTTTGGTGGTCAGAGCTCGTAGATTGTCATGTATGTGATCGATTCACTTGTTTTTCTGAGTCTTTGTTGCAAGAGGGATCCGAGGTAGCTTCTACCTAGTCAGCCATCTTGGCCCCCTCTGAAGAAATTAAAAAAAAAATTCTCTTCATTTAAAGATATTATCCACCCCCAAGCCTGAATGAAATTCCAGATAGGTGTCACATTAAATATCTAATTGGGCAACACAATTATCTGGAAAGGAAAACAATTAGCGAAGTCCTTTACTACCTATTACTATGCACCTGATAACTTCACTCAGGAACGACAGTAGGTATTAGTAGGTATTAACATTGAAGTATGCTGAGGAGAGGACTGGAAATATAAGCTCTTATTCTTTTTGGGGGGAAGGGCAGTGGCAGTGAGTAGGAAGATGGTAGAGCACCAGGATAATTATGACAAAGGGGTTCTGAGATTTTCTAAAGACAAAATACTTCCAAGTTTTATTTAGATTTTGCCTAACCACCATTTTAAAGAAGTGGGGATACTATGGAATTGGCATTGTATCAAACATTTATTTAACTTATTGGAATTTACTTTTCACTTTCTGTCTTCCCTATGATTCTGTCATGAACGCAGAAATTATATATTTTTTACCACACCATCTGCTCATCATAGGCTTTTTTTTTTTGAGTAATCAATTGAACACATCAGGGGAGGTTGCTAAATAAGCAGGTGTCTAAATTAAAGCTATCAAAAACTTGAAGGAAAGAAACAAAAGATTGCTGAATGAGGACTGTTTCAAGCACTTTGTTTACATTATTTTGTTTAATCCAGCAATGCTGTGAGAGATGATTCATAACCATTTTATAGACTAGGGATTTGGGAGTCAAAGGAATGAAGGGAGGATGCTGGTTTGTGCTTGGCCTGTTGGCAGACCCCTGCTGGGTGAATTTCCCAGGCTTTCTGTATCACTGGCTTCTGGCCAAGTTTGTACAAGGAGTAGCATGGAGCCTGGAGGGCATGACAAAGAGAGACTAGAGAGTATTTCTCTCTATCCTCTTGCATCTCAGAGAACAATGGTGTCTTCTCTGGGCCTCCCTTTTCTGGTCTTCAGGTCTCTCATGATTCTAGCTTTTTCCAAGTTGGCCCCAGGATCCATTAGATGTTCTTTCCCTTGTCCCTTCAGCCTACCAATGGTAGTGACTTCCTGCTGCTACTTTTCATGATTGACTCAATACATCCTCTTTAGCTTTTCAGCTCCTTTACTATTATGTAACTCTTTCCTGTGTTAAATTGCCTCTTCTTTAAATGCTACAGCTGCTAACCAAAGGGTCAGCAGTTCAAATCCACCAGGTGCTCCTTGGAAACTCTATGGGGCAGTTCTACTCTGTCCTATAGGGTCGCTATGAGTTGGAATCGACTCAATGGCACTGGGTTTGGTTTTTTTTTTTTTTTTTTTTTTGGTTAAATGCTTGGAGTGGTTTCTATTTTCTGGTTGGACTTAGACAGGTACAGGGACTTTGACAAGCCTTTCTGACTCTAAATCTCCGGGAACCTATACCTTTTCCTGATGAATATAGTATGAGTTCCAGAGTACTGTTGCTGGCATAGGTCTAACAATCTGACTTAGTGGTAAATGATGGCAACACACATCTCTCAGAGTCCCGGAGAGATACAGGAAGATAAATAATGATAGTAATTTATAGTTTTATAATTATCTATGCAGCCTTAAAATCATTTTACATGACATATTTCATTTTCACTGCATCTAGTGGGAGTCAAATATTATTCCAGCCTTTCCAGCAGTAAAGCTGAGACAAAGTAAAATCAAATGATTTTCCCAAGTCTGTTAATAAGCCAAAGATCTTTCCACTAGGTTGTTATTATGAAAGTCAACCTTTGCAAACTCTTTCTGACCTATTAAAATTATAATTCAGGAAGAGGAACAGAGGAGTGTATCCAGCAGTCAGTCGCACTTCAAATGCTTTCAGCCGTGCTGCTTGGGATCCTCATAGCAGTGCTTGCAGTAATCCTGAAGTTGATTATCAGTTAAAATTACCACAAAACATACAGAAAAAATGCTAAAGAAAGCATATATAGTATATACGTACACGTATAGATATGCACACATCTATATCTGCATGTATATCTGTGTTGATTTTGTCTGTGTACCATAAGGAAACCAGAGACTTGACAACTAGTCTCTAATTCCTCCCTACTACTAAAATAAATCCTTTTATTTTCAATACTAAGGCAGATTAAAACATGTATATAAGCAGTCACTTCTCTTATATAAGGCGATCAGAGAGGAAAGAAAATATTAAGCATATATAAGTTGCCAAAAAGTTAATAATCAGTGATGGGAGTATTATTTTTAAAGAATCTATGGAATAAATAAAAAAGAATGCCCTGAAGGAAAAAGAAAAGTCTTCTAAAATCTTTGTTTTTGAATGTTAAAAGCATCAGCTAAGTAAAGGTGAAGGCAATGTTATGTTACTACGGAGGAAGTGTCATTCATATTTTGAGCTTCTATTGTGTTCTGGCCTAGTTCTTAGAGTATGAAGGGTATGACTATATTTATGTTATTCACGCTACCTATCGACTGCCTCCCCACGCTGTGTATAAGGACATTGTAACCGATTTTAATTAAATCAGTAGAGCAGACAACAGGCATTCAGTAAACTTTGCCTCTTATTCTTTTCTATGGAGAAAACTGTCATGTCTTCAGACATAACTAGTCTAGTTCATGATCTACCTTAACCTATGGAGGGGCAGCTCCGAGGTGTAGGAACAGTAAGAAGAACATAGCATGGGACAGAAGTCAATAGTGAGTAGTCTAGGCAAGCAAGTCTCACAGGAATGGGGGTTTTGAAATAAAGTAAAAGAACATCCTAACAGAACATGAATAGGGAATAGAGCATGCAATTCAGGAACCAGTTTATTAGTTAGGAATCCTTCATTATAAATGACAGAAACCAAACTTAAAGTGGCTGTCATGTATTGAATTATGAGCCCCCCCCCCAAAAAAAAATGTGTGTATCAACTTGGTTAAGCCATGATTTCTGGTATTGTGTGGTTGTCCTCTATTTTGTGATTGTAATTTTATGTTGAGAGGAATAGGGTGGTATTGTATCACCACCCTTACTCAAGCCACCTCCCTGATTCAAGGAAAAGGGAGTTTCCGTGGGGTATGGCCTGGGCCACCTTTTATCTTTCAAGAGATTAAATGAAAGGGAAGCAATCAGAGAGTTGGGGACCTCATGCCACCAAGAAAGCAGCACCAGGAGCAGAGCATGTCCTTTGCATGCGGGGTCCCTGCGCCTGAGAAGCTTCTCAACCAGGGGAAGATTGAGGACAAGGACCTTCCTCCAGAGCCGACAGAGAGAGAAAGCATTCCCCTGGAGCTGACGCCTTGAATTTGGACTTTTAGCCTACTTTACTGTGAGGAAATAAATTTCTCTTTGCTAAAGCTATCCACTTGTGGTATTTCTATTATAGCGGCACTAGATGACTAAAACAGAATTTGGTACTGATAGAGTGGGGTGCTCCTCTAACAGACACCAAAAATGTGGAAGCAGTTTTGAAACTGTGAATGGATAGATTTGCGACAGTGGCAGAGGACCAGCGCAGCAGAGAACCAACAGCAGCAGAACCAGACCAGTGCAAGACGGTGCCGGAAGAGGGAGAGCTGAGTGCCTATGCACAGGAGGCTTCCTGGTGGAATGGGAAGCCTCCAGGCACTAACTGGTGGAGCTACCAAGCTTTGGAACACTTTATCCAGCAGGGCAGATGTGGGCATGAGGCCCCAGAGCTGAGGGGCAAAGAAACCAGGAAACAGAAGCTGAAGAGACAACACAAGAAGTCGAGATGCCTCAGTCTCAAAAGGTATGGCCATGACCGCAGGGGTTTCAAAGAGTGGAACCATGGCCTCTTGTGTTTCTAAGGGTGGAGTTGCCACTCAGATGGACTAGGAGAATTGTGTGTCTAAAGTTGAGGGAGCAGAGTTGCTGTCCCAGTGGGCCTGGAAGGCAGAGCTGAAGTCCAGGCCTGAGGGGCCTCCACTCAGAATCTGGAGAGCATGACCAAAACCTAGAGTCTCAAGGGCAGGGCCATTGTGTAAACTGTCTCAGAGAACAAAGAACTATTTTCAGAGCTTTTAGGGTTAATGTAATGTGGTCTGCTGATTTGCTTGGTGCCTTCTATCCCTTCTTTTCCTCCAGTTCCTACCATTTGTAATAGAAATGTCTAGCTAGTGCCTGTTCTGCCATTGTACTTTTGAAAGCAAATAACTTTTGTTTCAGATTTCACAGATGAAGAGGAATTTTTGGATTTTGTACTTGGAGTTAAGACTTTTGCTGTAATATGATGTAGTGAATATGTTTTGCATGTTGCAAGGATGTGATTTTTGGGGGGCCAAGGGATAGAATGTCATGGATTGAATTATGTCCCCCTAAAAATGTGTGTATCAGTTTGGCTGGGCCATGATTCCCGGTACTGTGTAATTTTCCTTTGTGTTGTAAATCCTGCCTATATGATGTTAATGAGGGAGGATGGGCGGCAGTTGTGTTAGTGAGGCAGGACTCAATCTACAGAATTGGATCCTGTCTTGAGGCAATCTCTTGAGATATAAAAGAAAGAAGCAAGTGGGGGGGGGCCCTCATACCACCAAGAAAGGAGCACGGGGAGCAGAGCATGTCCTTTGGACCAGGGGTCCTTGTTTGAAGAAGCTCCTAGTCTGGGGGAACATTGATGAGAAGGCCGACAGAAAGAATGTCTTCCCCTGGAGCTGATGCCCTGAATTTGGACTTTTAGCCTACTTTACTGTGAGGAAATAAATGTCTCTTTCTTAAAGCCATCTACTTGTGGTATTTCTGTTATAGCAGCAGTAGATAACTAAGACAGTGGCTTTATCACAAAAGGGAATATATTGGTTCATGTACCAAGACATCTGAAAGCACCCAAGTTTTGGGCACAGCTAGACCCTTTTTTTAGACCCAGGGACCCAAATGAGGTTATTAATGCTCTGTCTCACTCCTCATCTCTTGAACAGGCTCATTCTACACGGTAGACCAAACGACTCCCCACAAGTCCACTTCATGTCTCACTATATTACCAACCCTAACAGTGTAGGTCTTTTCTGATAGCTCTTTCCAGGAAAGATTCAGCCATGTTTGTATTCCGGAGAATTTGACCAAGCTGCGATCATATTTCTACCGCTGTATTTCATGGGGTGTGACTCACATGAGTCATATGAAATGGTTCCCCAAAGGAAAGGGAATTCTATTACAAAATGAGAAGGGAAAGCTGGTTAGGCAGAAAACGACACAGGCCCACTACATAGGCAATAAAAATTCAGAAAGATAGTCAGATGCATGACATGAGGGAAGCTTTCAAGGTGTGAAAAAGAATGCATTCTTTATCTGTGCCAGGAATGCCCAGAGGAAGTAAAGGTGCCTGCAGGAATGGACAGGATGCCATTGTTGTATTTAGTTTCTTCAGGAATAGGCATAAATAAAATGTAACAATTGAATAGCAACAAACTAAAAGATAAAGGAAGACTTTTATACCATATACATATATAAATATATGTATTTTTTTTTACTTCTAGATGAATGGCATATAAAAATTTGTTATTGTTAGGTGCCATCGAGTTGCTTTCAACTCATAGCAACCCTATGTACGACAGAGAGAAACACTGCCTGGTCTTGCACCATTCTCACCATCATTGCTATGTTTGAGCCTGTTGCTGCAGCCACTGTCAGTCCCCAAAATGGAATATTCATTTGAAACTTGCCATACTTAAGATGTCAGAAAAATGGCTTTCCAGAGTTATGGAGAAAAGTGAAAACATAGTGTTTAATTGCTTAAATATGAAAACAAAGCACAAACTGTCTCCATTATTAAAAATGATGTACCATATACCTGTGGCCCAATTTTTAAATAATGATTATAAAATGATCTATATATATTTGCTGTTTATTCGTTATAACCTACATTATCATTGACTATTTTTGACATTTTCTATTTGACTATTTCTATTTTTAAGTATTGCCTTTTACGGTCAATTAAAAGGTGTTTCTCTTCCAGTGTACGAGGCATAGACATCTTCAGTAGAGAAGAAAGAGACTAGGTTTGGGGTTATTGACTGATTGTATAGACTTCCTATGAACTACTGCTTCGGTCTAACAGGGAGTGAAAAAATATATACTGGGCATAGCATTAAAGTGTCAATTTAAATTTCTCTGAATAAAGAGGAATTGTTGAAAATAAACATTAATGATAGTGTTACTGACCATGAATCCTTACACTATGTAAATCATTTTGCTCATGATCTTTTAAAAAAAATACTCTTAAGACTCTTTTAACCCAAAAAATCCACTGCCTTTGAGTCAATTTTGACTCAGAGCAACCTATAGGACGAAGTAGAACTGCCCCATAGAGTTTCCAAGGCTGTAAATTTTACGGAAGCAGACTGCCACACATTCCTCTCATGGAGTGGCTGGTGGGTTCAAACAACCCACCCTTTGGTTTTCAGCTTAGCACTTTAACCACTGTACCACCAGGGCTCCCTAAGATTGTTTCAGGAACTTAGTATCCCAAAATTCTGGAGCTTTGTCTGTCACTCCTCTCTTTAAAGTCTGAATAACAGTAGTTTGCATTTCCCCATCCTGCTTGAGTTATAAGAAATAATGTCTTTTATCAAGCTTCCCTACCCACACAACTCTTGGTAACTATCAGGAATGTTTTCTTGTCCCACAAATAATTCTTGTATGTCACTTGGCATCTTCCAGTTTGGGCTGCTATTCTGGGCTTCTTTACAGATCACCTTTTGGCAGGTCAATATAATAGCCCCAGGATACCAGAGCTCTCCTAAGTGGGGCTGTATGTTCATCCACTAATTCCTTAAAGTTTACCGGTTAACAAAATTTACCCAAAGGCCTGAGAACAGAAAAAGTTATAATGCAGACTAGGAAAGGAAAGCATGGAAATCTACCCTCCCCTCCTTTACCAGATAGAAGACATAATAAACTCATTACTGTCAAGTCAATTCCAACTCATATAGAGACCCTATAGGACAGAGTAGAACTGCCCCATAGAGTTTCCAAGGAGTGGCTGGTAGATTTGAACTGCTGACCTTTTGGTTAGCAGCCACCCGGGCTCCAGAAGACATGCCAGTTTCTAGAATTCACGCACCATACCCTTCCATGCACCATACCCTTCCTTCAGGTATCGGTCATCACTCTCCTAAGCTCAGACCTGACACCCTGTTGCAGGTGCCGATTACCCTTGCATCATCACATTCCTTTCAAGAGTCCTGGAGCCCTGGTGACGCAGTGATTAAGAGCTACAGCTGCTAACCAAATGGTTGGCAGTTCAAATCCACCAGCCACTCCTTGGAAGCCCAATGGGGCAGTTCTACTCTGTCCTGTAAGGTCACTGTGAGTAGGAATCACCTTAACGGCAACAGATTTGGGGTTTTTACTCAGACTCCAGATTCCTAAACTCAGGAAATATTATGCCAAGCATTTAATGTCCTGATATATGGAAATTCTTGTTTCTAGAATAGGACTGACTACATTCTCATATCCAAAAGGCCCCTTAAAGAGTTTTACCCATACAAACTCAATCACACACACATACATAAAAAACACACACACCCACAGTCTTCATGAAAAGGTAAATTCTGACACTACAAAAGAGTACTAGTTTGCCCTGACTACACTAAGAGGAGAAGTCAGTAAATATACTTTTAAGGTCATGAATCACATTTCGGAAATGAGAAAAACTTAAGCCTCTCTGGAGATGCAAGAGAGTGGCATATAATCTCTCATTTTCATGAATATATCTTTGTTAGTATCTAAAAATGGTTCTGCCTTTCTAATATGCAAATTCTTCACTGTGAACTTAGGAGTAAATGATTGCGACAATTGAAACTGCACTCCATCTATGGGCCATTTCTAAATATAAAATGATTTGGACGTTTCTGGAGTAGAAAGTGAATTACCGGAGTCTACGTTTATAAACTATCAGTGTAGCTTATAACAGCTTGACTTTGACATAATTATCAAATTTGTGCAAATATTTCCTCCCTTTCTAAGGATTTGAATACCACGATAAAAGTGGAAGGACAGCACATACAAGATGCAATGTCAGAAGGTGCCACTGCTCTTCAATAGAGAGGAATTCTTTTGTCAGGCAAGATTTCTGCGTTCTTCAGCTAACTGGTAGATAAGAAGCAACAGGTAGAAAGACAACTGATGTACAGAAGATGACTTGTGAGATTGAAAAATCTTTTATGTCTAATCAGAACTGTGGTTTCATTGGGAAACATAATCACTCTTTTATTCAATGCACACTTTTTGAGTACTTACTGTTAGTAATATTGTAAATTGAGGAGGATATAAGGAAGAAACTATTCTGCAAAAACAGTTTATTAGTTTTGCATAAACACACACGCACACATACATGCACACAGGACTGTAAAACAAGATAATATGAAATGTATATGATAAGGAAAGGCAGAAAATGGTTAGGAAGTTCAGAGGTGAGCCATTACAGAGCAAGTGAACAAAGAATTAAGAATAGCAAGAAGAATAATTAATAGAATACATGTAAATGAGTGCTGGAATATAATACTGGGAACATAAGTCGAATTAAATTGAGAAGGGAAGGCCCTTGAGTGCTGCGTGAATAAACTTGCACCTGGTTGGATAATAATGAGGTTCTACTAAAGCTTCTGAGTCAGGGAGTTCTGCTTTAGAAAGTCAAACTGTTTAGTGGTGTGGAGAATGTGAGGGTCAGATAGAGGAAGAAGATGAAAAGTATGGATCAAAATTGGCATACTAACAGTTCATTCTTGGAATTTGTCATGTAGATTATTAATGCATTTCACAGGAGGGAAAATAGTCTGACCTTTAAAAGTCCACATTTAATGTTTATCCAAGCTTATGTAAGTTATAAGCTAAAAATATTCTGGATGCTTCTCAGTGTTGACCAAAGTAAAGTTTCTTCCTGGCATTTCTTTTATTTGCAAATATATTGCAATACTTTAGGAAATGCTTAGAATTGTGGGAGGGAGAAATCTGTCATACATATATTTAGTAGCTGTATAGAATATGCATGTCAAGATTACCATACGAGCACAGAGCCTGCTGTGCATGGGCCTGGCCGTGGCAGGAGGACCTAGAAGGCATTCACAAAATATTATGGATAACAGATTTGCTATTACTTCTTTTCCTTTGTTTCCTTTTTCCTGTCGAACATTTTAACCTACCTAGCCATTGGAGAGTTAACAGTGTCAGAAGATGGAAGCAAAAGCTGCCTATGGATAATTCTTGTGGAAAAAGTTATGTTGAAGGAGTTTTTTCATTACTCTTTTTCTGGGGAAATATGTTGTTAGCATTCACTCTAACAAGAGCAGGGAAAATGTTCATCATTATCCTGCAATGCATCTCCTTAATTCATTCCTTCACTAATCTAATAAAGCTTTAATGAATACCAACCACATATTGCCATGCTAAAGTCTGGCAAAAATGTCAAGGACTCCTTCTTCCGGTACAATTAACAGGACAGCAGGTTAAGGGCAACATAAGAAGCAGACACAAGGTGCAGAGGTAACAACACAAGAGAGATATTAGTGCATCTGGGGCATAGGGAAAACATTCTAGGAGGCAGCATCTGAGCTGGATTTTTGCAGATGGATAAGAGTTTGTCATCTCATTCAAAGGGAAACGTGCAAAGACATAGGAACATGAAAAGCACGGCATGCTCAGGTGTTGGAAGTGCCAGGGAATGAGAGTAACCGGAAGGTACAGACCAGATCATAACATGTCTTGCATGAGTCATTAAGAAGTTTAGAACTTAACCTATGACAAATACAATTTTTTATGGCCATTTCATATACACTAAACCTAGAATATATGAGCACCATACTTACAAACTAAATCTCTTCTGGTTAACATTCTTTTTTATCCTCTTCTGAATTTTGTATGATTCACTCGATGTTGACATAATAAAGAGAGACTGTTGTTAGAGCTATCTAGTCTGCCAGAATTTTGAGTAGCTGGTTTAGGGTTTGAATGTGAAGTTGGGCAAACGGAAGTACTTTGCAGTGATCATTCTGTGGTCAAAGTAGCAACATCAAGTAGTCAACACTGTTTGCACTAGTGAAATTCAGATTGTGAAATACGCAATGGAAGAAGAGCTAAGAAAACTTTTCCTTAGTTATCCTAAGTTAATACCTATAAAGTGCTAAGAACAGTGTTTGACACATAGTCAGCACTCAGCAAATGTTAGCTATTATTAATAATAATACTGCTTACGTTTTAAAAGAAAATTGGAGTAGGAAGAAATAAGGAAGATTATAAATATAGAATCAGATTATTCACTTAATTTGCCATGAAGATATTCCAACTACTAAATTCAACAAATACTTCAGGAGCACATCCTCTGCTCCAGGCACTGACTGAAGGAGTAAAAAGCCCTGCTTTGTGGAGTTTATATTCTGCTTGGAGTTTGGCTTAAGTTTAAGAGTCTGAAGCAAGGGTCACACAATAGACTTCCAAATCATTGTGTACTGCAATGGCTTCTTCCATTTCCTACTGCAAAGTCTGCCAAAGAGGGTTCTGGTGAGGAGAAGGAAAATGGCCAGACAGGACGGCTCCAGCCCAAAGGCTATATCACATGAGTACAAGACCCAGCTTTACTTAAGGCTGCTGCTTCTGGATCTCCTGCCTAAGACCTATTGTCCAACTCCACCCTGATGACTTCTTTTGGTGTGGAGAGCTGTGGTATTATTAGAGCATGTGATTCCTTTTGCACAAGGAGGTTGTGCCTTCTGCAGGGTGAGCTACTGGTATGTTGTTGTCCTTAGGTGCCATCGAGTTGGTTCTCTTAGCAACCCTATATACAAAGAACAAAACACTGCACAGTTTTGTACCACTCTCACAATCATTACTATATTTAGCCCATTGTTGCAGCTACTGTGTCAATCCATCTAATTGAGGGTCTTCCTCTTTTTCACTGACCCTCTACTTTACCAAACATGATGTCCTTCCCCAGGGACTGGTCCCTCCTGAGAAGATGTTCGAAGTACGTGAGATGAAGCCTCTCCATCCTCACTTCTAAGGAGCACTCTGACTGTACTTCTTCCAAGACAGATTTGTTCATGCTTCTTGTTACCGGAATAAGGTTCTTGCCTCTCGCTGGTCAAGAATGAGCAGGTGAGGCATGCAGAGTTTTCCACATGAGCAAAGCTTTATTGAAGAGGCTTGCAAGTGGTAACGAGGAGGGCCTAAGCAAGGCATACCCCCGTCTCACAGACCAAAAGACAGGCCTGGGTTTTTAAAAGTCCTTGGGTGGTAAAAGATTCATGTTTATTCACAGGCATAGGTGGGGACATGTTAACCACGGTGCCCATGCAGCAGGTTTCCAAGATGGTTCCTGTCCCGGAGGCCTCTGGGATTTGTAGCAGGACTTATGGGGTATCGCACCTGCACAGTCTCCCAGCTGCTGCTGCAGCCCCTCACTGCTCCTGGTGGAGGTCACACTGCGGTCACAGGTGGATGTTCTGCACATGTCCCGGGGGCTGGTTTTCTCCAGCTGCTTCTGAAAGACAACTTTAAAGAAGTTTGCGGGCTATTTTCTGATACCCTGTCCCATTGTTCTGGAGAATGGCTTTGTTTCTGCACCCTGGCCCGTTTCTTGTTATTTGTTTGCAGATTTGGGGGCCCCTCTGTTCCCTGTCTTACTAACTCCTTTGGTTCCACACCCAAACCCCTATTACCTCCCTGATAGTATAGCCTATCTCTCTTTTACTTGCTCTTCCTCTAACCACACCAGTCTCTTTGCTGTTCTTCAAACAGGCACCCTCCGATCTCAGGGCCTTTGCTCCCTGTCTTATTCCGGCAGTTCACGGTATATTCAATATTCTTTGCCAACACCGTAATTCAAAGGCATCAGTTCTTCTTTGGTCTCCCTTACTCATTGTCTCGCTTTCATATGCATGTGAAGTGATTGAAAATATCATGGCTTGGGTCAGGCATACCTTAGTCTGCAAAGTGACATTTTTGCTTTTTAACATTTTGAAGAGGCCTTTTGCAGCAGATTTGCCTGATGCAATATGTCATTTGATTTCTTGACTGCTGCTTCCATGGGCATTGATTGTGGATCCAAGTAAAATGAAATGCTTGACAACTTTAATCTTTTCCCCTCTTGTCATGATGTTGTTTATTGGTCTTGTGAGGATTTTTGTTTTTCTTTAAGTTGGGTTGTAATCTATACTGAAGGCTATAGTCTTTGATCTTTATCAGTAAGTGCTTCCAGTCCTCTTCACTTTCAGCAAGCAAGGTTGTGTCATTTGCAGGTTGTTGTTGAGTCTTCCTCCAATCCTAATGCCCTGTTCTTCTTCATATAGTCCAGCTTCTCAGATTATTTGCTCAGCATAAGGTTGAATAAGTGTGGTGAAAGAATACAACCCTGACATACACCTTTCCTGATCTTAGACCAGGCAGTATTCCTTTGTTCTGTTAGAACGACTGCTTCTTGGTCTATGCATAGGTTCCACAAACTGACAGAAAAATGGTAGGACAACTGGCATAGCTAAGTTGAATTTTCAGCTTAATGCTGAGATCAATTATTACTTACGTTGGGGGAAAGTTACTAAAACAAAATCTATTTCCAAACCCGAAAACCTCTCCACAAAACTAGAAGAGAAAGAAAAATTTTATTTTCGAACAAGCATTGAACCAGAATGTGCTGCAAGCAATCTGCTAAAGAGACTGCAAAGACTGAAAGAAATTTTAACCACTATGTAAGTAAGGTGGTATAATCAGTACATTCATATTTTTAAAGATAAGTGTTAATCTTCTAAACTTTCAGCCTGGAGAAAGGGCTGGGCCTTCTGAGTTCATGTTAATTTCCTTCCAGGAAAAACAGAAAGGTAGAGGAGAACTACCTGGAACTACATTTACATACTTTTTAGAAAGACAAATTATTTACAAGTTATCTAAAGTGAATTCTAAAGGAGTGGAGGAGGGGAGCTCTTTCCCCTGTTTTCACGGGGAGAGTTTACCAATTTAGTTTCCATTTGTACTTGTCCTTACGTTTAGAAGCATTTGAAGGTGTTCTAAGCACCTTCACCTAATCTAGCATTGCCAAACTGATACTTCCCAGAAAACGAACAACAGCAACAAAAAATCCCCCTTTCCTTTCATTTAACTATGTACTAAATGTGGGGAGCCAATGATGTTAATAGAATGAGGAATTTCCTAGCCTAAAATTATCTTTCTATTGTTGAAATTGTATTTTTTTCTTATGTAGAATAAAATGTTATTTTTAAAATCTCCAAAAATTTCATGCAGATATCTGTGAAAGTTGTTAAATTGGTTATCCTTAGTAATGATTCCTTTAATTGTGGTCTATGTGGTATTAAAGACTTGGTAAAAAAAAAAAAAAATTTTTTTTTTAATAACACTGTTTGCTCTATAGAGCAATTTAGTACATGTTTCATCAGTCCAAGTACCTAAAAGAATTTTTTGCTTTGATACTTTGCGTGGTTTTTTTTTTCCCCCCATCTTTTCACCCACAGGGATGTAGGGTCAATTATATCATTGATTCTTGTCAAAGAACAAAATCCCACACTATGTTAGGAGTGAAAGAAAAGGAGTTTTATTGAGGAATAATAAAGCTTGAGCTGGGCAGTGCTAAGTAAAAATACAAAGCACTCTATAGTTCAAGGGGACATAAGGGTCTATATACATAGAGAAAAAATAAAAGGTAGGGGGTTAATGGTTGATTATAGATAAGATCAACTTCAGCTTGAAGTCCTTTAAATGTACATGTTGGCAACTTAGCTAGGAGGGGGTGAGTTGCCACCTAGGTAAGTGGTGCCAGCCAATTTGGTTATATATGATTACAGTTATGAACATATTTTTCCCAGGAACAAATTACATCTTGACATATTTGTCCCATGAACAAATGGTTTACATTTTTACCTTTTGCTTCCTGGGAATGCACATTGGCACTGTCATTCTTAGGTATGACATGAGTGCCTCTGGTTTGAAACTTTTCTGTTTACATTCTGAAAAAAAACATTCTGAAGTAGTTCTTAAACCTTGGAGTTGTACCTAGGCTTTCAGGATTGAGGAATGGTGTCTGAATTAGTGTGAATGGATTCAAGAAACTCTGTCTTTTATACACAAACACACACACACACATAACACTTGGACTTTCTTCTGCTAATACAGGAATTAGCCTGAATTAAGGCATCAAATAAAAGATCAGGAAACTCAGGAAAATAGGTTTTCGAACCTTTAGAATGCAATGTGTTAATTGCTCAGAAAATGGATTCACTAAATGTAAGTTAGCCTAAAGCATGCTCTTTTTACAAACAAAACAAATCTATTGCCTTCGAGTCAATTCCAAATCATAGAGACTTTATCGGACAGAGTAGAACTGCCCCATAGATTTTTCAAGGAGCACTTGGTGAATTCAAACTATTGACTTTATGGTTAGCAGCCGTAGCACTTAACCACTACCCCACCAGGGTTTTCGTGCTCAATTTAGGGGTTGGTATATGTGGACTGCTGAGCGAGCAGACTTACATATAATTACTGTGTATGGCTTTCAACAAAAACCTTTAACAAAGAGCCTCAAGGTACTGTTGAGAAATATCCTCAGAACAGTGTATATTGGATGATAATACATGTAAGAGAATTTTAGAGGAACACAATAGTACAAAAGGCTGAAACTAACAATGGCATATTTAAGGAAAATTAAAGTTTTGCATTTAAATTAAAAGTAAACAAACAACATGTGCTGTAAAAGAAAAGTATACAGGAGGAGGTACCTGAATTCGTAGTAGATTATGTGAAAAAAATGAAGTTTTAATTGACTAGAGATTAATATAAATATCCCATCACAATGAAAGATACCATGTAGACCAAGAAAGGCAAAATAATTTTGATCTTCGGTGGTTATGATACATCTGAAGTATCGTGGTCAGTACTTAATGTCATATTTTAATAGAAACATATGCAAAAAATGGTGTCTCCAAAGGAAGTAAACTGATACGGTGAAAAGAATGGAGAACACTGAAATGTTTAGACTACAGAAGAGAACATGTACAGGAGAAATGCCAGTTTTATTAAAATATATGGAGCAGCATTAAATAGAGAGAAATTATATTTACTCTATATTGGTCAAGGAGGCACATGCAGAACCAGTAAGTACACATTTAAAAAGAGGCATTTGACTCAAGGTAGAGAAGGACTTTGAATTCATCAGAATTGTCATGGGAGAAATCATAAGAGGAAAAAGCCTCTTATCACTGGGAACATTCAACCAGAAATTAAATGCCCATATTTTTAATGCTGTTGAATAATGTATTATTGTACTGGGTAGAAGTTTGAACTATTTTATGTGCTGGATTCTTTGGGACTTTCCAAATATATTATTTTTAAATTTTCTAAAATAGTTTGACTAATGTTTCAATTCTCATATTTTGATATATAGTGCTCTAGGATAGTTTCCTTTACTTCTATTAAAAACCAAACTCACAGAAAATGAATGCAAATGGGAGTCAGCACACGTTCCAACTCTTTTAATGAAGAAAAAGAGTTTTTTTTTTTTCAGCTTGATATGGCCAATCAGTTTTACCATGACATTATGCAGAGACAAGTCATTTTCAAATAAATAATCAGTTTTTCTTTAATTAACATGCCCAATATGCCATAGTTTCAGTTTTCTGAACTGTTTTTATATGTTTGTAAAAGTTATTTATCTCTGCTTGGAAACATTCCCTCTCTTTTTTCCTTTCTCTCTCTCTCTCTCTTTTAACTTATATGCCCACTTCCTTTAACTTCCCTTATTCTTAGAGAATCAAACCTACTCTCAATATCACAGTCCTAATTTCTCACACAGGCTTATTTCCTGGAGCTAATTTATGGCCTAGTCCCTATTTCTGGCCATATGTGCATCCCCTTTGTGTCCACTTACTCATCCTTCTATCGACCCTCTCATCTTTACCTCAGTATATCCAGTGAACCATAAGAAACACTTCCCTTTTTCCTCAAGACTTGAAGCTTACCTTCTTTATTTTTCCCAGAGTATTTGAAATTCGGGAAACCCTGGTGGCATAGTGCTTAGGTGCTATGGCTACTAACCAAACGCTCAGCAGTTGAAATCCACCAGGTGCTCCATGGAAACTCTATGAGGCAGTTCTATTCTGTCCTATAGGGTCTCTATGAGTTGTCAGTGATTCCGCAGCAACAGGTTTGGTTTTTTTTTTTTTTTTTTTTTTGCTTATTTGAAATCTGACATTAGATTTTGAAAATACATGCGTTCATTTATATGTTCTGGGTACAACATTTGAGTACCCTAGACATTTGGAAAATGGAAACATGTTAATGAGTAAATAACACGGGTAGTTTAAAACTAACCTTTGACTCTGATTAAAGCATTTTGCAATACTTTTTCATTCATTCAAAAAAATATTTATTGTCCACCTGCTTTTTCCTAATGACAAGTCTATGGGGTTGCTATGAGTCAGAATCAACTCGATGGCAATGGGTCCGGTTTTTTTGTTTCTTAGTCTAAATGAAGCAGAAAAAGTCTCTGCTTTCACGGCTCTTAACTTTCTCATGGGAAAGCAGTAAGTAGGCAAATAAATAATACATTTCATACTAGTGATTAGAACTTCAAAGAAAAGTGAAGTAGAGTAAGAGAGTAGAGAATGTTAGCATGGCAGTTGCTATACCATTTTCTATAGATAGTGCTTGAGAAGAAACAGGAGTGAAATTGGGGGATGAGTCAAAATATCTGAGGGAAGAGCTTTTTAGGAGGAAGAAAGGGCAATTGGAAAGGCCCTGAGATGGGAACATGCTTGGCACAATTGGGGGACCGGTGAGAAGGCCCTAGTGACTACTGAGTGAGCAAGGCATACGCTACAGTGAGGAGTTGAGATCAGAGGCAAGGGGCAGAAAATGTAAGTCCTTTTAGGCCATGGGAAGCAGTTTTTTTTTTTAATTCTAAGAGCTGAGAAGTTATAGATTTTTGAGTGGAGGGGCACATGATCTGTTTATATTATTCTACTACTGCCATATGCCAGAAGAATGGCAGAGGGCCAAAGTGGAAGGAAGCAGCTATACGCAGTTTTCAAGCCAGAAATTATGGTAGCTTGGGCTAGAGTGGTGGTTAATGGTAGAGGTGGCAAGAAATGCTAGGGTTTAGGATATACTGTATTTTAAAGAATTATTTCTCACATAACCTATAAGATTTAACAAAAGTGTATGTTTTGCTACAGAAAAACTGGAATTTGGGCTCTGTGAATTTGTTTTCCTAAGCCTCTTCTTATTTGTAATTACAAACATGAGGGAAAACTTAGAAGGGCATACAATATTTTGCAAGTAAGTGTTTCTGCACTAGGGCTGAGAACAGTTGTTAGTCATCAATTCAGATTTTCTCTGCCTCTTTGTCTTTACTGTATTAGAAAAATAGAAAATAGACTCTTTAACCCCAAAGAAATTGCAAAGGCAGACATAGTTATAAAGGCGTGTGTATGTGGTTTTTGCTTGTGTTCATATAAGCCACTTTTATCTTTGTTCTTCCCAGGGAAGACACATAAATAATCATTTGCATTAGTCATACTGTAGGATAAGTAAAATGCCTGACTTTGGAGACACATGCATTTTCTGAAAATGTAAGCACTTTAGCATTGTCAAAGAAGAAAATCCCACACTCTATTAGGAGTGAAAGAAAGAGAGTTTTATTGAGGAATAATATAGCTTGAGCTGGCCAGTGCTAAGTAAAAATACAAAGCACTTTGCCATTCAAGTAGAAAGAGAGGTCTATATTCACAGAGAAGAAAGAAAAGGTAGGGGGTTAATGATTGATTATAGATAAGATCAGCTTCAACTTAAAGTCCTTTGAAATGTAAAGGTTGGCTACTTGGCTATGAGAGAGTAAGTCACCACCTAGGTGAGTGGTGCCAGCCAGTGTGGTTATACATGATTGCAGTCATGAACACATTTTTTCCCAGAACAAATTGTTTACATCTTCACACATTCTTCCCATGAACAAATGGTTTACATCCTGACCTTTTGCTTCCTGGGAATGCATGTTGGCCCTATCATTCTTATGTCTGATATGACTACCTCAAGTTTGAAATTTCGCTTTACATTTCCCCCTTTTGATAAAGCCTCCGCTAGGGGGCACTGATCACCCACAACAGAGTAGCGTTTCTTCTGCAAGGACTTTGTTTTCCTGAGGAGCTTTGGTTAATAAAAATTATTTTCTTCACCTTGCCTAGCTAATAGGCCTCATCTTCAGGTTGATTAGGTTTCATGTAGAACACCTTAATGGACAAGGCCGTATTTGAGGAACATTTCTCAGTCAGGACAGAATGATAGCGGTCAAGATGAAACATACACAGGGAGATAAAAAGGAGATGATTAAACAACACAATCATTGGTGAAGTCCTGCGAAGCCAGTTATGTGAAGGGTCAAAAGGTTTTGAAGTACAGAATTTCATGGATAAAATGCATTGAACTAAAGCCAAACAGCATTTTATAATTGCAATAATAAAAATGATGAGGAACATAAAAAGTCCAAAATAAAATGGCATTTTTTTTTTTTTTTTTATCAACCACCCCGAGAGGAAAACCAAATACTTATAATATCAGTTAATGAAGGAACAGGATACCCACCTGGAGCAACGGAGAGTGAACATCAAAGACACAAGGTAATTATGAGCCCAAGAGACAGAAAGGCCCACATAAACCAGAGAGTACATCAGCCTGAGACCAGAAGAACTAGATGGTGCCTGCCTACAACCAATGATTGCCTTGACAGGGAACACAACAGAGAATCCCTGAGGGAGCAGGACAGCAGTGGGGTGCAGACCTCAAAGTCTCATAAAAAGACCAGACTTAATGGTCTGACTGAGACTAGAAGGACCCCGGAGGTCATGGTCCCCAGACCTTCTGTTGGCCCAGGACAGGAACCATTCCCAAAGCCAACTCTTCAGACAGGGATTGGACTGGACTATGGGATAGGAAATGATACTGGTGAGGAGTGAGCTTCTTGGATCAAGAAAACGCATGAGACTATGAGGGCAGCTCCTGTCTGGATGGGAGATGAGAGGGCAGAGGGGGTCAGAAGCTGGCCAAATGGGCACAAAAATAGAAAGTGGAAAGAAGGAGTGTGCTGTCTCATTAGGGGGAGAGCAACTAGGAGTATATAGCAAGGTGTATATAAATTTTTGTATGAGAGACTGACTTGATTTGTAAACGTTCACTTAAAGCACAATAAAAACTTAAAAAAATAAAATAAAGTGTGGCTAGTTCAACTGAGGAGCTTACCTTTTTAAAACTCTAATTAAAATTTAAATTAAAAAACTGAAAAAAAAAAAGAAGGGACAGGATCATTAAGGCAAGATAATATACATTGTGTATGACCTTGGGTTACAGAGAGAATGTCAAGGCCATTCTATGTTGGAGTACTCTTTTCTCATCATAGCTATTTTGGTATTGATCTCTCGAGGCCCATGGGCAATGTCATTTAGGGTAGTTTATATATATTTGGAGCCCTGGTGGCACAGTGGTTAAGAACTACAGCTGCTAATCAACAGTTTAAATCAACCAGCTACTCCTTCGAAACCCTATGAGACAGTTCTACTGTGTCCTATAGGATTGCTATGAATCAGAGCTGACTTGATGGCAAAGTGCTTTTTTGTCTGGTTAATATTTCTACGTGTGCCATAACATCTTCAAGTCCTATCTGAGGTATGAATACTGTTATTAAATGATCAAGCCAAAGAAACACTGACCACGACGACCAAGCTTTTAACATGGGTACATTAGCTGATAGAGGAAGTTCAGTTAAAATAAGTCCTTGAGTCCATCGCAGTCCAATAGAGCATCTTCCATTCCAGTCTGGCAGGAACCAGGGCTTAAGGTTGGTTCCACATAGCCAAAAGGTGCCATTTAGGGCTACCCAATGGATACCTGAGTGCTGTAGCCAATTGGTGGTGAACCAATCACCAGTTTATAAGATTATAACTGATATACATTCAGACCTTGGAAGCCATCCCATAGATCTCATGAAGGCTGGGCTATTCATATGGGTATGGTTAGATGGTTCAGAGTAAAAAGGCCTCCTCAATTGGGGAATTAACTAGATGAATCTGTCACACAGTTGTTGATATGAAACTATAATATGAAGAGTACTGTTTGTGGGTCGGGAAAATCCTTTAGCTCGCCCTTCTTGAGTGACTTTATTTAGTCATTGTGTTAAGACTAAAGGTTAAGTTATGGTCTGGTTTTGTTGATATCTGAAAAAAGGCCATTTATCAATGGAGAATTTAGTAATAGTAATTTCCTGCAGTAATGAACTATTTCTCCATTGTTCTTGTATCCATAGATCAAGAGCAACCCAGTCAGATCCTTGTAGTGGAGAGACCCACCATGGAAGGCCAGGCTGTCTTGAGCTTGGGAGGATACCACATATCTAACAGTTAAACCTTTTAAAATGGGAGCATAAGCAGCTGTCCAATCTAGGAAACATTAGTAGAGGCATGACTGTAGCAAAGGTAAAAAGATAAAGAGGTGCATTTTCAGACCGGGCCCAAGGCCTTGGGTCAGCTATCTGCCTCGGATGTCATCTGCTTCTGGCTACAGGGACATTTAAATGTAACCTTTAATTCTCAATCGGGTTGGCTAGCCCAAAGAGGAGTCTTAGGCTTTTTTAACTGTGACAAATGGATCCAAAGTTTTATTCCCTCTAATTTGGCTGCACATGGATTGGTGAGGAGGATTAAGTATAGTCCCTTCCAACAAGTTTCTAATGAGTCTTCTACTTGATATCTCTTTCAACATACTTATTCTCCTTGGGTGAGGTTAGGCAGACTTGAGGAGTCTAGTTTTGTTCGTCAGAGGCTTCTCTAACCTGTGAAATATGTTCTTGAGAACATGGGATTAAAGACTGGCAATACTTCAATAATTCAGGTTGAATAATGTTAAGGTTGGTGCAGGCAACAAAAGAAAGGACCATGGGTCCTCTAGTAATTATAGGGGGTAAGTTTGTGAGATTCAAATGGTGTGGACCTCAGATTTAAAAGAACTAAGGAAAGGCCTTAGCTCAGGATAAATTTAAAGTTTCACAAAGCTTGACTATTTGGGTCTTTATTACTCCATTAGTTGTCTCTACTAGCCCAGAAGATTGAGGACGATAGGGACAATGTAGCCTTTGATAAATGGGAAAAACTTGACACAATTCGTGGATGACTTCACTGGTGAAATGAGCTCCCTGATCACCACAAAGAGTTTTTGGTGCTCCCCAGGTGGGTATGATGTTTTCAGGAAGTTTTTTTTTTGCTACAGAGGCTGCAGTGGCATGATGGCAGGGCAATGCTTCTACCCAATGTGAAAATCTAAAAATTATTACAAATACGTATTCATTACCATTTGAGGGTGGAAGCTGAACAAAACCTAGCTGCCATTCAAGCATAGGCCTGGAAGGTAAAGGGAATTGCCCAGGTAGGACTTTAAGGTGTTTTCTAAGATTGTAGTGAGGGCAAATAAGACAATGGGAAGCAACATGTTCAGCAGCCTCAAAAATGTTCCCCACCAATGTTTTTTAAGGTCTCAATCATTTTATTTCATTCCATGTGGGAACCTTCATGTAAGGCTCACATCATAGGAACATGCAGGAAATTGGGTAAGACAGTTTTCTTATTAGGCCTAGTCCACAGTATAGTGGCAGAATCTTGGTAAAAACTTACTTTTTCTATGCCTTAATTTCATCTGTTTGGGCTAATTGTTGGTGTTTAAAAGTTTTTATAAAGTTAATTCATGAAGGTTAGAGTTATCAATAGATAAATTTGAGGAATCTTTTTCTTTATCGTAAGTCCAGAAATAACTTAGGCAAGTTGTTTGGCTGCCATATGAGCGAGATTATTTCCCCTAATTTCTTCAGTTTGGGATGCTTGCTCGTTTTGGTGGGTGAGGTTGTATTTTTATCATAGCAATTTTGGAGGGAAGTAATACAGAATCTGAAAGTTTCACTACTAAAGCTCCATTTTTTATCACATTTCCAGAAGAAGATAAAAACCCTCTTTTTTTCCATAACATTTCCAAATCACGTACAATTCCAAAAAACATTGACTATCTGTAAAAATACTAACATATTTTCTAAAGCAATTCTAAAAGCTCCAGTGAGGGCAATTAATTAGATGTGATGAGCTGAAGTGGCTTCAGCGAGGGCCTGACTCTCAAGGACTTCAGTAGAAGTCATAACAGCATATCCAGCTTGACAGCAAGGGCTAGGAGAATTAGATTTTAAATAGGAATTATCTACAAACAAAACCAAATCAGGATTAGATAAAGGGATCTCTTTTAAGTCTTTCTGAGGGGCTACAGGTTGCTCAGTCAAGTCTAGACAATCATGTGTAGGATAATTGTTCCCATTAGTCTCAGGGAGAAGAGTAACTGGATTTAAACAGGCAATGGATTGTAGTCTAATGTTAGATGCACCCAGAAGGAGAGCGTCATAGGAGGTGAGCCTGCTGGCAGAAAACTGTTGTGTCAAGGCAGAATTAAGTAAGGCAGACACAGCATGGGACACATGTTGTTGTTGTTGGGTACCCTCCAGTTATTTATGACTCATAGCGACCCCACGTAC
The DNA here is from genome assembly GCF_024166365.1 of Elephas maximus indicus. Taxonomy (NCBI): domain Eukaryota; kingdom Metazoa; phylum Chordata; class Mammalia; order Proboscidea; family Elephantidae; genus Elephas; species Elephas maximus. The sequence goes on from NC_064822.1 coordinate 95,077,314, forward strand.
AGCAGAATGAAACACTGCCTGGTCCTGTGCCATTCTCACAATCACTGTTACGCTTGAGCCCATTGCTGCAGTCACTGTTGCAATTCATCTCATTGAGGGTCTTTCTCTTTTTCACTGACCCTCCACTTTACCAAGCATCATGTCCTTCTCCAGGGACTTCTTCCTCCTAAGAACATGTCCAAACTACATGAGTCAAAGTCTCATCATCCTTACTTCTAAGGAGCATTCTGGTTGTACTTCTTCCAAGACAGATCTGTTCGTTCTTTTGGCAGTCCATGGTACATTCAATGTTCTTCACCAACACCATAATTCAAAGCCATCAATTCTTCTATCTTCTTTATTCATCATCCAGCTTTCGCATGCATATGAGGTGATTGAAAGCACCGTGGCTTGGGTCAGGTGCACCTTAGTGACATCTTTGCTTTTTAACACTTGAAAGCAGTCTTTTGCAGCAGATTTGCCCAGTGCAATGCATTGATTTCTTGACTGCTGCTCCCATAGGCATTGGTTGTTAAGATCCTCCTCTGCTGTGGTCACCCTTTGGTGAGCATTCACCATTCACATGAGACACAAATATCTTCACTTCTTGGCCCTTTCAGAGAGTTCTGTCCGCATACCTCTTCCCCGTACCCCCTTGTCTCCAATTTTCCAATCATGTCCCTTCCAAGTCCCTGACCATCTGGCCGAACCATTGGTCATAGCCCATGAATCAGTATACGATTGCACACCTGGCCATTTCTCCTTCCAAGCAAAGTGAACAGCCAGATGCATTGCTCGAAGTTATGCCCATTGGGAGGATTTCCATTCACCACTGTCCTTCAGGGAGGTCCCAGAAAGGGGCTGTAGTGCTCCCGCTGTCCACTTTCAAGTAGTGCCTGTATATGGTGCAAAAAAAAAAAAAAAAATCTGTAAACCAGGAATGAGTTTTCTCTTTCTCAGTCAACTGATCATAAGGAACTCCCCATGAGGCCATAGATGCAGACTGGGAGATGGAAAGTAATATGACAGGAGTGGAGAGCATGGGCATTTGGGTTACTTCCTCATGCAACTTATTTGTGCCTTAAGGCCCTACTCAGGCCCAATCTCATATACACCACTTCCATTTAATGATGAAGTGCTGCTGTGTATGTCTAACTTTATGACTCTGAGGGTCACACAGCACCAAGTTCATGATGGGCAGCTCAGACCACATGGTGACTTGGTGTCCCATAGTTAAGTGTAAAGTCTCTACTAAGGCCCAGTAACAAACCAAAAGCTGTTTCTCAAAAGGGCAGTAGTTATCTGCAGAGGATGGGAGGGCTTTGCTCCAAAATCCTAAGGGTCTGCACTGTGATTCACCAACAGGGGCCTGCCAAAGTAATGAAACTATATCTGAATCAGCAGCTGCAAATGGAGCCAACACCTGGTTAAGTTTTCGATAATCCACTATCATTCTCCAAGATCCATCTGTTTTTTGCACAGGCCAAATAGCCAAGTTGAATGGCAATGTGGTGGGAATCACTACCCCTGCATTCTTCAAGTCATTGATGGTGGAAGTAATCTCTGAAATCATTCCAGGAATGTGATATTTCTTTTGGTTTACTATTTTCCTGGGTAGGTGCAGTTCTAATGGCTTCTACTTGACTTTTCTACCATAACAGCCTTTACTCCATTTGTCAAGGATCCAGTGTGGGGGTTCTGCCAGATGCTGAGTATATCTATTCCAATTATGATTTTTGGAACTGTGGAAATCACTACAGGATGGGTTCGGGGACCCACTGGACCTACTGTGAGAAGGACGTGAGTTAAGACTCTATTAATAACCTGACCTCCATATACCACCACTCTGACTGGTGTGCCACAGTGAAGTTCTGGGTCTCCTGAAGTTTAGTGTCATTTCAGAGCCAGTATCCAATAATCCCCCAAAAGTCTGATTATTTCCTTTTCCCCAAAGAGCAGCCACTTCCATAAAAGGCTATAGATCACTTTGGGGAAGGGTGGGAGAAAGAATAACAGCATAAATTTTGGGCAGAGCATTGGAGTCCTTCCTGAAGGAGACCCTGCCTCCCCTTCATTCAAGGGGTTGTGGGTCTTTAAAAGTTCACTCAAGTCTAGGAATTGATTGAGGAGTTGTGACTGTCTATTCTGGCAATTCTAGTTAGACTGCTGTTAACTTGACCTAGAATGCATCCGTTTGTACAAACCAAGTAAATATTTACTAGATTTTCTAAAAATTTCACTCCTAAGGACACCATGACTAAGTAGTCATACTAGTCAGACTATTCTGATTACTGCTTTGACTCTGCTGTCCGTTACTGTAACTGCATTCACCTTGTCTGTTTCGACTGATTACTGCAATTTGGCCCCTACTACCATGGGGTCCAATCAACGCCATTGTAGTTAGGTGTCTTAATTCAGTTAGGGCAGTTCCCACTGCCAAATCTGACTTACATAAAGTATCAATCACAGCCGACTTCAAGGATTCCTGGGTTCCCTTCACAAATTTGTTCCTCACAGTTGTAGTAAACGTATGTTCTCTGGGCACTCCATGTGTGGATCTGTGTGTCTAACCTGATAAGTCCACTCTAGCATGCCAATTTTCCTAAGTCTTTAGATACCTTCTTCTACAGTATACCAAGTCAGGTCTGGCACTTCAACTTGATTTAGTTGCATAATCCATGCTTCAGCGACCAAACCAACTAAACTATTAGATCATTTCCTAACTTCTGCATAATCCTGCTTCAGCAACCCAACCAAATAAACTATTAGATCATTTCTTAACTTCTGAGCCGAAACATTGAATGAAGTGTTTGTGCTTAGTGGACCCATATCAATAAACTCAGGCTGATCCATGTTTATGTTCCTTGCACATTTATCCCACACCCTGAATAGCCATTCCCATACATATTCCCCAGGTTTCTGTTTATACATATTAGAAAAGTCAAGCAGTTTTTTGAAGTGCAGCATACCTCCTCCTGGGTCATGCTATGTACTTCACCTTGTAGGGCTCACTGGGACTTAAGTCTAGTTAAGGGTCTAGAAACCAAAATTGGTAGTGGGGAAGTGTTTTGAGAACTTTCAGCATTGTCTTATAAAGCACCTGCGTAAGGCAATGTCCCAGGCAATGACTCAGACAAGGGATTTTTAGATAAGGGCTCTCATTACATGGGAGTGGGGAGGATAATGGTTTTACTGGGGAGGGTAATTTAGCAGACAAACATGGAGTAATCTATTCAGATGAAGTGAGAGGGCTGGTTCTGTTGGCAGAGTGATTCAATAGAATTTAGGGGCTCAGTGTCTGCAACTTCCTGATTATCTGCCCATATGTCCGCATCCCAAGTTTGAGGATCCCGTCTCTTTTCAATCAGTGCCCTCACTTTAACTTCAGACAACTTTTGAGGTTGGCAATTGAGTTGGCATTGTAATTCCACCACTCTAAGATTCTGGGTTTGGTTTTTGGCAATATCAGCTCTGTTACTACAAGACATAAAGCTTTTTTTCAAAGTACAAGTAGAAAGTTTGAGGTCATTTATGTGGCACTTGAGCTTTGACTCTGAAGCCCTGGGTTCATCTCTTACATGTACCAGTTGTCTAGCAAAAGTAGGACCAACCAACCAGCTTCCTTATACTTTTCATTCTGATAAAATTGTAGACAAAGTATCACACACATGATCACCCAGAGCCTCACCTTTCACCAGTACCTGATCTATTGGTGGTGATATTTTGTGTGTTTCTATTGTCACCTCACGCCATGGATTAGCAGTGCCCTCCTTACTACCAGAAGCAGAGTTATCAACATCTTTAAGACTAACCAGACTTGAGAACTAATTTAGAAACTCATAACAATTTTGTTTCTCTAGAACTACTCTTGGTACCAAATGTCTTAGGCTGGGTTCTCTAGAGAACTCAGTCTAAGACAATCAGTAAGAGCTTCAAGTCCTCTTCATTTTCAGCAAGCATATGTGCAGCACATAAACATCTAAAAAGTTTCCCAACACCACATCTGCTGTAGTTTCCACTAGTTTGGCAGTAGCAGCCAGAGCCCTGAGAGAGGGGGGCTATACCCTAGCTACAGAATCAAAATTCAAAAACAAAACAAAACAAAAACCTGTTGCCATGGATTCAATTCCCTCCATAGGGTTTCCAAGTGGCAGCTGGTGGAAATGAACTTCTGACCTTTTGGTTTGCAGTCCAGTTCTTAACCACTGCACCATCAGGGCTCCTCAGCTGTAGGCTATAATAGCCAACAGGCTTTTGTTGTCCTCCATATTTCTGAGTTAGTACACCTAAAGCATTTCTAGATACTTCATGTAGCAATAAGGAACAATCTAGTGGTGTCATGGATTGAATTATGTCCCCCCAAAATGTGTGTATCAACTTAGTTAGGCCATGATTCCCAGTATTGTGTGGTTATCCTCCATTTTGTGATTGTAATTTTATGTTAAGAGGATTAGGGTGGGATTGTAACACCACTCTTACTCAGGTCACCACCCTGAGCCAATGTAAACGGAGTTTCCCTGGGATGTGGCCTGCACCACCTTGTATCTCTCAAGAGATAAAAGGAAAGGGAAGCAAGCAGAGAGTTGAGGACCTCATACCACCAAAAAAGCAGCACAGGGAGCAGAGCACATCCTTTGGTCATGGGGTTCCTGCACCTGAGGAGCTCCTCAACCAGGGAAAGATTGAGCACAAGGACCTTCCTTCAGAGCCGATAGAGAGAAAAAGCCTTTCCCTGGAGCCGACACCTTGAATTTAGACTTGTAACCTACTAGATTGTGAGAAAATAAATTTCTCTTTGTTGAAGCCATCTATTTGTGGTATTTCTGTTATGGATGCACTAGATGACTAAGACAAGTGGTAATTAGTAAAACCTACAGCAGACGTGTTCATTAAAGCCCTTTTAGTTGAACTATGGCTTCTCAATCTTCTGGTGCAATTTGGAATGAATCCAGCTCAGGGGCTTTTAAATATTTGTATAAAGGTTGAGCCAACAAAGAAAAAATGGGAAATCCAGGTGTAACAATTACTGCAGTCCTAGAAATTCCAGTAGCTGCTTCTTTGTTTCAGGTATAGGAAAGACAAGAATAGCTTCTTTCTGTTTAGGATCAGTAGAGATGCCTGCTGCAGAAATTAGGTGGCCAAAGTATTTAACAGAAGGCTGAGATAATTGTAATTTTTCTTTGGAAATCTTTATGTTCACCAGCAGCCAGATATTTTAATACAGGTACATTGCTGTCAAGGCAGTCTTACTGGGAGGTTGAGCAAACTAGCAAATCATCAACGTATTGCAGCAATATGGATTTATTTGTAAATTGTAAAGGCTGCAAATCTGCATGCAGAATCTGAGAAAAATAGGTCTCAGATTCAGTAAATTCTTGGAGCATTACAGTTAAGGTAAATTGTTGATTTTCCCAGGTAAAAGCAAACAAATATTAACTTTCAGAATGCACAGGAATATTGAAAAGGTGCTGCAAAGATTCACAACCATAAAATGACTTGCCTCTGATGGGACATTGGAAAGTAATAAATGAGGATTAGGGACTTCAGTGAATCTAGGAATAACATTACGGTTGTTTGATGCACAATCTTGAACAAATTTCTAGCTGCTATCATCTGGTTTTTGAACTGTAGGAACAGGAGTTTTGCAAGGGCTGGTACCAAAACCAAAAAAAACCCAGTGCCGTCAAGTCGATTCTGACTTATAGTGACCCTATAGGACAGAGTAGAACTGCCTCATAGAGTTTCCTAGGAGCACCTCGTGGATTCGAACTGCTGACCCTTTGATTAGCAGCCATAGCACTTAACCACTAAGCCACCAGGGTTTCCAAGGGCTGGTACAAGGATAATTAAATTTTTAGAAAGAAAATCTTGTATAATGGTAGCTAGATCTTCTTTTGCTTCTCATCTGAAGGGAAAAGAGAATTTTTGGCAGAGATTTAGTTAAATCGATTCAAATTTTAACTAAGCTCAAATACAAAACTTGACCTACATCTGTGGTAAGATTTCAGGTACTAGAAAAAGATATCAGAAGGGAGAGGACTAGGCTTAGTTGAATTTTGGAGAGGCATAACAAGCGACTGCATATGACAAATGACTTCTTCTTCAATATTGTCTAATTCAGAGCCTGCCTCTGTTGGCTTAGGGATATCAGGAAGACTCAATAATTTTTCCCTATATTCATTAAATTGCTAATGGAAATTCCATTTGGATAAAAGATCTCTTTCCAATAGACTGACAGGTGTATAGAATTGAGGTTTTAATACAATGGGGCAGGTGCTTTTGTAAACAGGTGGGGGTTAATAGCAGACAGGATGGATTTAGTGTCAGTTAAAAAACTGGTGAGACTTCCAGCCAACATGGCACCATAGACGGAAGCACCACATTGTCCTTCCACAGCAAAGATCTAAAAAACTAAGTTAGACAGAGACAAACATCATTCCTGGAACCCAAAGTGTCCAATGAACAGATAAAGAACTCAGCCAAACACCAAATGGAATAAGAAACTGACAGAGAACAGAGAGCTAGGAGCGGTACATGTGGAGGTTCCTCATCAGCTAACACAGCTGGTATTTGCCATCTTGGACTCCTGCCAGAGATCAGCTGACAGAGAGCACAGGAAAGCAGCTTCACGGAGCTCCCACGAGGAGACAGAGCACCCGGTAACCAGCAATACATGCTTTTCCACCCCCATCCTCTCCCCGCTGCATACCTACAAGCTTCTTGGTTGGCTGAAGTGGCTAAGCTGGCTGGGAAGTGCAGTGTCTGTGTCCCTTGGATTCCCCCAACCACATCGCAGATTGGTGGACAGGGAGTGTGACCCTGAATACTCCCCAGCATGTTTTTCTTATTTCAAAGTGGGCAACTGAGAGCTTGACATAATCAACAGATGATGAACCTGAAAGTTTTCTCCTTCCTCTGCTTGCCCCCTCCTTCACATACCTCTGTTAATGATTTTGTTTTGACCACATGTTAATGACTTTGTTCTTTGCTTTAAACTGATGCAAATAACCTTTTGTCCGGACTACCTGTGGCATACAACCCCCACAGGAAAATTGAAGCCCAGGTATCGGATATGTATATCTTTAGCCTAATAAAGCGATGTCTGGCAGGTATCTTTTGTCACTATCCTGTAACGAATGGCCCCTCTTGAGCATATCTCCGGCCAACTAACTACAAAGAAATTTCTAACCATTGTAAAATTCTATATAAGCTCTAATGTCAAAATTGCCCTTTGGGACTCCATAGAGACAGCCTGTGTTGCTGCCGGTCCAGTCCGGGTGATCTATGCATCTCCTGAATAAACTTTCTCACTCTTTCTGACTTCGAGTACATTTATTGGTTCGACTGCTCCAGGGCACCGACCCTATTCGGGTAACAGGAGTATGGGAAAGCAGCTTAAGGAAGTTCCCAGCCGGAGACAGAACACCCAGTAACAAGCAATATACACTTTCCTAACCCCAACTCTTCTTTCGCTACCCCTTTGGCCTCCTCTGCTTCTCATCAGCCACGGTCTCTTGGCCAGGAGGCAACCATTTCCACCCCAGGCTGCTGGGATTCACCCTGCCCACACTGGCCAAGTCCCTGAGCAGGGGTTGCTTCTTTCCATCTCTTTTGGCTTCTTCTGTGCCTGCCACCACCTCCCTCTCCTTTCTCTTGAACACCTAGCCCTGTGTGCCATCTTTGCTTCTTCTTGAAGGGCTGTGAACCCCCAATTGACTAAGGAACCACTCCCTTGGCCGAGGACACCGCAGTGGTGGGATCCCTGTGGCTTTTTTTTTTTTTTTTTTGCTTGTTTTGTTTTGTCTCATTGTTTTCTTTCTCTTTTCACCCTTGGGAGCGCCTTCAAGCCAGGCTGCACTTCACAGCTTAGGAGACATTCCTGTAATCTGCACAGCCATGTAGGCAGTGTCCCTGGTGGCATTTTTTTTTTTCTTCTCCCTTTTTCACTTTCTGTCTTTCTTCATTTCTCAGTTCTCATCTGTCTATACTTAACCTTCTTTTCCTGTCTCCCGAATACCTAGTGCTGTGTGACTTCTATTCCCCCTCTAGCCAGGCTATAATGCACAGCCTGGGAGACTTTCCCAGTGTTCATGGCTGCACCGATTGGACCCCTGGGGGCTTTTCTTTTCTTCTTCTTCTTTTTTTTTTTTTCCAAATTTTTATCTAGTAATTTTTTTTCCTTTTTATTTTTTTCCATTTTGCTTTTCTCCGTTTCTCATCTCTCCACTCCAGTAGCAAGCTCCCTTTGCACTCTTTTTTTCCCTTTGTTTTTGTGAACCTGCCTGGCTCTGATTCCTGGCCCTCCCTGTCAGCCCTAGTATGTGCCACAGACAAACCCATCCCAGCCTCTCCCTTTCAGCTGGACCGACCCTGCTGCACCATAGCTGAGTGACTGGCCCTGCCCATTGGACAAGGAGGTGAAAAGTATCATGATTACAGGTAAGCAAACAACAAAGAACACACAGCCCACCTGCTCAGACATAACCAAATACAAGGGAGTGGAGCTTGGATTTGAGTTTTTTTTTTTTTTTTTTTTTAACCTTAAATTATTCCTAAGAATTTGCAGAGGTGTAGAGCACAAAGCAGCTCAGCAGATACCATGCCCTTGTCTGGATGCCCCAGGTATCGTCAGAGATAATACACCTTTGAAATCCAGCTTCTAAAACCGAAAATATCAAAATAGAAAACCCCACACTCTGTTAGGAGTGAAAGAAAAAGAGTTTTATTGAGGAATAATACAGCTCCAGCTGGGCAGCCCTAAGTAAAAATACAAAGCACTATGTTATTCATGTGGAGAGAGGGTTCTATATACACAGAGAACAAAGAAAGTTAGGGGGTTAATGATTGGTTATAGATGAAAATCACCTTCAGCTTGAAGTCCTTTAAAATGTAAAGATCAGCCACTTAGCTAGGAGGGAGTGAGTTACCACCTAGGTGAGTGGCGCCAGCAGTCATGAACATAATTTTCCCAGGGATAAATTGTTTACATTTGTCACAGTCTTCCCATGAACAAATGGCTTGCATCCTAGTCTTTTGCTTCCTGAGAAAGAATGTTAGCCCCTGTCATTCTTATGTCCAACATGAGTGACTCCAGTTTAAAACTTTTCCAATTACAGCATATAAATGGAAAAGCATTAATAAAACAGCTACTTCATCACTACCATTAGTCTGCTATGATATTATATGTAATTACTTGGCAGCAAGTCAATGAACCTTCCTCCTTAGATTTTGGTAAAAATTGTATTTTGAATTCCTCAATAGAGTAAGTATATGGGATAAAAATTTTTGATCTAAGTTCCATAATGTAGTTGAGCATTGATATGCTCAAAAGAAAAAATACAGCTTAATTCTTCAAACACCTCTTTTTCCCTAATGTCCTTTCCGTTTAGGATGGATGGTTGGATGGACTACAGAGATGATAGCTGAGCCTGTTACAGCAGCATTGTCCCTCTGTCCCATATCCCCTATGCCCCACTGTCCCTATGTCTTTTGCATATCCAGTGGATAGGGAAAAGTTTGGAGTCTACCTGGAGAATCCACTATGGATTGACAATTTGACAGGTTTTTCCCCCATTCTCAGAGGGAAGTGGATATTTGTGTCGTCATAGTTTGGGAACCAATACAAAATTTCTGTATATGGGATTTTTAGAATAAAATGGGAAATTACTTGGCAACCTTTGGGAATAGTTTTAATAATAGAATAGTTTGTGCTTTCTTACTGGGTCGAATGCAGACTTTTTTTCTTTTTTTAAGTTTAGTTTAGTAAAAGAAGCAAGATTGCATTTGGCACAGCTTCTAGAATATACGGGAAATTTAGGAGGAGCTAGAGTTGCCTTCCTTTTCACTTCTGTTGAGACTGATGCCTGAGGCTTGATAGAATACAAATGTATACTACTCCATCTTGCAAGCAGGTTCATCCCATTTACTTAGGCACAATGTGTGTGCTATTGTGTTGATCTGATCTTTGCATAAACAATGAGAGCAGGAAAGTCAGCATAACAAAGGAGGAAAGAAAAAGCCTGGATTGCTCAATCAACTTGAGCACTGTTGGATGCAAGCTGTAGTGAATGAAGCAATGTGAAGTAATCTAGAAGATGGTGTACTTGGAGTCCAAATATCTGGATTCGAACCATAGCCCTGATGCTCATTAGATTTATGATCTTGGGCAAGCTTTTTCTCTTTTCTGAGTTTAGTTCCTCATTTGTAAAGATGAAGATAATGATTCCTTTCTTGCAGATTGGTGATGAAATCCTCCCTCACAAGGAACTTGGCACCTAGGGGCTGTTCCAAAAGGATTAGGTGAATCTTTGAACTCATTGTTCCCGTATTCAAGTTGTCTGACTTCTGCTATATTTTACTATCTTTGAAATTTGGCTTAACTATGTAACATAATGCCCCAAAGCAATTCCAATACAAGACAAATTTTAAAAAGAAGGGGTGTTAAGTGGGCTATTGATGTATTTTTTCAATCTTCTTTTCCTGGAAGTCTCTCCTAAAGATTGAGATGGTATATGTCTTGTTCTTCCGTTGGTTGGCTATACATTGAAAACACGTTTCATCTGATTTTTAAAAATTATCAGCATTTAATCTATTGACTTCCTCTACTACTTTTGTTCCTATTATTTGGTGTTTTTGATCCAGATATATTTGTTGCTCACTGTCAGTTATTTGGAGCCCTGGTTGCACAGTGGTTAAGAGCTCGGCTGCTAACCAGAAGCCACAGGCCACTCCTTGGAAATCCTATGGGGCAGTTCTACTGTGTCCTGTAGAGTTGCAATGAGTTAGAATTGACTTGACAGCAAAGGGTTTGGTTTCGTTTGATTTTGGTCAGGTACTTAGTAATGGTTTTTGTTCAGGTTTTAAAAATTTATTATCCAGATTACTTTTGAGGATCATAAAAATCATTTAGTGATTTTTCAAAATAAATGAAATATTATGAATAGAAGCAAATGCTAATTATAAAATTTAAGATGCCTTTTTAAATTCGAATTTGATATTTATAATTTCAAATAATTTATAGTTGAAATATTAAACTATATTTTCATTAGTATGGAATAAAAATTTATATTAAAAATAGATATTTTACTTCTATTTAAAGAGATTTTTTCTTATCCATGAACTTAAAAATTCTTGACCCAAAATTAATTCACCTCTTTTTTTTTTTGTCTCTCTTTCACCTAAAGTGGCTAACCAAGTTTTCTTTCCTGTTCCAAGGAGCAGTTCATAACAAAACCATTAAGCCGTGATTAAATGACAAAGACTCAGACTTCTTTAATTTAAATTCCTAGAGGTCTCAGGACTGCAGGTGGATGGAGGGGTGAATTTTCATGAAGTTACCATTTTAATGTTAACTCAAGTAGCCATTAAGTACTTCATCACCATAGAAACCTGTATTCTTTTAAGCAAAAGTTATTTAAGTCTCTGTGAATTCTCCATTCTGTGGAAGTAGGTTCCTCTTGTATGAAAAGGTTTCCCAATTTGTAAACTGTTTATTAAATCATACAGCCATCAAATATTGTGTTATTTTTTGAATTAATACATGATTATATATGATTGACTACTACCTGAAAGGTTGGTGGGTTGAACTTACCCAAAATGGCACTAAAGAAAGGTCTGGCAATTTGCTTCTGAAAGGACACAACCAGAAAACCCTATCGAGCAGAGTTCTATTCTGCAACACACAGGGTCTCTGTGAGTTGGAATCAATTCCACAATTTTTTTTTTTTCAGGGTTGGTGTAACCATCTCTCTAGGTTTCTGGGTGGTGCAAAGGGTTCACACTCTACTACTAACATAAACCCACCCAGCAGCTGCAGAAGAAAGCCCCAATGATCTGATTAAGATTACTGCCAAGAAAACCCTATGGAGCAGTTCTACTTTGTAACATTTAGGGTCTCCATGAGTCAAAATTGACTTGACGGCAACAGATTTAACCATCTTTCTACCTCTGTCTCCCAGTTGGAAATCTCTGTTTTAACCCTGACCATTTTCTGGATTTCTTTATATTAATCCATTTCTCAGCCACCAAGTGTGCATTTTTTTTTTTTTTTTCTTGGAAGGATACATAAGTGGTACACCTAATGAGACCTGCATTTCTAAAATTATTTTTCTTTGGTCTTTGCAAATAAGTGGAAAAGTAGATCTGTCTCCGAGAAAGAAGGCCAACATATGGGTCAGTAAAAGCTCGGGGTAGAATAAGAAAAGCTTTTATTAGCATTCTAGTTAAGACCAAAAGTAGCAACTTTAAGTCTTAAGACTTAAAAAGTATTTTCCATGCTATGACTTTTTATAGCTGTTTAAATAACTTCCAGAAAAATCTCAAGTGTAGTATGCTTACATAGGGAAAAGAAGAGGGAAGGGAAGGTATATAAACAAGTTTCTTGATCCACAGTAATCAAGTGATAGCAAAGAAAGTGGGTTCGTGGACAAAACTTTGTGCAGAGTAGAAAAAGGACTGAGGGATATTCTAGGTATCGGAATCGACTAGACGGCACTGGGTATCATCCCAGGAGATTATGTTCAGAACGAGATATCAAGATCATTCTATGGTAGTGTATAACCTAGCTCCTCAAATATTCCACCATTTCAGGAACAATTCCTAGGAGATTACAAAGTTATTAACACAGCTCCACACTTTCCCATCTGAAATTCAGTTTCCCAGAGGCATTCACTTTCAACTCTCTTGATTATTTTTTCTAGTATCTCCATAATTATAAATTGTTTATTCTACGAATGTTTGATTTTTCACATACCCATAACTGTTGCCATTAGTCCATTCTGACTCATAGTGACCCATTTTTCACATGGCTACCTACAAATCACATTATTGTTTACATGTCATCTTCTAAACATGAAAAACGAAGATTTAACTCCTGTGTTTCCTCCCTAACTTCCCACACTTTTCACCTTCCCCTTCTTCCAAAACAACCATTTAACCAAAACTTTTACAGAGTGCAGTCACGTAGTGCACTATGGTGACATTTTCTTTGTTGAATAACATTTTTCTCTTAGAATTAAAAAATATTTTATATATTTATAATACATATATATTTATATATAAATTTGTATGTAGTTTACTAAATTCTGTCTGAATTGATCACTTATTTTATCATAAAACTTTCTGATACAATGAATATGACTTCTCAATATATTAAAATTCACCAAGTGTCCCACTCCTTGGAATATATCCTAGAGAAATAAGGGCCTTTACACAAAGAGATATATGCACACCCATGTTTACTGCAGCACTGTTTACAATAGTAAAAAGATGGAAGCAACCAAGGTGCGTATCAACGGATAAATGGATAAATAAATTATGGTATATTCACACAATGGAATACTACGCATCGATAAAGAACAGTGATGAATCTGTGAAACATTTCATAACATGGAGGAATCTGGAAGGCATTATGCTGAGTGAAATTAGTCAGCTGCAAAAGGACGAATATTGTATAAGACCACTATCATAAAAACTCGAGAAATAGTTTAAACAGAGAAGAAAATATTCTTTGACGGTTATGGGGGGGTGGGGGGGTGGGAGAGGGGTATTCACTAATTAGATAGTAGATAAGAACTACTTTAGGTGATGGGAAAGACAACACACAATACAGGCGAGGTCAGCACAACTGGACTAAACCAAAAGCAAAGAAGTTCCCTGAATAAACTGAATGCTTTGAAGGCCAGCACAGCAGGGGTAGGGGTTTGGGGGCCATGGTTTCAGGGGACATCTAAGTCAGTTAGCATAGTAAAGTCTATTAAGAAAACATTCTGCATCCCACTTTGGAGAGTGGCATCTGGGGTCTTAAATGCTAGCAATCGGCCATCTAAGATGCAACAATTGGTCTCAACTCCCCTAGATCAAAGGAGAATGAAGAACACCAAAGACACAAGGTAATTATGAGCCCAAGAAACAGAAAGTGCCACATAAACCAGAGACTACATCACCCTGAGAAGAGCTAGATGGTGCCTGGCTACAAACGATGACTGCCCTGACAGGGAACACAATACAGAACCCCTGAGGAAGCAGAAGAGCAGTGGGATGCAGACCCCAAATTCTTGTAAAAATACCAGATTTAATGGTCTGACTGAGACTAGAAGGACCCTGGTGGTCATGGCCCCCAGACCTTCTGTTGGCCCAGGACAGGAACCATTCCAAAGCCAACTCTTCAGACAGGGATGTACTGGACAATAGGTTGGAGAGGGATGCTGGTGAGGAGTGAGCTTCTTGGATCAGGTGGACACTTGAGACTATGTTGGTATCTCCTGCCTGGAGGGGAGATGACAGGGTAGAGGAGGTTAGAAGCTGGCAACATGGACACAAAAAGAGTGAGTGGAGGGAGGGAGCGAGCTGGCTATCTCATTAGGGGGAGAGTAAATTGGGAGTATGTATCAAGGTGTATGTAAGCTTTTGTGTGAGAGAGTGACTTGATTTGTAAACTTTTGCTTAAAGCACAATTAAAAAAAAAAAACCTGTCTTGTAAAAAAAAATTTTTTTTTTTTACAATGCCTTGCATAGATATTTTCTTCACTGACCTGATGAAACCTTAAATATTCTTATTAGATGGTCAGCCCTATACAAATGCAAGTGTAAATAGAATATTTTTAGCTAACTGCTTACTGGAGTACACAACACCCTACACACCAATTTAGAGTTTGCCCCTGAGATCTCAAATGGGTGGGGGGGGAGCAATCCTTAGAGATTGCCCCTGGGTGCTTGTTACCCTTGGTCTGCCTCTGAGCAGCTGGGGGTTTGAACTGCTGACCTTGCAGTTAGCAGCTGAGTATTTTAAGCACCATGCCACCAGGGCTTCAAAACCAAAAAACCAAACTCATTGCCTTGGAGTCCATCCCAACTCATAATGACCCTCAAGGACAGAATAGAGCTACCCCATATGGTTTCTAAGGCTATAAATATATATATGTATGTATATATGTAAATATATATATAACTACCAATAGTTACATCTCCCGTGTAATTTCTTATTTGTGATTTCTGTCTTTTTTATTAATTTATTTAGCTAATTGTTGATTTTTTCAAAGAACTAGGATTTTGATACAATTTGATCTATGCTTTTTGTTCTGTAATAATTTCTGGTTTTATCTCTTTTCTTTGTTGTGCTATTTCAGCTTACTTTGTTTTCTATTAAGCTTTTTGAATTGGGAATTTATTTACTTTTTGTCTTTTTATTGATATAGAGCAAAGACTGGCAAACTTTCTTTGTAAATGGCCTATAAATAGTAAATATTTTAGATTTTGTGTGCCATATAGTCTCTTTTCTTCAATGTGCATCATTAAAATTTCACTTACATCTATTACTCTTTGAGCACGTTTGTAACCGAATGCCACTCAGGTTCTTGTACTGTCTTATTATACGATTGAAATAAGATGGACACTAATTGCAAGGGAAACAAAGTGGCAAGTTTATCTGCCCCACATACAAGGAGCAGCACAGGGTCTAGCAATCATAAGGCCACGTGCTCACCGTCTGAGGGGGCTGGGGAGCTTTTTGTTTCCAAGGGAGTCAGGGCTTGGGTTTAGTACCCGGAACTCTCGCCCTTAGCCCTCCCATGCCCATACTTGGAGATCCGGATATTAAATCACCTCCTGACGGATGTGTGTGTTGTGGGACCCCTCGCTTCTAAAATGGAATCGGGTGAAATCATGGGCTTGGAGATATCGTTGTTTCCGGTGACGGTCGGGTCCAGGGTCAGTTGAAGGATGTGATCTCTTCAATCTGTGCATGCTTCAAGGTGTAGCCTAGGCCAGTTCAATGGATGGAACCACTACCTGCTGTGACTTCCTGAAAAATGTTGCTCAAAACAAGCTAATGGTTAGCAAGACAAAGAAGGGGGCGGGGAGGGGGGGACGTGTTGATTGGGGTTTTCAACCCTTCCTCTTATAAAAAAAAAAAATTTTTTTTTTTTTTTTTATGTTCCTTTTAATCTTCAAAAGGGGATTGGGGTGGAGGTCTCATCTTCTGTAACTTCTTCATGCTGAAAAGTTAGGGGTCTTCGTGGAACCTGTGTGTTGCTTCTTCTGGGGTATTGGCTGGAATCCCTGAACTGCTACCATTTGGAAATGTAGCTTTTCAAGTCTGGAAGAAACAAACTTTATGAAACAATTAAAAATGCAAGGGCCAAATAGAAGAACAGCAAGGATCACGCAAATTGGGGGAACTAGGGGCCATAGCTGGAAACCCTGGTGGCGTAGTGGTTAAGTGCTACAGCTGCTAACAAAGAGGTGGCAGTTCAAATCCGCCAGGCGCTCCTTGAAAACTCTATGGGGCAGTTCTGTTCTATCCTATAGGGTCGCTATGAGTCGGAATCGACTCAACCGCAGTGGGTTTTTTTTTTTTTTTTTTTTTTTTAGGGGCCGTAACCAGCTAAACAACTGTGAAAACCACCCTCCGTTTAAGTCGCTGGTAATGCCAGGCAGATTGCTGGCAGATATGACGGTGGTTTGTACCCTTTTTAACCAAGTTGCTTATTCAAGAATGTGCTGAATATTGACCTCCACTTCGGCTGAGTTATTAATATACATACAGCAGGAGGTATTAGCCATGGCACACACTCCTCCTTCTTTACCGAGAAGGAAATCCAGCACCATACAGTTTTCAATGACCATGTTAAGGGGGGAATCTAGGGATTGTTGTTGAAGTTTGATGGAAGTTCCTGTTTCATTAGCAATGCGCTCTAGGGTGTGAGTGAGATTGGCCAGCATGAGCTCATGATTTAAAATGCCTGTTCAGGGCACGACCAGTTTGAATGACTTTATTGCCCAAAAGACAGTGTTATCTAAAATCCCGCATTTTTGATGGTGAGATTTTATTACCCACCCACTGCTGTTAAAGATGTTAAAGATGATTATGGGCAGTCATATGTGGGTTGGCACACACTGTCCATTTGTGAGGAAGGGTTTTAGACAATGGGTGGTTACAACTCGGAGGTCATCTCGCCTAGGGACATATAAGTGGGGAGGTGAGGATTGCCAACAAACGAAGATGTATCCAGGCGGAGCACATGTTCGATGAGTATTTAGGGTTGTGTCTGTTTGGTTATACCAGGAATCAGTACCTACACACCCTGGTAGGAGGCCTGGGGGTCTCCAAGTTGTTCTTAGTTGACATGCAGGCTCCGAGAGTTTCTGGAGGGTCTTATTAGCATAAGCCTGAGGCAGCTGGGCTCAGGTCCTGGGATATTGAGGTACTAAGGCCCAAGGACAAGGCCCTTGTATTTGGAGCCATTTCTACAAACATTTCTACTGTCCTTAAGACAAGCATGAGTTGTATTTGGGGAACAAGATTTAGACCTTCAGTCAGATGCCTGTTCCCAGGTTTTATCAGTAAAGGTGAAGGGATCAGTAAGCTGTGAAAGCTTACTGGTTTCCCTGGGTGTAGTTATAAAAGTCAGTCACATTAAAACAAGGATATTGTTGTGGTATGTTAAGGTGGGTCGTGATGAAAATTGGGGTAAGGGTATATATTAAGGCCCTCTCTCCTTGGATTACTTGGGCTACATTTGACAAATTGGTTACCGGGAGAGCAGTAGGTAGGCCACGCCCCTCACTCTAGGGATGTTGACAAACCCAACAATTTTTGAGATCACCCCCAGCGTCAGCAGCCTGAAAAATTTGAATAACAGTATTTTCAACCCCATGGGGAAACTAGGGTTTTGAGTCAGGTATCAGGGGAGGCATCAACAAGTCTCCTATTCCAGGCCAAGACAAAGGTGAAAGTTAGGCTGACATGATACCCTTAAGAGTGGTGGAGGCGATTAAAAATAACTATCAAACATTATACGGAAGGTTGATAGGAGTGTTTAAAATAGAGCATCTCAGCAAAAACCTGTTACTTATCTCTTAAGGGTTATTTCTCTTGAACAGTCATCCGAGGTCTCCTGTCTGTTCTGCTTTCCCGAGAGGGTCACAGCAAACTGTCTGTGTCTCTAGAAGTCTCAGCAACAGATGGTGCCTTCCTTATCTGGGTGTGATGGACCCAACGCCTCACTCCGTCTAGTTTTACAGAAGAGCAGGTGGTTAATAAAACAAGATAGGTTCCCCCCCACATTTCCTTTAGGCCACGATCTGCCTCCCAGTGTTTAAGGAGAACCCAGTTACCCAGTTAGAAAGAATGCAGAGGGATATCAGAAGGAAAGGACAGAGCTTCTTCAGAGTGTTGAGTTATTTGATGACTGAGCTGTTTGCAAAGCTTGTAGGTAAGCTCAGATCAAGGCCTTTTGTTCTAAGTGAGGGTCCCAACCCGCCCGCCTTAGGAACGGCCTCCCATATAACATTTCAAAAGGGCTTAATTTAAGCCTGCTTCTAGGAGCAACCCTTATCCTCAAGAGAGTCAGTGGCAGGGTCTTTACCCAAGGTAGGTGGGTTTCTTGACACAGTTTGACAATAGTCTTTTTTAAGGTGTGGTTCATCTTTTCTACTTTTCCTGAGGATTGGGGCCTTGAAGCAACATGTAATTTCCACGTAACTCCCAATGCAGAGGAGATGGAGTGTGTTATTTCAGCCACGAAGGCCGGAGCATTGTCTAATTAGTTGGAGGCCAGGAGCCCAAACTTTGTTCTAACAAGGCTTTTGTCACCTCTGCAGCTTTCTCTGTCTTGCAAGGGAAAGCTTCAACCCAATTTGTAAAGGTATCTACCAAGACTAGTAGGTATCTCAGGCCTCTGGAGGCAGGGGGCATGACTCTAAAGTCTACCTGCCAGCCTTTTCCTGGGTATTGTCCTCTATATTGTGTTCCTTGAATGGGGGGTAGCCCTGTGTATCGCGGGTTGTTCCAGACACAAATTTCAAATCTGCAAACTATTACTCAGATGACATGGGTCATCCGAGGTCCTGCTATTACGGGTCTAGCCCAGTTTTCAGTGGCCTCTACTCCCCAATGGGTACCCTCATGGAGAGTTTTGAGGATCATCCACAATTGTCCCTCAGGTATATATACCTTGCCCTCAGGATTTTTATACCAGTGTCCTTTCTTTTCAGTGAACCCCCACTCTTCCATCCTTTTTTTATCTTCGAAGGTATAAACGGGCTGAAGGTCCCTTAGGGGGTCCATGGGAAAAAGGGGACATGCCTGGGTAGGCTCAGTTGAGGGCAAGCTTACCTGTTGTGCTGCTTGTTTGGCAGCTTGGTCAGCAAATTGGTTACCCTGGGCCTCTGGAGATGTCCCCTTCTGGTGTCCAGGGCAATACACAACTGCTACCTCAGTGGGCAGGAGTATAGCTTCCAACCATTCTCATATTTGTTGTCCATGTTTAATTTCTTTCTTGTTAGCTGTTAACATTCTGCTCTCTCACCATATGGCACCATGGGCGTGTACCACAGAGAAGGCATAACACGAGTCAGTCCAAACTGTGATCATCTTACCTGTGGCCAGGTGGAAGGCCCTGGTTAAGGCTATTATTTCTGCCTTTTGAGCCAACATCCCAGTGGGTAGGGGTTCAGCTTTGATCACCTCTGGAGTGGATTTGATGGTGACAACTGCGTACCCAACGTGTTGCATACCCGCCTTTACAAAGCTGCTGTCATCAGTGAACAGCTCTAGGTCTGGAGCCTCTAGGGGCTGGTCTTGCAGATCTGGATGACTTGAGAAGACCTCTTCTATTGCCTCGACACAATTATGTCATTGGTCCCCATCCAGTGATGGTGTGGGGAGGAGGGTGGCAGGGTTCAAGGTGATGCATACCTTCGGGATGATCAAGGGGTTGTCTAGTAAAATAGCCTGGTACCTTCCCATCCAACTGGTAGTTAACCAGAGTCGACGCTTTTGTCCTAGCAGGGTCAAAACTGAATGAGGGGTGTATAGTACCATCAGCTGTTGCATAGTCAATTTTTTGGCTTCCAGAATTAGATCATAAGTGGCTGCCACTGCCCTAAGGCAGGCCTTGGGCTACAGAGTCTATCTGTTTTGAAAAATACCCTACCGGTCTCTTCAGGGGCCCTAGCATTTGTGTGAGGGCCCCGAGAGCAACCCCTTGTCTCTCATGTACATAGGGCTCGAAAGGCTTGGTTAGATTTAGGAGGCTGAGGGCGGGGGCCCTCATGAGGTAGGCTTTTAGTTCTTGAAATGCCTGTTGGCACTGGGGTGTCCACATAAAAGGATCACTATCTGCTCCCTTTGTGGCCTCGTATAGGGGCTTTGTGATGAGCCCAAAATTAGGGATCCAAATTTGGCAGAACCCTGCCATCCCCCAAAACCCTCGGAGTTGGCGCTTTGTTGAGGGGATCTGAGTTTGGCAAATGGCCTCTTTACATTCTGGGAGGAGAGTTCTCTGTCCCTCCGTAAGGGAAAAGCCTAGGTATTGGACCTCTTGGTGAGTGACCTGGGACTTTTCTTTTGAGACTTTATATCCCAAGGCTGCCAGGTGATTCAGGGTTTTAATTGTATTTTCGTCTGAGGCCTCTTTATTGGTGCTGGCAATTGGCAGGTCGTCAACATATTGAAGAAGGACTCCCTCTCCAACTGTAACTTTTGGAGGTGTCTCCCTAGGATTTCCCCAAAAATAGTGGGGCTATTTTTGAACCCTTGGGGCAGTACTGTCCAACAATACTGGGATCTTCTCCCACTTTCATTCTCCCGCTCAAAAGCAAAGATTTATTGAGAATTTCTTTCAAGGGAGATGCAGTAGAAGTCATCTTTAAGTCTAAAACAGTAAACCACTTGCTGTCTCCCAGGAGTGCAGATAATAGGGTGTAAGGGTTGGGGACCATGATTTGGTTGATGGCTTTCAGATCTTATACAAACCAATACTCTCCAGTTGGTTTTTTCACTGGGAGAACTGGGGTATTGTAGGGAGATTGGCAAGGCTGGATTAATCCATGTTTCAGAAACTTGTCTACCACCTCCTGGAACCTGTCTTTTGCTTCTTGACTAAAGGGATACTGTCACAGGCGGGGGGTTGGAGCCCCTTTTTTGAGCTGGATTCTAACAGGTTGGGCAGAGACTGCCCATCCTGAGAGTCTGTCAGCCCACACACGGGGTCTACCAAGCCTTCCTAGTCTTTTTCTATGGAGAAGTTCTCATCATTGGGCCTTCGAGTATCAGTGGGGAATGCCTGTAAGGCCCATGCTTGTTCTGGGGATACACTTACCTCAACTGCTGGTGAGGTGAACGTGACCTGGACCTGTAATTTGGTTAGGATATCTTGCCCAAGCAGGGGGATAGGGCATTCTGGGATATACAGGAAGCTATGCAACAGTTGGTAGGCCCCTGCTTTGCAGGTGAGGGGTTTCAAGAAATTCTGTTTTTCTGGTTGCCCAGTGACTCCTACAACTTGAGTTGTTTTCTTAGATAGAGGGGCAGGGGCTTGGTTCAAGACTGCGTGGGTGGCAATGGTGTCCAGTAAGAACTCAGCTTTTTCTCCCCCTACTTGTGGGGTTACCAGGGGTTCTTTGGGGGAGATTTTAACTGACCCCTTAAGGGGGTCAGATGTATTCCCTGGGCCCTGTCACTGTGAACTTGGTCTTGACTTACTATCTGGCATTCCCCCTTCATATTCCCTTCATACCTTCTTCTCCAGGGTCATTCTCGTTGCCAGCGGCCCTCCCGTTTGCAATATGTGCACTGGTTTGGGCCCAAAGAGGGCAACCTCTCAGCATTCTGGGCTTCTCAGCTCTCTCTCTTGGCATTGGGAAACTTGAGTCTGGCCTGTAGGTGCTGGTTGAGTCAGGTCCACTCAGGAGGGTGGCCTGTCATCTCATTTTTCAATCTTTTTGTTCAGTGTCCTGGTCCCTGTTGTTAAAAACTCGAAAAGCAGTTTCTATCAACTGAGGTATTGGTATACCAGGCCCCCCCCCCCCACCTTTTGGAGCTTTTTCTTGATGTCTGGAGTGCTCTGACCAATGAAGACCATGTTAATCATCTGCTGATTCTCTTGCACTTCTGGGGTCAGGTCCATGTGTTATCGAAAGGCCTGAAACATTCTTTCAAGAAACTCAGAAGGATTTTCTTTAGGTTTCTGTACTACTTCATATATTTTAGAGAGGTTTTTTTGTATTGGGGCCCCCTCTTTTAGACCTGTTAGTAGATAGTGTCGGTAGTGCCTCAGCCTGTTCTGTCCTAGTTCTTGATTGGGATCCCAGTTGGGGTCCTGTCCTGGTACAGCTAAAGATGCCTCTTGTTTAACTGGGTACTGTAGGTTCTCAATATGTTTTTGCTCTGCCTGTTGCCTGGCTTTTTCTAGTATCGTTTTGTTTTCTTCTGCTGTGAGGAGGACCGCCATTAGAGCTTGGCAATTTGCCCAGGTGGGCTGGTGGGTGTTGAAAATGGAGGAGAACATATCATGCATTTTTAGGGGGTCCTCCCTATGCGTGGGTAAATTGTTTTCCAATTAAATAGGTGTGAGGTGTTAAAAGGTATGTGGATGAGAATATATCCCCGTGGTTGACTGTCCGTAGTTCTCCCGAATGGAGCTTGTCTTAATGGGAATTGGTCTCCACTGGTTGAGGATACAGGTGGCTCCTGGCCAAAAGACAGCCCACTACAGGTGTGGGAAGGGGAGGCCGTCCCTACTGCTGGGCTTGTTTCCCTTTGCACACTTCCTCCTGTGGCCTGAGCCCCACTCCCTGACACTCCAGTCCCTGGTCCTGGATCGGCGGTGGCCATTTGGGGGATCTGGGGATCTGGGGAGGGGCCAAGGAACCAAGAATGGGATCCTCTTCCATTTGTGTAAGGACGGGGGAGCCCTGCTTTTCTTTAGGCTTTTGCCTTTCTCCCTTTTGAACCATTATTTTACGCTGTTTTTGTAGACCCTTGTTACTATAGAGGGCCATAAAGGTCTGTTCAATAGGGAATTTCATCTCACTTTTCTTCTCTTTTACAAAATAGATCTAGCTGTAAAATGGTGCTGTAAGCTATAGAACCATCAGTTGGCCATTCTTGTTGGTCCTGTAGTTGGTACTGGGGCCAAGCTACATTACAAAAGAAAATTAATTTCTTTTTCTTCATTCCCTAAGATTTGAGAAAAAAACTCAATGCTTTAAGACACGTCCTAGAGGGAGTCACAAGGTATTGAACTTTTATTCCCCATTTAGATATTTACCACTACTAGGTTTCTGTCTCTTATATTCAATTAGGGGTCAGACACCACAGCCCCTAACCCAGACGAGGTTGGATTTCTTTCTTTTTTTTTTTTTTTAAGAAAAAAAGACTTTAAGGCTACGGAGGGACTCTCAAGCTTGTCTTCTTGGGCTATTCCCAAACCGAGACCTACATCTACAACCCACAGTCAGAGTTGGTAATTCTTGTGATTACAGTTTCCCAGGGGTGAAAAACCACCCTTTTCCAAGTGGAGAGGAAAGACAGAGGAAATAAAAGACAGAGAGCAAAAAGAGCGCAAAGTGGATGTTGTTGTTGTTGTTAGGTGCTGTCAAGTCAGTTCCGACTCATAGTGACCCTATGCACAACAGAACGAAACACTGCCCAGTCCTGAGCCATCCTTACAATCGTTGTTATGCTTGAGCTCATTGTTGCAGCCACTGTTATCAGTCCACCTCATTGAGGGTCTTCCTCTTTTCCGCTAACCCTGGACTGTGCCAAGCATGATGTCCTTCTCCAGGGACTGATCCCTCCTGACAACATGTCCAAAGTATGTAAGATGCAGTCTCGCCATCCTTGCTTCTAAGGAGCATTCTGGTTGTACTCCTTCCAAGACAGATTTGTTCGTTCTTTTGGCAGTCCATGGTATATTCGATATTTTTCGCCAACACCACAATTCAAAGGCATCAATTCTTCTTCGGTCTTCCTTATTCATTGTCCAGCTTTCACATGCACATGATGCGATTGAAAATACCATGGCTTGGGTCAGGCGCACCTTAGTCTTCAGGGTGACATCTTTGCTCTTCAACACTTTAAAGAGGTCCTCTGCAGCAGATTTAACCAATGCAATGTGTCTTTTGATTTCTTGACTGCTGCTTCCACGGCTGTTGATTGTGGATCCAAGTAAAATGAAATCCTTGACAACTTCAATCTTTTCTCCGTTTATCGTGATGTTGCTCATTGGTCCAGTTGTGAGGATTTTTGTTTTCTTTATGTTGAGGTGCAATCCATACTGAAGGCTGTGGTCTTTGATCTTCATTAGTAAGTGCTTCAAGTCCTTGAAGCAAAGTGGTTAGTAGGATGAAAAAGGGGAGAAGAATGTTCCGAAAAACCTCAGAGGGACTTGAACGCCCCAGATCACCAACAGGGTGAGGGCCCCTTAACTGGGCGAGACTGGGTCCCAGTGGGCCACAACCCCTATTTCCCTCGTTGTTACCGGGCCTGGTCTTAGGACTGCCCTTGGCCACCCTCCTCCTGCCTAATTCCCCAAGACCAGTGGAACAACCTGGTCGAGCGCGCTTACCTGAAGTTAGAGGCTTCTCCCCTTCAATTTCGGTTCTCCAGCTGAGGTGGGGACCCGGGGGGCTTGTCCTGAGCGGGAATCGCAGTGACTGCTCAATACACCTTACTGATCAAATGAGATCGGGGTGAGCCTTGAGGGGTATCAGGGGTCGGATACCACAGCCTGGGTTTCACAGTTTGTGTCCTGGCAGAGTTGCCAGAATTTGTAACTGAATGCCATTTGAGCTCTTGTCCTGTATCATTAGCTGATTGAAATAAAAGGGATACTAATTGCAAGGGAAACAGAAAGTGGCAAGTTTACTGTTTGCTGCATACAAGGAGCAAAGCTGGGTCCAGGAACTATAAGGCCACGTGCTCACCGTCTGAGGGGGCTGGGGAGCTTTTTGTTTCCAAGGGAGTCAGGGGTTGGGTTTGGCACCCAGAACTATCCGCCCTTAGCCCTTCCATGCCCATAGTTGGAGGTCCGGATATTAAATCATCTTCTATTGGATGTGTGTGTAGTGGGACCCCTTGCTTCTAAAATAGAATCGGGGGAAATCATGGGCTGGGAGATATCATTCTTTCTGGCCACAGTCAGGTCCGGGGTTGGTTGAAGGATGTGATCTCTTCAATCTGTGCATGCTTCAAGGTGTAGCCTGGGCCAGTTCGATGGATGGAGCCACTACCTGCTGTGACTTCCTGAAAAATGTTGCTCAAAACAAGCTAATGGTTACCAAGACAAAGAAGGTGGGGAGGGGGGGTGTTGATTGGGGTTTTCACTTTGTGATTTATTTTTCTTTTCTGAGTTGATTTTATTTTCTTCTTAAATTTCATTCCAGAGTTTACTAAACTCTTGTTGCATTTCTTCTGTGAGGTTGGTTTTTATCTTTATTTTTTGGACTATTTCTGTTTTTATATTTTGAAATTTGATTCTTTTTTTTTTTTTAATATCTTCAAATTCTCATTTGAGGCGTTAAAATTCAGATTCAAATATTGTGTTAACGGTTTCATCTGCTTTGTGGTTTGCTTTTTTTTTTTCCTTTGAGAAGAAATTCTCTCAAATGAAATCTTAGATTCACGTTTTCTGTATTCTTCTTTCGATAGCTTTGCACGGGATTTGTTTGATATATTTTTTTTTTCCTGTTCATGAGCATAATAGGCATGATTTCTGGTTTAACAGCGACCTCTTCTTTTAGTTTATTTGTGTGATTTATTTAATGAATGATATTGTTTCTTTTGCTGATTGTAAAGGGTAATGGGTTTGTGTGTGTGTGTGTGTTTTCCCTCTGCAAGATTAATTCCCTGCTCCCTTACATTTTCTTTCCCTTTACTACCATATCTCCATAAGAGTCACTACCCCTTCTTTATTTGTCTCTTTTCCCCTCAGAAATAATGCTTCTCTGAGACTGCACCTCCAGTTCTTCTCATTGTCAAGTATTTTCCCCTGGCTGCTGTTGTGAGTTACCAAATCTCAGACCAATATTTGGACATTTGCTGTTGAACTTTCTCTTTCTACAGATGCTTTTTCTTTTCTATACTTAATATATGAACTCTGTTCCCTTTTTCAAGGAATCTCTTAGCCTTTACTCTTGTAGTTTCCATACCCCTAGGCATGTAGCAGCAGTGGGGACTCTGCTGGAATTTGATGTTTATTTCTTCACTTAAAAGTAATTTGGATTTGTAGTGTCCCATAATGCTGGAGATTTGAGTCATGTCGTTTTATTTGCATTCTTGTTGCTTTCATATATTGGGGGGATGGTGTATGAAGAGATTTAGATTCAGGCAATAACATTTATCCCTCCATACATAAAGTTTTGTTTCCTTTGGGGGGGGTCTTCAATTATTCTTTTTTTTTTGTAGTACAGATATATACAACAGAACATTCACCAATTCACCAATTTCTGTATACAGTATTAAATGACATTGATTACACTCTTCAATACATGAAGATTTGACTAGATAACATGTTTGAAATTAAGACTATGAAAATGGCACAGGCTCCACATGCATTGTCCTAGCAAAGCAAATCCCTCAGTCTGTAGGTTTATATTCATCGGGGAATATCCATTTTTATAGCAGGGAAATACTATTTTTATTCTCCTAGAAAACCATCTTCCCTGAATAATTTATTTTGTCTCAAGAAATAAATGTATAACAGAAATAAATTACTTAGTAACTCTGCACTCAATCTGGTGATTCTGTTGTTTAATCTGCTCAATTTATAGTTTGAGTAGATTTTTAGCTTTTTCTCTTTCTTTTGGTATAAAACTTTTGCTACTTAAACTTAAGGGAAATTTGATGTGTCCAGGGGATTTAAAGTTTGGATAGATAAGCAAAAATGAGAATATTTCATTTATTTGAAGCAATTAATAAATGACCACCATTGGTAAATAGGTTGCTATGAGTCGGAATTGACTCGATGGCAATGGGTTTGGGTTTTTTTGGTTTGGTAATTAAATCACCATCTTCTTTAATTCGAAAGTGTCGATGAACTTTGCTTCAATGGACTGACTGGATCAATGGAGTGCTGCCTCTCTTGGGCCTGCCAACTGCCAATGAAGCAAACCAAGCAGCCATCTCTGGAGAATCAAAGGGGCACAATTCCGCAGGACATTTCTTCCTGAGGAGCTGTCAGTTTGTGTCTGTGTGAGTGCTCACCAACAACGTTCATTGATTTTCTTCCTGTCTGCCATGGATATTCCCCCCCTCCCAAATAAATAAGTAAATAAATTCCCTGAGGAGTATGGCTCCTGGCTAAAACATATGTGTGATATTTCAGGCCTGACCTTTGGCAATTACAAAGACTTTTTACCTGACAAGCCTCAGGGGAAAACTGTCCTTCCCAGCCAGGCTTGGTACACAGCCAATGCAATGCTGTCTCTGAAAGGCGTTGGTCAAAGACTCAGGCCCCATGACCAGCCATGCCCTTTCACAAACAATAAAACCTGTGAAAGCTGGAATCTGTGTAAGGCAGAAGCATGTCAGAGAAGGAAAGTTCAAATACTTTACATTAAAAAGAGAGACGGAAAAGTCATAAAACTGTACCCCATCAAAGGCAGAAAACTTATAAAGCCCTGAAAAACAAAGCAGTCCCCTTGAGTTCCTGCTCTCAGTTTTCACTGTATCTGCATTCCTACCCCCAGTACCTCCATGCAGAGGCCTCTTTATTGGGGTCCCTCCATACAGGTTTTCCTCAGGTGCCTCTTCTAGTAATTTTCCTTACTCTGACTCAATATGCAGTATTTTTCTACTACTAATGTTCCTTCTCAGCCTCCTGTCTTTGTTGTTGTTGGGTGCCTTTGAGTGGTCGCAACACATAGTGACTCTATGTACAACAGAACAAAACACTGCCTGGTCTTGTGCCATCCTCACATTTTTTTTTGTGTTTGAGCCCATTATTGGAGTCACTGTGTCAGTCCATCTCGTTGAGGGTCTTCCTCTTTTTTGCTGACCTTTTTACTTTACCAAGCATGATGTCCTTCTTCAGGGACTGGTGCCTCCTGATAACATGTCCAAAGTATGTGAGATGAAGTCTCACCATCCTTGCTTCTAAGGAGCATTGTGGCTGTACTTCAAGACAGATTTGTTCGTTCTTCTGGCAGTCCATGGTATATTCAGTATTCTTCACAAACACCATAATTCAAATACATCATCTCTTCTTCAGTCTTCCTTATTCATTGTCCAGCTTTTACATGCATATGAGAAATTGAAAGTACCGTGGCTTGGGTCAGGTACACCTTAGTCCTCAAAGTGACATCTTTGCTTTTTAACTCTTGACCAAGTCTTTTGTAGCAGATTTGCTCAATGCAATATGTGATTTATTTCTTAACTACCGCTTCCGTGGATGTTGATTGTGGATCCAAGTAAAATGAAATGTTTGACAACTTCAATATTTTCTCCATTTATCATGATGTTGCTTATTGGTCCAGGTGTGAGGATTTTTGTTTTCTTTATATTTAGGTGTAATCCACAATGAAGTCTTTTGTCTTCATCAGTAAGTGGTTCAAATCTTTTTCCCTTTCAGCAAGAAAGGTTGTGTCATGTGTATGTGACAGATTGTTAGTGAGTCTTCCTCCAATACTGATTCTCCATTCTTCATATAGTCCAGCTTCTCTGATTGTTTGCTCAGCACACAGACTGGATAAGAATAGTGAAAGGATAAAACCCTGATACACACCTTTCCTGACTTTAAACCACATAGTATCCCCTTGTTGTTTTCTAACTACTCCCTCTTGGTCTATGTACAGGTTCCTTGTGAGCACAATTGAGTGTTCTGGAATTCTCATTCTGTGAAATGTTATCCATAATTTGCTATAATCCACATGGTCGAATGCCTTTGCAAAGTCAATAAAACGCTGGTAACTCTCTTTCTGGTGTTCTCTGCTTTCAGCCAGGATCCATCTGACATCAACTGTGATATCCCTCATCCCATGTCCTCTTCTGAATTTGACTTAAATTTCTGTCAGTTTCCTGTCTGTACACTACAACTGCCTTTGAATTATCTTCAGCAAAATTTTACTTGCCTGTGATATTAATGATATCATTTGATAATTTCCGCTTTCTGTTGGATCACCTTTCCTTGGAATGGGCACAAATATGGATCTCTTCCAGTCAGTTGGCCCACTCCCTTCCAAATTTCTTGGCATAGATGAGTGAGCACTTCCAGCACTACAGCCATTTGTTGAAACATCTCAGTTGGTGTTCGTCAATTCCTGGAGCCTTGTTTTTTGTCCATGTCTTCAGTGCGGCTTGGACTCCTTTCTTCAATACCATTGGTTCTTGATCATATGCTACTTCCTGAAATGGTTGAACATTGACTCTTTTTGGTACAGTGACTCTGTATTCCTCCCATCTTCTTTTGATACTTCCTACGTTATTCAATATTTTGCCCATTAAAAAAAAAATTACCATCAAGTTGATTCCAACTCATAACAACCCTATAGGACGGAGTAGAACTGCCCCATAGAGTTTCCAAGGAGCACCTATTGTATTCGAACTGCCGGCATATTTGATTAGCAGCTGTAGCACTTAACCACTACACCACCAGGGTCTCCATTTAGAATCCTTCAATATTGCAACTCGAGGTTTGAATTTTTCTTCAGTTCTTTCACCTTGAGAAATGTTGAATGTGTTTTTCCCTTGTGGTTTTCTGACTCCAGGTCTTTGTACATTTCATCATAAGACTTAACTTTGTCTTCTCAAGCCTCCCTTTGAAGCCTTCTGTTCAGCTTTTACTTCATTCTTTCTTGCATTTGCTTTAGCTACTATATATTCAAGAGCCAGTTTCAGAGCCTCTTCTGTCATCAATGTTGGTCTTTTCTTTCTTTCCTGTCTGTCTAATGACCTTTTGCTTTCTTTGTGTGTGATGTCTACTCACAACTCATCTAGTGTTTGGCCATTAGTGTCCAATGTATCAAATCTGTTCTTGAGATGATCTCTAAATTCAAGTGGGATACACTCAAGGTTCCACTTTGGCTCATCATGGACTTGTTTTAATTTTCTTCAGCTTCAACTTGAACTTGTATATGAGCAATTGATGTTCTGTTCCATAGTTGCCCGCTGCCCTTTTTCTGACTGATGATATTGAGCTTTTCATCATCTCTTTCCACAGATGTAGTCAATTAGATTCCTGTGTTTTCCATCCAGTGAGGTTTACGTGTATAGTTGCTGTTTATATTGTTGAAAAATGGTATTTGCAGTGAATAAGTCATTGGTCTTGCAAAATTCTACCATGAGATCTCTGGCATTGTTTCTGTCACCAAGGCCGTATTTTCCAAATACCTATCCTTCTTTGTTTCTAAGTTTTGCATTCCAATCACCAGTAATTATCAATGAATCTTGATTGCATGTTTGATCGATTTCAGACTGCAGAAGTTGGTAAAAATCTTCAATTTCTTTATCTTTGGCATTACTGGTTCTGGTATAAATTTGAAGAGTAGCCTTATTAATTGGTCTTCCTTGTAGGCACATGGATATTTTTCTATCACTGTCAGAGCTGTACTTCATCATAGATCTTGAAATGTTCTTTTTGATGATGAATGCAATGCCATTCCTCTTAAATTTGTCACTCTTGGTATAGTAGACCATATGATTGTCTGATTCAAAATGGCTCATATCAGCCCATTTTTGCTCACTAATGCCTAGAATATTGATCTTCAAATGGTCCATTTCATTTTTGATGACTTCCAATTTTCCTGGGTTCATATATTTTTTTTTTTTTTATAGTTCATACATTCCATGTTCTGATTATTAATGGATATTTGCAGCTGTTTCTTCTCATTTTGGGTCATGTCACCTCAGCAAATGATTGTCCTGAAAGCTTGACTCCATCTATGTCATTAAGGTCAACTCAACTTTGAGGAGGTAGCGCTTCCCCAGTTGTATTTTGAGTGCCTTCCAACCTGAGGGGCTCATCTTCCAGCACTATACCAGACAAAGTTCTGCTGCTATTCATAAAGTTTTCACTGTCTAGTTTTTTACGAGCAGACTGCCAGGTCCTTCTTCCTAGTCTATTTTTGTCTGGAAGCTCAGTTGAAATCTGTTCATCATGCGTGACTCTGCTGGTATTTGAAATACCGGTGGCATAGCTTTCAGTATCACAGCAACACGCAAATCACCACAGTATGACAATCTGACAGACATGTGGTGGTTCTTGGGGGGAGGAGCGGCATATTTAGTGGTTTTTGATTGTATCTTCCACATTGTGATGCATTGTAGAGATTCTGGATTCTGTTGTGTTTTTTAAGGAGTATTAGTATGTTTTGTTTGTTTTAGAAGGCAGTTAAATTGGCTGCTCTCAAGCTCTAAGCACCATCTCCTCTTTTGTGGGAAGCAGATAAAATCTCTGCTAAGTAAGTTTTTGTGTTAGTTTCCTATGGCTGCTAAAAAAAATTATTACAAACTTGGTGGCTTAAAGCAACAAAAATTTATTCTCTTACAGTTCTGGAGTTCAGATGTCCAAAATCAGTATGACTGAGCTGAAATCCGAGTATCAGCAGGGGCATGCTCACTCAGAGGCCCTAGGGGAGAATCAGTTCCTTGCCTCTTCCAGCTTCTGATGATGTTGGTATTCCTTGGCTTGAGACGGCATCACTGCAGTCTTCAGGTCCTGCATCTTCAGATCTCTCTCTGCTTCACATTCACATTGCATTTAGGGCCCACCTGGCTAATTCAGGATAATTTCCTCATCTCAAGGTCCTTAATTTAATCTCATCTGCAAAGACTTTGCCATACAAGGTAATATTCATGAGGGCCATTTTTTGTTATTCAGCAAAAAAAAAAAAAAAATTATTTATTTATTTATTTTTATCCTACTACAGCTCTGTTAGACTTACTACAGCTCTTAGACTTATCTGGACTGCTTGTAGTCTACCCTATGTGTACATAGTTCAGGAGTTAGTTTACAATTTGGATTATGTTCATACTCTGAATTGAGGACTCTCCCTTTCTGATTCTCTCCTTTCTGAAATTGCCCCACCTCACTTTCTATCTTCTGTGGTCAACTAGAACTCTGTCTGTCCTCTGTGTCTTCAAGCTGGAAAGATCGTGCTTTTTTTTTTTTTTTTTTAAGATTTAGCCTACTGGGACCTGTCTTCAAGGCCCAAATCGATTTTAAAATGGGAAACTTGCACCCTACCATTTTCTTTTTCCAAGTATAGACGTTTCTTCAGTTTCTGTCTGCTTTTGGTTGCTTTCCAGTGCCCTGAAGTTTTTTTTCTTTCTTTTTTTTTCTTACTTTCTCCAGAGTTTATAGCTGTTATGAGAGAATGGATGGATAAATAGCAGCTACTCTATTCCTGGAAGTCCAACCTCCATATTCCTTTTAAGACTTCATGGGACATTTAGTAAAAATGCAAATTTGGAATCATAAATAAAGCCTCAATAAGTCACAAATGGTTACAGTACCTTTTCTGACAAAAATAAAATTAAGCTAATACTCAATAACAAAAAGATAGGAAATCTCCCAGTGACTATAAATTAATCAATGTACTTTTAAATAATTTTTGGGTCAAAAAAAGAAACAGAAAATATAAAATATTTGAACTGAATGATAATGAAGGTAAGACATATTATAACTTGTCAGATACTCTAAAGCACTACTTAGAGCAAATATTGCAAACTTAAAGGAAAATATTGAAAAAGAAGAAAGGCCAAAAAAAATCAGTAATTCATACTTATATCTCAAGAATAGAGAAAAAGAACGCTGAGCCAAAACTAAGTAAAAGGAAGGAAATAATATAAGCATATGAATCAATACAATAGAAAACAAATACAGGATAAATAAAATTAACGAAGTCAAAATTGATATTTGCAATAATTAATAAAATTGTTAGAAACCAGGGAAAATTGACAAGAAAAAAATTATAGTTTACCAATATAAGGAATAAAAATTGAATTATCAATATAGAACCAATAGACATTATATGTATAATAAGGAGATGTGAAAAACTTTATGCCAAAAAATTTGAATGAAATGGACAAATTATTTCTGTTTCTCTTCTCTTGCTCCTTTTGACATTTTGTGGGACAGAATGTGTATTTGGGTTGCTGACCTTTTATAAAGGCACTGGTAACGTTCTTAGCAAACAGTTTTGAATTTAAGTATCATATAACTCCAACACTCATTTTACAGTCCTGTCCACATCCTCTCAGCTAGTTATTACTCTAGAGTAGAACAAAGGTTTTCTAACTTCCAGTCCTGTTTCCACTAGAGATGGTGAAGGTATTCATCATTTCAAGCAGGTATTCAAAAAAACAGAATTTTCAGTGTCACAGTTAGTAAAGAAAGGAAACCACCATCCACCCACTGCCTTGAGTAGATTCACACTCATAGGGTTTCTAAGGCTGTAAATCTCTATGGAAGCAGACTGTCACATCTTTCTCCTGCGAAGCTCACTTGTGATTTCAAACCGCCAACCAATCGCTTTAACCAGTGTACCCCCAAACCAAAAAACCCTTTGCCATCGAGTTCTTTCTGACTCATAGCAACCCTATAGGACAGAGTAGAACTGCCCCCATAGAGTTTCCAAGGAGGGCCTGGTGGATCTGAACTGCCAACCTTTTGGTTAGAAGCCATAGCACTTAACCACTACACCACCAGGGTTTCCAGTGTACCACCAGGACTTCTTAAATAAGGGGAAAAAACCCATTGCCATAGAGTCAATTCCAACTCATAGTGACTCTATAGGACAAAGTAGAACTGCCCCATAGAGTTTCCAAGGAGCACCTGGTGGATTCAAACTGCTGACCTTTTGGTTAGCAGCCCTATTTCTTAACCACAGGGTTTCCACAAAGAAGGGAAAGACATATTAAGGTTGAAAGTGGGAAGTTATAATATCTGACTCCTGAATCTCCATGAATAACAGAGACCAGGGGTATAATTTACCAACCAAATTGAGCATTGACCACTCCCCACAAGTTCCATGAGTTGAAGGAATTTGGACAATATATTGGTTATGAATAAGGGTTAGCATGACCTTGTGTTGTATTATATACATCAATTCCTTTTACACAAATAGGGCAATATTAAGGAGAATTCAGCATATTCATTTGTGAAACAACAGACTCTGTGTGTAGATACCTTTGCAAGTGATACTAACGTGTCTTTTTTCTGTAAATCTGCCCTGTTAGTGGGCAGCAGTCACTGACAAAACAAAAGGAATTCTAATCTTACTTTTAATTCTCAGAGAGATTGCAATGGCTCTGGGTGAATTGCAAGCTGCTACTGTTGACTATATTTCCAGTGCTCAGTATCTGAAAATTGTCTTCCGAGCCTCATCTCCCCACCATGTGGTACTGGTAGCATGCGTGTCTGTGTGTCTGTGTGTCTGTATGTATGTGTGTGGATGTGAATGTCCTTCTGCCTACATTCCCAAATGGCTATGTAAAAGCTAGGTCAGTGGGCTGACGTGATCTTCTTCAAGACGCTGCAGTCTGCGTTTAGCATGATTCTTCAACCAGCGGCCAGAGCCTCTGTTGCCTCTGCTGTGTTAAGTGCATCTTGAAATCTTGATTGGAAAAGCCACTTTTTCCTCTCTCTCACCCTCTATGCTGTGTCAGGCTATGTTAGGAACTGTTCTCCTGGGAAGCTTCGAAATGAGGAAATGGTGGGTGGAACAGAGGAGAAAGAAAGGGAATACATGCTGTGGAAAGCTGTACTGTTGCTGTAGTTTCCTTTTCTCTCACTGAGATTTAATCACTGGTTGGAAGAAATTGGAATGTTTGAAGAATAAAGGCCGGTGCGGGGTGGAAGGGGGAGGGGATGACAGGAGAATCAATAATAGGGTTTAGGGAAGTATAATGCCCAGTAAATTGTACTATGAAACTCTGTGAGTGATAAGGGAGTCAGAGGCATCCTGATAACAAGGTGAAATTTTCTGCTGTTTCTTTTGAAGATTTGCAAATAAGTGGCCTACCAGGCTGCCGGATAAAGGGATTCCAGATTAACTTTCAGCAATTCCCTTCTTCCTCACTTGGTGGACAGCGCATGCTAGAGGCAATTTGCCTATCTGGCCATCCACTTCCCATCAGCTTTTTTCATATCTCAACACCAAATTTACAAGCAAACTGAGTCTCATCTACTGATTACCAAAACCAATTTATGGTAAGTCAATTCCAGTTTATGGCGCCCCGATGTGTTGTAGAGTAGAACTGCACTCCATAGGGTTTTCAAGGCTATGAACTTTCAGACACAGATTGCCAGGCCTTTCTTTCTTCGGAGGCATTTCTTCTGTGCAGTAGGCTCAAACTGCTAACATTTTGGCTAGTAGTTGAGCACTTAACCATCTTTGCGACCCAGGGACTCTTCAGCTACAGGTTAATTCATCATGTAAGATGAATAAGCCAATTGGATCAGTCCAAAAACCTTCAGAAGTTTGAGTGGTGCATGGAAGAAAAAGGGCACAGACTCTGTTGGAAGAGATGCTAGGAAAAGTTGTTCATTCTGGTGGGAAGAACAATGAATGAGTAGTCCTAAGACCTGGGTTCTAGACTCAGCTTTACCCCTAACTAGATATATGACCTTGGGCAAATTACAACTTCTGGTTCTTTCATACACAGAACGAGAATGTGGAGCTTGATGATTTCTAAGGTTCTTCAAATTTTCACATTCTATAAATCATATCAACAAATATCTATGGGATGTCTCCTATATACCAAGTATTATATACACACCTTTTTTTTATTCCTTTTGTTTTAAAAGGAACATGTTTCCTTGACTACTTCAGTTTCCTCAATTTTGAAATGGACCCTCCTGCTTACCTATGTACCAAGAGAAGGATTGCATCTGCAAGTCCTTTGGCAAATGTAAAGTGCTCTGTAGCAGGAAGGCACCTTTAATACATTCAGGTACATATGCCTATCTGTATTTTAGGACCACATGTTCAGGTTTTCTCTCTGGGGGTAATAACCAATAACCTGGAGTCAGTCTGTTTCACCTGAAAATATATGAGGTGCCCGTTGGCCAGATAAAAGTTATCCTAGTATTGTTCCCAAGTTATGTGTGTGCTCTCACACACACACTGCTAATTATATTGGTGAGTATACGGAGTAACATTGTCTGAAGAATAAAGTATGTGCTCCATGGGAGTTGCCTATCTTATTCATCTCTGTATTTGTACTAGTAATATTTGTTGAATGAATTAATTAAAGAATGAAAGAACACAGATAGCAGAGGATTTTTTAGTATTCTTTTCACTTCCAATTTTAGCACCTTTACTAACCTCAGGATTTAGTTTCTTTCCTTGATACTCCTTCTGCCCACTGCTTAAAGCTAGAGGAAGATGTGCTGGAGTTCATTGTGACTCAAATAATTGAGGATTAGGAATCAAAAGATGTTAGTGTTGAAAGTACACAAAGCTTATTTCCTTCTACAGTATTCTCCTGTCTTAACTGCTTCCTGCTTAAAGCCCTTCTTTAACAAGTTCAGTGTATTATTCATGTTTAGATCCCTAGCACCTAACACAGAGCTCAACACAGTTGCACTAAATCATGAATGATTTGTCCAATTCGATGGGACATTTGGTCTGAATGCTTGGGGTGGAGATGCAAGACTAAAGGGGAATATATAGAAACAAGGGGTTCTGAAACCTGCCTTGCATATTTAGTTATTCCCATTCTGTGTCAAGAGGGTTCCCAGCATACAAATCATCTATTGCTCATTGTAAATGTTCTCTAGAGTCCCTTTCCACTTTCAAATGCCATAATTTAATTCTTTCGGTTTTATGAAGAGTCTGGCCTAGTAGTGGAGCCCTGGTGGCTCAGTGGTTAACAGCTTGGCTATTAACAAAAAGGTCACCAATTTGAATCCACCAGCTGCTCCCTGGAGACCCTATGGGGCAGTTATACTCTGGAAACCATGGTGGTATAGTGGTTAAGGGCTACGGCTGCTAACCAAAAGGTTGGCAGTTTGAACCCACCAAGTGCTCCTTGGAAACTCTATGGGGCAGTTCTGCTCTGTTCTATAGGGTCACTATGAGTCGGAATCGACTTGAGCCTGATAGGTTGGTTTTATAGGGTCTCCACAAGCCAGAATGCAATCGACAGAAATGGTTTTTTGGGTTTTGGGCCTAGTAGTATAATAACCACAGGCACTAAACTTTTAAACTAAGAGCCTAACGTAATAACATTTAATAGCATTTAATAACATGTAATCTTCTCTAACATAAGCTATTTGAGGACAGGAGTTGTGTCTTATGCTCAGCACTATTTAATAAGGCACCTTAATTTGGGGGAGGAAGAACTTAGCTATTTGCACAAAGTCATATGGCACTAAAATAAGCCTCCTCCTTACAATTTTACTTGTGGTCTTTCTATATTTTTGCCTTATTTAAGGGGTCCATTGGAGCCTATGATTTCCTAATTCCACCTGGATAAGTGTCAGAGAAGACCAAATAAATAAATAAAATAAACCAGACCCACTGCCATGGAGTCAATTCCGCATGATTATGACCCTATAGGACAGAGCAGAACTGCCCCATAAGGTTTCCAAGGAGTGGCTAGTGGATTCGAACTGCTAACCTTTTGGTTAGCAGCCAAACTCCAGGACAGATAAGTGCAGTTTGTTTTGCCCTAGTGTCCCGTGACCTAAAAGGCAGGCTTGGGATCTCTGAAGTTTGAGTTGCCTTGTACATTCTCTGCAGCCTCAGGCTTTGAGCATAAAGTAAATGATGGACTATCAGCAGAAGGCAAAAGATTGATTATCTGTCAGTCAGATGATTATTTTAAGTCTTGCCACCAACTGTACTGCTCATAGAAAATGCCTTATGCAGTTTGGCCTTAATTTCCTTCCTACACTGTTTCTTGAAAAGTTATTATGCACCATTTTCCCATTTAAAACACTGTTCCTACCAGGAGATATCTTGGAGGTTTTCTGCACTACAGAACAAGCAGCTCAGTGGCTTCTTCAGATGAAAAACTGCCATATTACATTTAGGCAAAATGGAAACTTCAAACAAACAAAAACACATCTATTTTTTTCTCCCTTGTAAGTAAGTGTAGGTATTTTTCGGTTTTGCTCCATCCTTAACCGAAGTTCATGTTTCTCTTTTGAGGCCCTGCCCGCTAACATATTCCTCTGTCAAATCTTCCAGAACAGATGGTCCCTTCAGGGAAGCTCAGGAGAGTGCTGGGTGTCTGGCAATGCCTGGCCCCTCCCTCCCTCTTGGGGCCTCAAATAACTAATCACCGACCCAGTTTCCTTCCTCCTAGGGGTCCTTGGTCCAGCAGCAGCAGGACTGGGTTCCAGGGACTGCAGAGACCCTTTGCAGTTGGGTTTAGCAGCTACCTCAGTCCGCAGTAAGCGCTGGTCCTGGGGAGGAGAGTGATAGCCCTTCTGTCCAATCAGAGACGCAGCTTTCTCTCCTGTGCCCGCCCCGCTCTTCCTGCGGCCCCAATAACCGCTCTAAAAGGCCAGGCTGCCGCTGTCAGGTAGCGAGGGTGGGCTCCGCCAAGGCGAGGAGGGGCGCCGGGTGAGGAGATGCGCTCCCAGGTGTTTGCCACGGAAGTGGGAAACCTGTAGGTTATGGTCCAGCTGTGCCGGGCTGAGGCGAGCAGGAGCAGGGAACAGGTAGGAGGCAGGACTTTTCCTTCTTTGCAGATAAAATAAAGAATGCGTATTTTCATGTTCCTGTTGCCTCCCTTCCCCTTACCCCCCCGCCCTGCCCCGCCCTCGTCACCCCCAAATCTGTGGCCGCTGCAGGCTTCGTCGGGATGGATTCGGGCAGCAGCCTGTCTGGGTGCTGGGAAGGGAGGGTGCGGGATGCTGGAGTCCGGCGGTGGCTGGCAGGGAAGGAGGACGGTAGCGCCCTGGGAGAGGAGACCAAGCCCCCATCTGTGTCTCCTCAACTTTCCTCTCGGAGGCAGCGGCCGCCACCATCGGTGACTCGCCCGGGATGTCATGTCGACCCGGCAGGGGAGGGGCTGGGGGAGCAGACATGTCAGCGGCGGGGAACCGCAGGTCTTCTGAAATCAAGAAGAGCTTCTCCTTCCTCCGCCGTGAGCACCTACTCATTTTCTCTCGCCTCTTCTCTCTCCTTTTGGACTCTTGCTATTTCCCTGAAAAAAAAAAAAAAAAGGCGGGGGAGGGGGTGGGGGGAAAGGGAATAATTGCGGTGACGGAAAGAAGGGACTTGTTTTCAGGACCCGCTCCCTTTGGGGGTGGGGGCAGGGAAGAATCCCTACAACTCAAGAGACGATTTCCGATCAATTACATTTCTCTTGAGAAGATGTGGGCCGTTCTCCGCTATCTGCCGCAGACCCAGGAGGGGAGAGAAGGCTTTGCTTCTTCTCTCCCAGTCTGACGTTGTCTATTGGGAACCACCTTCTCACCTAGTTTCTAAGAGGTGGGTTTGCCCCCAGGGATTCCCAGAGAGTCAACTAATCGTGCCCGGATGGGCTCAAGGTGGCTGCACGTCACCCTCCCTGGTGACCGCATCTGGATACTAGGTGTTGGCCCAGCGCCGGTGCCTGCTGGAGTCAGATTGCTGGAAGCATTAGGCAGAATTGCAGAGAAATCATATGCTGCATCACTC
This sequence comes from Elephas maximus indicus, assembly GCF_024166365.1. Classification (NCBI taxonomy): domain Eukaryota; kingdom Metazoa; phylum Chordata; class Mammalia; order Proboscidea; family Elephantidae; genus Elephas; species Elephas maximus. The sequence continues at coordinate 95,116,650 of NC_064822.1, forward strand.
GGCCACTGATGACAATCTGCGCTGAAAATTCCTAAAAAATGAGGTTATGAGAAGGAGGGAATGGGGAGAGCTACAGCCTTCTCTTATTTATTTATCCCAAATCCAACATGGGCACTTGTATGTGTGCTTGTATGTTCGCATCTCCAAGGTGGAGCTATATATAGCTCCTGCATCTCCAGCCCGGTTTCCCTGCTGCTAAGCCGGCTGCCTTGGCCTTGGGAAGCAATCTGGAAGCACTGAGTAGGAGGGGCAGGAGGGAATCAAATTCTCCACTGGGAGAAAAGCCAGAGGAGATGCACTCTGAGGGATGAAACGCAGCCTGAAATAAAATGAATGTTTCTGTAACGCGCATAAAGATCAATATTTTCAAATATTATTTTGAATACATTCTTAGCATGCTATCTCATCTTCATCCATTCCCTTGCATTTTTCATAGTGTATATATTAACCCCACTAGCCTGAACTGGCAACCCTGGTGGCACAGTGGTTAAGTGCTATGACTGCTAAACAAAAGGTTGGCAGTGCAAATCCACCAGACGCCCCTTGGAAACTCTATGAGGCAGTTCTACTCTGTCCTATAGGGTCACAATGAGTCAGAATCCACTAGACTGCAATAGGTTTTTTTTTCTGGCGGGGGGGTGGTTAGCCTGAAGAAGGAGACCTGGTTGCATAGTGGTGAAGAGCTCGGCTACTAACCAAAAGGTTGGCAGTTTGAATCCACCAGGTGCTCCTTGGAAACCCTGTGGGGCAGTTCTACTCTGTCCTGAAGGGTTGCTATGATTTGGAATCAACTGGACAGCAATGAATTCAGTTTTGGGTTTAGCCTGAAATATAACACACTTATTAAATAAATGTAAACTATATCTGGAATATTTTGTTAAACTCATCAGAGCATAATAGTTTGCTTATGCCTGTCCTTTGATGTATTTGGTAGTAAATTTGGGGGGATGGTAACCTATAGCTAGCAACATTTGGAGACCAGGACGCATAACTAAGGGACTGTTAGAACTGTTGGGGGTAGTTTTGACTTTTTTGGTGAGGATATAATTTTTGCTGTGGACCTGATATTTGAACTTGTGCTGCTGTTTTTTATTATGTCTATTTGCACTATGTGAAAATTCTTTTACAGATCTATGTGCATTTATTTTCTCATTACCTGGATTATGTAATCCTAATGATAATCTTTGCATTTTCACATGTGAAAGCACTAAAATTCAGAGGACACCTGATTTACATATAAAGTCTTTAAAAACCCATTATTCCACCTCTAAGATTCTAACAACATACTGTGCATTTATACCATATAGCAGTTTCCCCTCAAATAGAATACTTTTCAGCTTCCCACTGTTTGTGGTCCTGGTAGCAAATATGGTGGATATTAATACCAGTAAGAATATGTGGGCCAATTTTACTCTATTCTGTTCTTACATAAATACCTAAATTACCTAAATAAAATTATATACATATAATTTTAATTCTGAGTTCTTAGGATACATTCCCAACTTGTCACATCATTTTGAAAATTAGTGATTTAATCTATTAGGCTAACCATCACAGGCAGTTGAGGCTGGATTTTAATTTTGGCTCTGCAGCTTCCTGATTTTGATTTGGGGCAAGTTATTTAACTTCTCAGCATCTCAGTTTCTTCATCTTTAAAAAGAGAGTAATAGCACTGAATATCAGGGTTGTGAGGATTCAACAAGAATATGTAGCGCATAGTTGCCAGCATGGGGATGTGTGCATAGTGAGTCCTCAGTAAATAGAGCTAGTATTCATTATCATAATACATCAGTATGGGATCACCATGAATAGAATTGACTGGATGGCAGCTGGTTTGGTTTTTGATTATCTATCAACTTAATGCATTTAATTAATTTGTGGTTTATTTGGCCAAGATTTCCCAATGATTCTAACTCAGAGTGATCTCTCCTCTCTGAAATCACTAGTAGCTAACTTTCACTTGAAAACCTAATCACATGCAATCTTATTTTGTTGCTTGTATGTATGTCTAATTTGTGTTCTAATGAGACAGGAAGTACTTTGCAAAAAAGATCATGACCTATTTTTCTTTGTATACACCACCAAACTGAACAATGTTCTAAGTATGCTGAAAGATACTTGCTGAGAAAGTATCATCATAAAAAATTGTTTGGATGGATGCAGTAATGACTTAGGATAACCAATTTATTGATAGAAGGCTATATATTGGGAAACGCTTTTGGGAAAACTTCCTTTAGCTCTGCATCTTCTCTCCGAAGGATTATGGATGGTGTCTTAGTCATCTAGTGCTGCTGTAACAGAAATACCGCAAGTGGATGGCTTTGACAAAGAGAAGTTTATTCCCTCAGAGTAAAGTAGGCTTAAAGTCCACATTCAGGGCATCAGCTCCAGGGGAAGGCTTTATGTCTCTGTTGGCCTTCTCATCAATCTTCCCCCAGACTAGGAACATCTCAGCGCAGGCACCCCAGGTCCAAAGGGCACGCTCTGCTCCCGACGCTGCTTTCTTGGTGGGTTGAAGTCCCCAGCTCTCTGCTTCTTTCTGTCTCAAGAGATTGCCTCAAGACACAGTCCAAACTTGTAGATTGAGTCCTGCCTCACTAACACAACTGCCACCCAATCTCCCTCATTACAACATATAGGAAAGTCAGAAAATACTGGGAATCATGGCCCAGCCACACATTTTTAGGGGGACCTAATTCGATCCATGACAGATGGCATGAGGTGTTTCTATATCCTTCCACAGAACGACTCAATTTTCCCATAAGAGTTATGACTATGTACAGGTTATTCTTTATTCTCTTGTATCTTGTGTCCCTTGAGGCCAAATAGAGACCTAGTTGAAAGATGATGTTGTTGTTAGGAGCCATGGATTTGAATTTTGACTCATAATGATCCCATGTGACAAAGTAGAACTGCCCCATAGAGTTTTCTAAACTGTAATCTTTACAGAAGCAGCTATACAGATCTTTCTCCCATGGAGCCACTAGTGGGCTCCAATTGTCGACCTTTCCATCAGCAACCAAGAGCTTAACCAATGCCTGTCCAGGGCTCCTTAGTTGATAGGCTTTTAATATTTCTTTACACAAAATATGCCATGTAATTGCCTTATTATAAAAGAAATTAACAGTCCCATTTCCATCCATCTATGCATGTAAATTGGCCAGGGCTGCATCATAACACAGAACTTCTAAGTTACTAGTTAGCTCCCCCTCTGCAAATCAATGTTTATTTTACTGGAAATAAAATTATCCTTTGGCATTTGCAGCCCTAATCTCTCCTTAACTAACCATTCCAAAATACTAGCAGAATGGCTATGAGCACAGGCTTTAGAAGGAAACCTACGTGTGTTAATAAAACTTTCGTTCCTCTACCTCCAAAACCAAAAAAAAAAGTAAACCAAATCCATTGCTGTCCAGTCAATTCCAGCTCATTGCAACCCTACAGGACAGAGTAGAACTGCCCCATAAGGTTTCCAAGGAGCACCTGGTGGATTCAAACTGCCGACCTATTGATAAGCAGTCTGGGCCCTTAATCACTATGCCACCAAGGCAAGTGCCCACTGTCTATTCAGATGCTAATTTGTTCAGATTTATTCTCAACTGTAATTCATATATTGGTCTGTTTTCCCAAGTATCAGCTTCATCTGCCATTGCATGCCTGGATTAGTGCAGTAGGTAATTTATCGAATATCCCAGTGTATAAATCTTATTGGTTTAAAAAAAAAAAAAAATCCAAACCCATTGCCGTTGATTCTGACTCAAATTTCAGGTGATATTATTGAAAAAATGTATTTTCAATTTTTATTATTGCTTCTACTCTGCTGTGAAATTTTCAGTATGTATTATTTCAATTTTAGTTCAGATTAGTTCAAAATTAGTTCCAATCTTAAAGGGCACTGACTCTGGAGCAAGAAACATTTGGGTTCAAATCCCGACAGTAGGGCTTAATAGCTGTGTGACCTTGGAAATGTAGCAGGAGGATGGGTAGGTGGCATTAACTCCCTATGGTTGTATGAATGAACTACTGTGTTAAACTGCACTCAAAGTATATTCATTTAATTTTGTATTCAAAATAACATTTTTTGTGATTATAAGGAAATATAGGATCACTAAAGAGAAATTGGAAAGTTCCACGATGTAGAGAGATCTACTCTCCCTGTTCCAATCCTACCTGTATGAACATGTTGTTGTTTGGTGTCATGGGGTCCATTTTCGACTCATAGTGTCCCATGTGACAGAGTAGAACTGTCCGTGGAGTTTTCTAAACTATAATCTTTATGGGATCAAGATTGCCAGGTTGTTCTCCCATGGATCTGTTGGGTGTGTTCAATCCACCAACCTTTGCATTAGCAGCCAAGTGCTTAATTGTTGTACCACCAAGACTCCTTTCATGACTATACACGGTTATTTTAAATTTACAGATTTGGTGTTATACTGAATAATCATTTTTTTTTTATCCAGCTTTTTTCCCCACTCAACATCATAACATGAGCCTTTATTCATTTCATTTAATATTTTTCTTCACTCTTTTTTTATGACTGTCAAATATTATATGAGTAGAATCTTTAGATCATTTCCAGTTTTTTACGGTTGTGGCGATGGATATAAAAATACATTAACCTTTGCCTTTCTGACCATTTCCTTATAAACCCACCATTGCCCATTGCCGTCGAGTTGATTCCGACTCATAGCGACCCTACAGGACAGAGTTGAACTGCCCTGTAGAGTTTCCAAGGAGCACCTGATGGATTTGAACTGCTGACCCTTTGGTTAGCAACCATAGCCCTTAACCACTACGCCACCAGGGTTTCCTCATTTTCTTATAATAACTTCTTAACAGTTGCCAGGTCAAAAGTAAATATTTCTAAACTCCTAACGTCTCCTGTCAAATTTCTCCACCTACCAAAAGTTTATGTGCAAATTTATACACCACCAGTGGGTGTACTGATTTGGCAATACTCTCATTACCACTTGGTATTGTGGTCATAAGAATTATTACCATTTTTATAGTGGAAATTTTGTATCTAGTTATTCTTTTGAGTTTTCTTTCTATGATTTTGGATGAATTCTGAAATATTTTTATTTTAACTGTAATTTTTCTTTTCTATTTCTATGAGTCAGAATCGACTCGATGGCACTGGGTCTGGTTATTTCTTCTTTTGTGAATTTCCTTTGACTATCAGGAAGTTCATATTTTCTTCACATAATAGGAAGACATCAGCTATATGCTGTTAAATTTTTTTGCCTTTCTTTTTTACCTTTTTTTGACACACAGAAATTTATAATTATCAGTAGTTTAACCTATCAGTCTGTCATATTTTCATGCTCAGAAAACTTTCTGCCACCTGATAAATAATTGAATATAAAACACACATATGCGAGTACTATTGCTGAATTTCTTTTCTCCTTTGAAGTGGGATTTGGCTTTTTTATACCATGTGTACAACCCAGTGTTAAGTGGATCCTGGGGACATATAAAATACACTCCCAGTCTATTAAGATCCCCTTATTATTTATGTGGCTCTCTCATGAAGTGAATAGTACCTCAATTCTTTGAGTTGCTATTGTCCATTTCAAAAGTGCCAGGGGGTAAAGCATACTATGGAAGATATTAATGACCAGGTTATTCAGCCAGAGGGGGGCACATTGTTTGAACAATTATCTGAATGACTCAGGCACTAAATCTGCCTTTGCCAGGATTATCCAGATGGTCCTTAATTCACTGGATAATTGCTCACCTCTGTACTTGATTCTGATGATGTAGACCAGAGCGTGCCATCGCTTTTCCTACGCTGTTTTGTAATTAGTCTCTAAATGCTTAGGGTTGGTCACATTAGTTTCTTTTATGAGAGGCAGGGTTCCTTGGTCCTTAACAGCACAGGCTTTGAAGTTATGCAGAGCTTTAAATAAAATCCAGCTTTGCCAGTTACTAGCTGAGTGATTTGGGCAAATTATTTGTTCTAAAACTTTGCTTCCTCTGTAGGGAAATGGGGTAGTTGAAGTCCCTAATTCAGAGGCAATAAAGTAATCCAACCCCTGTCTTGTTGTCTTGTTCCCCTTGAGCCCATTCTTCACACTATAATCAGTCGTTTTTCTAAAATCAGTTTCATGATGTGCCTTTGCTGCTGAAAATCTTTTGACAGAGCCCCCTGTTTCCTATAAGATACCTAAAGCCCTTTGCATTACTTCTAAAGTCTTGCGTGGTCCATTTTTACTTCTCTTATTTCATTATATTATTACTCTAGGCTCTTCCTTCTCTAGGCTCCCATAATGCTTATCACAATGAACTGTTTGTATTTCCCCAGATGCTTCATGGTTTGTCTCTTCTTCTCTCCTCCCCATCCTCCAAGCTCTGTTCTCTGCAAGAAATGAGCTGTCTTCTTGTCTGATTTCTAACTGACTTGCCTCACCCCTTCAAAGACTCGGGTCGGCTGTCTTTCTCTCTAGAAAGACTTCCCTGAACTTTCAGGCTGAGATTTGAGACCTTCTTTAGTGCTTCCCTAATAACCTGTGGGTAACATAGCATTTACCAGACGATATTGTAACTGATTGTTTACTTGTCTGTTGTTGTTAGTTGCTGTTGAGTCAGCTCTGACTCATGGTGACTCCACGTACAACACAAGGAAACGTTGCATGGTCCAGTGCCATCTTCAGGATGGTTGGTATACTTGAGTCCATTCTCGTGGCCACTGCACTCTGAGTGCCTTCCAGCCTAGGGGGCTTATCTTCCAGCACTGTATCAGGCAATATTCTGTTGTGATCCATAGTGTTTTTGTTGGCTAATTTTCAGAAGTAGATTACCAGGCCTTTCTTCCTAGTCTGTCTTAGCCTGGAAGCTTTGCTGAAACCTGTCCACCATGGCTGACACTGCTGGTATTTGAAATACTGAGGGCATAGCTTCCAGCATCACAAAAACATCTAAGCCACCACAATATGAAAAACTGAGAGGAGTAGCAGAGTTTTAAAATAGGTCTTGATATTTACTAGAGTAAGTCCTCCTACTTGGTAATTCTTTAAGTTTGTCTTCACTTAAGCTTGTCTTATTGGCTCTTTACTTTTCTACATAAATTTTAAAATCATCTTGCTCATTTATACAGATATCTGTTAGAATTTTGAATAAGATTTCATCATCCAAATCAATTTGAGAATGGTTGGCATTTAAAAATCGGGCCTTTAAATCCATGATTATGGCCCATATATCACTTTATTTAAGTCTTTAAAAATTTCTGTAAATGATGTCTAAAGTTTTCAGTGTAAAAGCTTGCATAGTTTTTATTATATTTATTCCTAGATACTTGATTTTTTATGCTATTGTACGTACTGTAGTTTCTAAATTTTACTTTTTAACTCTTTGTTGCTAGCAAATTGAAATACAATTGATTTTTTATGTTGACTTTTTATTATACAAAGTAGCCAAACACACTTATTAATACTAATAATTTGTCTGTTGATTGTTTTTAATTTTCCAGATACTCAAACTGATTATCTTACAATAATGAGTTTATTTCTTCTTTTCCATTCCCTATTTTATAACTTTTAAAAATCTTGCCTTATTGCATTGAATAGGATCTCCAGGGCAATGTTGTGTAGAAGTGGTGATAATTGACATCCTTGTCTCATTCCTAATCTCAGAAGAAAATTTCTCGACATTTCATCATTAAGTATGATGTTCACATTAGCTTTTCTTTTTTTTTTAATAGATAACCTTCATCAGGCTAAAACATTCCCTTCTAATCCTAGTTTGTTTAGTTTTAACATTTTAATTTCTTTTTGAGATGGTGTGCTTTTTTTTTTTTTATATTGAGTCACTGTGGTGAATTACATCAATTGATATCCGAATGTTAAGCTGGACTCAAATTCCTGGAAAAAATTAAATTTGGCTATGATGGACTAGGTTTGGGATTTTATGATGTACTACATGTTGTGTATCTTGCTGGATTAGTATATGGTTCGGTAATGTTTTATTTGGCATTTTTTAATGTGTGTGTGTTTAAATGTTTTTTGTCAGATTTTAGTATCAAGTTTTTGCTAATGAACTCATAAAATAAGTTGTATGTAGTCTCTCTTTTTCCATTCTGGTAGGAATATGTGGATAATCTATGTTATTTCCTTCTTTAAATTTTTGTAGAAATCACTGTTGAAGCCATTTGGCCCTAAAATTTTTTTCATGGTAAAATTTTAAATTAAACTTTCTATTCCTTTAAGAGTTATGAATCTAATCAGATTTCCTAATTATTATTGAATCTTTTTTGGTAAGTTATAGTTTTTAGGAGTTTTCCCATTCATGTAAATTTTCAAATTTGTTATTTTCTGCTTTTAAAGTATTCTTATATTATCTTTTTAGTAGCTATAGTATCTTTGACGGTGGCCTTCAATTCCTCTTACTGGTTACTTATACCACAGGCTTATTAATTTTGTAATTTTTTTCAAAGAATCAACCTTAGGCTTCATTGTATTACTTTTTTAAACTATAGATATTGTGAAAATAAGTAAGTTAAAAATTGCTTTTCTATTTTTTCTTACTACAAATGAAATAAAGTTGATCCTCAGTATTTGTGGATTTCATATTTATAAATTGACCTACTGAAAAACCAAACCTGTTGCCCTATGATTGGGACTCATAGCAACTCTATAGGACAGAGTAGAACTGCCGCATAAGATTCCAAGGAGTGCCTGGTGAATTCGAATTGCTGACCTTTTGGTTAGCAGTTTAGCTCCTAATCACTGCACTACCAGGATACCTCTAGCTAAAACTTATTTGTAACCCCCAAACCAGTACGTGTGGTGTTTTTATGGTCTTTCACATGTAGGCATGTACAGAGCAATGAAAAAATTGAGTGCAACATATTCCTAGTGGAGGTTGAGCAGGTGATGTTCTGCCTTATTGTTTCAACTCTTGTACCCTAAACAAGTGTCCTCCTCACAGTCTATTTAGCGCCGCATTTTTGTATTTTTGTACTTTTTGTTGGTGATTTCTTTGTTTAAAATGGTCCCCAGGCATAGTGCTGAAGTGCTATCTAGTATGCCTATGGAGAAAACGCTCATGTTAGATAAGCTTAGTTTAGGCATGAGTTATAGTACTGTTGGCTGTGAATTCAACGGTGATAACAATATGGTACATTCAGACAAAGGAAGAGAAAATCCTCCAACCTTACACGAGGCCGCTCAGGACAGTGCTAAAGTAATATTTATAGTGCACGGTGAAGTTATAGAAAAGATGGTAAATTGGCTAAATGGGTAGATTTATGAGGTGATAACCAATAGGAAACACAGAGTGGATAGGATTGTTGTGAAGCTAAAAGCCAAACAAATTTAGTGTCATGTTAACCAAGGTCAGGAAAATGGTGCATTCTTCTCAACTAGTGTTTTATTATAAAAAATACTGCATGTGGTTGATTATTTGTAAGAAATATATATTAAATAAGGTGTCTTTAAACTGAAACACATATAAAACAAGGTTAAGCATTGATTGCTTGACTAAAATGTGACCAGAAGCTTGCTGGAACCTAAACCTGTGTTTCTCCTAGGAACAATGGCTCAATATTTGCTAATTCAGTGTTCATGGTGACTTTTTGGAGCCCTGATGGCGCAGTGGCTAAGAGCTTGGCTGCTAATTAAAAGGTTGGCAGTTCCAATCCACCAGCCACTACCTGGAAACCCTATGGGGCAGTTCTACTGTGTCCTGTAGGGTTGCTATGAGTCAGAGTTGACTTGACAGCAACGGGTTTGGCTTTGGTTTTGAACTTTTTAAAATATAAGTGCTGTGAATAATGAGAACCAACTGTACAGGCTTTTAAAACTGTATGACATTTTGAAAAGGATAATTTAGTAAGTGAGAAAACCTGCTTTAAATCCACCCACAGAGGTAACCACTGTTGACTTGTGAATGTTATGTTTTTTCATATTTTGTGCATATAGTATTGTTTTAAGTATATCATTATTGCTATCAAAATTGAATCATACTATACAAAAACTTTTGCCACTTTTTTTTCACTTAACGTATCTTGGCCAGCTTTTTATTTCCACGCATTGTAGTGTTAATACATTACTTGTATAATTTGCATAGTATCCCATTGCTTGAAGCATAATGTATGTACACCCAATTGTTGAATCTTTGGGTTGTTTCTAATGTTTTTAAATAACAAATGCCACAATGAACATCATTTTACATGCACTATTGTGCATTTCTTGGAATATTTCTCTAAGATACATTTACAGAATGGAATTCCTAAAAAAGAGACACATCTTATAGACATTGTAGATAATTTCCATTGTGCCCCTCAAAAAGGTTGTAGTAATTTAGAATCCTAGCAATGTGTAGGAGCCCTGGTGGCGCAGTGGTTAAGAGCTTGGCTGCTAACCAAGAGGCTGGCAGTTTGAATCCACCAGCTGCTCCTTGGAAACCCTATAGGGCAGTTCTACTCTCTCCTATAAGGTCACTATGAGTCAGAATCAATTCCACAGCAACGCCTAAAGCAAAGTGAATACAAATGTTTACTTTTGCATATCCTCACTGATACTGAGTATTACCAATCTTTCAAATACTTTTAGAAGATATAGTGGTTCTAAATGAAACTGAGAAAATAATTAATAAATGAAGCTTGATTGTGTACTCGACAACTTCAATCTGTTGTCAAGGATTTCATTTTACTTGGATCCATAACATTTGGCAAATCTGCTGCAAAAGATCTCTTTAAAGTGTTAAAAAGCAAAGATATCAACTTGAAGATTAAGGTGGGCCTGACCCAAGCCATGGTGTTTTCAGTCACCTCATATGCATGAGAAAACTGGGCTATGAATAAGAGGGAAGAAGAATTGACACCTTTCAACTGTAGTGTTGGTGAAGAATATTGAATATACCATGGTCTGGCAAAAGAACAAATAAATCTGTCTTGGAAGAAGTACAGCCAGAATGCTCCTTAGAAGTAAGGCTGGCGAGACTTCATCTCACATACTCTGAACACGTTATCAGGAGGGACCAGTCCCTGGAGAAGGACATCACGCTTGGTAAAGTAGAGGGTCATCAAAAAAGAGGAAGACCCTCAATGAGATGAACTGACGCAGAGGCTGCAACAATGGGCTCAAGCATAGCAATGATTGTGAAAACGGCGTAGGACTGGGCAGTGTTTTGTTCTGTTGTACATGGGGTCGCTATGAGTTAGAACCAACTTGACTGCACCTAACAACAAATAACAACAACAATAGTGTGCTTATATTATAAAGCATAATATTTGGTTATTTCTCTGTAGATTAAATTTTGTTATTGTGTATATAAAAAGATCTCAATTATTACTGGGATTGTAATGCATTTCAGTTTTGGCTCCTAGTTATTTTTATAAACTCCTGTGCTTTCATTGTTATTTTCAGTGTCATAGACTTTCAATATAGCATATGTCTATGGTTGGTCATGCAGGGTAGAGTACAATATTAGAAGTTCAGTTGATGTCGATTTAAATCTATGTCTTATACTTACTAATGCATGTGATCTGGAGAGTTTACTCAACTCTTCTTACTGTAAGTGGCATCATTTACTAAAACGAGGGGGAAAAAAAGGCGTTGCAGTCAAGTCGATTCCGACTTACTGTGACCCTATTTTTTTTTTTTTTTTATAGAACAGAGTAGAACTGCCCAATAGGGTTTCCAAGGAGCAGCTGGTCCATTCCAACTGCTGACCTTTGGTTAGCAGCCGAACGCCAAACCAAAACAAATTTGAAAGTAAGTTGACTGTATCATTTGCCATCGATTAGTTTCCAGGTCTGATTTAGATAATTTGGCTAGTTACATAGGCAGATGCCTCTTCTTTCTTATTTGCCCATTTGTGGCCCTCCAAAGCTGCTTGTCTTTTGTATAGAATAATTTTCTGACATAAAAAAAGGACCTGCCTCCCATAAATAATCTGTAAATTAGGCCATTCTGTTAGAAATTGAAAGACATAAGATAAACAGCACTTATTTTTTCCTTTATTTATTATGTCTTTTATTTGAAAAGAGAGAGAGAAAGGAGAAGGAGCTAGAGCAGAGAAACAGAGATCTACTCTGTGGTAGGTATTGTGTTTGGATCTGGAGATACAGTAAGGAACAAGTCTGACTTGTTCCTTCATTTCAAGAGGCATCTAAGCTACTGAGAAAAATAAATAAATAAAATGAGCACCCAAAACTGTGTGATAAGTGCTTTGATGCAAAGAGAGTCAACATTGTAGGTGGAATGTTCAATGCCAAGGACATGCAAAGACCTGGAGGCCCAGGAGAGCATAACTGGTTCAATTAACTGAAAGAAACTCAACATATGGTACAGTATAAACTATGAAGTGTCAAGAAATGTGGCTGATGAGGTGAGACTGACAGATCAAGAGAGTTCCTTTAAAGTATTAAAGGTTTTGTATCTTATCCTGGCAGCAATGGTTTCAAGTAAGGTAGTGAGTTAATCACATATCTCGATACTTTTCTTTTTGAGGATTTAATGAAGTAAAACAACATACTAGATAAGAAAGGCCTTTGTAATTTCAAAAGCATTAAAGAAAGTGAGTTAAATCTGGATTTGAAACAGCATATCAAGATAACTATTGATGAGAACTCCTCTTGCCAGGAAAGTGGCAAGTCCAAACTCTCCAAATCATCTCTTTTAATCAGCTCAATGATTATTTTATTTTTGACTTAATTTTGCTAGTAGGTATGTTATAAAAAACCCCTTTGAGTAATTATAAAAAAGAGAATTAAATAAACGTACTGAATCATATAGTTTCATCTTAATTTTTTCACAGCTTCTTTTAGAACTTGATTTCTGCTAAAACATAATTTTTTTGTTTTTAAGCCATATAAGTTCACAGATGTTCTACTTTGGATTTCATCTTCAGCCCCTGTTGAGAACACACCATGCTTGTTTTTATAAACACATATGGTTTCCTGTTTGCATACAATCCTATTTGTTATAAGGGCATCTAAAACTGTCACTCACAACATGACTAAACCACTAAAAAAAGATGTCCAGCAGTGTTGGGTTTTTAGAGATAATTAAAACCAAAGGTATTTATAAAATGCCATTTTCTAAGCTTCTGATGCCTGACATAACCAGACTGAGAATTATTTCCCTGTGTATGTGTTCTTGTGTTTGTGTGTGTATTATTTGTGTGTGTGCGTGTTTAAGTGACTAGGTGTAGGTGTACAGTGGATGAATTACCGTTACTGACCAGAATAATTTTATTGTTGTTGTATGCCCTCGAGTTCATCCGGACTCATAACTACCCTATAGGGCAGAGTAGAACTGCCCCATAGGGTTTCCAAGGCTGTAATCTTTACGGAAGCAGGCTGCTACTTTCTCTCATGGAGCAGCTGGTGGGTTCCAACCACTGACCTTTTGGTTAGCAGTTGAGTGCTTAACCATTGCACTACGAGGGCAGTTTAATGATTTTATTAGTCATACTGAAATATGCTCATAGAATCACTACTTGGCATGCCAAAACTTTATACACCTACTTCTCACTTATTGACTATCTCATTATCTGACATCTTGCATTTGCTACAATAGTAAAAAACCTACTATCCAATTATTTTGTGCATTAACGACCTATGTCTGGCAGCACTGAGTGCTGAGATGTGAGGTGAGTGTAACTCTGGTTGTGATGGTTAAGGTTATGTGTCAGGTTGGCTGGGTCATGATTCTCAATGGTTTGGCAGTTACATATTGATGTGATTTGGCCATTATGTAATGATGTAGTCATGCTCCATTTTCACGTAATGCTGATTTTTGCATAACAACCTGATCTTTGGATCGTAACTGTGTCAATAAGTCAGGAGTGGTGTACTTCCAATAAAAATCCCTGTATTTTCTGATATTCTGCTGAAATTATGTATTAAGAAGTCACAAAGAATAACTGAGACATAGCATGTATGAATAATTTCTTGTTTTTTTCTTTCTATCTTTTCTTAATGCCATCATTATTCAAGGAAGTATTGGGCTAAGGTATATTGATCACACTGTTTCTCTTTTGAATGCCCGAGATGATTGTATTTTTCAAAACAAGCAATTAGCTATTATTTGATACACTAAGGAATTAAAATTTAACTCAACCATTCCCCAAGTGAGTTTTGTTTCACCCAGAAAAGATTTTTTTCTTCACAATTGCTTGCAATGTTCTTTGACCTGGCAATGACATTTGAGATCTTATTCATTATATGAGCTTTCTTATTGCCATGGATCTTCTGTCAGCTTACATATGCTCATCTGTTTCATTTATACTACATTGGCTCATGTTTGATGTGGGGCAAATGTAGTGGGTGATAGCAATGGAAAATTATTTTATCTATAGCAGATCATAGTTTCTTTAATAATGGACCTTATATCGAATTCCGGACAAAAGCAGTGTCTATTTTTCAAGTATATTGGCACTTTAATAAGATAGAAAGTTTTGCTTGTGTCTGCATGGTATATCTGACAAGCATCTGCTCATCTTTCAAGAAGAACCATCTTTGGTGAAGAGTAGTACAGACACAATACTGGGGAACCAGCACAACTTGACCAAGGCAAAGTCAGAGAAGCTTCATAGACATATCCAAACTCCCAGAGGGATCAAGTTACTGGTCTGAGGGGTGGGAACCATGGTCTCAGGGGACATCTAGCTCAACTGGTATAACATAGTTTATAAGGAAAATGTTCTACATCTTACTTTGGTGAATACCATCTGGGGTCTTAAAAGCTTGTGAGCAGCTGTCTAAGATATGTCTACTGGTCCCACCCCATCTGGAGCAAAGGAGAATGAAGAAAGCCAAACACATAAGGGAAAGATTACTCTAAAGGATTAATGCACCACAACTACCATGGCCTCCACCAGACTGAGTCTAACACTACTAGATGGTACCTGGCTACCACCATTGACTGCTCTGTCAGGGATCAATATAGAGGGTCCTGGACAGAGCTAGAGAAAAATGTAGAACAAAATTCTAACTCACAGAAAAAGATCAGACTTACTGGCCTGGCAGAGACTGGAGAAACCCCAAGAGTATGGCCCCCACACACCCTTTTAACTCAGTAATGAAGTCACTCCTGAGATTCACCCTTCAGCCAAAGATTAGACAAGCCCACAAAACAAACAACAATACATGTAGCTCAACCATGTATATGAGACTAAATGGGCACACCAGCCTAGGGGCAAGGACAGGAAAGCAGGAGGTGACAGGAAAACTGGATGAATGGAAATGGGGAACTCAAGGTCAAGAAGGGGAGCGTGTTGACACATTGAGGATTTGGCAACCAATGTCACAAAATAATATGTGTATTAATTGTTTAATGAGAAACCAATTTGTTCTGTAAACTTTCACCTAAAGCACAATAAAAAAATAAATAAATAAAAATAGCATCTATATGTACAACTTAAAAAAAAAAAAAAAGGCAAACCCAAACAACTAGGAAAAAAAAAAGGTGAATCATCTTGTTCAGGAAGTTTCTCCTGGACCGACTTCCCCCAGGTATATTGACATCTCCCTTATTTATATCCCCAATGTGCCCCTTACATATATTGACCATAGCCCCTATAACACTTCATTACCCATATTTATGCTCATCTCTGTCTTTACTATATTGTAAGTCTCTTGAGAATGGAGATCATGTCTTATTGATTTTTTTAATCTTTAAAGCCCTCTTTTAATGAGCAAATAAACTATTTTAGTAATGTTCTTTAATAATAATATTCTAAAAATGCCAGAGGGAGACCATCAATTTATTAGCAAATGTCCACATTGCTTCCTCAGTATTGGTACACATAATTGTAATAATATAATTGCTCTACAACTATGTGCTATACAGGGCAAGAATTCTCAGACTTTATAGTTCATATGAATTACCTGGCAGCTTTGTTGAAAATGAACAATCCTGGCCATCATCCCTACAGATTCTGGTTTAGTAGATCTGGGATATGACTCAGAAATCTGCGTTTCTAACAGAATCTGTAGTGTCCTTCAATTACATTTGAGAAACAAAAATTTACATTGTTTACTCCATAACTACATACATATAAATAAACACATACGCAAGCAATTGCTCTTAAATACTTTGAGAATCTCCACAATGCCAGGGGGATTATTACTTTGTATTACTCCATTCATTTCTTTTTCATGGCATTGACTACTTAGGGTGTGCCTAGGAGTGAAATAAAAGGGAAATCTATAAATATTTACTTGATCTGTACAAGCAGAAGAATTCCAGGTCGAGTGAATGGCAGCCTAACTTGAATTGCCAGAATAGAGAGGCATGGCCCCTCAATCAAATCCCAGACTTGAGCCAGTTTACAGACCCACAACCCCTTGAATGAAGGGGAGGCTGGGTCCCTTGAGGAAGGACCCCACTACACTGCAAAAAATTTATGCTGTTGATCTTTCTCCTAGCCTTCCCCAAAGGGATCTGCAGCCTTTTATAAGGGTGACAGGTCATTGGGGAAAAGGAAATAATAAGACTTTTAAGGGATTACTGGATACCAGCTCTGAACTGAGACTAATTCCAGGAGACCCAAGACATCACTGTGGCCCATCAGTCAGAGTGGGGGCATATGGAGGTCAGGTTATTAATGGAGCCTTCGCTCATGTCCATCTCACAATTGGTACAATGGATCCCAAGCCCATCCTGTAGTGATTTCCCCAGTTCCAGAATGAATAATTGAAATAGATACACTCAGCACCTGGTAGAACCCCCACATTGGATCCTTCACAAGGGGAGTAAGGGCTATTATGGTAGGAAAAGTCAAGCAAAAGCCATTAGAACTGCCCTTATCTAGGAAAATAGTAAACCAAAAACAATACTGCATTTCTGCAGGGATTGGAGAAATTACTTCCATCACCAAGGACTTGAAGGATGCAGAGGTGGTGATTCCCACCTCATCCCCATTCAACTCACCTATTTGGTCTGTGCAAAAAACAGATGGATCTTGGAGAATGACAGTGGATTATCAAAAACTTAACCAGGTGGTGACTCTAATTGCAGCTGCTGTTCCAAATGTGGTTTCATTGCTTGAGCAAATTAATACATCTCCCTGCACCTGGTATGCAGCTATTGCTCTGGCTAATACCTTTTTCTCCATACCTGTTTCGAAGGACCATCAGAAGCAGTTTGCCTTCAGCTGGAAAGGCTAGAAATACACCTTCAGTTGCCTAGCTCAGAGCTCTATCGACTCTTCAGCCCTATGTCATAATTTAGTCCACAGAAAGTTTGATTGCCTTTCCTTTCCACAAGATGTTACATTGGTTCATTACATTGATGACATTATGCTGATTGTTCCTAGTAAGGAAGAAGTGTCAATGATTCTGGATTTATTGGTAGAACATTTGTATGCTAAAGGGTGGAAAATCAACCCAAGAAAAAATCAGGCACCTTCCACCTCAGTGAAATTTCTAGGGATCCAGTGGTGTGGGGCATGTCAAAATATTCCTTCTACAGTGAAGGATAAGTTATTGCATCTGGCCTCTCCCACAACTAAAAAGGAGGCACAACATCTGGTGGACCTCTTTGGATTTTGGAGGCAACGTATCCCCCATTTGGGTGTGCTACTCCAGTCTATTTATCAAGTGACTTGAAAAGCTGCTAGTTTTGAGTGGGGCCCAGAACAAGAGAAGGCTCTGTAATAGGTTCGGGCTGCCATGCAAGCTGCCTTCCCTCTTGGGCCATATGATCTGGCTGATTCACTAGTGCTTAAAGTGTCAGTGGCAGATAGAGATGCTGTTTGGAGTCTTTGGCAGGTTCCTACTGGTGAATCACAGTGCAAACCCTTAAGATTTGGGAGCAAAGCCCTGCCATCTTCTGCAGATAACTGCTCCCCTTTTGAGAAACAGCTTTTGCCTTGTTACTGAGCCTTAGTAGAGACTGTAAGCTTAACTATGGACCACCAAGTCACCATGTGGCCTGAGCTGCCCATCATGAACTGGGTGTTGTCTGACTCACAGAGTCATAAATTTGGACATGCACAACAGTCACCATTACGTGGAGTTGCTAATTGAGATCGGGCCTGAGCAGGACCTGATGGCACTAGTTAGTTACATGAGGATGTGGCCCAAATGCCCACGGTCTCCACTCCTGTCACATTATCTTCCATCACCTAGTCTGTACCTACTGCCTCATAGGGAGTTCTTTATGATCAGATGACTAAGGAAGAGAAAACTTATGCCTGGTTTACAGGTGGTTCTGTGCAATATGCAAGCACCACTCGAAAGTGGACGATGGCAACACTACAGCCTTTTTCTGGGAACTCATACCACCAAGAAAGGAGCACTGGGAGCAGACCACATCCTTTGAGCTTGAGGTCCCTGCACTGAGAAGCTCTCAGACCAGGGGAAGAGATTGGTGACAAGGACTTTCCTTCAGAGCCAACAGAAACAGAAAGCCTTCTTCTGGAGTTAGCTCCCTGAATTTAGATTTCTAGCCTCTAGACAGAATAAATTTCTGTTTGTTAAGGCCATCCATTTGTGATATGTTATGACAGCACTAGATAACTAAGACAAGTTGAAGCTATTATTTAGTGACAGAATCATACTTTTTCCCCCCTACTATTTCCAAATTTTACTATTACACTCTACTCCCTTCTAAGAAAAACAAGAAGTCAGGTGTTCTCCCTAGGTTGTAATTGGGAGTCTTGTGATCATCATAAAGACTTCTTTTTCCCTGAATACTTATGTGGTAAGGGATGAGAGTGATTAATTATGCCCTTACTCTATTGTGAGAATTTGGGATATAAACTAAAAAAAATTCAGCCTTGCCCCTGTATAAATATAAAATATGTAGTCTAAAGTCAAGAGTGTGATGGTTACGATTGTATGTCAAGATGGCTGGGCCATGATTCTTAGTGGTTTGGCAGTCGTATAGTGTTGTAATCATCCCCATGATGGGATCTACTGTGAGTAGCCAGTCAGTTGAAAGGGAATTTCCTTGGGCATGTGGCCTGCATCGAATGTCAGTGGACATTTTGGCAAGACTCAAGGGCTTTTTCCTAGCTCTGGATCCTGAAGCTAGCTTCTGTCCATCTGACCTCCAATTCTCGGGACTTTAGCAAGCCAGCCTACCGATCTTGGGATGCATGATCTTCCCAGCCTGTTTGCAGGAGCTCTGTTCTCTGACCTGCCAATCTTGGGCTCACCAGACCCTGTGGCTACATCAGTCTGGAGAAGCCTCTATCCTGACCCTCTACAACTGCATGAGCCGTTTCTGGATATAAATCTATATATGTATATATTTTACACTTTACTGGTTTTGCTTCTCTAGAGAACCCAACCTAACACAAAAACATTTTAAATTATCAGCTATTTTTTTATTATTCCATATAATAGGTCTTCTCTAATTATAAAGATAATTGAGAATTGGACAATGCATTGTCTTTTTAAAACTTTTTCAAGGATAGACACATTAAAATTTTTCAGAATTGAAAAAAAAGGCTTTTCATTTTAACCATTGATATATTCAGAAAATTCATGCAAATTAGAAAATTCATTACAAAAAGGAACAAACCTCCCAGAGCCATGGTAGGAGCATGTCTGGAATTAATAGGTTGGGTGAAGGTAGCATTTGTAAAATCTTACAAGAAGGATCACACATTACTGAATTATAGTGCCTGTTCCACCCCTCCATTCTAGGCATGATTACAGTGTTTGTCATTAATGAAGTTATGTTTTCCATCTTAATTACAAAGTGGGAAGATACAGTATGGCATCCATCATGGATTGAATTGTGTCCCCCAAAAATATGTGTTATCAATTTGGCTAGGCCATAATTCCCAGTATTGTGTGATTGTCCACCATTTTGTCATCTGATGTGATTTTCCTATGTGTTGTAAATCCTATCTCTATGATGTTGATGAGATGAGATTAGTGGCAGTTATGTTAATGTGGCAGGACTCAATCTACAAGATTGAATTATGTCTTGAGCCAATCTTTTTTGAGATATAAAAGAGAAAAGGGATCAGAGAGATGTGGGGAACATCATACTACCAAGAAAGCAGCACCAGGAGCAGAGCACGTCCTTTGGACCTGGGGTTTCTGTGCAGAGAAGCTCCTAGACCAAGGGAGCATTGATGAAAAGAACCTTCCCCAAGAACCAACAGAAAAGGCCTTCACCTGAGGCTGATGCCCTGATTTTGGACTTCTAGCCTGCTAGACTCTGAGAAAATAAACTTTCATTTGTTAAAGGCATCCACTTGTGGTATTTCTGTTATAGTAGCACTAGATAACTAAGACAGCATCTGCTTGCTAATTCTTTATCATTGGAATGTTCTAATATCTTTTATCTTCTTAGCAGGAGATGTTGCTGTACAATATTACATATAATTTGTTTTAAGGAAGGACTTTCCTGCAGACTCCCATTTATTAAATTGTGAACTGGTTACCTTATGACATCAGGGTTGTCAAGAATGCTATTTAATATAAATTCTTTTATAGGACCTATATAGGCATTCAACATAAAGCAACCCCAAATGCAAGATTTTGTTTCAGTGAGCTATAAGTGGGTATATTGTGTTAACATTCTGCAGTTTTTGCAACTTTTGGATTTTACACTATCCAGCTCCCAGGGGGTTCTGATTGCCTCAGGACCTGCTGAAACAGAATGTGATTTTGATATTAAACTCTATGTTCTGCATGCAATCTGCTCACTCTAAAATGGATTGGGAGCATTTTGTTTCTTACAAAAGAGGTAAATATTGATTCAGAACAGAAGCTCATCCAGTCCTCATGGTCATTCTTCTGCTGATTAAAGATATTCCTTCTGCATGATAATTGTTTTGTAAGCATTTTGCAGAAAAATGAAAAATGGATACAGAAAGAATGAGATGAGAATATATAATATCATGGATTGAGAGCTGAACTTTTCCTGCTTTAGATATCCTCTAAGCCGATGGTTCTCAAAAGTGAATGTGCTTATATATCACTGGAATAGCTTGTTAAAACAGACCCATGGACCCACTGGCAAAGACGGATTCAGTAGATCTGGGGTGGGGCCTGATGATTTGTATTTTAACAAACCACCTCCCCCCACCAGCCGGTGATGTTGATGCTGTCGGTTGTGAACCACACTTTTCATAGTATTGCCCTAAATAGCTTTTATACCAAACCTTCTTTGCTAGCTGGTAATTCTTGTCTTCAGAAAATAATAACCAAACTGTGAGTATTAACTGATGGAAGAAAAAAAATAAAATAAAACATCCTATTTTATTGTATAGGATGATGCTGCTTTACCAGGATTCTTTTGCTTTAATATTACTAGCACAATTTTTTCCCTATCATAAAACCACACAAATAATCTTACAGGGCCTGATTTGATTACCCTTGTGTTGGAGAAAATATTGACATTCCTGTTGCTTTCAAGAAATAAATCTGTTAGAGTCTCAAGTTTTATTACCATCAAGCCTGAGGGGAGCAAGTAGGACAGCCCTCTTGCTTTCTCATTAACAACCAAATTCAAACCTCTTACAGTCTAGTAAAATTAGAGAATAACATTAATAAAATCACTGATGAGGGTGAATGGCCATGGCCAATAACCAGTAAATTTGCCCTTGAGAATAGGAATTAAATTCCACAGCTATTTCTAGTATTTTGAAAGTCAGGATGCTAGAGTACTCTCAACCATAGCCTGAATAACTAAGTTGCATCACTGAGCTAGGTAGCTTTAGAACTACTGATTTTTTTTTTTTTTTTTTAATTTAAAACACCTGGACTCCAACATTCAACCATTCAGACTTACTGGTTTAGGGTATGGCCTTCCTACTGGTATTTTAAAAAATTATCTGGGTGATTTTAATTTGCAGCCAAGGCTGAAAAACACTGGTAAGAGAATGTGTTAGAAATGAATTAGCTGCGACAATTTTGCTGCTCCTGTTAAATCCTCGGCAGTGTTGGAATATAGGGAAATAGGTAGAGGAGAATGGGTAAGGAGAGAAGTGTGGACAGAAAGTCAGCTATCATTTCTTAAGACCTACTTTCTTTAAGAAAGGTACTCCATGAGGCATTTTGTAAATATTGTCTCTAAACCTCACAAAAACTCTCAAGATAATGATTAATTAGGAGCCTTTTTTAATCCAATGAAAGAGGTTTGAAGAAAGGGATAAAGTAACTGTCCCATGACAAGAAATTATTTAGGTAATGGGAAACTGTCATTAAAACCCAGATTGGGATGGCTTCAGCATCTTATTTTTCTCATTTCCTTGTGACTCTACTAGATGCCTTTTCCTCTTTTTCTTGTTTTTTATTTTCTCTACATCTAAATACCTTGAGATTAGAGATAAATTTTAACAGATGTTGAAAAGTCCATAGCCCCATTATGAGGAGTAATATAGCCTTTGGACAATAGGCTCAACACATACAATGAGTAAAAGCTTTACCTATAGTACCTTATACCTATGTTGTTGTTGTTGTGCACCATCGAGTTGATTTTCAACTCACACCAACCCACTATGACAGAGTAGAACCTCCCCACAGGGTTTTCTTTATAGGAACAGATTGCCAAGTCTTTCTCCACTGAGCTACTGGATGGGTTCCTTCGAATCACCAACATTTGGGTTAGTAGTCGAGCACTTAACCATTATGCAACCAGGGCTCTTTCTTTATACTTATAGTATACCTTATAACTACAGTATAATTAATATAACATAACATAACATAACATAACATAACATAACATAACATAACATAACATAACATAACATAACATAACATAACATAACATAACATAACATAACATAACATAACATAACATAACATAACATAACATAACATAACATAACATAACATAACATAACATAACATAACATAACATAACATAACATAACATAACATAACATAACATAACATAACATAACATAACATAACATAATATAGTTGTTATAGCATAGTTGCTAGCTGCCATTGAGTTAGCCCCAACTCATGGTGACCCCATACACAACCGAAGGAAATTATGCTGGGTCCTGTGCCATCACCATGATAGGCTGTGGATCAGACCATTGTGATCCACAGGGTTTTCATTGGCTGAATTTTGGAAGTAGATCTCCAGGCCTTCCTTCTTAGTCCATCTTAGTCAGAAAGCTCCACTGAAACCTTTTCAGCATCACAACAACACACAAGTCTCCACTGGTAGATGGGTGGTTGCTGCATATAAGATGCATTGGTCAGGAATTGAACCTGGTTCTCCTGCATGGGAAGTGAAAATTCTGCCACTGAACCACCAGTGCCCCCATTAGTATAGTATAAATATAAAACCTTATACCTACGGTATTAGATGTCACCTATTTTGTCCCTTATAACCACGAGGAACAAATCACAGTGGCTCTCAGCTGTAGTTACAGCAATAAATATGCCCACTTTTTGAGTTTACTTTAATGAATTTATTTTCTAAGATTTATCACTGTCTTCCAATGTCCTTTTTCACTGCAAGCTAAGCCCATGAGTTCCAGACATGCTTGGGAAATGCAACAATGTTTCCCTAGAAGCATTCAGTATAGCACCTTATATAGTACCTTATAAAGAGCCTTGGTGGAGTAGTGGTTATGTGCTTGGTTGCTAATTGAAGGATCAGTAGTTCGAGCCACTCTATGGGAGAAAGATGTGGCAGTCTGCTTCTGTAAGGATTCACAGCCTTGGAAATCCTATAGGGCAGGAAGTCCTAGCTAGATCAATAAGGCAAGAAAAAGAAATAAAATGTATCCAAGTTGGTAATGAAGAAGTAAAACTGTCCCTATATGGGAATGATATGATACTATACATAGAAAACTCAACAGACTCCACAAGAAAGCTGTTGAAACTAATAGAAAGATTCAGCAGAGTTGCAGGATACAAGATAAACATACAAAAATCAATTGGATTCCTATACACCGATAAAGAGAATGAAGAAAAGGAAATCAGGAAAACAATACCATTTATAATAGCCCCTAAAAAAATAAAATACTTAGGAATAAATCTAACCAGGGATGTAAAAAACCTATACATAAAAACCTACAAAACACTACTGCAAGAAACCAAGAGATCTACATAAATGGAAAAACACACCACGCTCATGAATAGGTAGACTCAACATAGTGAAAATGTCAATTTACAAAATGCCTCATGTAGTACAATGCAATCCCTATGCAAATATGAATAGCATTCTTTAAAGAGATGGAAAAAGTAATCATTAACTTTATATGGAAAGGGAAGAGGCCCTAGATAAGTAAAGCACTATTGAAGAAGAAGACTGCTTCAGGAGGACTTACACTACCTGACACCAGAACCTACTATTCAGCTACAGTAGTCAAAACAGCCTGGTACTGGTACAACAGATAGATTGACCAGTGGAACAGAATTGAGAACCCAGAAGTAAATCCATCCACATGTAGTCACCTGGTTTTCAACAAAGGCCCAAAGTCCATCAAAAAGATGGAAACAATCTAGATGCCCATCAATAGATGAATGAATAAACGAACTATGGTACATACACATAACGGAATACTACACAACAATAAAAAACAATGATGGATCTGTGAAGCATATCATAACATGGATGAATCGGGAGGGCATTATGCTGAGTGAAGTAAGTCAATCACAAAAAGACAAATATTATATGAGACCTTTTGTAAAAGGTCTCATACTATAAAATTTATGAAAAGGTTTACACACAAAAAGAAAATCTTTGATGGTTACAAGGGAGGGGAAGGGTAGGGATGGAAGAACACTAAATAGGCAATAGATAAGTGGTAACTCTGGTGAAGGATAAGAGTACACAATACTGGGAAACCGGACAACTAGTCCAAGGCAAGGTCATGGAAGCTCCATAAACACATCCAAATTCCCCAAGGGACTGAATTACTGGACTGAGGGCTGTGAGGACCATGGTCTTGGGGAACATCTAGCTCAATTGGCATAACATAGTTTAAGAAGAAAATGTTCTACATTCTACTTTGGTTTGGTGAGTAACGCCTGGCATCTTAAAGCTTGTGAGTGATAATCTAAGACACTCCACTGGTCTCACCCTGTCTGGAGCAAGGAAGAATGAAGAAAACCAAAGACACAAGGGAAAGATTAGTTCAAAGGACTAACGGACCACAACTACCACAGCTTCCATTGGACTGAGTCCAGCACAACTAGATGGTGCTTGGCTACCACCACTGACAGCTCTGACAAGGATCACAATAGAGGGTCCTGGACAGAGCTGCAGAATATGTAAAACAAAATTTTAACTCACAAAAAAGGACTAGACTTACTGGCCTGACAGAGACTGGAGAAACCCTGAGAGTATGGCCCCCAACACCTTTTTAGCTCAGTAATGAAGTTACTCCTGGAGGTTTACCCTTCAGCCAAAAATTAGACAGGCCCATAAAAAAAAATGAGACTAAAGGGGCACACCAGCATAGGGGCAAGGACTAGAAGGCAGGAGGGAACAGGAAGGCTAGTAATAGGGAACCGAAGGTCGAGAAGGGGAGAATGTTGACATGTCATGGGGCTGGTAACCAATGTCACAAAATAATATGTGTACAAATTATTTAAGAGAAGCTAGTTTGTTCTGTAAACCTTCATCTAAAGTACAATAATAAAATAAAAGAAAGAAAACCTATAGGGCAGTTTGAGTCTCTCCTAACCAAACCAAATCTAATGCCATCGAGTTGGTTCCGACTCATAACGACCCTATGGGACACTATGGGACAGAGTAGAACTGCCCCATAGAGTTCCCAAGGAGCGCCTGGCAGATTCCAGCTGCTGACCCTTTGGTTAGCAGCCGTAGCACTTAACCACTATGCCACCAGGGTTTCCGAGTCTGTCCTACAGGGTTGGAATTGACTCGATTGCAATAGGTATAGTACATTATACCTGTAGTATCTTGCAATAGGTATAGTACATTATACCTGTAGGACATGAGAGAAAGGGAGCATAATGGTTTATATATTTATAGCTGTGTACAAAGCTTTTTTAGATATATTTTTGTGTAATCCTCACAGGTAGCCAAAAAAAGTTTGTTTGTTTTTTCCTCCCCCCCCCGCGCCAAGCTTTAAAGGAAAAGTTTGGAGAGGTTGAGTAACTTGTTCAGGGTCATTGACCCCAGTAACTGCTGGGCCATGAGATCAAAACCTGGACCTCGTACAAACGAAAACTTGACTTAGATCTTTCTCTTCATTCCCATTGATTTTAACTGTTACTTTTATTTAGTTGAAATATAGTTGAACCGTTGTATAGAAACAGTTACTTATTATACATAATTGTATATATGAACTATGAAATCAATATAGGATATTCATTCAGCTAAAATAATAAGTAATAAATTCATTAAACTAAATTATAATGAATATCAAGCTATTTTTCATGCAAAGAGCTTAGGACATTGTCTGGCACAGACTATGGTTGTTATAGTCTTCATATACTTTGGTTTTCCAGCTTTAAAAAATATATATTTCCTTGCTTTAATCTCTTAACTAATAAACTCTTAAAGTGAGCTAGTCAATTAAATTAATATTAAAATGAGAGAATTTCTGCTTATCAACTGAGTGCCAACATTCACAAGCATAAACTCATCTTCAAATGTACTTCATTTCTTCTATTTCAGTCAATTCTGTTGTTTACTTGAAAGAGGAAAACAGTGTCACAGTTCTATATAATAATATGGTTTAGTTTATCTTGCACTGATATAAGTTGAAATTTTAGCATTGAATAAAAGTATTTCTTTAAGCATGGTACACCTAGTATGCTGGGGGCTTCTTGTAAAGTAATTGTGCCTATGAGTTCTTATAAAATTAGGTTTGTCATATTTAAGTCTGTATTAATCATTCTTTAATCAGCTTTAAAGCAACAAAGAACAATGGGATTTCTTTGTAAATAGGTTGTATATTTTATCTTTCAAGGAAAAAGATTATAAGTTTTTAATGAAATGACTTATAATTGCAGTAGATTAACTTTTTTACTTATGGTTTCATGAGGAATTGGGCCTTTTTAATGTCTTTTATCATATTTGATGGATATCTCTTTTTAAAGCAATGTGCATTCTTGTTTTAAACCAAGAACACTCCAGATAATTTTAAAGATACTCCTGAGCGTTTTCAGTGCCTTTTCTGTTAAGGAAACCAGGAAGTTTCAAGAGTTGATTCCAGGGCATTAGCATGTCTGTACAGGCTTATTAGTCTATTTTTGTCTCCATGGGCAAGAAACAGGACTCTATGGGCAGTGGCTGTAGTCTCCAGTGTCCTACATGCTAGAGCAGAGTAATTTTATAGAGTAATCATGTGACATTGTGAGACACAGATTATTATTCCTTTTTTACAGATAGCAAAATTGAGGCCAAATGAGGATACAAGCTTAGAGATAACAAGGGATAGGGCTGGGATTTGAACTCAGATCTGAAGGACTTCACATCCTTTGAACTTTTCCCGGGCTCTACTGTTATCTTTGTCTGCTGCTAACTGAAAAGTTGGTAGTGTAAGTCCATCCAGAGGCTCCTTGGAAGGAAAGTCTGACAATCTACTTCCGAAAAATCAGCCACTGAAAACGCCATGGAGCGTAGTTCTACTTCGACACGCGTGGGGTTGCCATGAGTTGGAATTGATTTGAAAGCAACTGGTTTTCATTTCTTCCTTCCTTCCTTCCTTTTTTTACTGTTATTTCTGGACAGGGTATTTTGTGCATTTCTGGGCCCTGATTGTCAATGTGATAAAAATTTAACATTTCTTTTCATCAGAAAAAATTTGTGAAGGTGGCTTTAAGTGAATAACCTCATTTATTTTATTTTCCTCCACCTGCATGGATGTGAATTTTAAACCTTTTAATAGAGGTTATTTGAAATTAACATTGTCTGACTACCTCCATATTATTCCAGGACAAAACTTCTTGTATGACTGGACAATTAAAGTTAATTGTATGGTTATTGTCTCTTGAGGACAAAAGTATTGCTCATTCAGTTAGAAATAATGTGCTAAAGATGGAAAAGCTAACAGTTGCTGATTCATCACATAGAATAATGCATATTTATGGATATTTCCTTTTAATATTATCAAAGCCTGCTAAATAAATCAGTAATACGTGAATGCAATGCAAAAATGCAGTAATATTCATATTGATTTAAAATTGAGGATAATTGTATTTTCAGGGTACAGTTTTAGGGAAGCTTTATAAATTGGCTTTATCATTTAGTCACCATAGAATTCTTTTAGCCTAAGAATTTGCTATAGAATTTCTAAACTAAGTTTTAGTCGACTACTAAATAACAGTCCTTCTTAACCTAATCATCTAGCATCTAAAACAGAGCTGCTATATATAGCAGCTGAAAGGAACCAGTGATTTCTATTAAAAAGAACATGCAGCTTGGAATCATGGCCTGAACCTTGACTCTATTCCATGAGAAACCATGAAACTCACCTTATCTCATTGTGCTTTGAGATCAGTAAGGTAATCATTATTCTTTGCTTAATACACTCTTATGGTTCAGATGAAGTACATCATAAGCCTGCTACATAAATGCGAAAATACACAAAACCCACTGCCATCGAGTCGACTTCAACTCAGCACCTCTGTAGGACAAAGTAGAACTGCCCCATAGGGTTTCCAAGGAGCGGCTGGTGGATTTGAATTGCTGACCTTTTGGTTAGCAGCCAGGCTTCTAACCACTATGCCACCAGGGCTCCGCATAACTGCGATAGCTCTTAAACCACAAAGCAACTATTTATTAAGTAGTTATCATGTGTCATGCTGAAGTTAAGACTAGAATATTGTTACAAGATCTTGGACATTCAACAATTTAAGAAGATTTTCTTCTTAGCCTCTTCAACTCGTGAGTCTGCTATATTTTGAGATGTTACTTATTTACACTCAAAAGTCCCTAAGATATGGCAGGGTCAAAGGAAAAATTTAGAAGAGTGTATTTACTACCAGCATTATGATCTCTTCAGTTTTAGTTTTTTATTATTGACTTTCAAAGATTTAGTTTTGGACTGTACTTGTTTCATTGTTAAATACTAGTTATATTTCAGTCTACGTAATAATTGAATATACCATGAACTGCCAAAAGAACGAACAAAATCTGTCTCGGAAGAAGTACAGCCAGAATGCTCCTTAGAAGGAAGGATGGGGAAATTACGTCTTACATACTTTGGACATGTTGTCAGGAGGGATCAGTCCCTGAAGAAGGACATCATGCTTGGTAAAGTAGAGGGTCAGCAGAAAAGAGGAAGACCCTTAAGGAGATGGATTGACACAGTGGCTGCAACAATGGGCTCAAGCATAACAACGATTGTGAGCATGGTGTGGGATTGGGCAGTGATTCATTCTGTGGCACGTAGGGTCACTATGAGACCTACTGACAACAATCTGAGAGTAGGGCAGCATAACAAATGATTGAGGCACAGAGTCAAATAGCATTAAATTTGTGTGCCTATTTGTTTCATGTTTTTTTGAAAACCACATTTGAAAATGCCAGATGGTTGCCAGATAATTGAATCCTAACATAATTTTTATAATGCTTTTAAAATATTAATAACAATATTCAGAGTTATTTTATGTGTAATTAAATATGTTTTAAGATAATGATGTTGGATTATTTAAACTGAGGTCTAACTATGATTGTATAAAATATAAATGAAGAAAATACATTTTTGTCTTGGAGCAATCAGTTAACTGTTTTACTTGATTCTCTCTTCAAATCCCAAGCATCACAGTTCATTTCAATGCCCTCATTTACCAGGATTATGTGTCAGGCAATGATGCTCATATAAAACACAGGATACATTATATCTCAGTCCTTGTTCAGCACAGCTTTTCACTTCTCCTTTAACATTTCCTACCCCAAAAGTCAATTAACTAAGTTACATGGATGATAGCCATAAAAACACTCAGCACCAGCTCCTGTTTTTCTTTTTTGTTGCATAATTTTTCTAAGGTTTTGAAATTTTTTGTGTTCTATAAAAAAAACAAACCTGTTGCCATTGAGTTGATTCCGACTCATAAAGAACTCTAAAAATATCATCTTATTTTCATTTACAAAGGAAAATGCCAATTTTACTTTGCTAATCCCAAAATAGGGTTGCTACGAGTCGGAATCGACTCGATGGCAGTGGGTTTTGGGTTTGGTTTAATCCCAAAATTTAATATATTCATTTTTTAAATTTATTGTTAATAATGCTGTCTGCTGAATTGGGACAACTTCCATTAATTTGAGGCAGGGGGAACAACACACTTCTTAAGTAGCTCATAAGTACCTCATGGTGATGCTATTAAAAAAACAAACAAACCTTTTGCCTTTGAGTCCATTCTGACTGGTAGCCACCCTGTAGAACAGAGTAGATACTTCCCCGTAGGGTTTCTAAGAAGCAGATTGTGGATTCAAACTGCTGACCTTTTTGGTTAGCAGCCAACCTCTTAATGACTGTGTTACCAGGGAATTTTTTTTTTTTGAGCACATAAAATAAATAGAGGTCTACATTTCTTTTATTATAATTATGAAAATAAAAGAGCTCTAAGCATGTAGTTTTTGTGACTCATTTGGTGACAAAACCTGATCTGACCTGAACTCAGAAAATCAGTTCTGACCGATTTTAGAAACACTGGAGAAAAATGACTCTCTTAATTAACTCACAAGAAAGTAGAAACAGTTCTAGAATTACATGACGGTTAGAAAATAGGAACAAAGAAAAAGTACAAATAAAATTATGTAATAGACCTAAAAGTATACTCAGAAAAAATGCTTTACATAGTAAAGACTTAAAATAAATGAACTTAGTATTAAACTAAGCAATACTAAAAAAAGAAGAAAACATTCTTAAAGAAAACAAAGAAAAAATCACCAAAAGCAAAGACTAAAATTTAAAAATTAGGAAAAAATGATATTAACAATCTAATATTTGATTCTTTAACAAGGTTGATAAAATAGGTCAACTCTTGGAAAGCCTTAGCAGGAAAATAAGGGAAAAGAAAACAATATGTTAGGAATGATGGAGGAAGAATAACATTTTTTTCCCTCAAGAGTAAAGAAAATATTATATTTTTAAAAAAGGCAAAAATATGGATGAACTGAAAGGCTTTTTAGTTTTTTAAAAAAAGAAGATCAAAGTTGATTCAATAGATGATAGAAAACCGTGGGAAAATATGAACAAAGCAGCCTTTAGTTTCAAAGCACCATACATCAAACTGAAAGGTTAACATCAATCTGAACAAAGTATTTTCAGCATTATAAGTCTTAAAATTTTTTTAAATTTCAAAATAAGCCTTAATATTTTTTTTAAATGTATATATCCTTTGGATTAGATGTTTTGCTTCTAGAGATTTTTCTTGAGGGAAGAATGAGAGATGTACATCGATATTTAGGTTGCTGGATATGCAATATAGCATTATTTATGTTAGAAAAATATTCGAAACACTTTAAATGTCCAACTGTATAGGATTGTGGTTCACACACACAGTGGAATATATTTGGCTGAACTATATAGAATTGCTACTCTTTGGTCATTTTTATTCTACTGTTTTTATGGATTTCATATGTTTCAACCTAATAAATACACTCGAACACATACTTACATACTCTAATATTTTAACTGTGGTTTTCTCTGAGTGGTGGGATCATGGATGATTTTATTGCCTAGTTAGATTCTAATGCATGAACAAAAGGAGCACATAATACGCATGAATTGCTCTGTAATCTTCTGCTGAACTGTATACTCTTGGGGAAGAGACATTTGGTCTTGGTAATCATTTTTCTGGTGCAAGAGGTACCCTGCAAATATCTGTTGAATGAATAATTGAAAAAATATTTATGCTATAAAACAGAAAATTTTAAATTACAAACAAGGAGAGCTGGGAAAATTGCTCATGAAATTATTTACCACATGGAAGGGTTAACATAATTTTAAACCTAGTGTGCTCAATTTAGGCAATTACTTTTCCCTATAAAAAAAAAAAATTTTTTTTTTTTTTTAATGTATTCAGTCAGAATGTATAGTATCTGATAAGATATTATGAGGTGTGATTATGGCTATCTTTGAAAAATTCCAATTAAATTTCATAAGTATAACTATGTGGGGAAATAATAAAAGCACCAGTGATAAGTAGAGGTATACACTATCAAGAGACAGCATCTGTCCAAATATTCAGAATAAAATGGTAGTGCAGCATTTAATTAATTTTAGTCATTTATAAAATTACATCAAGTACATTTTATTGATTCATTATCCAAATGATAAAATTTCAAAAATGGAGTTGTGGAGGAGGTCACATAGTTTTGTAGAGCAGCCTGGTGGTCTGCCAGCAAAACCACATTTACCACATTTTAGTTATTTTCTTTTCTAATGTAAAGAGAAAGAGCCCTAGTGGCATAGAGGTTAAGAGCTCAGCTGCTTACTGAAAGATTGGCACCTTGAACCCACTAACCACACCATGAGAGAAAGATGTGGCAATCTGCTTCTGTAAAGATTACAGCTTTGGAAACCCCACAGGGCAGTTCTTCTCTGTCATATAGGGTCACTATGGGTTGGAATCAACTCAACAACAGTGGGCTTTTGGTGTGAAGAGGGGCATGAGAAACTACTGACTGTGATGATGTTTAGTGTAAAAGAAGATTGAAATTCACGTTTATTCAGAAATCCTATTAGTGCCTCTATTGAAGAAAAGGCAAAGAAAAGCACTAAAGTGTTAATGATTTGCATATGTAATATATATTTGTCTAAATGTTTGGATAAGCTGATAGGAGGTAATTCTATAAAAATCCTTTCTTTTTAAAATTATTTTACTGATGTGAAACTCTTTAATGCAATGGCGTTCTTTGACAGTCCTTTTAAAAATCAAAATGCTAAATTCTGCCTACATAATATTAATAAATTCAGCAGACATTTTAGTATCATTCCCTGGCCTTACATGTAGGGTTGATGTATATTTTAATTAGATGCAAAAACGACAATAGCTTTGTTATTTTTACTAAGAATTTGTTCTTCCAGTCATCTAATGGAGATAGTAAATCATAGTGAGATTAGAAGCCAGAATCCTTTGCCTTCTGCTTATAAAAGAGAAGGAGATCCTAGGTATGAATTTGGCCTTAGAGTGGAAACAGGTAGATGAGGGGAGAATATCAATGAGCATTGTAAGTAGACACCTTTGGTCATAATATTTTGTGAATGATGTAAAACATGATTTGCAGATTTTGAAATACAAAATACAATATTCTTGAAACATGATATTGCTTGGTAACAAGGAGCTTATAAACTCAAATGTGGCCCATGTATTTTCTGGTGTTATATTTTCTAGATTATAGCTTAAAAATCATGGCTGAAATATACATTCAACACTTGGGTTCCTTGTATACTATAAAGGTCAGATTATTTTTTTCAAAATTTGAAATATATTTAGTGCTAAAATTTGACAGCAAAACACAGGGCTTATATTTTCCTGTCACACTGCCATTTTCAGAACTGTTTGTGTAAGAAGATCCTCTCCCCGAGATGACAAAATCCAAGAGTTTATTATTTTGTCTTCATGGGACAAAGAAAGGCAACAGGCTTAGAAAGCAGCATGAAGGACTTAGGTTGACTGTGAAGAAATCTTTATTTCCAGTAGTGTTTGTTCAACATTCAACTAGTAAGAAATCACAGAATATTCCCAATCTGATCAAAATAAATTTTAAGAGTTCTGTATTTAAAAAGAACACATTTTCTTCCTTTCCCTGCCAGTTACATTTCCAGTTTGTGCCACACAGCTCCATTTAGTGGAATTTGGAAAGTTTATTCCTGAAAGACCAACTACAGTCTCAAAATTAATCCCTGTGTTTGTCAAGGACACTGATGATTAATTGGATTGCAAAACCAGCAGTTAAAGGAGTGTTTATTTCATGATCAAGTAGCCTGAAAACACTTTTTTAAAATGAATGCTTGTTTTATATCTGGTGATTCTTTCCATGCACACCAGGATCTCTCTTGACTGGGCTTTCCCTGCAACCGGCTTTTTGACATTTCCATTAAACTATAAAAAATTAGTGTTGACTGATTAACATCTCACTTTAAGAGCTCTACTAAAAGCCATATTCATGAATCAAAGTCAGTGTGTGCCACTGGTAATTAACTTGACAAAATTCAGCTTTCCATGCTAATCATCTTCTGGCTGCTTTATATAATGGCTGTCAATTCAGATCTATAAAACAATTGGAGAGGGAGAAATAAGAATTAGTGATTAGACCCAGTTCTCTAGCTGAGAACATGTTCCGATTAAAATTCTGAAGTATAACGAGGAACCAGAAACATTCAAAAATGTTGACTTGAGATTCTCACTTTATAGTTACGTAAAAGCAGCTTAAATAAAATCAAACCAGTGGTAGGGGTTAAGCGGTAAGATTTAATGTAATGATGCCCTAGGTGTTACTATGTGAAAGTTACTGAACAAGACCCTGAAAAAGGGGTAGACTGTCTATGGCACTATTGTGAATTGTGGTTAAGAACTCTGGCTCTATAGTAAGTGAGAGGTGTTCAAATACTGGTCTTTTGGTATTTGTGTGATTTTGGAAAAGTTAGTCGCATGCTATCCAACATTTCTCAAATAGGAAAAATGTTTTATACTTTATATGTTTATTTTCAGGGTTAAAGCAAATAATGACCTTAGCCCAATGTCTGCATTTAATGCATGCTAAGTTTTTTTTTAAGTTAATTGTCACATATTATAATTACTCTATTATTATTCCAATGTATTATTAAGGGAAGAACCAAGTATACATAGTATAATAATAGAATAGTATAATAAGCATGCTGAGAAAGGTACAAATGGATTGTCTTTAGGGTTCAAAGGATGGCGAACTAACATCGAGGGTGGAAGGTATTGAAGGACGAGAAGTTGATTTTGGAGATGGATTTGGAAAAGATAGGCATCATTTATAAGGTAAGGTAAGGAGACCTATTCTAGTTAAAGGGAAAAGCATAAACAAAATCAAGAATTAGGAAAAGCAAGATGATGTGTAATTGAGGTACAATTAGGGCATAATTTCTTCAGAGCAAAAGACTTTGTAATAGGGTGATAGAAAGTTACACTGAAAAGGGAGATTGAATAAATATTGTGGGTTGACTGTACAGAGAAATTGTTAATAGATTGTTGAAATTTTCAAAAGATATTTTGTGCATTTTTTGAAGGCAAACTATTCCAGCATCAGGGAGTCCAACAAAATCAAAATGAACTTGTCGTTCCTATAAAATATTAGTAAACTTCTATTTAATAATTAAATAAGCCATTCATAAGCTCTTAGCAAATAAGACTTGTAGATTTTATGGAAGTCGATTTAGTGTTACATTTTAGGGATAACAAGAAACTTAAAAATATGTAACAGAACACTTAAAATATATATTTGTTTCATACAAAGGAGAGGTAAGTAGAACCTTCTACATATTATTAAAACCCTACTTTTGTTTGGCTAAGACAATAAGTCTCACTCCCACGGGATGATAACCTGTGAAGTTTGTCAACTTGCACATCTCTTGGACTGACCCCTGAAGATTCTGATTCCTTTTATTTAGGGCAGAGCCCAAGGCATCAGTAATTTTCAAAAGCACAAGAAATTCGCAACTGTGTGAAGGAAAAGAAAAGGCACTTCTTTCCCTTTCTCCACTCTGATATCATCCAAACAAGAACAACCAAAAAGAATGCAAACCATGTTTTAGACAAAACTACAAACATATGTAATCTGACTTACAATTTAAGATGAAGGATCATCAAATACAGTAAAACTAAGTCTAGAATATGGGAAGATACTGACAGAGGACATATGCAGTTACATATCTCAGACACAGAGAGCTAAATGCAAACGTTGTCCAAACTGTTGAAGTATGCTAAGGAGAAAAACCAACAATCCTTTGTTTGAGCCAGTGGAAACACGTTTGATCTGCTGTTGGAACTCTCCTATCCTTCATTTGTCTACACAAAGAAACAAGGTGAATAGGTTTTATTAAAAAAATCACACTTTCTCTCATCTTTGCAGGAAGTTAGTGTGGAGGAAGCCCAGGAGGTAGCATGAATTGTAATCAGCCCTGCAGTTGTCTGTCTCAGCACGGCAGAGCACGAAAAGGGCTGGCCTCACATACATGCAACTCTGGAAAGGGTGGGGGGCACTATACTGTGAAGCAGTGCCACTTTTTCCTAAACAGACCACTACTCTGAACACACACATATACACAAGTGGTGAGTTAGAAACACATGAGCACTTAAAAACATAGGTGGTGTAAACAACAATGAAGACTTAATAGTCATTAATATTTAGGCACAAACAATGAAATAGACAGAAATATAGTAATTAGTAGGATATTCTCATTTATCTCCCAGCCCATGACAGCCGAATAGGCCAAAAAGAATACATAAGTCTAAATAACATGATTAATAAGGTATCTTTTAAGGAGCCCTGGTGGCATAGTAGTTTAGGGCTTGGCTGCTAACTGAAAAGTCAGTGGTCAGAACCCACCAGCTGCGCCACAAGAGAAAGATGTGGCAGTCTGCTTCTGTAAAAAGTATAGCCTTGGAAGCCCAATGAGGCAGTTTTACTCTGTAGTACAGGTTTGTTATGAGTTGGAAATAGGGCAATGGGTTAAGACGTCTTTTAAAGGCTCTTAGAATATTGACACAAAGGCACAAAGACAAAATTAGGAGACTACGAAGAAATTACAAACATATTAGCCAAAACAAAAATATTAGAGAAAACTTCCAATGATCTTAATAAAATAATACTAGAAAAAAAACTTCTACAGCTAGTCTCCGACTTAAGATGACCTTCCGTTCTTACGACTGCATTGTAGGTCGGTTCTGCTGCAAGTTAAATGTTTCATTTTTTTTTTTTTTTTTAGTTTTCATTATTTATTTCCTTTTATTATCAGTATCTTTATAAATCCAATATTTATTGTCTTTGATGGTTGGCATGAGAATGATAACATCAGCAAATTACACACTGTAACATGGTATGTAGCACATATTACCACAAGTAAGATGGAAAAAAAAAAAAAAACAGGTTGTAAGTGTGGTTCTTTGTAACCCAAATATATTGTAAGTCGGAGGCTATCTATACTTGAAAATGAAAAAGCATATCAAAGGTAAGCTAAAAATCAGTTTAAAGGGAGAAAAATAAGTATGAAATAGTCATCCAGGTGCATGTGAGAGAATGAATGGTGGAGGGAAATGGGGATATGATTACTGGACAGGATGAATGGACTTCTTCAGGTTTTTGTTAAGGAATATAAGACTATTTTGGATTAAGACATAATATTAAGAAATATAAAAGAAAACACCAAATAATTATATCTACAGAGGTTGAAAAGTTATTTGACATTATTTCATCCTCTATTCTGGATTAAAAAATGTTTTAAATAAAATAGTCAATGGTTAATACATGTTTATTGGATAATAGATAAACTCCAAAGGTGACTTTTAAAAACATTGAAGAGTATCTGTAGTATCAGATACCAAACTTAGCAAAAGTTCATTATAATTCTGACAGTGTGATGTTGGTACAGGGTGTACAATTTTCTAATTGAAAAGATTAGAGAGCTTAGGATCTTACATTGATATTTATATGTTTATACTGATACCACTAATCAATGAGGGAAAGGATGAACTATTCAATAACTGATCCTGAGAAAAATGGTTTTATATTACTTTTGGCGGGGGGGCTTTACCTCATACCAGTAATTATGATTAATTGCAAGTCAGAGTTCCAAGGGTGAAAAACAAAATATTAAGACTTTTAGAAAAAATATATATGATAACGTATTTTGACTTTTGAGTCAGGAAGCATTTTGTTTATGGGATTTAGAAAAACATAAAAGAGAAAATGAAAAATTTAAGTTTCTATTCATGAAAGGACACCATTAAAGAAAATTTGAAGCTGCATCACAAACTTGAAGAAGATATTTGGAAGGATTATAGCACATAAAAGAACAATAAACACAGTATATGTTGTTGTGTGCCAGTGAATCCATTCTAACTCATAGTGACCTTATAAGACAGAGTAGAACTTCCCCATAGTGTTTCCTAGGCTACAATTTTTACAGGAGCAAATCTCCAGGTCTTTTCTCCTGAGGAGCTCCTGGTGGGTTCCAACTGCCAATCTTTTGGTAGCAGCCGAGCATGTAACCATTGAACCACAAGGGCTCCTTAAATAGAATATATAATTCTGTAAATCAATAACCAAAAGATACACAATTCATTAATAAATAATCAAAGATTGTGAATAGGCATAACAGAGAAGAGGAAATCTTGAATGTTAATAAATATATGAAATGATGACCAACCTCACTAACAATCAAATGGAAAATAAATCCACGATTAATTAATGTCTCATAGCTGCCAAACATGCAAAAATTAAAAAGTGTTAACAGTGGGAATTCGTGTATGTACCCATTGAGATTTTTAATTTGTAACAGCACTTTGAAGCCCAATATAGCAATATGGTCTATGGTAGATGGTTCACATGCCCTTCAACCCAGCAGTTCTACTTTTGGGTGTATATGCTAGAGTAGAACACTAGTTCTCAACTTTGGCTGCATATTAGAATCATATTGGGACCTTTTAAAATCCTAATACTCAGGCTGTACTTCAGATCAGTTAAATCAGAAACACTGGAGATATTTTTCTGGCATCAGCATTTTATAAAGCTCCACAGGGGATTCCAGTGTGCAGTAGAGCTTGAGAACCACATTCAAAATGGTTTCTCACATAGGCTTAAGATAGGCAGGAATATATAAGCATATTAATTGTAATCTTGTTTGCAATAATTAAAAATTACATTTTATATGAGTAAACAATTTCAATAATCAGTATGATTAAATCTCAAGACATAATGTTTAGTTTAAAAAGCTAGTTGCAGAATGAGACACGTTACGATAACCATATGCATAAATTTCGAAGACAGGCAAAACTGTGTTTAAGATCACAGTGTATAGCAATAGAGTTTTAAAATGTGTAAGAGTGGTAAAAACAAACAAACAAACAAACAAATTCAGGATATTTCCATACCTCAGGTTGACAGATTTAGCAAGTAAAAAATACATGCAAAATGTGTATGGCATGGGACATACTTATACTAAAAAAATTTTTTTATCTGAAATTCAAATTTAATAAATTCCACCCCAAATTTCAATATAAACTTTTATGAACTAGACAAGATAATGGATTCTAAAGTTCATACCCAGACCTACTGTCATCGAGTCAATTCTGACTCCTAGTGACCCCTAGGGTTTCCAAGGCTGTAAATCTCTGCAGAAGCAGACTGCCACATCTTTCTCCCTTGGCTGGTTTTTTTAAACTGCTGGCCTTTTGGTTAGCAGTCGATCACTTCAACCACTAAAAAAAAAAAAACTAGTGTCATCGAGTCTGCTTAAAATTCGTAAGTATACATACATTTTTAAGAACTTCCAGATAAATCTGAGAAGAAAGACTAATAGTGTTACCCTAGCCTTGTATTGAAACATCTTATAAATCTATTATGATTAAAGCCATATGAAGTGTTTAAAAAAGGTTGTAGTTTTGAGTTAAAATTGTGTCCTATTTTAATATATTGGATGGCCATAGAATAAAATTGTGTCAATTATTACATAACACTGTTTTACCCCCAGTATATTTTTGAATTTGCACTTTTTGTCCCAGTTCAGAGCTCCATCACCTCTCATCTGAAAAATTGTCATAGCTCTTTAACTCTTCTTCATACTTAGAATAATTTCCCCTTTAAATTTCTCCACCATACTTTGGCCAAAATGATCTATTTCAAACACACATAATGTCTCACTTCCCTAAGTAAGATAGCTTAATGCCTCTTCATTGTTCACTAGACAAATTTCAAGCATATTACCTGGGAATCAAAGACACTCCAGGACCCAGCCCTGCCTGCCTCTTGAGTCTCATCTCTACACTCAGTAACCCTGAGAGATTTGCCGCAACCCTCCTACATACCACGTCACTTCTCACTGCCTAGAAACTCCTTTCCACTTGCTTTGCTTGGCTAATTCTTATTCATCCTAAAGAAATGTACTCAGGTACCCTACCTGCACCTCTCCAGTGAGATGGACTAAGTGTTTATTTTATAGATCACAGTCGTGTCGTGCAATTTTGTTTACATACCAGTCTTTTCCACCTGAGACTATATTTCATTCATATTTTTTTCCCACTTATATCCCAGCATAGTGGATACATAATACATGGTTAATAAATGCTGAAGTGATCTGTTGAATCTCAGCTGAAGTCCTTTCAATGAAATACCACATACATGCCAAGACTCAGAAAACAAGAAAACCTGCTAAACTTCCTGGAATAGGAAAGTGAACAGAAGTATTTCTAGCTTTATTCACTATATCCTGACACCTATTTGTTTACTTTAAAACAGTCCCAATGGTTCTAATTTTTTACTTCAGTTGAACTTAGAATAAGCCACAATCCATATTTCCTCATAATTCCAATATGGTTCCAAGAAAAGCCCTAATGAACAAGGCGCCCTCCTTTTTATGGTCTATTCATTTTTCTTCAATGAAGTGTCATGTACTTTATCATGTAAAGAAATAAGACTGATCAACTGTATTAATGGATTGAGGTAGAAATAAGGTGACCATTTAGGTTAATCACAAGGCTATTAAGCAATTTCCTCAGTGTGATCATTTTAATTTACTTAAATTTTGTGTTAAATAACATTTATTGATCAGCTATTTTGTACCATATATTATAAATATCAAGTTAACCCTTGAAACAACTGTGCATTAGGTATTATTTCCATTTTACAGATTAGCAAATGTGGCATTGAGGGGTTAAGTAACTTGTCCCACATTACAGCTAATAAGAAATAAATAAAAACTGAAATATAGGGCTTTTGACTCCAAGTTTAACACCAATCCTAAAAATGCTTGCAAGGAACTTTAGGGGTAATAATGTAATTTAAGTTATTATATCATTTAATTATCACAATAGGAAGATGAGGTAGAATTAACCCTATTTTTAAAGAATGTAATTCAGTCTGAGTGCTATAAATGCCTTAATCAAGATCATTCAGGTAGAAATTAAGGGACAGATGAGAACCAGAACCCAAGTCTTCCCACATCTCTTGGTCATTTTCCCACACATTTTAAATATGCCGTAGACAATATTTTTTTATAAAGTCTATTAGGTAGATTTAACTTAAGCCCTCAATATTAAAAATCAGAAAAAGGAATTCTTTGCAGCTATCCAATATTTCTCCATTACTCTGTATTCTCCTTGGAGCATTTCTAAAGTTTAATTTTACATCAAAGCATTAAGAAAAACATTAACTCCTTTTTATTCCAAGATATCTATAATAACTTCAAATCTTAAGCAAAGGTAAAACATCATCACCTCTAAATGGCGCCATTATTAACCCACTAATCTAATTTCCCAGTGCTCACTGGGCTCTTTTACTGATTATATTATTATAAAATTAGAGCTCAGGAACTAGATGTTAGCTCCCTATCTTTAAATGAAATTCAGTTTATTAGAAATGTAGTATAGTATTCATATCACTTGGTAATGTTCTTGTTTTTTACTTAGGAGGATTTTGTGAATTTTTTTCTTGTTATTGCGTTGTTCTACAAATATATATTTTAAGTATCGAATTTTCTAGTTGGTAACTTTATTTCTGAGGGTTGAGTTGACAGAAATTGTAAAGATTTGATATACTAGGGCACTGCAGTATGCTTCAAGTTTTCCTGATGGCTGAGGGAGTTAGTATTTAATGTTGCCATTACGTCCCAGGAGAAACACAGCCTTTCTTTTCTATTTTGTATCACAGGTAAATAAATCTCATAGAAGTAAAGGAGAGGACTATTTCATGGCTGGGGTTGAAAAAAGTTTTACTTCAGATTTATTATATTAATAGAGAACTGAATTTTAGTGGAAAAAGTTTGAAAAGTTTTGGAAATTGATTCATCATATACTACTATTACTATTACTAATTAAATGCATTTGAAATTGTTGGTTTTTATTTGCTTTTAGACTCTATAAGCCAGGATCAACCTGATGGCAACTAATAGCAACAATTTGCTTTGAGAGACAAAATTTATTTATTTTATCCCATTTACTCTAGGGGAAAAAAATTGGGTTTTAACCTTTCTAAGGGTTTTGGAAAGAATTGAAACTTGTTTACAAGAAATGAAACAAAATGACTCCTACTTAAAATAGAAGAGGGCTTTCTCCCAAGTCAGACAAGCTGGCCCAATACTATCACATTACAGTGGGAGTTTGGCCTGAAATGTTTAAAAGATATCCCGTGTAACCTAGCCACAACTGGAGTAAGCCAATAATGTTCTCCTACTGTTGGATGATAAAAAGAACTTCAGGGAAGTTTCATTTATCCTGGTCTTTTACTGTGCAAGCAAGGTGACTGCCAAATTGAGTTTTACAATAGCTTAAATGGGCTAAAACTAAAGGCATTTGGTGGAGTGATATTTCACCATAGTAGCTCCGTAGTTCAATAGCTGAACGGAGAGTTTACACAAAGAGGGAAAGAGAAGAATGCCTTGTCCTTGTGGCAGGGCAGTTTATCCAAATGAACTTGCATTTAATTACTTAATATTTCAGAAATAACAAAATTTGCAAATGGGTAAAGTTTATCTTTGTTCAATTCTCCCCTCATCTGTAGATTCCATCCTTCTTTTATACCCTTTGCCTTATATCCCTAGAGACTGTTTGGGCTTTGTTATTAGCTCTCTTTGATAAGGCTCCTTGAATTTGAGAACTGGCTGATGAGAATTACCCTTTTCGTGAATATCCGCTTTTTAATACGGTGTTCTAAAAATCTTCCTCATCCACTATTTATCAAATGTCTACTCCATGGTTGGCACTAAGTTAGACATTAACACGTAGTAGGTGTGCAACTACTGTTCTTGAATGGGAAAATGTTATAAAGAAGAGTAAGACCTAATTCATACCCTGGAGGAGATTATCATTTATTAAGGAAGATAGATTGACCAATGATTAATTTATTTTATCTCAGTAGATATATGGATACAGTGCTATGGGTATGGTATGTAAAGAGCAGAACAAGTTACTCTTTCTACATTGTGAGGGTGGAGGTTTCATTGAAGAAGTGATCTTTGAGCTTCATTGTGAAGGATTTCTGAAGGGAGCAATTGGAACAGACAGTTATTCTAAGCAGATGAAGCATGCACAAAGTAGTGGGGTTGAAAAAGGACCTGACTTGTCCTGAATACTACTTTGTGTTCAGTTTGGTAAGAATGCGAAGTGTGGGGTAGGAAGTAGGAGATAAGAATGGGCAATTAGACTTGGTCTATATTTTCAAGGGCTTTATTTGAGAAGCTAAAGGTGTCTGTTATTGTGGGCAATGGGTAACAAAACAATATTTAAATAATTACTTAGAGGGGGTGAAATGATCAGAAGCAAGGAGTTTGCTTTAATAGATAAGGTTGCCAGCTCTGCCATATGCTAGCTGTGTTATTGAATCAGTTATCCTTTTTGTGCCTCTGCTTTGTTTAGAAAAATGGAGTTAATTCTCCAACAATTATTATTTATATAATGGAATTAATTATTATTGGCATC
The DNA here is from genome assembly GCF_024166365.1 of Elephas maximus indicus. Taxonomy (NCBI): domain Eukaryota; kingdom Metazoa; phylum Chordata; class Mammalia; order Proboscidea; family Elephantidae; genus Elephas; species Elephas maximus. The sequence continues at coordinate 95,160,112 of NC_064822.1, forward strand.
CTGAATGTGAAAGCCATTTTCAATCAAGATATGCATATTGGCATCATATGTTTAGTTTTGGAAAAATATCAAATACTAGCCCATTTTACTATTACCAAATGATAATTAATTGTTAAACATTTTAAAGTATAAAAATTAGTGCTTCAGATAACTTTGGCTATCCCAATTTTCTTAAGCTTGGTGTAAAGATCATATGAGGTAATCAAACCCAGACCAAACCCATTGCCATCAAGTCGATTCCAACTCATAGCGACCCTATAGGGCAGAGTAGAACTGCCCCATAGAGTTCCCAAGGAGCAACTGGTGGATTCGAACTGCTGACCTTTTGGTCAGCAGCCATAGCACTTAACCACTACAACACTAGGGTTTCCAAATGAGGTAATATAGCCTAAGTGTTTTGAATGGTGTTTGGCACATGATAAGTGCCAAATAACTGTTAGCCAAAAAACAAACAAGCAAACAGTGAAATAAACAATTATCAAAAGCCAAAAATGAATTCATGAATGAAATGAGGGTGAAAAAGATGCACTACATTCAGGAGACTTTTCTGCGGTAGAATAACCTGGCTATTTGTGATGGAAGAGGTAGAGAAAGAAGACAGGTTTGCTATCAAAGTTTCCAGCTTAGTGGACAGAAATGGTAACACCAAACATTACAGGAGACCAGAGCTTGTTGGAGGAATTCTGTTAATGTTTTTATACATAACCTTCTGTTCAAGAAGTCTCTGAAACATCCAGTAGCTATTTGAGTACATAGAACTGGAACTTAGAATGGAGACGGTATTGGGAGAGAAAGCTCTGGGAGTCAGTGGAATAAGGGATGGTTGCTAAAGCCAATCAGGATGAACGTGTAGAGTAGAAGGTGTTAAGAATTCCTGGGGCACCCTGGTTTTCAAGGAAAACAAAGGAGAAATTGCTAAGGATAGATTTATCAATATATTAGCAAGAAAGATGTCTGTGTACATGGACTCTTGCATGTAGGCATAACACTTATGCAATTTTACACATTCTAAAAATAAACCCATTGTTTTAGAGAACATTTGGGTTAAAGTCCTTCCAATCACAACCGTGGTTATTTTTTATTTTCAGCCTGTTATTTCCTAAGTTGATGTTTCCTTACATATCTATAGTTGGTTTGCAGCCATTGATTCACTTAACATTTAAAATGATCCATACACCGGCATAATCTTCAGAATTATTGTGTTTAACAGCTGCATAATAGTCCATGTTGAAATGTGCCATATTTTACTGGCTGTGCCCTTATTGGGAGACATCATCTACTTTTATTTATATATTTTGCTCTGGCAAATATCTTTAGACTTAAAACTCCTTTCTAAATTTCTCATTTTTTCTTAGGTAGCCCTGTTCATGAGACTAGACACAGATCACAAAATGTCTACTCAACAAAATTGTTATGTACTTTAACAATATACTAGTGTATAGGTATGTACCGCATAACATCCGTTAGGGCAATGTTGGACTACATATAAGCCCGTGGTCTCCTAAGGTTATAACCCAGAGAAACCAAGATAAGAAATCCTGATCAGAGAGTAGGACCTATTGGCCTTCCTTTGCTAGGTATTGTAGATCCTATCTGTCTTGCACTAGTTCTCCCAGTCTGTCAGCCCCAGCTCTGGGTGAGCAGAGGGAGGGGGCCTGACGCCCATCCACAGCCGCCTGTCCCACCACGCTCACTTCATGCAGGGGCCGATTGGAAGTGTCCAGGGCCGCAGTGTCCCAGCAGGCCGCTGCTCCACGCAGCCAGGGAGCCCTGTGCGTCACACCACAGCAGGGGCTGGGTGCAGCTCTCGGAGACCCGGGGGCGACCACTCAGGACCGCTGGCAACGGAGCCAAAGTTTTCCCGCAGTCCCTTGGTACAGCAGCGGTAGCCAGGTCTTGGCCTGGGTGACCCGCCTGTATGCCTTTCTTCTGTACGTAACACGCTTTTGGCACAATGCCCAAGTCACATAAAACGTCTTATTTCACGGAACTCGTTGTTGACGTTAAACAACAAAAACTTATATTTAATTCTCTAATAATTATTATTCATGTAATGGAATTATTATTTGCATCCCAAATGTGAAAGGCATTTGCAATCAAGATATATGTATTGTCATCAAATGTTCCATTATGGAAAAAGATCAATTACTAGCCAGTTTTACAATTACCAAATGATAATTAATTGTTAAACATTTTAAAGTATAAAAATTAGTGCTTCAAATAATTTTGGCCATCCCAATATTCATTAAAGAACTTAGATAAGTCTATTAAGTCACTAATACGTAAGTATGAAGACAAGATGTGGTACTATTTAATAAGTGAAAACCCCTCTCCCGCCTACCCTCCCCACTCTCCTAACCATCAAAGAAAGTTTTCTTCTCTGTTTGAACTATTTTTCCAGTTCTTATAATAGTGGTCTCATACAATATTTGGGACCAGATGCTTTTTGAGACTTCTTATTGAGGGCCTTTTAAAATTATTTAATTTATTCTCTTAAAAATATGTATTGAATGAGAACTATATGCCAGGGTATTTACTTACTCTTGTTTGTGCTTTTTAAAACGTTTCACTGGTAACAATATTAACAAAGGATAAATTAGGTGGAGGAAAAAAATAAGCTAGCAAAATATTTTGTTATTACAAAGTTTTAAAACAATATTTCATTGTGAATTATTTAGGTTTCTTGAGGATTTATAGCTGTTGATGTATTTACTGATATAGTCTACTCATCTATAATATGATAAAGAGAAATTTGTCTGCTTATATTAATAAAGAAAAGTTAAATCCATTATACTGGTTCTGAAAACATACGAAATCCCCTTTCAGGCTTTGTGGGACTTGGCGTTAATGAATTCAATTTATTTAGGATTTTTAAACCCTGGTAGTTTCAATTGATTTCAATCAAGCTGAAATATCCTACAGATGGCTTTTCCAATAAAACCTCCACATAAAACAAAGTAGATTTTCATGGCATATTAAATGAGAAACCAGCTATTTTATAAAAATGGGTAGAGAAGTATTATCATTTTATGTTCTATTTTCTGATTTACTCTTGAACTCCTATTTGATTGTATGTGAATCTTAGCATTCATTTTATATTAACCTGTGACTCTACTTGATTTTAAAAAATATGTAAATAATATTTAAATATCTATAATGTTAAAGCCACTAAACGGATGCAGTTCCACTAACTATGGAACATTCAGACAAATCACTATCCTTAAGGAACTTATATTGCAGTTAAGGGAACCGAATACATGTCTTTTAACAGATAGATTGATTTACTAATTGAACAAATGTTTATTAAGCATTTCCAATACACTGGAATTTGCTAGGGGTATGGCAGCAAGTGGGGCCCTGGTGGCAGGGTCATTAAGAGCTCTGCTGCTAACTAAAATGTTGGTAGTTTGAACCTACCAGCCACTCCTTGGAAACCCTACGGGGCAGTTCTACTCTGTTCTATAGGGCCACTATAAGTCAGAATTCACTCAATGGCAATGGGTTTGTTTGTTTTTTTTTGTTTTTTGTAGTAGTTGTTAAATGCTCTGGCTGCTAATCAAAAGGTTGGCAGTTCAAATCCATCAAGTGCTCCTTGGAAACCCTATAAAAAAAAAAACTGCCCTATCTGTCCTATAGGGTCACTATGAGTCAAAATTCACTTGATGGCAATGAGTTTTTTTTTAGCAGTAGTTGTTAAGTGCTATGGCTGCTAACCAAACGGTTGGCAGCTCAAATCCACCAGGTGCTCCTTGGAAACTATGGGGCAATTCTACTCTGTCCTATAGGATCACTATGAGTCAGAATCGTCTTCACGGCAAAGGGTTTATTTTATTTTATTGGTACTCCATAGAGTTAACATTTCATTTGAGAGGTTTGTGGTGTGGTAGCACTGGAAAATAAATATGTTGAGATAACGACAAATTCTATGAAGAAAACAAAGCCGGGTCAAAGATAGAGTGGTGTATGTGTGCATGTGTATGTGTGTGTTCGTGTGTGCATGTGTATGTGTGTGTTCGTGTGTGTGCATGTGTGTGTGTGCAAGTGTATGTGTGTTCGTGTGTGTGTGCGTGTGTGCATGTGTGTGTTCATGTGTGTGCGTGTGTATGTGTGTGTTCATGTGTTTGCATGTGTATGTGTGTGTTCTTGTGTGTGTGTGTGTGCATACATACATTACATGTAGGTGACTATTTTTGAAAGATGGTCAGAAAAGGTGTCTTCAAAGAAGCAAGCCACAAAAAGCCCTGGGAGGGGGAGGGGACAACTAATGAGCAAGTGCAGACTGATAGAGCTGAGGACAGAGGGGAGGAGGTAGGGTGGGCCTGGCTGAACCAGGTGAAAGCTGATACATGCAGTTTTTGTCTTTTCTTCTAAGAATGGGAACCCACTGGAAGGCTTTTAAGTGGGGCGCTGACCTTATAAGAATTGCACTTTTTGAAATATCAGTTTGGCTCCTATATGGAGGATGGATTGTAGATGGCAAAAGAAGAAGCAGATCCTAGTCAGGAGACTACTGCTATAAAATAATAGCGTAAATATCAATAAAAGTGTTTATGAAACAAAATTAATGATATTTAATTTCAATGCACTTAACTGTTACTTAATGTGTTAAATACTTGTGATACTAATAAGTTACTAGGCAAAGAGTAGTTCAAGTTGAATGAAATGGAATATTCACGAAGGAGAATGTGGGGCAATAAAGCTGTAAAGACAAGGAGCCCAAGACTGTAGAGGGCATAAAATTAAAAACTCAGGAGTCTGTACTTTGTCCTGTAGGTCGGGAGAATGACTGCAGGTATTTGAAGATGATGACAATGGAATGTACAATTTGAGTTTAGAACATTGGTGTGGTTCACAATGCTTAGAGGAGCTGAGACTTTCTCAGGAAATACAGTAGATAAAGTGTCCTGGCCTACACAGAGGCCAGATTCCTTACTAATTGTGTGAAAGACATTTGAAAAAAAGAGTGCATGTTGTGGGTTTGAAGGAGAAGAAAGAATGAAAGATAACTCTGAGGTTTATAAGAAAGAACACGACTTAGCCAATGAAAACCCTGTGGGTCACAATGGTCCTATCCATGACCAATCATAGGGTGGCACAGAATTGGGCACGGTTTCATTTCATTCTGCAGGGAATTGCCATGGTCAGGGACTGACTCGATGACAGCTAACAACTTTTTATAGTATTTAGATAGAAATTTGTGTTAAATATATTCAAGTTATTCAGACTTTCAGATGGAAATCCTAAAGTTCAAAAAATAAAATCTATAAATTATTGCCACCACTCACCTCTCAGTTTGTCATACTGTAGTGGCTTGTGTATGGCTGTGATGCTGGAAGCTATGCCACTGGTATTTCAAATATTAGCAGGGTGACCCACGGTAGGCAGGTTTCAGCAGAGCTTCCAGACTAAAACAGGCTATAAAGAAGGATCTGGGGGTCTACTTATGAAAAAATCAGCCAGTGAAAACCTTATGAATAGCAGCAGAACATTGTCTGATATAGTGCTGGAAGTATAATGAAATGTACAAAAACCTGGAGTTAGAAAGCCAAGGGAAAGAACATGCTCAGCATTTCTCAAGCTGAAAGAACTGAAGAAAAATTCAAGCCTCGAGTTGCAATATCGAAGGATTCTGTGGGCAAAATATCGAGTTACCCAGGAAGCATCAAAAGAAGATGGAAGGAATTCACAGAGTTACTATATCAAAAAGAATTGGTTAACTTTCAGCCATTTCAGGAGGCAGTATATGATCAAGAGCTGGTAGTATTGTGGAAGAAGCCCAAGCTGCACTAAAGACAACAGTGAAAAACAAGGATTCAGGAACTGATGGAATACCAATTGAAATGTTTCAACAAATAAATGCAGCACTGGAGGTGTTCACTTGATTATGCCAAGAAATTTGCAAGAGAGTTACTTGGCCAACAGACTGGAAGAGATCCATATTCATGCCCATTCCAAAGAAAAGTTTTTCCATTGCTGTTGTGTTGATTCTGACTCATAATGACCCTATAGGACAAGATAGAACTGCCCCGTAGAGTTTCCAAGGATTGCCTGGTAGATTCAAACTGCTGACCTTTTGGTTAATAGCTGAGCTCTTAACCACTGCAACATCAAGGCTCCTCATTGATAGCACGTGCAAGTAAAATTTTGCTGAAGATCATTCAAAAGTGGCTGCAGCAGTACATCAACAGGGAACTGCCAGAATTTCAAACTGGATTCAGAAGAGGATATGGAACCAGGGATATCATTGCTGATGTCAGATGGATCCTGGCGGAAAGCAGAGGATAACAGAAAGATGTTGTCTTAGTCATCTAGTGCTGCTATAACAGAAATACCACAAGTTGACGGCTTTAACAAAGAGAAATTTATTTTCTCACAGCTCAGTAGGCTAGAAGTCCAAACTCAGGGCACCAGCTCCAGGGGAAGGCTTTCTTTCTCTGTTGGCTCTGGAGGAAGGTCCTTGTGATGCATCAGTCTTTCGTTGGTCTGGGAGCATCTCAGAGCAGGAACCTCAGGTCCAAAGGACACACTCTTTTCTTGGCAGTATGAAGTCCCCAACTTTCTGCTTGCTTCCCTTTCCTTTTAACTCTTGAGAGATAAAAGATGGTGCAGGCCACACCTCAGGGAAAATCACTTTACATTGGATCACAGATGTTGCCTGAGCAAGAGTGCTACATCCCACCCTAATCCTCTTTAATCACAGGCAGAGATTATGATTTATAACATAGGAAGATCACAAAATGGAGGACAACCACACATGGTCTAACCAAGCTGACATGTATTTTGGGGGAACACAATCAATCCATTACAGAAGTTTACCTGTGTTTTATTGACTATGCAAAGGCATGTGATTGTGTGGATTATGGATAACACTAGGAAGAAGAGGAATTTCAGAACACTTAATTATGCTCACGAGGAACCTGTGCATAGACCAAGAGGCAATGGTTTGAACAGAACAAGGAGGATACTGCGTGGTTTAAAACCAGGAAAAGTGTACGTCAGGGTTGTATTCCTTCACCATATTTATTCAATCTGTGTGCTGAGCAAATAATCTGAGAACCTGGACTATATGAAGAAGAATCCACCATCAGGATTAGAAGATCCATTAACAACCTGTGATACACAGGTGACACAACCTTGGGTGGATAGTAGCCAGACTATAACTTTAGTTGAATATAACTTGTCATGCGTTTGGTCCCAAGTGGGCACTGGACTGATGAAGAAAATGAGTAACTATCTATAATATTAGGATTCGTTACATATATTAGCTTAATTCTCTCAACAACCCTGGAAACTAGCTATTATTTATGATCACCCCATTTTCACAGATAATGAAAATAAGAACCTGAAGTCAAGTAATGTGACCAAAGGCATGGAATGACAGAGCTACAACTCCAATTCAGTTATATGACTTTGAAGCTAGTGCTCCTCAGTATTATGTTTTTCAAATCAACTAAAAGATGAGTGAGTTGGCTAGTAAGAATTTACTAAAATAATGAGTTTTTTCTGAATTTTGATCAAGTCATACAGGATATTAACTGGAAGGAAGATGTAATATATGGATACAGATGAAATATCTTTTCTTTCTTAAGAAATAGGAAGCATGAACATCAGCCGAGAATCAGTATAAGAGAAAAATGCTAATGAAGAAATGGAAGTGAGAGAACTCAAGAGAAGATAGTTTATGGAAAGGGGGTTATAAAGAATAATATTTTTAGGATATTATGTTTGAGATCTTCTGGGTCATTCAAGGAGAGAGGATAATGGATAAGTGGATGGACATACAATCCTTGTGTTCAGTAAAGTGATGGAGACTGAAGACAGATTTGGGCATTAATGGCACAACTCTGGCAACTTAAACTAGCCAAGTTAGGAGAAACCAAGGTCACAACTTGAAAATTTAAGTATTTGTTTAGGAACGGAAAGAGCAGCAAGAAAAAGAGAAATAAAGAGAGAGAAAGAAAACTTAAATACAATAGCAATAGAAGTAACTAGATGGACATTTACAAGAAAGAGTGTTTAGTTTTTAAATCAGTTCTAATAGAAAGAGGACCATTGATAACAAGGAGTTTCAGGAGAGTGGTGAAGTCGGAAGCTACAATACAGTAGGCTGAAATCTCAAGATGTTTGGCTCTGACAGTGAAAAAAAAACATCATGAAAAGTTACCCAGTAAAAACCCAGTGCCGTTGAGTCAATTCCAACACATAACGACCCTATATGACAGAGTAGAGCTGCCCCATAGAGTTTCCAAGGAGGGCCTGGCAGATTCAAGCTGCCGACCCTTTGGTTAGCAGCCATAGCACCTAGCCACTATATCACCAGGGTTTCCCATGACAACTTAGTAGCATTAAAAGTCAGGTGAATTCAAAGAGAACTTTACATTGTAACAGCAGTTTATTTAGTGTCTTCTCTGTGTCAAACCGTGAACAAAACGGACAATGTGAAAAAATAGACAAAAATCCCCATCCTCGAATATATTACGTTCTATTTTAGTTGTTTCTTTTAGCCCGGGAGCCTTGAAACTTTTTTTTCCCCTTACATTGGGAGAAAAAGACAAAGGAGAAGAGAAATAAAATAAAAGAAATAAAAGAGGTATCTCCAGGACATGGCAGAGCTAAGAGAAGTACATATAATGTACTGTGTGACTTGACATCACAAGAGGAATCCACAAGAAAGTGAAAAGACAACCTTGGTTCACAGTTTATGGCATTTATATGAACAAGAATTTTGTTAAGCACCATATTATGTGTCAGAAGACTGCAGTTACAGACCCACAACTGAACTAGGTATGTGAATGAAGCTAAAAGCTAAGAGCCAGAGCTTCTTTATCTGTAAAATAGCTGTAATATCTGTCTGTAATCTCAAAAAGTTGTTACATTGGCCAAGTAAGATTAAATGTTTTCTGCAGGGCCTTATCATTCAAAGATTCTGTTATTAGAAAATGGTAATTGACAGGGCATATCTGCAGAATCTTGTGACTTATATTTTGTGGTTCTTAAAATCCAGTTTTTTATAATTATTTATCCAAGTACTAATGGGGTAAAATTTCTTCATCATTTAATTTGATATTTTATTTATAAAATATATTTACAGAACATTTGATTAGGTTTCTTTTTACGAGCTGATTAACAAAATAAATTTAGGATATGTAATTCTCCTCGATAACTGCACTAATACAAGAACAAAGAGTTGATTATACCCAGTGTGGTCACATGTTTGTAATAGATGAGCCTTGGCTTTCAATGACTGCTTTGTTTGATGTTTATTACCCCATGCCTTGGTGCAATTTAATTTGTCCTAAATTCACTGTTTCAAAACTACAACGTGTGTAACACATTCTTTGTCTTTGAATACTATTCTCTTGCTTGAGTGGAATCTCAAGAGATTATAGCCTTAGGACTTTTAAGGTTCTTCCTTTCCAGGTTCTATGAATCCCTTATAAATATTGAAATATGTAAAAACATAGTATTTCAAATGATGGAAACTATCCTTATCTGATACTATTTTGAAAAAATATCTAAATACTGTATCTATATATAGATATATAGGATCGGGCTTGTCTCACATTCTCTTGGAATGCGATATTCTCTTTTCTCACAACCTTTTGGGGCTTAATAAATGTGAGCCAAATGCGGATCTCAGTTTTGTGTTTATTTCATTTAAGTCCAAATAAGAAAATTGTATATTAAATTTTTTTATAATTCTAATTTTTATTACCAAACATTTCCAATCATTTTGAAGATCATTATTTAATGTTTTTATGTGGTATCATAAAAGTTAAAGAAATAAAGTTATAAACATAACATTTTAAACTCTAGAAAGCTTTAGAATCCATAACACTGTGCTTCCTCTTATTTCCTTCTATATTACTAATAAAACAAATAAGTAATTAAGTTTCTAAGGTAAAGAGGGATCTTCTCATTCAATCCATTCAATTTATAACTAAAACTGAAGTTCAGAAATATTCTTTGACTGTGCAAGCCACATGCTTGGGATGCAGAGCCTAGAGTTCATTATTGCGCTACATGCCATTGTCCTTGGTGTTTTTTAATGATTAAATATCCCCAAGCGTGGTGGTGGTAGTGGTGGGAAGAATAGAGTGGGATTTGTCCAAACCCTGTAATAAATTTGTTTTGCCTGTGTAGGAGGCTGCAGCCATGTTAATACTCTGGGGCTGTAGTGATTCTAACCAGTTCGCACTAAAAGGAATGACAAGAAGAATATCATACTCTCTTTCTTTGCCTCTTTCCTTTTCAGTACCTTCATATTCAATATTTGTTGCTTTCTTAACTTTCTGAATACATTGTTGTTGTGTGCCATTGAGTAAATTTCAACTCATAGCAACCCTATGGGACAGAGAAGAACTGCCCCACAGGGTTTCCTAAGTTGTAATCTTTATGAGAGCAGATTGCCAGGTCTTTTCTTTCTCAGAACTTCTGATAGGTTTGAACTGCCCACCTTTCTATTAGCAGCTGAACACTTAACCGGGGCTTCTTACCTTTCTTAATATACTGCTATAAAACTAAAAAAAAAAAAAAAAAAAAGAATACCAAACTCATTGCCCTTGAGTTGATTCTGACTCATAGCGACCCTACAGGACAGAGTAGAACTGCCCCATATGGATTCCAAGGAGCACCTGGTGGGTTTGAACCACTGACCTTTTGGTTCGCAGCCATAGCTCTTAACCACTACACCACCAAGGTTTCCATACTGCTAGAGAAAAGGTAGAATATACTGAAAAAAATTACAATTACCCCTAGCCCCATAACTTGGAAATAGCCACTCTTTATACTTTGCTATTTATCCTATCAGTTTTTGGTGTATTTTTCATGATGAAAATTTCAGAAAATGTGACCATGCAGTTTACACTGTTTTGTGACTTGCTTTGTAAACCTGACAGTGTGCAAAAAGCAACATCAGATATCCTTACATGCTCTTCAAGATTATGAACATTTCTCAAAAATGAGGATATATTATTTATTTAATCAGTCTACTACTGTTGGAAATTTATAGTTTCCAGCTTTTCTTTTTTTTATCTTATTAAAAAACAGTTTTGTGAAATACCTTCAGGAAGTTATCACTTGATATTTCAACTGGTATGAAAACCCTCACTTTTTTGTGTGCATTAAAATGCTTGAAATATATGTATATGAAAATTCATAATATAAAATTTTAAATATGTTAAATATATTAAAAATCTAAGCAATATGGTACCTGACTTTTGTTATCTATTATTAATTGGTTGAGGTTATACATTTTTCATATATTGCTGGCCATCTCTAAATCTTTCTTTGTAGTTCTTAGTCATGCACACAGTCCATGTTTTTCTTTTGTGCATTAATTTGTAACTGTCATTTATATTTTAATATTTTCTTTTCTCCTGTTATTTATGTTGCAAATCTTTTCCCATGCTGTCACCATATTTATGCATATTCTTAAATATGGCTACACATATTTTTGCTTTGGAATGCCATCATTGTCACATCTAGTTGTTAGGTCTATTTTTGTACCTCCAGTCGATGTTCAACCATTTTAAGAGGTAGCATATGATCAAGAATTGATGGTACTGAAGGAAGAAGTCCAAGCTTCTCTGAAGGCATTGCTGAAAAAAAAAGGCTTCAGGAATTGACAGAATATCAATTGAGATGTTTCAACAAACGGATGCGGTGCTGGAGGTGCTCACTCATCTATGCCAAGAAATATGGAAGACAGCTTCCTGGCCATCTGACTGGAAGAGATCCATATTTATTCCTATTCCCAAGAAAGGTGATCCAACTGAATGCAGAAATTATTGAACAATATCATTAATATCACACACAAGCAAAATTTTGCTGAAGATCATTCAAAAGTGGCTGCAGCAGTCCATTGACAGGGAACTGCCAGAAATTCAAGTCAAATTCAGAAAAGGATGTGGAACCAGGGGTATCATTGCTGATGTCAGATGGATCCTGGTTGAAAGCAGAGAATACCAGAAAGATGTTTACCTTTGTTTTATTGACTTTGCAAAGGCATTCGACTGTGTAGATCATAACAAATTATGGATAACATTGTGAAGAATGAGAATTCCAGAACACTTAATTGTGCTCCTGAGGAACTTTTACATAGATCAAGAGGCAGTTGTTGGGACAGAACAAGGGAATACTGATTGGTTTAAAGTCAGGAAAGGTGTGCGTCAGGGTTATATTCTTTCACCATACCTATTTAATCTGTATGCTGAGCAAATAATCCAAGAAGCTGGACTATATGAAGAAGAACAGGGCATCAGGTTTGGAGGAAAACTCATTAACAACCTGTGTTATGCAGATGACAGAACCTTACTTGCTGAAAGTGAAGAGGACTTGAAGCACTTACTAATGAAGATCAAAGACCACAGCCTTGAGTATGGATTTCACCTCAACATAAAGAAAACAAAAATCCTCACAACTAGACCCATGAGCAACATCGTGATAAAAAGAGAAAAGATTGAAGTTGTTGAAGATTTCATTTTACTTGGATCCACAATCAACAGCCACGGAAGCAGCAGTCAAGAAATCAATAGACGCACTGCATTGGGTAAATCTGCTGCAAAGGACCTCTTTAAAGTGTTGAAGAGCAAAGATGTCACCCTGAAGACTAAGGTGTGCCTGACCCAAGGCATGGTATTTTCAATCGCATCGTATGCATGTGAAAGCTGGACAATGAAAAAGGAAGACCAAAGAAGAATTGATGCCTTTGAATTGTGGTGTTGGCGAAGAATATTGAATATACCATGGACTGTCAGAAGAATGAACAACTCTATCTTGGAAGAACTACAGACAGAATGCTTCTTAGAAGCAAGGATGGCAAGATTGCATCTTAAATACTTTGGACATGTTGTCAGGAGGGATCAGTCTCTGGAGAAGGACATCATGCTTGGCAAAGTACAGGGTCAGTGGAAAAGAGGAAGACCCTCAATGAGGTGGATTGACACAGTGGCTGCAACAATGTGCTCAAGCATAACAACGATTGTAAGGATGGTGCAGGACCAGGCAGTGTTTCATTCTGTTGTGCATAGGGTCACTATGAGTGGAACTGACTCGATAGTACCTAACAACAACAGTATATGAAAATAAACCATTTCTATTTTTTATTAGTGCCTTTTTTTTATTACTATGGTTAATAAGGAAACCCTGGTAGCAGAGTGGTTAAGAGCTATGGCTGCTAACCAAAAGGTCAGCAGTGCGAATCCACCAGGTGCTTCTTGGAAACCATATGGGACAGTTCTAATCTGTCCTATAGGGTCACTATGAGTCAGAATCAACTGGATGGCAATGGGTTTGGTTTTTTGGATGGTTGATTAAATACTTCCTGCACCACTACTCCTTCATGATGTTGTTGTTGCATGCCATTAAGTGGATTCCAACTCATAGCAACCCTATAGGACAGAGTAGAACTATCCCATAGAGTTTCCTAGGCTGTACATCTTTACAGGGAGAAGATCATCAGGTCTATTCTCCCATGGAGCCTCTGATGGGTTCATATAGTCTTTAACTTTTAAAAAGTATTTGGCTATCCTTATTTATTTTTCCAAAAATATTTGTTATTTATTTTTTCTTCCAAAGAAATCTATCTGGGAAGAGAGAAGTAAAAGCAAGTTTGTATGCTGATTGGATAGAGAAAATAGAATTGAAAAGAATTGATGATATGAAAAGAAAAAAAAAAAAAGGAAGTTTTTGGTGTGATGTCTTGATTAGCTGAGGGAACGGACTCTCCTTTGGATGTGGAAGTTTCCATCTTGTAGAATAAAAGCAAACATGTACACTGTCTTAGTAAGGGTAAAGATAGGGGAGGTGAAGCTCATAAGTAGAGAGGAGCTAGTATTAAAATAGTCACCTAGGAGATTCAGAGAGTGAATGTTTGAGGAAAAGGTAGTATGATTCATGACCTTCGTCAGGTTTCTGTTCATGAATGTAACGTGAAACCATTTAGAAGAATTGTACACTGTTGGTGTTTTCCAGCCACATTCAGATACACAGGTGCAGGCAACAGGCATGAAATAAATGGAAGATTGATTTTAACCAGGGCTGGATTTAGTGAAGCAAAAGAGGGGCAAGGGAGTTGAATTTTTATGCAGGGGAGTGATTTCTGTGATGTAGCATGACATTTAAGCTGAGTAATGAAGGTAATGATGGTAGCGAGGATATAAGATGGAGAGGATATAAGATGGTAGTGAGGAACATAATACTGGTGATAGGATCTGTGGATTGCAGATCCAGGTGGGGTAGAACAGTTGTTGCAGTCCGGGTACTTAGAGTGAGCTGAGAAGAAAAGTGATGGTAGTCAGAGAGTGAGATGCTAGAAACTGAGATTACAGAGGGGCTGCCTTTCATGGTATAACAGAGCAGTGGGTGACTGAAGCAGTGTATTTTTCTACTAAATAGAAAATACTGTGGATACATTTACTTTCTTATGGTCTGGCAATTAGTAGCCATTTTAAGTAATTATTTAACATGAGTTATGGAATGAATTGTGTCTCCTGAAAATGTGTGTCAACTTGGCTAGGCTATGATTCCCAGTATTGTGTGGTTATCCACCATTTTGTGATTTGATGTGATTCTCTTATGTGTTGAAATCCTAATTTCTGCCTATGGTTAATTAGGCAAGATTAGTCTATGTTAAAGAGGGTTAGGGTGGATACAACACAGCCCTCATCCAATATAAGGGGAGTTTCCCTGGGGTTTGACCTGCATCGCCTTTGTCTTACAAGAGATAAAAGGAGAGAGAAGCAAGCAGAGAGATAGGGACCTCACGCCACCGAGAAAGAAGCACCAAGAGCAAAGCGCATCCTCTGGACCCAGAGTCCCTGCACTGAGACACTCCTAGACTGGGGGAAGATGGATGACAAGGCCCTTCCCCCAGAACTGAGAGAGAGAGAAAGCCTTCCCTGGGAGCTGGCTCCTTGAATTTGGACTTCTAGCTTCCTAGATTGTGAGAGAATAAATTTATTTCTTAAAGCCATCCTCTTGTGGTATTTCTGTTATAACAGCACTAGATAACTTCCTTTTTAGTTTATATATTAAAAAACTAAAAATAACATAGTAGAGTAGAATGAACCCATGATGTTATCAGGGATTAATTAAGATAACAGATATAAATTTGTCTCCCCTTCTTTTTTCTTTAACCTGACTAGATATGTGCTATTCATCTTCTTACACAGAACATCTAGACTCTTCGTCTTAATTTGGCACCTTGGGCAATAAATTTTTTCCACATTGTAGATGATTGTTATCTAGCATGATTCTAATTGTTGCTGGCCTATTTTTGTAAAATGCCACTCTGTAATCACATCAGTGATTTAATGTTTCTAAATCATTTACATGTTTAAGCTTCTGGTATTATGAATATTTTACACAGTAGTTGATTTATTTTTATATACTTAGAGCACTTCAAGTTCAAAACAAAATATTCTTTTGCTGTTTTGAGAATTTTATAAGCTATTTAAAGAGAAATTCATTACTGTTTTAACTTTGGTAACGTTTTTGGAGCACCTACCAAATGAAAGGCCCTGAGCTAAGAAATACACACACATTTTTTTAGTAAAAATCTGTTCAACTGTAATTGCAGAAGTTATCATTATTTAGATTTCCTATTGCAATTTGGAAACCCTGGTGGCCTAGTGGTTAAGTGCTACGGCTGTTAACCAAAGGGGTCAGCAGTTCGAATCTGCCCAGTGCTCCTTGGAAACTCCATGGGGCAGTTCTACTCTGTCCTGTAGGGTCGCTATGAGTCAGAATAGTCTCAAAGGTGCTGGGTTTGGTTTGCTTTGGTTTTATTGCAATTTAGGCCTTTATACCTATTTTACAAAGTGTGTTTTCTGAAGATTCTGAAACATTATAAACACTCTACATTACAAGTCTTTGAATCCCAACAGACTATGAGATCTTTTTTTTTATTTGTTCTTATTATGAAAAATTTTTAATGTGTACTATCTTAGTTATCTAGTGCTACTATAACAGAAATACTACAAGTGGATGGCTTTAACAAAAAGAAGTTTATTTTCTCACAGTAAAGTAAGTTAAAAGTCCAAATTCAGGGTGTCAGCTCGAGGGGAAGGCTTTCTCTCTCTCTGTTGGCCTTCTCATCAACCTTCCCCAGATTAGGAGCTTCTCTGTGCAGGAACCCCGGGTCCAAAGGGTGCACTCTACTCCTGGCACTGCTTTCTTGGTGCTGTGAGGTCCCTGTCTGTCAGCTTGCTTCTATCTTTTATATCTCAAGAGATTGCCTCAAGACACAATCCAATCTTGTAGGTTGAGTCCTGCCTCACTAACACAACCACTGCCCATCCTCCCTCATTAACGTCATAAAGGCATAATCTACAACATATAGGAAAATCACACAACACCAGGAATTGTGCCCCAACTCAATAGATACACACATTTTTGGGGGGACATAATTCAATCCATGACATGTGCAAAACTAAACAGAAGAGTATAATTAACCCCTATGCAGCCATGACCCAGTTTCAGCAGTTACCAACTCAAAGTAAATCTGGTTGTCTCTATACTCCACCCACTTGTATGTTTCTTGCCCTCACATCAACTATTTCCTACTCATTTTCATTGTTGAAGCTTGTTCTCTAGTCGAATCCCAGGAAAGGGGGATTTTCTGAGCTCTTGTGATATTGATGGCAGCTTGTCTGTGACCTTTATATTGCAGAGTCATTTTAGCTTGAAATAAAAATCCTTTGCTGTCTTTTTATTTCCTTGAGTATTTTAAATATGTAACTTCTTTGTCTTTCAGCATCAAGAGGTTTTGTTGAAATGATGTGATTTTCTTTGTCTAATAAGTGACTTGATCATTATATATGGATGCCCAAAGGTTCCTTTCTTTCTTTAAAGTCTGATAATTTTATTAAAATATGTCTTGGTGTGGGATGGGATGATTTTCCAAGGTATGCATTGTGCCAAAATATGCTTTCAAATCTTTTTTTTTTTTTTTTTTGGGAAAATTTTTTGAACTGTAGTTTTTGGTGCTTGTTCTGTGTGTGTGTATGTTTGAGAATATAAATGAGCTATATATATATTTTTTTATAGTTCAAACAATTCAATTTATAGTCTGACATTAACATAAAGTTTAATACACGGAGTCAGTTTGGGCCTCTACAATTGGACTCTGACTAGTTGTAACCAGAGATATGCTACACAGTGTTTTCTCTTTGATGTCACAGTCAAAGGCTAGAGAGATGCTCCATTACCTGGCTTGCCATAATTCACCAGTACCCAAACTGTATGCCCCCAGAACACTGAAGTATTTCCTTAGAAAAATACTTTGGAAAATAACTTTAGGAAAAAAATCTGGATTAATTTAATTAAATGGATTCATTGGAAATTTACTTTATAAACTTCTCTGAAATTTTTTCAGATGATAATTTCCAAATGTTTCCAAAATGTATTTGTGTTTCCCAAGTATATTTGACATGTAGCCTTTTTTCAAATAAATGCATTAACATCTCTACGTGGCATATAATATGGGAAATGCTGACTTAATTTACTGTGCAACTGTCTACAGATTTATGTAAACATTCTCAAATTTTTCATTTGTATTAATCTTTACAAACATTTATTTATCCACCACTTAAAAAAACCCATTGCCATCAAGTCGATTCACTTAGGTTTCTCATAAAAGAGTAGAGGATATCTTACTAAAGTATCTTATACTCTATATAGTATCTTATACTCATTATATAAGACTTGTTATTCTGCCAGTACTCACTGGAATATTTCTACTCTTTAATTTTTTGTTTCCGTGTATTCTCTGTAAAGTTTTAGTAACCTAATTTTAAAATGTGGTTCAGTCAGTTTTGATTATTGGCTCTTAACTTGGTGTTAAATAGGTAGCATTAAAACATATTTGGAATCCTATGTTATTCCCTGGTTGCATGAGTTTAAAATACTCTAAAGAATAAAGTGCCCCTTCCCCCTTACTGGTTTGTAGTAGTTGCAGGTAAGAGTATTTATTATTTTAAATTTACCTTTTTCCCCTTAGCCAGAGTCTTTCTGCTGTTCCTTTGGATTTGGGGAGCTGTTTGTTTTTCAGTGAATAATCATTGAGGACTAGAATTATAGAGAAATTAGAATGTTGTTTTGAATAGGCTAAATTTCTATGCTTAATAAAACATTCAAATTAGCACCAAGATTCTATTTAAGCTGAATAGCAGTGCAGGAGGACTGATTGCTCCGTTTCTTGATGTCGGCTGTCCAATGCATATTGACTAGCACAGACACCAGCAAGGTCACATTACAGACTCTATGTTTTTTTTCCTCTTTAATTCACAATCAAGCTCAAATTATATTAACTTCTGGGTTACGTCTACTAAGCATGTCTTTAATTTAGACTAGACTTTATTTGCTTTCAAAGGAATTCTGGGTATAAACCATCATGAATTTTACTTCTATAAATAGAAAAAGGTCACTTCTAAGTCAGCCATTTACCATTTCAAAAGAAGAGGAAATTGGCTTAAACCACTACATGAGAGATTTAGGGCACACACTTGAAATTTTGTGGAATGCATTTATCAGTGATGGACTGCTAAGTACACTTTTTAAATTTGTAGGCAATCACCAAAATGGGAGGGCAAGGAATTGGTCTGTGGGCACACAGAATAGGACATCATCTTCAATGAGAGATTAGAATTTAAGATGATCTTGAAAATACAAAGAAATGGCCAGAAATTATTTTTAAAAAAAAGCTACTTGGGCAGAAAACTTATCTGCAAAGTTTGAGATGAATGCTATGAGTTGGAATTGACTCGAGGGCACTGGGTTAATATGCAAATTTAAATTAATTTAAAATAAAACCAAATAAAATAAAAAGGTAAGCCTCCTTATATAATGTATGAAGGTAAATGCTCTACTACATATAATAGTGAAAAGAAAAATAAACTTGTATGCAACAACCTGAGATTGTCTTTGCTCTTTATACAAAAGAACAAACTGAGAGTCTTCCATGTGCTGTATTGTGTGGAGGCACTGGAGATACAATGGTGAGTCAAGTTATTCATGGTCCGTTGCCTTCTGTGGCTTAAATTCCAGTAGCTGAGACTGTAATGAACCTAATAATAATAATAATGAAAATGTATTAAAAAGTGAGAGAAGTGCTTTGAAGGGAGTCCCTGGATGGTGCAAACATTAATATGCTTGGCTGCTAACTGAAAGTTTGGAGCTTCAAGTCCACCCATAAAAAAATAGGCACCTTAAAAAAAAGGTCTAGTAATCTACTTCCAAAAAGTCAACTATTGAAAGCCTTGTGGAGCACTCTGCTCTAACATACATGAGTCAGAAGCAACTCTTTGTATTAAAGGAAACTTAACTTTGCCTGAAGTTCAGGAAAAACTCCCTGATGAAGTTGCTTAAGTGGACATCTGGAGGCCTAGTAGTATTTTATTAAATAAATGAAGTGTGGGGGGATGGGAACATACAACAGAATATTCTGGATGGAGAAAATAGTAAAAGGTTCTGTGGAGAGAAACAGCTTAGTGTATCGAAAGAATAGAAAGAAGGTAACTGTGGCTGGTGCTCAGAGAAAGAAGAAGAAAATGGAAGTAAGGTGAGGTTAAGGAGATGAGTAGGGAACAGATAATAAGGGCTTTGTAGGCCCTTGTTAAGGATTTTGGTCTTCGTTCAGAGAACTACAGAATGAAAAGAGGAAAACAGATTGGGGCTTCAGAGGGATGTAATATCCATAGCTAATTCACTGAAAACTGCATGTGTTTTTTGTGAATATGTTGCATTATCCCCACAATCTCAAAATATCAGTGGGCTGAAGGAACATTTAATTCTCAGCCATGTCTGGGTGTCGACTTCAGCAGCTCTGCTCCAGATGTCAGACTCCAAGCCTGAAGTCTCTCAGGGTTTCTCATTTGGAACTCAGTATCTGCCTGGGCATGTGTTTCTTACGGTGGGACAAGGAGTAGGGTGGTGGAAATGAGAGCAGAAACAGCTTGGGCAAAGTTAAACCATGTAAACACATTTAAAGCCTCTGCTCCGAGGTGCCTCACCCACATCTACTCACATCAATAGTTTCAATTAGCAAAATAAGTCACATGGCTAAGTTAAAAACTAATAGTATGATAAACACACTCCTTCCATAGAGGGGTCGGGGAAAAGGGATTATTTGGTAAATCATAATATAATCTATCAAAGGGCTTTTCTGGAAACCATGGTTGGAAGGAAAAACAGTACACCACTAAAAATATGTCAGCGATGTCCCTTAAAATCTCATCCTTCATGAAATGATACTCCCAAGGAGTTGTTTAGTTTCTTCTTTGGACTATGGGTTATTTAGCAGCATATTGCCTAATTTACCAACATTTAAGAATTTACTAGTTATCCTTTTTGTTAATGATTTCAAGTTAAATTTCCACTGAGGTTACAGAACACACTCTATTTGATTTGTGAGTATTGCTTTATGGCCCAACAAAAGATAATATTTGTAAATGTTCTATAAGTAATTGAAAACAATGTGTATTTACAGTAATTTGGGTTATACACACACATATACACACACGTATACACACACGTATATAGGATTAGAAATAGGGAGTATAATAAATAAAATAATAAAGAATGATTCTAGATCCTTGTTTTATGGCTTGAGCTATGATGTTAATGATGATAACATTTTCTGAGAAGATGACTAAGAAAGGAACTGGTTCGAGGAATATGTCATTTGGCCATGCTAAGTTTGAATGCCCGTTTGACATCCAAGTAGAGATATCAACAGTGTAAGAGTTTGGAGCTCAGTGGAAAGGTTGGAAACTAATATATACAAATTTAGAAATCATATAAATTTTACTTAAAATCATAGTTCTAATGAGGCCATCTGGGGGAGTGTTTAGATAGAGAAAATTGTCTCAGAATAAAAAGAGAAAAACAGAGTGGGGCTTCAAAGAGATATTTTTCCATGGCTAATTCACTGAAAAGCATATATATTTTTGTGAATATGTTGCATTACCCCCACAACTACAAAATACCAGTAGCCTGCAAAAAAACAAACAAAAAAATGCTTTGCTATCAAGATGATTCTGACTCATAGCGACCCTACAGAGCAGAGTAAAACTGCCCCATAGGGTTTCCAAGGAGCACCTGGTGGATTCAAACTACCAATCTTTTGGCTAGCAGCCGTAGCTCTTAACCACTGCACCACCAGTAGCTTTCAGGAACACTTAATTCTCACTCATGGTCTGGGTGTTGACTGTAGCAGCTCTGCTGCAGGTGTCAGAGATGACACAGAGGTGGGGGGGGGAGCTAGCAAAGGAGAGCAAAAAGTAGTGGTAACAAAGTGAGAGGAAAACTTAAAGAGCCTGGTTCATGGAGTCAAGAAAAAATTGTGTTTCAAGGTGAAGGTACGCAGCTAACTGTCTTGAATGCTTCTGAGAGGTTAGCTAATACGAGAACAGAAAAGCAACTATTGATTTGAGTAGTCCTTGGTGATCTTGACAAGAACTGTTAGAAAAAGCTTATATAACATTTAGGAGTGCCTGAGTGGGGAGAAATTAGGGCTAAGCTACTAACTGAAAGGTTGGCTATTTGAACTCACCCAGAGGTACCTCAGAAGAAAGGCACCTCTGGTCGAAGCCTTGAAAACTCTATAAAGCACAGTTAGTTCTATTCTCCAACACCTGGGGCCACCATGAGTCAGAATTGACCTGACAGCAACAGGTTTTCTTCTGGTTTTATACAACATTTATCCCTATTTTTTGACAAAAGAAAATTGAAAACCTTATTCAATTGTGAATAAATGAATGAATTCACACATTTACCAATCTCCTCTTTTTTACCATATGTGTTCACTGAGGATACAAAGACGACAAACTATGGTTTATAGCTTGATGAAGCTCATAGTCTTGGAGGGAATCAGACATGCAAAAACAAAAGAAAATTTTGCAAAACCTGTGCAAAAGACCACGATGTCAGGGAAGATAGAGGTGATCATGGGAAGCTTCTAGAGAAGAAAAGTTCCTATAGTCTGAGGCTTGAAAAGTACCTGATGGTTATCCAGGTAGACTTGGAAGAAAATAACATTCCAAAGGCATTAAAAAGTATGCTCAGTGGTCCAGAGGCAGGATATGTAATGATATGTTTTTATATGCCCTTAACTTAACCATTACCTTCTAAGAAATTAACCATCACCTTCTAAGATATCTGGAAATATGTTGAGGGAACGGGGTTTGTCATCCCGGTGGATGCAGGGTGCTATTAGCACTTACTAGGGGAGTGATATGAAATTTCCTGTGGTCCTTGGGTGAATCCTCTGCTCAATTTATCAAGTGGGCCCTTGATGAGAAACATATTAAAGTATAATACATAAAGGAGAGGATGGGAAGGGAAGATGGACAGTGAGGATAAAATTGTAAATATGATAGATATTTTGTAAGCATAAACCATTTAATCTGGTGAGTGATCAGATGGGTCTGAGGTTAGGTGAAGCTGTGATTGCCACTGCAGTTTTTTTGGGGGTGGGGACATGAGTCAGTCTGTGGGTGGTCGTGCTCTTCAGTCAGACAAGAATATAGGGACAGAAGTAGGTCTCAGTGGGTGGAAGATGTTGACTTTTTGGTGGAACAGGTTGAGCTTTAGCAGTCTGTGGGAACTTTCCAATTATAATGTCCAGTAGACAATAGAAACCTGAGAATGCAGGTAGATTTGAAAATCACATGGAAATAAATAGTAATGAAAGCCCAGAAAGTGGGTAACATTTCTCAGGGAGAGTTGATAGAATGAAGAGAAACGATAGAAGATAAAATTTAATAATTTTATATGCTTTATTCAGAATTATTTTGCCATGCAAAACATGCCTGTGTTTATAGCTATTTTAAGGAAAACAAATGTAATCATGCAAAGGACTATAAATTTTTAATATACTCAGTGAGAGTATTTGGAAATTTCCTGTTTATTTTATATAATATATACTCTACTTGGTCAGATAATACTTTGATATAAAACGTTTACTCTTCAATTATTCCTTAATAATGGAATTGTCTTATGTCTGGTGCTCATTCTTTATCTGCAATTTAAATGTCATTTCAAAAGTTATCTGAGATAATTGTCCTTCCACTTTTCTTATCTTTAAGCCTTTTTTTAAAGAAAAAGTGTTCAAAGTTTTTTTTTTTTTTTTAAACCAATTGACTTTCTTAACCTAGTAAATTGTAAGGACCATTACTATATTTTCAATCTTTGAATTCATTTTCTTGGGAAAAAAAAAAAGCTTGGGGGGGAATCTCAATGTAAAAATTGATTTCATTGCAATGTCTTGATTTATGAGCTTTCACATTTACAGACTGATTAAAATAATTTTAAGGTAAATTTTTTTCTTAATACAAATGGAGATCAACTTTACATCCTTACTTCACATTCTTAATGTATTTTATCCCGAAATTTCTTCACAACATTTGTGTAACCATTCATAATTTACAAATTATTTACCATTGTCGTCTTACATTTTTACCACAACTCAATGAAGTGGGTATTATTAATGCCATTTTGATAAAGAAGGGCACTTTAGCTCAGAAGTCAATATTTTAAGTTAGTAAGGGCAGAGGGAGCCCTCAAGCTCAGCCTGTTTCTTTGTTTGGAGTTATTTCACCATAGCGGAGCAATTTCAAAATGAATATCAATATTTTTGTTAAATCACTTGCTCTTACAAATCCTGTAAACACACACTGTTAGGAAATTGTATCATTTATGGCAAATGGTTACAGAATGGCTGATCCCTCCCCCTTTTTTAACCGGGCACAAGTAAAAGTCTCATAAAATTGAAACAGTACTACGTTTTGGGGTTATAACAAAGAAAGGTTATTTTCATCTCTAACAGTTCCTGGCTGATCACTGTGTTCCATGCCACTGAAAGGCCGGAATAATTTCTTTAAAGAAGGAACAGAGGCCAAGAATTAGCATTCTTTCTGCCTTAACTGCAACTGCACACAGGTTGTCCTCTCATTTTTGCAGCAGTGATTTTGTTAGGTCAGCTGAAAAGCCACGGTCTCTGTTGGAATGCAAAATGACAAACATAGTCAAGGAGTTGGAGCTTCAGCAAAAAAAATCATCTCCAGTGTGCTGTTGTCTATATCTCCTCAAATTTTAAATAATCAGAAACTTTATGCTTTTGTGCAATCAGGACAATTTATTTTGGTTTTATTATACATGTCGTCGTTGTGCGCTTTTGAGTCAATTTCGACTCAGCGACTCAATGGGACAGAGTAGAACTGCCCCATAGGGTTTCATTAGGCTGCAAATCTTCTCAGGGAAGTTCTGGTGGAGCATGGTTAAGAGCTTAGCTGTTAAACAAAAGGTTGGCAATTTGAATCCACCAGCTTCTTCTTGGAAACCCTATGGGGCAGTTCTACTCTGTCCTGTAGGGTCACCAAGTGGGAATCCACTGGATAGCAAAGGGTTTGTTTTTGTTTTAGTTAAGGAGCAGATAGCCAGGTCACTCCTCTCACCCTTCCCACCTCCACACCCACAGAGAGGCTGTTGGGTTCAAACCACAGATCTTTTGGTCAGCAGCAAAGAACTTAACCATCGTGCCACCAGGGTTCCTTTATTATACGTAAGCATTTGTTATTAATATGAAACTATTTGAGCACAGATGGTCTTCCCCAAAACAGTGTGCTGTGGTGTTCAGTGTGAGCCGCTCCTCCAAAAACAGGATCAACGAAGGGTCTGGGTGGTTTAAGGTGTCCTCTTTTGCTGAGTCAGAAGCGATGGCAGTGGGTTCCAGTTGCAATTCCTTACTTACAAATTTCAAAGGCATCATTCCTGCAGTACAGGGGTGTGGAAGTATAAAGAAGCTATCACAGATATTTTCATTTGTGGATTCAATATGCTTCAAAAACTTAAAATTAAAATAAGTGGAATAATTTTATCAAGGTCAAATTAAGTAGATATAAAAGATACTTTTTATGTAGCACAAGAATAATTTAATTCTTATTAATAAAGGGAGAAGAGTAATGTTATATTAAATTTGATCTCCCAATAAACTTAAGTTTAATGTGGCTACAAATCACAACCAGTTTTAATTCTTTTGGAAACAGCAGCAAGATATAAAAGTACGTCGTGCGTTTGCTCATGGCCAACAATTAAAATTCAATTATAAAGGAGGAAAAAGAATTAAATTAGAGATTTGGAGTTTAATGATATTTTTTCTGACGTTTATGAAATGAACTGCAGTACTCCACAATTAACCATTGTAAGATGAAAAAATTGGCAAGTTTTGGAGCTTGTTCAGCTAGACATAGACCTGTCTTGATTTAAAATTCTTGTATTTTGTTCATCATGGGTTTTTGCATTAATATTAGTGCTTTAGAATATTATAATAAAATATTATTAATCTTGATTACTGAGTGTTTTAGGTGCTTGCTTAAATGTTATGTCAGGGGCAAGTGCCTCAGTTTTATCATTCTACTCCAAGCCCTGGACTCTTTAGATATTATTAAGGTAATAACAAATTGTAATATTTGTATAAATATATCTCTAGGAAGGATTTCAGCCTTAATGCACTATCTTAGCTAGTTGACTATAATATCTCCTTGACAAGACATTATTAGAGAGAAAAACAAAGCCAAAATAACTGTTTACTGAAGGAAGAAAGACATAAGAGCTTCTGACTGCATTTCTGAGAAGTGACAAGAAAGTTCTGTGAGGTTGTTTTGCCCTCTGGTACACGGTCCCTTTGGCAGGATGAGAAACTATAGAAGTTTGGAGAAGCCTGTAGCCTTAGTTACACCAGGCTAGGCATTTTAACAAATGTTACCAAATCTGCCTTCTTTATGTAGCAACCGAAATTACTTCGAAGGATACCACTGTTACCTGGAGAGAGGATCCCTTGTAGAATAAATTGGCAGTCTTCATAACCTCAGCTATTCTTGAGAGGCAGGTTCACCAAATCGGACATCTGGAAAAAGAACAGCCCGCAGTCGCAGTGTTTCATTCAGAAAATTTTCAGAAGTAATTAAGGTCCCTTTGGGCCTTTTCTGAAGAGCCAATTTAGTTGTAATATTATCTGGAAATGGAAATAAAACTGGTGCTAGAAGAATACGATTCATACTAACAGAATGTATAAAAATGCAACTAGAAATTTTCTATACCAATACTTTTCTATTAGATTTCAATAATATACTACGTGTTTAAAACTATATTCAGTGCTTTGGGTATTGAAGTCATGGGAATAATTTTTAAAGGGTGTGTTTAGTTTATACCAATTTGTGTATTAAGGTCTTCATTGGCATTCTAGAAGCTAGGGGCCATTATAGGAGTAGAGAAGGCTTAAGAGATAATATATAATTAACAAAAATAAAATATGTGATCACAAGAATTTCCAAAATGGGTTTCTGAAAAAGAGATGATCAGAAACTGTGCAAGAGACTGAGAGAGTCCTGGCCTGAGTAATGCTTTTTCTATGACTTGAAATATATTGGATAATTTAAGTCACATGCTACATGCAAAATAATAAATATGAGATATGAAGCAATTAAATTTTACTAGTGACAGAGAAATAAGCAGAGGCAGGTGCATTATGAAGCTAACGATGCACAAATTACCTTATTAGGGTTTCAATTTTAGTTGTTTCCTAATCCCGTAAGTTGAGTCTTACTTTGCTTATTAACTCAGAAGTCTCAGTGCATTTTCGTTTGTTGATAAAATAATTTGTGAACATGCTAAAGAAGTCTGCACTAAGGAAAAACCTGAAAAGAAATCTCGTAAGTCTTGCAAAACTCACAGACACGCATGCTAATCCAACAGAAAATCACATTTGAAATCAATCTTATTGTACTGTAGTGAAAAAAAAAAAAAAAAGGCAGAAAGCTTGTTGACTTGTATTCAGAACCAGTTAGAACATGTTAGAATCTGAACTAAAACTCACTTCTCGTGGCTTGCAAACCAGAGTTATTTTCTCTACATCAGCATGTTTTCCTGTAGTCTTTTCTTGAATAGTAAATATGTACCTTATTTCACTTTAGCTTTAGGATAATTAGAGGAGCCCTGGTAGCACAGGGCTAAAGTGCTCGGCTGCTAACCGAAATGTTGGTGGACTAGACACACCAGCACTCTTGTGGAGAAAGATGTGGCAGTCTGCTTCAGTAAAGATCACTGCCTTGAAAACCCTATGGGGCAGTTCTATGAGTTGGAATTGACTCGACCGCAAAGGGTTTGGTTTTTTGGTTTAGAATAATTTGCTGAGCACCTTGATTTTCAACACTAAACTGATGTCAATGTCTAGTGTTACTTACTTTATGTTGTTTTTGTAAGTGTTCTGCTAAAAACAAAAAAACAAGATATGGAAAATGCTATGTATTTAAAAGAAATACGTTCTAGTTTAGACAGTCCAGAAATAAGAATTCTAAGAATACTTAAATATTCTGTGTTGATGCAGAAAGACCTCAATTAAGGATTAATCTATGGTCATGTTAATAAGAAAAAAAAGATTTGTTTCACTGTTTTTGTAAGCAGAATGGGAAACTATGGGCTGTGGTTACCTATAGCACTACCCAGGAAGATAATTGCTGATTGTAAAATCATAATTGGCTTAGGGTAGGTGGTGTTCTTCTAATATAAACAGAAAAACAAAACAAACCAGTTCCATCAAGTTGATTCTGACTCATAGCGACCCTATAGGACAGCAGAACTGACCCACAGGGTTTCCAACAAGTGATCTAGTAGATTCCAACTACCAGCCTTTTGGTTAGCAGCTGTTGCACTTAACCACTGAGCCACTAGAGCTAAACTTCTAACATAGGTGACTGAAAATAAAATACAAAATCTATTATTATTATTATTTACAAACAATAATTATTTAATCATATGAAATTTTTTGAAGGTTTGTTGTTGTGAAACAGTTTAAATATTCCCTACCCACCTCCTGCACAGCTGCTATTCAGTGGAAAGGTATAACTAAGGAGGGTTTGAAAGACATGTGTTTTCTTTGTTTTGGCTGTGGACTTTATGGCACCAAGGAAGTGTGGGGTAGCAGTGGGAGAGAAAACAATAATATTCCCTTGGGAAATAAGCTAAATAAACATTCTCCCTTCATTTGCGGTCTTTCTCTGTCATCTTAGACTATGTTGTATGCATGTCCTTGGTCTTCTCAATACTTCTGCATTTATGCTGAAGGAGTGGACTGTTTTGTAATTAAACACATAAGGGATATGCAAATTCTGGCAATTTGGTCAGCATTACAAGGAAAATGTCCAAGAAAGGTTAGAATCTAAGTCACCAGGGCTCCTACCCTTAGATTTCTCAAGAAAACACACTTACGCTTTTAAATGTAAGCTTGCTGAGAAGACACCTGGGTAGCCAGAAATTGGAATTCTAGTTTTGGCTTCACCTCTAATCCTTTATATAAACTTATTTCTCACCTATATGTTTTATTTGCAAAATAATATGAATCCCTTCCAACTTGGGGGGCTTGTCTTCCAGCACTATACCAGACACTGTTCTGCTGCTATTCATAAGGTTTTCACTGGCTAATGCTTTTCATAAGTAGACTGCTGGGTCCTTCTTTCTAGTCTGTCTTAGTCTAGAAGCTCAGCTGAAACCTGTCCTCCATGGTGACCCTGCTGGTATCTGAATACCAGTGACATAGCTTCCAGCATCACAGCAACACTCAAGCCCCCACAGTACGACAAACTAACAGAAGTAATTAAGAAGTGATTGGGAGGCACCAAAAGATGACTGGGGAGGAGCTGCCTCCTCAAAGTAGAGTCGACCATAATGAAGTGGATGGAGAAAAGCTTTCAGGACATTCATTTACTGACGTAGCATGACTCAAAATGAGAAGAAACAGTTACAAACATCTATTAAGAGTTGGAACCTGGAATGTAGGAAGTATGAATCTAAGAAAATTGGAAATCATCAAAAATGAAACAGAATGCATAAACATTTATATTCTAGGCATTAGTGAGCTGAAATGGACTGATATTGGCCGTTTTGATTCAGACAATCATATATTCTACTAAGCTGGGAACGACAACTTGAAGAGGAATGGTGTTGCATTCATTGTCAAAAAGAACATTTCAAGATCAACCCTGAAGTACAATGCCGTCAGTGATAGGATAATATCCATACGCCTACAAGGAAGACCATTTAATACGACTATTATTCAAATTTACGCACCAACCACTAAGGCCAAAGATGAAGAAATAGAAGATTTTTATCGATTGCTGCAGTCTGAAATTGATCGAACATACAATCAGGATGCATTCATAATTACTGGTGATTGAAATGGGAAAGTTGGAAACGAAGGATTAGTAGTTGGAAAATATGGCCTTGGTGACAGAAACAATACCGGAGATCGAATGATAGAATTTTGCAAGACCAACTCCTTCTTCATTGCAAATACCTTCTTTCACCAACATAAACGGCAACAATACGCATGGACTTTGCCAGATGGAACACACAGGAATCAAATTGACTACAGCTGTGGAAAGAGATGATGGAAAAGCTCAATATCATCAGTCAGAACAAGGCCAGGGCCTGACTGTGGAACAGACCATCAATTGCTCGTATGTAAGTTCACACTGAAACTGAAGAAAATCAATGCAAGTCCATTAGAGCCAAGATATGATGACCTTGAGTATATCCTACCTGAATTTAGAGACCATCTCAAGAGTAGATTTGATGTTTTGAACATTAGTGACCGAAGACCAGACAAGTTGTGGAATGACATCAAGGACTTCATACATGAAGAAAGCAAGAGGTCATTGAAAAGACAGGAAAGAAAGAAAAGACCAAGATGGATGTCAGAGGAGACTCTGAAACTTGCTCACGAATGTTGAGCAGCTAAAGCAAAAGGAAGAAATGATGACCTAAAAGAACTGAACAGAAGATTTCAAAGGGTGGCTCAAAAAGACAAGGTAAAGTATTATAATGACATGTGCAAAGAGCTGAAGATAGAAAACCAAAAGGGAACAGCACACCTGGCATTTCTCAAGCTGAAAGAACTGAAGAAAAAAATCAAGCCTTGAGTTGTGATAGTCGAAAGATTATATGGGGAAAATATTAAATGACTCAGGAAGCATCAAAAAGATGGAAGGAATACACAGAGTCATTAAACCAAAAAGAATTAGTCGATGTTCAAAGATTTCAAGAGGTACCATATGATCAGGAACTGATGGTACTGAAGGAAGAAGTCCAAGCTTCTCTGAAGGCATTGCTGAAAAAAAAAGGCTTCAGGAATTGACAGAATATCATTTGAGATGTTTCAACAAATGCATGCGGTGCTGGAGGTGCTCACTCATCTGTGCCAAGAAATATGGAAGACAGCTTCCTGGCCATCTGACTGGAAGAGATCCGTATTTATTCCTATTCCCAAGAAAGGTGATCCAACCGAATGCAGAAATTATTGAACAATATCATTACTATCACAAGCAAAATTTTGCTGAAGATCATTCTAAAGTGGCTGCAGCAGTATATCAACAGGGAACTGCCAGAAATTCAGGCTGGCTTCAGAAAAGGATATGGAACCAGGGGTATCATTGCTGATGTCAGATGGATCCTGGCTGAAATCAGAAAGTACCAGAAGAATATTTACCTGTGTTTTATTGACTATGCAAAGGCATTCGACTGTGTGGATGATAACAAATTATGGATAACATTACGAAGAATGGGAATTCCAGAACGCTTCATTGTGCTCATGGGGAAACTTTACATAGATCAAGAGGCAATTGTTCAGACAGAACAAGGGCATACTGATTGGTTTAAAGTCAGGAAAGGTGTGCGTCAGGGTTGTATCCTTTCACCAAACCTATTCAATCTGTATGCTGAACAAATAATCCAAGAAGCTGGACTATATGAAGAAGAACGGGGCATCAGGATTGGAGGAAGACTCAATAACAACCTGCATTATGCAGATGACACAACCTTGCTTGTTGAAAGAGGTCTTGAAGCACTTACTAAAGAAGATCAAAGACCACAGCCTTCAGTATGGATTTCACCTCAACATAAAGAAAAGAAAAATCCTCACAAGTGGACCAATGGGCAACATCATGATAAATGGAGAAAAGATTGAAGTTGTCAAGGATTTCATTTTACTTGGATCCACAATCAACAGCCACGGAAGCAGCAGTCAAGAAATCAAATGACACATTGCATTGGGTAAATCTGCTGCAAAGGACCTCTTTAAAGTGTTTAAAAGCGAAGATGTCACCTTGAAGACTAAGGTGCGCCTGACTCAAGCTATGGTATTTTCAATCGTATCATATGCATGTGAATGCTGGACAATGAACAAGGAAGACCGAAGAATTGATGCCTTTGAATGGTGGTGTTGGCAAAGAGTCGAATATACCATGCACTGCCAGAAGAATGAACAAATCTGTCTCAGAAGAAGTACAACCAGAATGCTCCTCAGAAGCAAGGATGGTGATACTGCGGTTTACATACTTTGGACCAGTTGTTGGGAATGATCAGTCCCTGAAGAAGGACATCATGCTTGGCAATGTACAGGGTCAGCGGAAAAGAGGAAGACCCTCAACGAGGTGGATTGACACGGTGACTGCAACAATGAGCTCAAGCGTAACAATGATTGTAAGGATGGCGCAGGATGGTCAGCATTTCATTCTGTTGTGTATAGGTTGCTATGAGTTGGAACCAACTCTATGGCACCTAACAACAACAACAGCAACAACATATGTTTTATCTGCAAAAAAATATAATGAAGATGTTATATAGAATTGTAAACTATTCAAGCGATCCTAAAGAAAGTTATATTTCTTAACTTCTTTAAGTATCTTAATATTTAAGAAAAATTTTATTTTTATGAGCATAGTATAAGTAAAAGTGAATGATAATGTTCTTTCTTCAATTGAAGTATTTATACCTATCCGTCTGTAATCATATATGTGTTGCATTCACTGTATGATAGATAAATTCCATAGTCAGGTACCTGGGATGGAAAATTTAATTGTAACCTGAAGCTTTTAAAGCCAGAGAATAAATAAGATCTGTTCTGGAATTGGCACTAGGAAAGAAATGAAATAGAAGGGGAGATGGGTGATACTTGTGCCAGTGCCATATGTTTTGAAGATTACATTTGAACATACACAATCATCTGCAGTTGATTTGCTATGTTTGCTATCACCTAGTCGTCTAATGGAAACTGTGGTAGCTCAGTAGTTCATTGCTATGGCTGCTAACCAAAAAGTTGGCAGTTCGAATCCACTAGGCGCTCCTTGGAAAATCTATGGGGCAGTTCTACTCTGTTCTATATGGCCGCTATGAGTCGGAATCGGCTTGACTGCAACAGGTTTGGCTTTTTGGGTTTTTTTCAGTAATCTAATACTCTGAATTGAATATAGAGGCTTACAAAAAAGTAATGCACCACTCTGTGCCTTAATAAGCTCGAAATTAATATTTAACAGATGTTGAGGAGCCACTGAACATATATGAAAAAGCAGCTGTGTCATAGGATTATTTACCTGGAATTCACTAGACACACTAGACAGTGAGCAGGATAAAGGAATGCGGAGGCTAGTTAGAAAGTTGTGCTCACCCAAACAATAGAAAGAAGGGCCTCACTAGGATAGGGAAAGAGAAACTATGAAGTGTGTAGATGCTACTAAAATTGCCCGATTACTTGCAGTTATTTCCAAACAGAAGTGGAAGTCAAATGCACTAGTGTTTCATGCATGGATAAATAGTGAAACGGGGCTAATAAATATTGTTACTGTGTGCCATTCACAATATGCAATTTACACCTATTATCTCATCTAACAGTAACTGAAATGCAGCCCACAGTTAAAGAAATTGTGGAAGGAGATTGATGAAGAAGAGGAGCACAATGAATTTCAGACACAGGGGAGCTTGAACAGCATTTGGAAGTTTAAAAATTGATTGTAAATGATTCTGAAACTAAAGAAAGAGCTCTGAAAGTGATCATTGAAACTTTGAAAGTATATGAAGGAACCAAATTATGATGTTCAGAGAGAGAAGAGAATGGTGATCAGAACTTTGGGTAACGGCTACTAGTTTTGTTGGATGTTAGGAGCAAAACAAGCCAATGACAGACAGAAAAGCCATCAGATGGTTAGCAGGATACTCAGAAGAGTGCTTTATCATTAAAAAAAAAAAAAAGAGAGATGATAGAGAATTTCAAGTAGGAAAGATTAGCCCAAACCCACTGCCGTCGAGTTGATTCTGACTCATAGGCACCCTACAGGACAGAATAGAATTGCCCATACAGCTTCCAAGGAGCGGCTGGTGGATGCAAACTGCCGATCAGTTGGTTAGCGGCCAAGTTCTTAAACACTGCGCCTGTGCCACCAGGGCTCCAGGAATGATTAGACAATGCCAGTATAATACTAAAAAGAAAATGAAGAGAATGAGAAGGAAAAATAAACCAAATCGGCTCTGTTGCAGTTGATTCTGACTCATATCAACCCTATAAAAGAGAGAGCAGAACTGCCTCATAGGGTTTCCCAGACTGTAATCTTTATGGAAGGGGCCCTGGTGGCACAGTGGTGAAGTGCTTGGCTGCTAACCTTAGAATTAAGAATAAGGTTTTATATTTTGAAATTATAAAATATTTGGTGGTATTTAAAGAGTAGTTCTGATTAAAGCAGAGTATCTAGAGTGCAAGTAGGTCATCAGCAGAAGTCAGCAAAAATTTTGGAAAGCAGAAACAAATCTGCAGTCCTTATGGAGACCAAGCCAGAATATAATAGATCCAATCTAAAACAATGTTGTGGGAGACCGGGTAGTGAAAGTGCAATATGGGAAACTTCTGGGAGCAGCATTTGGAGAATGCAGCCAAGCCAAGGCATTCAAACTCTTCCTTTTGTAGCCTTAGAGAAAATAGACCCAGGTTTCACTCTGGAAAGAATTGGGAGATAAATCAGGAACAATAAATAAATCCCCTGAGTTCCAATAAAGACTGCGGAAGGGAAAAATTATAGGATAAGTTTTATCATTTTCAGTCAACAGCAAGTTTTTATTACAATAAAAATCTAGTTTAAACACAAAGAACTAACTCAATGACTACATGAGGTGGTAGAAAATGGTTCTTGGCAGCATTGCCAAACAAACAAACCAATGAAACCCTAGAGGTCAGTGAGGCAAAAATGTATTGTTAGTATGTTACTGCATTGTTACTTCATGAGTCAATTCGAGATCTAGATAGATTCTTAATATTATAAAACAAAAGCTTATTTTGTTTTTGCCCTATGCAGCAGTGAGGCTTATTAATTATCTATTGTAAAATCTACAAAAGCAACTGTTTAGGCTATTTGCCTCAGGCCTCATGATGTGCCGTAATGTTACCAAAGCTCATAGACTGATATTCGTCTATTATTTCTTTGTTTTTAACTTCTATTCTCTTTTATTGATAATAGACCTCAAATTAAAGTCCCTTTGTTTTGCTGACTGATGTCATTCGAGGCTCACCATTGAGTCTGCAGTACCTACAACCCTGTAAGACAGATAAGACCAAGAGTTCTTACATTTATGTCAATTATTGGAACTATAAAAGTAGAAAAAAAACACCCAGTGCCCTCGAGTTGATTCTGACTCATAGCGACCCTATAGGACGGAGTAGAATTGCCCTGTTGAGTTTCCAAGGAGCGTCTGGCAGCTTCGAACTGCCGACCCTTTGGTTAGCAGCCGTAGCACTTAACCACTACGCATAAAAGTAGAGCCTCTGTAAATATACTAAAATTATTGAATTGAACACTTAAAATGGGTCAATTTTGTGGTAAATAATTTTTTGACAAAGCTGTTAGAAAAATAAAAAGGTAGAATCAGAACAGGTATTTCCTCACAGCCACTGTTGATTAGTGACTTGGAACATTTGGGTCTTCAGTGAAATACTGTAATGTTAACTATTCATCTCCTATTTTATATCTTGAATTGCTCCCCTTGGGTCTTCTATGAAATATTGTGATGTTTATTATTCACCCCTATTTTTATATCTTCAATCACTCTCTTCCCATTGGATTCTTTCCCAACTTTAAAAATGTTCAATGAGCTTCCATTCTTAAAACAAACGTGAAACAAAACAAAAATTATTTCCTTACACTTCCTTCCTCCTTTCTTGCCTTTTCTTAAATGTTAAGCTTTTTCAAAGCAATTAGCCTATATATGTTCTTTCCATATCTTTGCCTTCCATTCTGGTCCCTCTCTTTAATATTGGATTGAGACTGGCCTTGCAGAGTTCTAGCTACCTTTAGATTGTGGGATATAGTGATTTCTGCTCAGTCTTCATCTTCCTGAGAACCTCTTTATTAAAGATTTTTTGTTTGTTTTTGGCATCAGTGTCAAACTTGTCATGTGTCTTCTCTGATCACACTTTCACAGTCTTATATCTTTTCTGGCTCACCTTATAGATCCTACCTCTCCCAGTACTAGATTCTCCAGATTTATATTCCCAATTTCTCTAGGCATTAACTCTCACACATCTATGAAAATGATACCCAAATATCTTACTCTAGCCTTGACCTTTCTCTTCACTTCAGGTATGTATTTTTAATTTTCCTTTTGACTTCTCCATTACATCTCACTGAACCTTAAAATAAAAGTCATCTTTTCTCTTCACCAGGCCCTGTTATCCTATCTCAATTAATAGTATCTTCATATATCTAGTCAACCATATTAGGAGCTCTGGTGGAGCAGTGGTTAAGAGTTTGGCTGCTTACCAAAAGCGGGCAGTTTGAATTCACCAGCTGCTCCTTGGAAACCCTGTGGAGGAGTTCTACTCTGTCCTGTAGGGTTGCTATGAGTCAGATTTGACTTGACAGCAATGGGAGTCAAACATACTAGAATGTTCAGAGTCTCTTTAACCCCTATCTTTTTTTCATTACCTGTATCTACTAAGTTACCAATTCCTGTCACTGTATCTTGAAATAGCTTTCATATGTATAACCTTTCTCTGTTTTCAAAGTAATAAACTCTTCCTAGGGCTTAAAGGCAGAGAAGGGGCTAATGTCACATATATTGTCAACCCACCAAAAAACCCTTTGCTGTCAAGTCAATTCCAACTCATAGTGACCATATAGGACAGAGTAGAACTGCCCCATATGGTTTCCAAGGAGCACTTGGTGAATTTGAACTGCCAACCTTTTGATTAGCAGCTGTAACTCTTAACCACTATACCACCAGGGTTTACATATGTAGTCTACCCAGTTACCCAGTGCCGTCGAGTCGATTCCGACTCATAGCAACCCTATAGGACAGAGTAGAACTGTCCCATAGAGTGTCCAAGGAGCGCCTGGCAGATTCAAACTGCTAATCCTTTGGTTAGCAGCTGTAGCACTTAACCACTACATCAACAGGGTTTCCTAGGAACACAGAATTCCTGTAAATATTACTTTTTGTAACACTCCGGGTGTCCCTTCTGATATGAAGTTCAGCATAATATATAAGAACGAGGTCTCTAGAGTCAGGCTAGGACTGGTGCTATCACATATGGCACATTACTGTAAATTCAAAAAAAGATTTCTTTTAGAAAATATATCCTTTTACCAAAATTAATCATAATTACTGATTTTGTGAGAAAAATACACTTTACTGTCACCTGTTAGAAAACTGCTGTAATAAATTTACAAATCTACACTTTCTTATGTGTAGTGTTCTTATGGATGCATAAGTGACATGACTGTACATGGTAGCCTTGAGTAGTATTCGTTATTGTTAGGTGCTGTTGAGTCAGTTCTGACTCATAGCAACCCTATATACGACAGAATGAAACACTGTCTAATTCTGTGCCACCCTTAGGACAATTGTTGCTATGTTTGAGTCCATTGTTGTAGCCACAGATCGATCCATCTCCTGAAGGCGTTCCTCTTTTTTTGCTGAGCCTCTACTTTACCAAGCATAATGTCCTTTTCTGGGTACTGATCCCTCTTGATAACGTGTCCAAAATATGTGAGATGAAGTCTCACCATCCTCGACTATAAGGTGCATTCTGGCTGTACTTCTTCGAAGACAGATTTGTTGGTTCTTCTGGCAGTCCATGAAATATTCAATATTCCTTACCAGCACCATAATTCAAATACATCAATTCTTCTTCGGTGTTCCCTATTTATTGCCCAGCTTCTGTATGCATATGAGGTGATTGGAAATACCATGGCTTGGGTCAGGCACACCTTAGTCCCCAACGTGACATCTTTACTTTTTAGTACTTGAAAGAAGTCTTTTGCAGTAGATTCACCTGATACCATGTCATTTGATTTCTTGACTGCTGCTTCCATGGGTATTGATCCAAGCAAAATGAAATCCTTTACAACTTCAGTGTTTTCTCCATTTATCATGATGTTGCTTACTGGTCCAGTTGTGAGGATTTTTGTTTTCTTTACGTTGAGGCATGATCCCTACTGAAGGCTGTGATCTTTGAGCTTCCTCAATAAGTGCTTCAAGTCATCTTCACTTTCAGAAAGCAAGGTTGTGTCATCTACATATCACAGATTGTTAATGAGTCTTCTTCCAATCCTGATGCCCTGTTTGTCTTCATATAGTCCAGAATCTTGAGTTATTTGCTTAGCATACAGATTGAATAGGTATGGTGAAAGGATATAACTCTGGCACACACCTCTCCTTACCTTAAACCACACAGTATCCCCTTTTTCTGTTCCAATGACTTCCTGTTGATCGATGTAAAGGTTCCTCATGAGCACAATTGTGTTCTGGAATTCTCATTCTTCAGAATGTTATCCATAATTTGTTATGATCCACACAGTCAAATGCCTTTGCATAGTCAATAAAACATAGGTAAACATCTTTCTGGTATTCTCTGCTTTCAGCCAGGATCCATCTGACATCAGCAGTGATATAGCCTGGTTCCACATCCTTTTCTGAATTTGACTTGAATTTCTGGCAGTTCCCTGTCAATATACTGCTGCAACCATGGCAAGCCTTAAAAGGTTTATTTTCTTTCTTTCCTTTTCTTTTTTTCCCCCTTAACTTTCCAAAATCCTAAATGTTACAAGACTGGAATTAAATCTTTAATTTAATTAATTATAAATATACCCTCTAAGAAGTTTGCTGACACTTAAGATAGTCTATTTAATGTTTTTCTTTAGAATTGAGTCATGAAAGTGGAGTCTTCACTTAATAACTGCAAAGCAGTTAAAGAAATACATTGGGATCCAATATAGAATATTCTCAATTTTAAATGAAAATGGGAGCAGAGGTGAAATATCTTTTTTAAAAGAAGAAGTTGATTTTAAATAACACCATGTCCTTGGAGAGCCCTGCCCTCATCTTGGGATCACTAAGTATATAACCACTGTAATGATTTATCCAAGTTCAGGTATAGTCAAAAGGCAATAGGATACATTTTGGTTGAATTGTGGAAGTTCTTTATAGACTAGCATAGTTCAAGCACAATGTGGAGACTTCATGTAAGCCACCAGAAGGCACTCACACTTTCAGGTCTCTTTGGGCATCCATCTTGATCATCTAAAAATAGGAAATTTAAATTTTGATTCAGGCTAAGCCATTGAATCTCTAGCCATGGCCACTGGCCATATATTACGTATGTGTAAGAGAATCACGGATAAATCTTCCTCCCCTTTCCTAATGGTTCCATTACAGACAGGCCCCACCTGCCACACCATGTTTTAGACACAACTAAATGAGATATAGATTTTATTTTTTTATATAGGATTAGGAGAGGGTTGGTCATTGTTATTTCTCTGGTCCATAGTTAAATTTTGACTTTTCACTAGTCTTTTTTCTAACTACTATAAGGATTTGAAATTATTCACCAAAGTGAAGTACTAGAAAAAGAAGACATACAAGTAATACCATTAGGTGAATATAGTAACATAAAACAAAACAACAACAAAAAACCTTTTGTCATCGAGTTGGTTCTGACTCATAGTGACCCTATAGTACAGGGTAGAACTGCCCCATAGGGTTTCCAAGGAGTGGCTGGTGGATTCAAACTGCTGACCTTTTGGTTAACTGCCAAGCTCTTAACCACTGCACCACCAGGGCTCTGTAGCAGCATATAAGACCCTAAATTTAACTGTCCCAGTGCATACACTGTGTTTTCTCAATTGTTCTCCATTATAGTCAAAATGAATCCCTACTGATTTATGTAATGCTATTTACATTTTGGTTTCCACATCTGCTTTCATTTTCTTATGAGAAAGGAATACCTTTTCCTTACAGTGGTAGGGAAATAAATGACCAAAATAATTGGGGTTTGGAAATTTAATACTGTCTTTTCTGTTCTCTTCTTTCTATAATTTTTCATTAGTCACTTTGTGAGACTAATTATTCTTTAGAAACCACTTGGTGATAATTTTGCTTTTTCACATAAGAAGTTAGTCCTTGAAGTTCAATTTTGTAACATAAAAACATTTCAATTGAGTTACTCAAGTGAGCTGTAATTGACAAAGTTTGTTTGATCCTTGAGGAAAAGGTGTATAATTTTCCCACATAAAATTTTTGAAAAATAAAAATATATCAGGAACACTTTTTTTCCTCTTAGCCCATTACATGAGCCCCCGACCCCTCCACTATATTAAAAAAAAGAAGCTCTAAAACTCCAACCCTTTCACGAAACATTCATTAATTGACAGAGGAAAGTCAATATAAGCTTCCTCTATATTACTAAACCCAATGGACATTTTTCAGTCCATCTCTGATTTTCTCTTTCTGTAGCACTCCATACTCTTTCTCAGGGTGCCTACTTCCAGAGACAATTTTTCTTGGCCTCTATCACTTCACATTCCCTGGGTTTCCCTGGGTTTCTTTGTGTGTTCCTTTTCAGTCTCCTTGCTGGTTCATTTTCTTTTGCTCATCCTTTAAATGTCTGCATTCTTCAGAGGCTGCTTGTTATTAGCTTCTCTTTTCACTTTCCCAGCCCTTCTAGTTTATGCAGGGTAGTCGAGTCTTTAACAGCACAGATTATATAACCAAATTTC
The DNA here is from genome assembly GCF_024166365.1 of Elephas maximus indicus. Classification (NCBI taxonomy): domain Eukaryota; kingdom Metazoa; phylum Chordata; class Mammalia; order Proboscidea; family Elephantidae; genus Elephas; species Elephas maximus. The sequence goes on from NC_064822.1 coordinate 95,199,981, forward strand.
TTAGGTTTAACCCTGTGTATTAGTTTTATATTGCTGTGTAACAAATTACTACAAATTTAATGGTTCAAAACAATACTCATTTAGCATTTTTATCAAGTCAGAAGTCGAGGCTCAACTGGGTACTCTGCTCAGGGTCTCAAAAGGCTGAGATGAAGTTATCTGCCAGGACTGAGGTTTCATCTGAGGTTCAAGGTTCACTCTCAGCTCAATGGTTGTTGGCAGAATTTTGTGCCTTGTGATTGCAGAACCAATGCCCTTATTTTCTTATGGCTGTTGGCCATGGGCTTTTCTCAGCCCCCAGAGGCCACCCACCATTCTCTGCCACTTGGCTTCCTATGTAGTAGGCCTTCTCACATTTTCAATCTTCCTGATTTTAGGAAGGGCCTATATTTATGCACATGTATGGTGTGTGGTGTACATGTGTGTATTTATGTGATTTTATATATATATACACACATAGTGTTCAGTAAAATTGAATAGAACTATAGAATCCAATAATGTTGAGTAAGATGATGCTTGGGGTTACAGCCATTAACAGGCTTTGTAAACAATAATAAGAAAATGTCAAACCCCCTTAGGCTAAAAATCGTTACTGATTTTATAAATACACTTTATGAATATGCCAATACTTTATTTTAATAGTCAAAGCAGTAGCTTAAAACTTCTAGAAAATTAAAATGCAACTGGTCGTTTTTTGAAGAAAATATTAAAAATCTTTGCTAAAGTAAAAAATCTTAATCTTCAGGTTAACTGACTGTAATTTCATAATTACCAATTCATAGATATCCACTTTGGATCACTTCTGAAGCTGGATTCACGGCATTCTTAAGGTAAGCTGTTTCTTCTTGCAATTATGTGTGTATCTGTTAATTTTAAGGAATAAGAATATGTGCAAAACTGTGTATAATAGAATATTCAAATAATTTCTATGATTGTGTGGTGCGTGATAAACACTCAGTGATACTGGTTGTGTTTCATCTTTTTTGTAACACTTCTCACTTTTAAAAAATAGCCTAAATCTGTGATGAATTTTTGATAACTGCTTATTAAATGTCCTCTCCATACCCTCTGTGAAAATATGCATACAAAGAAATCAATTAGAGAACAATTAGTAATGAATCATGTAGTGCTCAATATCACTGAGCTATAAAGAGATGCTGGGATGAGTGATCACGTGTGGGCTGGAGTAATGGGGACATGTCATAGAATTATCATAATTAATATACTCACACTAATAATAATAATACCGTTTATGTTATTATAGTCTCAGCACTCTACTATGACTTTATATGCATGCTATTCAATCCTTACAGCAATCCTATGAAGTAAAATTATTATTTTATTAGTCTTGTTTTAGAGAGGAATCTGAGACTCATGTAAGGTTATATAGCTGATAAGTGGCATAATTCCCCGAGGTCTGTTTAACACCCAGATTTTTGGGTTGGGACAACTCTGTAAACTACCTAGAAAGAAGCCCAAGTGGCACAGTGCTTAAGGACTTGACTGATAACCAAAAGGTTGGTGTTTGAACCTACCAGTGTTTCACGGGAGAAAGATGTGGCAGTCTGCTTCCGTAAAGATTACAGCCTGCAAGACCCTATGGGGCAGTTCTACTCTGTCCTGCAGGGTTGCTCCGACTAAGAATCAACCCAACAGCAACAGGTTAAACTACCTGAAAAATATTAAGGGTGAAGCCGTGTTTTATGAATTAGAAAGATTTGGGGTTGAGACAATGAGAAGGGGATTCTTTGTTGTATGGAGACCACTAACAAATCATGATATGCACTGTGTACCAGAGACAGATTGGAATGAAGGGTATGTGAGGAAAATGTAATAAAAATTTTTGTAGATGGAGCAGCAGAGTTGCATGAATTTATTTTGATTAGTAAGAGCAAGTGATTATACAGCTTAATAACTTGTTTCCTATCTCTAGTGTCATTTACCTGCAGACCACCAAGCAGTGTTTTTTATTATCATAGTTGAGTACAAAAATCTACAGTCTGGTCACAGTAACCAGTTAAGAAAAATTGCAACAATAAAATACTAGAATTAGGAGGAATCTTTGAGAATCATCCAGCTCTGCTTAAGGCATAAAATTATGAACTGACCCCAACAGAGTGAGAAGTATGAATGTTATTGCTGGAAGGCATGAAAGCAAACAGATACGACGGTTGTTTATGACAGATTAGATAAAAAAGATTTTAAAAAAAGGGAGGACAGAGATGGTTTTCCGTTTTCTGTCATAACAAAGGGCTTTTTTACCCCCCAAAACCAATGGAAAGGGGAGTATAAACTGTTTTTTTAGAGAATAAGAGGAATTTATTTTCCCTATGCTGAGTGTGAAGTATCAGTAGGGACCAATGTTCTTATATCCTATAGATATTTTGAAGCTGTGTGAAGAAAAGAAGTGAACATTGGATACTAACTCCATTAAAGATATTTATTAAATACTTCAGAGTGGGTGATTTTTCTGGAAGAATTAGTATAAAAATAGAACAGAGGTCTTGTATTTTAAACATTTTCAGATGAACGTTTTTGAATAAAATATAAACACGTAAAGCTTAAAAAATGTATGTGAGAATATACAAGTTGAATAACAGACTTACCTAACTCTAAATTCTCTAAGATTTTGTTTGTTTCTTTTTTTGGCAACATACTGTTGATTTCTTTTTTGAAAGTGAGTTAAGTAGAATAAAGAATGATCGTCAAACTCCCTTAATAATGCCATTTACTTAGAACTCAGCTCTGGTCAATACTGGTTATTACTGGTAGTGTTACTTCCTTCTTATTTTGAGTCATGCCCCATCAACAAATGAAGGTCCTGAAAACATGACTCTATCCACATCATTAAAGTCAATTCCACTTTGAGGTGGCAGCTCTTCCCCAGAAATCTTTTGAGTGCCTTCCAACCTGAGGAACTCATCTTCTGGCACTATAGCAGACAATCTATATGCTGAGCAAATAATCCGAGAAGCTGATCTAGATAAAGAAGAACAGGCATCAGGATTGGAGGAAGACTCATTAACAGCCTGTGTGATGCAGATGACACAACCTTGCTTGCTGAAAGTGAAGAGGACTTGAATCATTTACTGATGAAGATCAAAGACTACAGCCTTCAGTATGGATTACACCTCAACATAAAGAAAACAAAAATCCTCACAACTGGACCAATAAGCAACATTATGACAAATGTCATCAAGGATTTCTTTTTACTTGGATCTGCAATCAATGCCCATGGAAGCAGCAGTCATGAAATCAAATGATGCATTGTCTTGAGCAAATCTGCCACAAAGGACCTCTTTAAAGTGTTAAAAAGCAAAGATGTCATCTTGAAGACTAAGATGCACCTGACAAGCTGTGGTGTTTTCAATTGCCTCATATACATGTGAAATCTGGGCAATGAATAAGGAAGACTGAAGAAGAATTGACACCTTTGAGTTGTGGTGTTGGCAAAGAATACTGAACATTCCATGAACTGCCAAAAGAACGAACAAATCTGTCTTGGAAGAAGTACAGCCAGAATACTCCTTAGAAGCAAGGATGGTGAGACTTCATTTCATACACTTTGGACATGTTATCGGGAGGAACCATTCCCTGGAGAAGGACATCATACTTGTTAAAGTGGAGGATCAGCAAAAAAGAAGAAGACCCTCAACATAGTTGCTGCAACAATGGGCTCAAGCATAACAACGATCATGAGAATGGCACAGGACTGGACAGTGTTTCATTCTTTTGTACATAGGTATGAGTTGGAACTGCTTCGATGTCACCTAACAACAACAACAGTGTTACTTCCATTACTTTAAGCACTTTCTTTCATCTGGTGTTATCATCCTATTAACAATACTTCAGGTAAAATTTAATTTAAAATCACTTTTATTTTAGAATCAAAACACTCAATGTCCTTTTCCTATGAAATGTGTGCATCAGGTAATAAGAAGAAAAACAAAGAAGGGAAGCACTTAGGCTGGAAGTTACTTATTTTTGAGAGATGCCGTTTACTAACCCTAGGACTAATATCACACAAAATAATGATAACACTAACTTTTTTCTAATGTTAGTAGAAAAAAATTCAGGATGAAATGATATGTGCAACTACATCATAGATTTTTTATCAGTAAATACCTTTTTACTGTACATCTTTATGGATTAAATTTATCAAACATTTATTCAGAACCTATTATGAGCTGAGCACTGGGCATACTGCAAAGGAAAGTATATTGTTTCTATCTTCAAGATGCTGACACTCCAGTACTTAAAAAAAAAAAAAAAAGACGTAAACAAATTATTAGGGCATAGAATAATCCATTGTAAGGAAGCCTAAGGAATGGGGTTATTCATTCTGGATGGGGGGATCAAGCCTGCTGATAACTGTCATCTAGGAAATGTGAATATTTTATAAGCCTTCTAAAAGAAAATATAAATTTCTAAATTGAGTTTTGAGCTCAGTTAACATTTAATTAAAATATGTGAAGTAGTACAAAGACTAATAATAGCTTTTAAATTATTTAGAATTTGATTCTCATAGATTGATTTTTCTTCTGCATTTGGAATCTGGAGGAGTATTCATACGGTGCTATCAATATATTTTCAGAAATTAAGGATTTGAAATGTTAAATATATTGCCTGTGATATGCTTCTTCCACTTCTTTTGTTTCAAACATCAGTATCACAAGACGTAATACTTGTTAAATACATTAAGAAGTTGAGTGGAAAAGCTATCACTTTGGTAGCAGTTTTATTTAAGGTAATAAAACCCTTGTTGTACAAGCAATGCAATGTGTTACTTTAGTATTTGAAAATAACTTCGGGTTAGTTTAAAAAAAAAAATACGTGGAGGGTCCGTTTTCTGTCAAGTGTTAAATAAAAAATTCTAAAAATAATGATTATAAAAAAGCTTCTTTTAAAATGCTTTGCTGAGTTGGAAAGAAAGTAAATAATCTAAGAAAGAGAGAAAGTGAAAGCGGGAACCCTGAGAGGTAAACGAAAAAACCAAACCCACTGCCATGTCGATTCCAAGTCATGGTGACCCTAGAGAACAGACCAGAACTGCCCCATAGAGTTTCCAAGGAGCTCCTGGTGGATTCGAACTGCCGATCTCTTGGTTAGCACCTAACCACTACACCACCAGGGTTTCCCCTGAGAGGTAAGAAAATACAAATCTGGGAACAGAGGATAAAGCCTAAGTCAGCCCAAGTTGTTGTCTAAAAGGAGAGTCCTCACATAGCCAGGGACCTAAATGGATATTCTGATGGCTGACTTCTAAAATGCAACTATGGAAGCCAGAACACACTGGAATATGAGATCCAGCTAGAAAATTCCATCCATCTGTGAATAGCTGTTACCTCCTATTACTCACTTATATCTTCTAGTTATGTGTTATTGTGGAGGCATGATTTGTATTTATGATCTGGTCCCTTAAATACATATTAACATTTCCAGTATGTAATAGCTACACGTATATCAGCATAAACAAATATATATCTCACTATCCATTTATTCAACAGTGTTCATTATTGGCTCACTATGAGTGCTCACTATGGGACAGGTTCTACCTAAGAACTAGGGATATAGGAAAAGGCTATAGTTATCTGTGTTTATGAATCTTTCAAGAATTATTTATAAAATAATTTCTTTCATTTGATTGTCACTTTAAAACCTTTATAGCTTTTATCTTATATGATCTTTCGACAATTCCAAGAACTCTCCTACATGTACATTTTACTCAGGATTTGACAGCTGGTGTCAATGAACAGTAATTTGTTTAGCACCAAATATGTGCTCACTACTCTGACACTTTTCAGAGCACTGGGAAAGGTGTTGTGTTATAGCCCTACTGTATCTTTCAGTGACATTGAAGATGGTATATTATATTAGGGCAGATCTGCTTTTTGTTATTTCTGATACAAAATTGAATTATTTTGTATTTTTAATAATGAGTTCATCATCAATTATATTAGTTGAATTGTAGAATAGATATGAAAAGCTGTTGCTTTATTTTTCTGAGTATGACTAATGTAAGAACACCTCATGATTTTTTTTTTATTCCATTTCATTAAAACAAGAATTCCTTATTGAATAAAAGTAAATTCAAGGAGACACAGGGGATTTACCAAATTTTGCTGGATCTATATTTTATCTGGGAAATATTTAATGTCATGTGGCATCTCTTATATGGAAAATAAAATAAAATATTTGTGCCAAAAAGAATTGATTTGAACCCTTTGCAAATTACTAGTTGTGACTCCTTGTAGTTGTTGCCATTTAGTCAGCTCTGACTCATGGTGACCTTATGTATTTCTTCTCTGAGCCTCCATCTAATCATTAAAAAATAAAATCAGCTGGAATCAAATGTAGTTATACCTCTTTTATTTTATTTTTTTCCAAATAACTGAACTTGGCATACCTATATTAGGAGGAAGTCCAACGTCTCCCTCTTAAGGTGTTCTCTATCTCTTCCCTCTCCATTACTCAAGATTCCCAGAGGATTGCTACATCTAATGTATTCTTTCCTGCTTCCAAATGCCAAGCACAGAGAAAATCAAAAGTTCCATGCATTGCTTTTGTCACTACACAATGAGTTGCTATGGAAAACTGGGCTTCCTGGCATATTTCATCTGGTGACTGTGCACTGCTACAACGATGTCCTGAATGAAATGATCTCTGCAGTCTTTTGGGCTTCATGATTCCATCTATCATCTAGAAGATGCTCAGTCAGTCTTCCTACAATGTCTACCACTATGCATTGGGCAGGACTGGAAAGGCTGCCAGTTTCTGCCTTTTCCCAGAAGACTCTAAACCAAAGTTCTGAGCCTGAGTCAAAGGCAAGGCTCTCCCTTATCTTATGGTGAGTTCTTTGCAGCTCATGGTATCCTTTACTGACAGCAACCTCATCAGGAACAGAAAACACTCAAGCAGGTTCCAATAGTATTAAATCACAAAATGATCCTTCCCCAACGCCAAGTAACCTCTTAACAAATTTGTTCACTATCACTCCAGTCACCTACTATTGGAGTGTCTTGGGTAAGCCATAATTTAGTATGTCATAAAAGGTCCTGTTAGCACCTTCTCCTAGAAAAATGGGCACCTAATAGGTTACCAGGGAAAATATCACCTTATTTTTCAAAAAGGTGACTTTTATGAAAGAACATCTTTCTAGGAGACTTAAGTTCACTAGAGTAGATTCTTCTCTTTCTAATGCATCTTAGGACCTTCCTCATCATATCTCTGAGGATTAATGAGATAATGTATAAACTGCCTACCAGTTCCCACTGCATAGCAACTTTAATTTCCTCCCTTATCTATATTCTTAATATTTAGATTAAACCTTTATTGTTATATACAGCTGCCCACCAACATTTTCTGCCTCTCAGGTTCACTGGGAATGTGCTTTCCCACTGATAGTACATTCTGCCACAAGGCAGGGTCCTTTATGACTGTTTGAAACTGAAAAAATGGGCATATGCTACAAATTATAGTTTCTACAGGGTGTTTCATGAGATGTGTGTGTTTTTGGTAGGAAAAACAGAAAATAAAAAAAATCAGGGGGGCACATAATGTCCCAGTAGACTTAAGGAGGATACAGGGAGGGGGATAGAATTAGTGGGACAAGAAGTGCCCCTCTGGACTCTAAGGGTAGATTTGTAGGAGGGAGGCAAGGAAAAAAAAATCCATACTACCTGCCAAAAATTCAACAAAACTCAATGATTCAGCACCCTTCCACTAATGAAAACACATGGTATTAACAAAAAATTCAAAATAGAAAATAAATGAGTCACACATATATCCTAAATTAGATTTTAAGTTTTGTAAAAGAATAGTTGCATTTTGTGCATCTTTCAATCTTTTCGCAGATGAATGTTGATTGTTGTGTAATTATTGATTTAGTGATTATATTATATTAGTTTTTACATTTGTGAGTTATATAATCTCCTGTTTTTCTTTAATTTCTTTTATGACTTTCTGTTATCATACTATGTTAAGCCATTATTCTGAGTAGAAGCTATGTAAGAAAGGAGGTGAAGCTCCAACCCATCCGTTTGCATTTTGATTATTGAATCACCCATCAGTCAGTAACGCTTAAATTGATTCAAATTTTTTCTTGAACATTTAAATAATGGGTTTCATTCTTTCTCAGAAGTGATGAGACAAGAATACATTTGTAAGAGTTAAAATGTTGCAGTGAAAAGTTGAAGAAACTCTTATTTGAATTCTAGATCTCCATTGAGTCTGTTAAGAGTATAAAACCAAAACCCATTGCCGTTGAGTCAGTTTCAACTCATAACAACCCTATAGAAAAGAGTAGAACTGCCCCATAAGGTTTCCAAGGAGTGGCTGGTGGATCTGAACTGCCACCTTTTGGTTAGCAATCCAGCTCTTAACCACTGCACTGCCAGGGCTTTGTTAAGCATATAGGCAAGACATTTAATATTCTTCATAAGGCAAAAAGGGGTAATGATGTAAAAATCATTATAAAGATTAGAAAAAAATATACGTATAGTACTCTTTAAAACATGCATGCTCTTTTTGAAAAAGCTTTAAAATAAGAAAAATAAATTTTACATTATTAGGAAAGCTTTTAATAGTTTAAGATATTAAAATAAACTTCAATATCCTACTTTTCGTCTTATATGCTGTTGTATTTTGAGCCTTTCTGTGTCATAAATTCTTCAAAAATATTGTTTTAATGCCATACCTTATATAATGTATCCATTTCTAATAATTAATTTAACTTTTTCCTAACGTTTCACTTAAACATAATTTTATCATCCACATCTTTATGTTTTCATATTTCTGTATATTTCCCTAGAAAACACATTGTGAACATTTGTACATTTCTTAGTTTTAAATTTAAACCCTTGATATTTGCTAGTTTAACATTCTTGTTCCATCTAACCTTAAAGTATATCCAAAGCCCCATGACACACATAAATCTGTTATTTTGTTAAAGTTCACATTTAAGTGCAACTCAGGGCTTAATTGCATGCACTTCACCTATGCAGTGAGCCTAGTGGCTGCCTGCCTCTCTGTACTTAGTGTAAATTGTTCTCTCTTCTTCACAGTCCACATTAAATATTTCTTTACTGCAGTGCTGTAAATGTGTTAATAGACTTCTTAACATCAAATTGTTCTTTCACGTAAGAAAGTATTCCTTTAGTTATTTTGGAATTTGATTTGCTAGGATTTTTTTTCTTATTTAGCACCTACGATTATATCTATATATTTTTTGTTCTTGTACTTTGTTAGGTTTCGTATCAAAGATATAGCTTTAATATTATGAAATGAAAGTGTTGGCCTAAATGACATTCTACAGAATGTAAAGCAAACTTAAGGAAATAAAAATTAGCTAAATGTAATAACAAATTGCCATTATATAACCCAGTAGCTAATACTTTGGATGATAGGATCAGTATTCAAACTTCTTGCAATAATTATAACATTGAGCTCAAACCAACAAAATAAAATATTTAAAGGATGAATATAAAAGTCTTTTACACTTGAAAATGCAATTATATAAATGTGGAGTGGAAGGGATCTTACATGAGAACAATTCACATAAAATAAACAGTTGTGCATTTAGGAGGACCACAAGTGTTATATGCACCACCAATGTGTACCAGCTGCTACTGAAGCTAATGTCAGATTATACTGCGTTGATAAAACGGAAAAAAGTGGCACTGTTTTCACCGTGTTTCTGAGGTTCCTTCCAGCTGCAAATTCTAGTACATGAAGGAGTTATAAAATATGTATGATTCCTGCTGTTAAGGCTCACACCCAGCTGGTCTTTGACTTTGTTTTTTTCCAGCTGATGCCTCTAATGCAGATGAACTTGAAGAGCCAGTAAGTCCCACTCAAAGCTTCCTGGTATGGGGAGTCTTATGGAGATAGAGCCACATTCCCCACTTATCCTAATGAACTGTTAATGCTCTGTGCTGCTATCACTCACTCTGTCTGGAGGCTAACATCCATAAACTCTCTAAACTAATGGGAAACTAGCAATTATCTCTGAACATTGCTAGACCCCATAGGAAACTGTCCCTCTGTCATCTCAGGCTCTGGAAAAACTGGATGTGTCTGAAATTCTGAAGCCTCCTTTTAAAATTTCTTCTATGTTAAAAGTCCCCAGAAAACCAGATCTGCCTGTTTCCCAATAAACAATGAATGGTACTCAAACTTGAGTGAGGCCCCTTTGAATGTAACTGTTAAATGCTGGAACATTATTCTCAGTGAGCCAACATTGCCTCCTAGAACTCTAGCCTTTTAGTTTTAGCCACAAATTGTAAAAGATGGCTTCCCAGTAGTACATGGCTGGGTTTGTGAGGGAGCATTCCCCTCAAATTCTTTATTTCATTCTGTTACGACCATTCTTATTAGCTATTGCAGTCAGAGCTAATAATATTCTACCCTATTTACTGCTATATTGTTGACAAATTTAGAATTATTTGCATACACTGATGCTTACAATATGTACACAGTTTGCCAACTGATTCCTTTATATGTTTTAACAAATGAAAAGTTGATCAGCTTCAAAATGGCATCAGTTGTCTTCAATTTTGCTTAATCCACATCTTGCATTACCTATGGAGACATCATCTTGTTCCTGGCAATATGTATAGGTAGAGAAATTGCTCACTCTCAACCACTAAAATACCTCTTAAGTGCTATCCTATGATCTAAAATTCCCATTGTTCGATTTAGTAATGTTCTTCGTAACCAAAATGTCAAAGAGCAAATTGCAGCTTTTGTTAAAATTAAAGCAAAGAGATTTATTAAAGGAAAAGAGCAATCCAGATTGGGCAATACTTCTTGAGGATTCACAAAAGTACTCCAGCAAAAAGAAATCTTCACTAAGTACAGAAAATCCAGGAACTTACAAGAAAAAAATTCCGATTGATTGACATTTACAAAATCATATTTTAACAGTCACCAGTTATGAGATCCCTTAAGCATTATTTTTTTAATCAAAAAGTTTGAGTCTGTTATCTTTTTGCCGATCTATGGATATTTTGGGGGACGGCCTGAATGAATATCCTTCCTGGGAGCATTCTGTGAGAGAAAGGGAAGGAAAAGGAGCCCCCAGGCTTCTTGAGGTATTCTGGGTACCTGACTTTTAAGAGTTAGCTCAGAATAAGTGGTAAACAACAAAAATAGGGTCCAGTCTACATCTTTTGCAGAAGACTCTCCTTATGCCAAGCACCTAGGTTTTGGGGGTTCCTTTACAAACCCCTCCTCTGATCAAGAATTTCTACAGAACTCTGCTGATCACTGTTATAAAAGTATCTTCTTCTGCATGGGCTTGTTTTCTTTCTGTTTATTAGATGGCTGCTTATTTGAAGTAGACTTTTAAGACCTCAGACTCTCTCCAAAAAAGGTAGCCAGGCACCACCTGGTCCATGTTCACCATGCCATAGCTTGGACCTCTGCTTCTGTGATTTTGTTTTTTTCCTATTGTACTTTAGATGGAAGTTTACAGAACAAACTGGCTTTTTATTAAACAATTAGTACACATATTATTTTGTGACATTGCTTACCAACCACATGACATGTTGCCGCTCTCCTCTTCTTGACCTTGGGTTCTCAATTGCCAGCTTTCCCGTCTCCTCCTGCCTTCTAGTCCTTGCCCTGGCTGGTATGCCCCTTTACTCTCATTTTGTTTTATGGGCCTGTCCAACCCCCAGCCAAAAGGTGAACCACAGGAGTGGCTTCATTACTGAGAAGAGAGCGTGTCCGGGAGCCATACTCTTGGGGTTTTTCCAGTCTTTGTCACGCCAATAAGTCTGGTCTTTTTTTTTTTTGAGAGTTAGAATTTTGTTCTATATTTCTCTTCTGCTCTGCGCGGGACCCTCTAACATGATCCCTGTCAGAGCAGTCAGCTGTAGCAGCCAGGCACCATCCAGGTGTGCCAGGCTCAGTCTTGTGGAGGCTGTGGCAGCTGTGGTCCATCAGCCCCCCAGACCATCCCATCCCCTGCATCCCTGGATTTCTTCATTCTCCCCTGCTCCAGACAGGGTGAGATAAGTGGAGTATTTTGGATAGTTGCTCTGTGATCTTTTCAGAAGGGTATGTAACATCAGGGCCAAATTAATAGTAATACTTGGCAGAGGGGAGTATCAGCCAAGGTAGAGAACTGAACTATTCTCTAAAGAATTGCTGTTTCTTCAAAATACATGTTCTTTTGCACAGCAAGTAGTGTTGCATTAAGTACGAGCATTTCATAAACATTCATAAAACATTTAATGATTATAATGATTATTATTACATGATCATTATAATATTAAGATAATTAAGATAATCCAGTTCTTAAAGGTGAACATAGCCAAGAACAAATTTCCATAGGTAGCCAACTAAAAATATCAAGAAATGGAGATTTGGACATTGGGAGTAGTTGAATCCATCTAGCTTTCTGGCAGACCTGTTTAAGATCCTGGTGTACTTCTCCAGATGCATTCATAGAAGGACAACAAGCGGTATTAGCAATTGCACAGACTCCTCCTTCTTGTCATAGAAGAAAATCAAAGACAGTTCTACGATCCAACCACAACCTTGGCAAGAGGGTTTAAAGATTTTTGTTGGGCTTCTATGCTGTCAGCTAGTTTGCTCATTATTTGGAGCATAGTAGCAGACAAATTACAAACAGATTTTTCAAGTTTAGGGATACCCACAAGTGGAAAGAGGCCCTGAAGAAATGCCCATCTGTCCCCGGGGTCTGTCCATTATAGAGTTTTCATAATTTTTGTGTCAGGAAAGGATTTTCAAATCATTCACCCAGTGTACACTTTCATTATAGGATTGGAGACTTGGGAACCCTTAAAAAGCCAAGTGTACATTGATCTGTCATTTTTAAACCATCTAGGCATGATAATGCCTTAGCATAGGGTTTGTTATTTGGATTTTGGTTTTTCTTAATGGGATATTTTGATCCCCCACATAAAAATATATATCCATGAAGAGCACAGATCATATTATTTCCAGTATTATTTTGTGAAGATAGGATAGTTTGGTTGACTTTTCAAAACACTCTTCAATCAGAGTGTTATCATATATAGACAGTAGCCCTCAATATGTGGGGTGGTAAGTGCTGTGACAAAAGGGTGGATTTCCTTTGGTGTTGCTACAAGTTCCTTGTATAAAAATTTGAAGATGCTTGGGATTCCTTGGGTGTATGAATGACCAATCAGCACATAAGTAAAGCTTCACTGTATTTTTGGTGCACTTTTTCCAGCACTCCTCTGTATCACTGACTCAAAGATATTGAGTTAAGTTGAAATATGACACCTGAGATCTTGTGAGAGGGTGCCACAACCTGACACATAGAGCCCATTTAAAAGAAATATTAGGATTTAAAATAGAATCAGGTACAGAGCTATAGTTAACCACAGGCATAGCTAAAGGGTCTGAATTAGTATGTTCAGATTAGAGAATTTGATGACAAATCTAAGACTCGGTCATATTATAAGCACAAGCTACTTATTGAGCTAATCTAACAAAGGTATTATCATACCAGACATTGGCAAAAGTCACAATATACAGCAAGAGAAAGACTTCGCAGAGTAAGAGTATTAACTAAAAAGTAATTCAATCAGGCAAATAAAATTAATAACTATGATAAAACAAACTCCTTAGTTATATGCATGGAGAAAGAGGATATTAAAACAAAGGATAATACCACAAGTGTGTAACAAAGCAGCTACCATAAGAATACCAGTAATCAGGTAACAAAGTCCAAAATTTTCAGCAGGTTGCTCAAAACCTTGTTCAGTGATCTTGAGTGGAGCCGTCTACTTTGACATCATCTGTTTCTGGCCACGAGGGTGTTTGGACTTCAATTGAAGTCCTTCAATTGAAGTCCTTCAGTAGGTTTAGCAGTCCAGGTAGGGGCTTTAGCCTTCTTAAGCTGGGATAGGTGTATTCAAGTTTTAATTCCCTATAATTTAGTGGCACAAGGGTTAGTGAGAAGGTCCTAATATAGTCCCTTCCAATGAGTCTCCACAGAATCTTTTAACTGGTGCCTCTTTCAATATACATAGTCACCTGGTTCAACAGTAGGTAATTTTTGTATTTCTAAATTTTGGCTGTTAAAGATTTCTTTCACTCGTGAAAGGTGCTGTTTAGAGTACTGAATCAAAGACTGACAATATTTCAATAATCAGGTTGATCTAATTTAGAATCAATATAGTTTGAGAAATAAGATAGGACCATAGGCCTTCCAGTAATAATTTCATGTGCGGTTAATTTATGTTGCCTAAACGGAGAAGACTTAAATTTAGAAGGAGTGAGGGAAGGACCTCAGTCCAGGATAAGCTTAAAGACTGAGGAAAAAATAAATAAATAAATCTGTTGCCATCAATTCAATTCCGACTCATAGAGATAGGACAGAGTAGAACTGCTATATAGGGTTTCCAAGGAGTGGCTGGTAGATTTGAACTGCTGACCTTTTGGTTAATGGCCAAATGCTTAACCATTGCACCACCAGGGCTCCAGACTTGGCTAGTTGGGCTTTTATTATACCATTAGTTCTTTCTACTAGCTCAGAATATTATGGATGGTAAGAGCAAAGAATTCTTTGGTAAATAGGAAAAATATTACATATTTCTTTAACTACCTGTCCAGAAAAATGGGTCCCACTGTCACTGCAAAGAATTGTTGGTGTTCACAAGAGGGGATTATATTTTCAAGAAGTTTCTCAGCTACAAATTCATAGTGGCATGGTGACTAGGAAAGGCTCCTACCCAACGTGAAAATCTGCAAATCATCACTAGCACATATTTGTAACCATTTGAAGGTGGGAGCTGGATAAAATCTAATTGCCACTCGTGAATAGATCCTGAGGTAATGGGTATTTCCCAGGTAAAACTTTAAAAAGTTTGCCTGGATTATAGTGATAACAAATAGAGCAATGAGATGCAACATGGTCGGTGGCCTCAAAAATTTTCCTCACCAGTATTTCTTCAAAATTGTAATAAATTTATCTCATCCTAAATGAAATATTTCATGGAGAGCTTTCAACATAGGAAAATGAAATTATTTAAGTATGGCAAGCTTCTGATCATCTCCTAACCATAACTTGGCTATGGAATCCTGAGAACATTCTGCTTTCTTCCGTTTTTCAATTTCCTCAATTTTAACTAATTAATTAATTTCTCTAAAGTGAATTCACTAAGGTTATGACTATTTATGAACAATTCAAGGTAATTTCCTTTTTTCTTTTTTCATTAGGGCTAAGATAACTTGAGAGGCAGCTTGTTTGACTGCTTTATCAGCAATGCTGTTCCCTCTTATCTCTGCAGTCTGAGGGACTCTTTTATGTTGATAAGCCTGTATTTTTATAAGAGCAACCTCAGGAGGAAGTAGTAAACATTTAAAAGGTCTGCTTCTAACATTCCTTTTTTATATGGCAGTTCCAGAAGAGGTTAGAAAGCCTCTCTTTTTCCATAACATTCTATCTTATGAGTCCTTCCAAAGACGTATTTAGAATCTGTGTAAACAGTCACAGACCTTCATTTAGCACGTTTGCAGGCTCTAGTAACTCTAGTAACCCAAACCAAAACCAAACTCATTGCCTTCGAGTCGATTCCGACTCATAGCGACCCTATAGGACAGAATAGAACTGCCCCATAGAGTTTCCAAGGAGCACCTGGCAGGCTCTAGTAGGAACAATTAATTCAGCTTGTTAGGCCAAAGTAGCTTTGGGAAGGGTTTGACTTTCATGAACCTCAGTAGGGGTTGTGATGACATATAAAGCCTGATAATGAGAGCTAATAGGATCAGGTTAGAATAGGAACCATCAATAAATGGAAATAAAGCAGGGTTAGCCAAAGGAGTTTCTCTTTAATCTTTTCAAGGAGTTAAAAGCTATTCAGTTAAATTTAAGCGATCATAAGTTGGACAATCCTTATTGTCAATTTCTGGAAGAAAAGTGGTGGGGTTTAAACAAGCAACAAAATGTAGTCTAATATTAGATGCAGTCAGGAAGAGCACTTCATAGAAAACAAGTCAACTGGCAGAAAGATATTGGGTCAAAGCAGAGCTGAAGAAAGCAGATACAGAATGGGGAACAGAAACATTTATAAAATTTTCTGGCACTATAACTGCTGTGCTTTCAACTAGTTTGGCTGTGTCAGGTTATGCAGAACCTGTACATAGACCAAGAGGCAGTTGTTCAAACAAATCAAGGAGATACTACATGGTTTAAAATCAAGAAAGGTGTGCATCAGGGTTTTATTCTTTCACTATATTTATTCAATCTGTATGCTGAGCAAATAATCCGAGAAGCTGGACTATATGAAGAATTAACCACCTGCATTATGCAAATGACACAACTTGACTTGCTGAAAGTGAAGAGAACTTGAAGTACTTACTGATGAAGATCAAAGACTACAGCCTTCAGTATGGGTTACACCTCAATGTAAAGAAAACAAAACTCCTCACAGCTGGACCAATAAACAACAGCATGATAAACGGAGAAAAGATTGAAGTTGTCAAGGATTTCATTTTATTTTAATCCACAATCAACACCCATAAAGCAGCAGTCAAGAAATCAAATGACACATTGCATTGAGTAAATATGGCACAAAAGACCTCTTTAAAGTGTTAAAAAGCAAAGATATCACTTTAAGGACTAATGTGTGCCTGACCCAAGCCATGATCTTTCCAATTGCCTCATATGCATACAAAAGGTAGACTGTGAATAAGGAAGATAGAAGAAGAATTGATGCCTTTGAATTTTGTTGTTGGCAAAGCATGTTGAATATACCATGGGCTGCCAGAAGAACAAACAAGTCTGTCTTGGAAGAAATACAGCGAAGTGGTCCTTGGAAGCAAAAATGGTGAGGCTTCACTTCATGTACTTTGGACATGATATCAGGAGGGACCAGTCCCTGGAGAAGGACATCATGCTTGGTGAAGTAGAGGGTCAGAAAAAAAGAAGAAAACCCTCAGTAAGATGGACTGACACGGTGGCTTCAACAGCGGGCTTAAATATAGCGAAGATTGTGAGGATAGCACAGTACTGGGCATTGTTTCATTCTGTTGTACATGGGGTCACTGAGTCAGAACTGACTTGACAGCACCTACCAACAACAACAACAAGGTGCCTTTTCTGCAGTAGTAAGGATGTCAAAGCTCATTCTGTTTTGAAGAACTTCTCTCATCGTAGTCATTTCAGTATTCATTTTCTGGAGACCAGGGGCAGAATTATTTAAAACACTGAATATATTTGTGCCATAATATCTTCTAATCCTATTTAAGGTACAAAAATAGAAGCCAAATGATTATACAATTGAAATACAGATTTAGACTAACAAGCTCTTAAAGGGAGGGGACGCATCAGCTGGAAGAGCTAAATCAATTAATATTTGACCTTAAACCAGATCAAATCCGTTGCCATCGAGTTGATTCTGACTCATAGTGACCTGATAGGGCAGAGTAGAACTGCCCCATATGATTTCCAGGGAACACCTGGTGGATTCAAACTGCCGACCTTTTGGTTAGCAGCCATAGCTCTTAACCACTACACCACCAGGGTTTCCATAATTTGACCGTGGGTCCAGGTTAATCTTCTAGTACATCTGCTAATCTATCCAGGTGGGAGCCAGTGCCAAAGATTAGCACCACATAACCAAGATGTGCCATTTGGACTATTTAAATTGTAAGAAATAGAAGAGAAAAACTCTTACCATGGGATATTCTATAGCCAACATAGTGTTTTTAATTATGGAAATAGCTGATACTTACATACATAAAAAAAGGAAAGAAAAAAGTTTTTTATATTTAGACAATAGAACATTGAACATCAGCAATATTCTCATATAAAGCTTATAGTAGTTCTTTTGTTTACTCAGTCCTATATAGTTAATTTTTGTTCCATGCAATTGTGAATCAGTCAGAAAACCCTCTCAACTTCCACACAAGAATTCTAGAAATTTTGATTTAATGTAATAGCATCCAAGTTCAAAATATTACATTTCCCTTCATAAGTCTGATACAGTCCATTTTTGTTGAATATTTTATCGACTTGATGGTAGTGAGGTTGAGTGAGGCTATTTTAGTGAAGCATTTTCAGCGAATGAGCGAAGTAAAACTTGTCTGTAGATGACAACTTCAAAATGTCAGAGGTTAACTTGTAATAATTTTTTAAAGATGAAAGGTTTAATGGGAACTAATTACAAAACTAACGCAAAGCCAAATAAAGTCAATTAAAAAATAGCTTTAGACGAATATCTGTAAACATAATGATTAACCTTATTTTGAAAGAGCTTAAGTTATAATACATAATAATCTTCAGACACAATACTAAATAGCCAGGATATACCAAGAATATGCCAAGATTATCAAGTGTCTAAACATCTGAGTAGTAATATATTCCATGGGTAAATGATGTAAATTCCCCAGTTAAAACCATTGGCCTTGATGATGCTAGATTCAGAGAAAAAAAAGTTGTGACCAAGCTAGTGATTGAAATAATAAAATTATGATATAATATTATTCACTTGTTTAATATCAGGCAAACATTACTGCCACAATTTTTAACTAAAAAAAAATTAGGTACTTCTGATTTGACAACACAGTTCATGTAACTCATAACATATTAAATAAACCTTTTTTTTCACTTTTCTTTTTATAAAATAGGAACAAATCTTTTGTGGCTTTCAAAGTTGTTGAAACACAGTTCAAAGTTGTCAGGAGTTTATCATAGGTCACCAAGAAATGATACTTGGAGTATCTAACAAAAGATCTTAAAGGTAAAAATATTAGCTTTTTCCAAAGCCATGCAGCTTGGTTTTTGACTCAGGAATTTATTCTGTCAAACCATTGCCTTCAAGGCAAATTGCAAAATGTATAAAATTAACTCTTCAACTTAGTAATCAAAATAAATTTTTTATCCTAACAAGAAACCCATTTTTTTGCTTTGTATTGTATTTGACATTAAAGCTCTTAAAAATTCTCATAAATTAACTCATCAAATTTTTAGCCACAGTAAATAAGAACTTTGATTATATCAAATAAATCCCCTTTTGATAAACCTTTTAAATATCTTGTCTTTTTGCATATCTCTTTATAGTACAACACTAAGTGGCAAAAATGAACACACTTATTACTTGATCCTATATATGTATATATATATATGTGTACATATATATTCTATCTGTGTGACATACAAAGAGCTTATAAGCTTTAATTATAATTAATATCAATTAACTCCCTTTAATATCAGTAAGTTACCTAAAAATCTTGGAAATTAAGCCTGTACTACAAAAAATAATTACTTTTGAAATAAGTTTGTTTGAATAGTCTTTATTGTCATTAAATTTTTACTATTTCTTATATTTTTTCAATGTAACCTTAGATTTTTCCTTTTTTTTTTGACTTAGAGAATTCACCCAATTTCTGGTAACTGTACTAAAAAAAAAAAACTGTACTAAGACAGTATTTTTCTTATTTTAGACCTTGTTAACCCATTAAAAAACCCGTTGCCATCAAATTGATTCTGACTCATAGCAACCATATAGGACAGAGTAGAACTAGCCTATAGGGTTTCCAAGGGGCACCTGGTGGATTTGAATTCCCGACCTTTTGGTTAGCAGCCATAGCTCTTAACCACCATGCCTCCAGGGTTTCCAGACCTCATTAGTGTACACATTACTTATCTTATTTTCTTTTGTCTTAAAAAGAGTTTCACTTGCTTCAGAGTGGTCTTTTAAAAACCTTCTCTGGAGCAGTGTGGGCCTCAGAGACTCATTATCAAAAAAGAATTGGTTAATCTCAGATCATTTACATATGTGTAAATTAGGTAGTTTGAAAGACAAATACAGCTAAGTTCTTTTTTTTCTAGAATTAATAAAAGCTACTCCTTTTCCACAATAAAACATATTTCATAGAATATCTAGGTCAAATTACTTAGAAAGGTTTTGCTTTTAAGATTTTGATTTCAAGGTTGATATAAACATTAAGTCTTTGTTAGAACAAACTTATTTTCATAAATTCCTGGCAATATTAGGACTATTTAGTTCGTATAAGCACTTATTTATCATTAAACTGATAAGAGTAAGTTCTTTGAAAGGATGTTATAATCTAATTTAATAATTCCATCTGGACGTAGGAAATTATCTTCTGGATGTTTTATATGATCCTTTAGAGAAGTAATTTAGAATGAGTTGTCCTTTTTAAGGCCTTGTTATACCAATCAAAATAAACCATCCATCTTTTTTCAGTGTACTTTCCAAAAGATCAACTTATATCAAAGTTTCTCAGAGTAGCTACTAAAAACCCAGATCACAAAAAAGGTGCAAGAGCAGTTTTTCTTGGAAGAGAAAACAACTAATATTTAAGATGGTGTCATGAAAACCAGCAACTGTCAGTCAAGTGCTTCAACTGGATGCAAGACAGAAAGTCAGACACAGCACTCTAGACCAGGGGCAAGCTCTCAGAACAAAGTGAAACAGAAAAACCACATAAATTCACCTGTGAGGCCAGCTCAAAAACCAGGCTTATACAATACCACACAACACAGACAACCCAATTTCTTAATGTGTATACAGTAATTCTTTGGTAAGATTGACTCAATTCAACAGAAATACAGGCTCTAAATAGAACTTATTAACTTGTCAGAGTCTCAGACGGAAGGATGTCAGACTCTCTGACAAAAGCTGAGCATCAAACAAAAATTTCCCAGAGGAAAGAAAAGACAACACAAATGGGAACTCATTTTGCCAAAATGGCAAGAAAAAGAGCAGATGAAAACTAATTTTCCTAAAGTGATCACTGAAAATCCAAATTACTTCTAGCATATTCAGCTTATAGAGTTTTTGAGCGTGAACTCCAAATCAGTGTTCTGGTAGGAGTGGAAACCCAGGATCATTTATCAAAGATATTAAGAATAGGTTGTAACTTTGTTCTCCCAGAATCAAATAAAACTTCTAGCAGGGAGTCTGCTGAGGGGTTCTGTCAGTGTTTTGTTTCATAGCATGCCTCTGTTGCATGAGAGTTTTCTTGCAGCTGGTGGGCAGCCTAATGCTCTGGCCCATCTCATGTCCCAGCTTATCTTTTCACAGGTGTCTTTCTGTCACTTACAAGATGCTCAACCCATACCCACATATTTTTGTGGCTTAAGGACTCTGGGATTCATTTGTAACAACCATGCAAACCCTGGTTTCATTCTTTCTGAACCTAATTCATCCTGCTGGCTAGAGACCTAGTCTCTTATTTTAGACCTAAAATATATTAATCTTTCCAATAGGAAAATACCCAAATGTGGCCACTGCTTTTCCAAACTGTCCTGAGTGAGGTTGTGCCAGCCAGCCAAGAACTTGCATTGCTAAGGGACCAAATGCTTGTTCATATAGAAAGCAGGAGTCCCAGACTGGCTTCTAATCCCCCTTAGGTACAGCATTCCTATTTTTACAATGACAATCAAACGAAACTGTTCCTTGCAAGAACCAAATCAAATTGTCGATAAAACTCATAGAGCTATCAGCACAAGGTAGTGGAGCTCAGATTCAAGAGGTTTTTTTTTTTTGTTTTTTTTGTTTTTTTTTTACCTTAAATGACTCCCAAGGATTTTCAGAGATGGAGACCCCAAAGTGGGTCAGCCGTACCTTGTCCATGTTTTTCACCCCTTGGGAATCATGAAAGATAATGCACCTTCAATGTCCAACTTCCGACACCAAAAAAGCCAAAGAAAAAATCTCATACTCCATTAGGAGTTAAATAAAAAGGAGTTTTATTGAAGAATAGGCAGCACTAGGTAAAAATACAAAGTGCTCCACTGTTCAAGTGGAGAGAGGGGTCTATATATATAGAGAACAAAGGAAAGAACAAAGCTTCAGCTTGAAGTTCCTTGAATATAAAGGTCTACCACTTAGGGATGAGTGAGTTGCCACTTAGGTGTTAGATGCCAGCCGATTTTTTTCCAAATGGTTTATATCCTGACCTGTTTGGTTAGTTATGAACACAGTCTTCCTGAGAACAATTGTTTGCATCTTAATAGGCTCTTTCTAAATGGTTTACATCCTGACCTTTTGTTTCCTGGGAATGCATGTTGGCCCAGTCATTCTAGTCTGATATGAGTGTCCAGTTTGAAACTTTTCCGTTTACATTCCCTAGAAGAAATAACACAGGAACTGTATTTTGGAGACAAAGAGGAGAGAGCTGGGCTCAGACAGATTTTCCACTCACTGTTTATATTTTCTTGGGAACTTCCTTCATTAAACCACACGTTTGAAGTGGTAAAATGAGGAGGCAATGCCTATTTTACTCTGAGCGCTGCTGTAAGAATTAAACAAAATGTGTTATATAAAATAGCGTGCTTGGCAAAAGCATTCAACTTCTATTATTTCTCTTTCCTTTCTTCTTTTTAAAGACAGGTAAAATATGGATATTAAAAAAAAAAAGTCAAGCATTCAAGAAAGAAGAAAATGAAAAGCACTGTAAACCAAGGCACTAAAATAAGAATGAACAGAGCAGGCACCGAGAGCATTGAGAATGCAGGCAGTTAAAAATAATCAAAACTCAAAGAAATTGAAACATAAGGTTTATTCTGAGCAGTTATTCTATATATGCATGTAGGAAGAACACTCTGATTCCAAAAAAAGCAGATGGCTCTAGGTAGGTTAGTTACAACGAAGAGAAAAGGAGGGAAAAGAATAGAAGATCAACCACTGGCTAATCTTAACATGATTGATTTAACCCTGCCTTTATTCTTTTTTCATCTTTTACTGGGATCAGTTTATCAGGTTACTAGGTGGCCCCTGACCTGGCTGATAAAAAATTTGGCCCTCCTCCTACTTTCAATCTTGGGTTTGTTGGGGGAAAGTTGTTAGTAATGAAATCTACACTCAGCCCTGAAATTCTCGCCACGAAAAAATAGAAGAGAAAAAAAAAAAGTTTTATTACTGAATAAGCATTTCTAGAATATGATATGTCACAATCTGTTAAAGAGATTGCAGAGAAAATCTTAGCCATTATGCAGGTAAAGGGGGTATAATCATTACATTCAAATTTTAAAGATAATTTTTAATTTTTCTAATCCTTCTGGCCCTGAGATAGGGCTAGGCCACTGGATTTTATGCTAATCTACTTCCAGGAAAAACAGGATGATACAGTAGAATTATCTGAAGTCACATTTACATACTTTTTAGAAAGACGAAGAATTTACAATTGCAAAATATCTAAAGTAAAATCTAGAGAAAGCAATGGAAGAGGGGAGCTACTTCCTCTATTTTCACCTGGGGAATTTATCTGTTTATTTTCCATTTGTATTTGTCCTTATAGGTTGCAGATATTTGTTTTAGATTTCCTATTTAACTATGAGGATATATATTTAACTATATATATATGGAAACCCTGGTGGCATAGTGGTTAAGTGCTACGGCTGCTAACCAAAGGGTCAGGAGCTCGAGTCCACCAGGCACTCCTTGGAAACTCTACGGAGCAGTTCCACTCTGTCCTATAGGATCGCTATGAGTCGGAATCGACTCGACGGCACTGGGTTTGGTTTTTTGGTTTATATATATATACACATATATATGTATATATTTATATGTGTGTGTATATGTGTGTGTGTTATATATATGTATATACAGCCTTCAGTATGGGTTACACCTCAACATAAAGAAAACAAAAATCCTCACAACTGGATCAATAAGCAACATCACGATAAACATGACAAAGATTGAAGTGGTCATGGGTTTCATTTTACTTGGGTTCACAATCAACACCATGGAAGCAGCAGTAAAGAAATCAAAAGATGCATTGTTTTGGGCAAACCTGCTGCAAAACCCCTTTAAAGTGTTGAAAAGCAAAGGTGTCACCTTGAAGACTAATGTGCTCCTGACCCAAGCCACGGTATTTTCAATTGTATCATATGCGTGTGAAAGCTGGACAATGAATAAGGAAGACAGAAAAAGAATTAATGCCTTTGAATTGTGGTGTTGGTTAAGAGTATTGAATATACCATGGTCTGTGTTGGAAGAAGTACAACCAGAATGCTCCTTAGAAGCAAGGATGGTGAGACTACATCTTACATACTTTGGACATGTTATCAGGAGGGATCAGTCCCTGCAGGAGGACATTATGCTTGGTAAAGTACAGGGTCGGGAAAAAGAGGAAGACCGTCAATGAGATGGATTGACACAGTGGCGGCAACAATCGGCTCTAGCATAACGATTGCGAGCATGGCGCAGGACCAGGCAGTGTTTCATTCTGTAGTACATAGGGTCACTATGAGTTGGAACCGACTTGATGTCACCTAACAACAACAACATATTTATTTACTTAACATAATTGTATTTAACTATGAGCCCTGATGGTGCAACTCTTAAGTGTTTGGCTACTAAACTTAAGGTTAGCAGTTTGAAGGCACCCAGTGACTCTGTGGAAGAAAGACCTGGCAGTCTGCTTCTGTAAAGATTACAGCCTAGGAAGCCTTATGGGGCAGTTCTACTCTGTCACATGCGGTTGCTATGAGTCAGAATTCACTTGTTGGCACCCAACAACAACATGTAACTATGAGGCCCTTGATTGCTTTTGTTTCTACTTCTTCTAAGTGTTGTAGTTTTTTTTTTTTTTTATTCTCCATAAACTCTGGCTAAGTTCCTTGCACATACAGACTGAGGGAAATGTACTCATTTGGGTAATCATTAAGTAAATATCTCTTCAGCACACAGTAAATAAAATCAGGTTGTATAGAAAATGTAGAACCAGATCACAAAGTGTTTTAGACTTGGACAGAAAATTTTGAAATTTATAGTATAGAAAATAATGCCACGTCTCTCCCTTTCAAATTCAAGGGACAGGCTTAAAACAGCAGGAACTCAGGCAATTCAGTAATTCATTTGTCTTGAGAGGAATAAAACACTCTTCCACTCTGTACTGGCTGGCGCCACTCTTCACCAACAATCCCCCATTTAGATGTAAAAACAAAATGCTGTCACCAGTGCATTATTCTCAAAGTACTTCAGTAATACAAAAATATGTACCTTGATACATCTGTGGACTGATTAAGCTGCAGGTTTAGAGAAGTTTTATTCCTAATTTCATTGGGTACAACCCTCCCTCCAATGAGAAGTTATCAGGATATCACATAGCTATAATACCTCTAGGAACCCTGGTGACGTAGTGGCTAAGATCTCGGGTGTTAACCAAAAGGCCCGCAGTTCAAATCCAACAGCAACTCCTTGGAAATGCTATGAGGCCAATTCTACTCTGTCTTATAGGGTGGCTAAGAGTCGAAATCAACTCAACAGCAATGGGTTCTTGTACATACCTCTAAATTATACCTTATTCACAGTTCTTAAAAAAGAATAAGTCAAACTGTGTCATTCCTTTTCTTTTACATGACTTTCTCTTGCTGGAATGAGTTCCTGTCCTCCACCTTACCCACCTGGAGAATAAATACTCTTGTTTCAAGACTTAGTTCAGTGAGACCCTTCTTGATCTTATTCTTCCCCATCTCCTCTGGGAGATTATACCAGTCTTTATTCTCTAATTCCTGTGAATCTGGTACTTTTTTTTTTTTTTTTAGCTTAGTACCTATAACATTTTATTGTATCTATTTGTTCACATCCCTCTATATTAGACTAGAAATTTAAATACTATGTTAGAAAAAAAAAATCTCCTGTGAATTTAGATAATTGCTGTCATATGTACTAATAAATGTTCTGTAACTCAAGATTTTATTTGGATGTACCCGAAATCAGAAAATCTTGAAGAATCTGGCAAAATAAGGAGCTTAGTTTAATATCTCTAAATTTGCACAACGAGGAAACCAACTGAGATAAATATGCTCTTTGAACAGCACTTTTCATGAATATATTTTAGCTGTGCCTGTAAGAGACAACAACATTATTTTTGTATAGCTGAAGTACTTTGAGAGTAATGCCCTGGTGACAGCAAGAACAAAACACAAAGGCCAGTTTGTTTTTATATCTAAATGGGGGATTGTTGGTGAAGAGTTGTGCCAGCCAGTACAGAGTGGAATAGTGTTTTATTTCTCTCAAGACAGATGTATTACTGAATTGCCTGAGTTCCTGCTGTTTTAAGCCTGCCCCTTGAATTTAAAAATGAATAACTACTCTCCTTTCTTGAATGGCTGTTGAGAAAATATATAATTTAAATGAAACCTAACTCATAATGTTGTCATTAAAAAATATGCCCACCTGGTATTTTACCCACATGATATATTGTCACATTTTAAAAATCTTTTATTTATTAAATATGCTAAAACAAACAAACAAACAAACAAACCTGTTGCAATTGAGTCTATTCTGACTTATAACGACACTATAGGACCAAATAGAACTGCCTCATAGTATTCTTAAGGAGTGGCTGGTGGATTCAAACTGCTCGGTTAGCAGCCAAGGTCTTAACTACTGTGCTACCAGGGCTCCATTAAATATTCTAGTTTTAGTAAATCACATCAGTGCTAAAATAGGAATGGACAATTTGCTAATGTGTTACACCTTTAAAATGTTTCAAATGAAGTGAAATATGTTTCACATACTTGATAAAGCCATTAATTGAAATTTTCACTGGGAAATCTGAACACAACTTGAGTACCACTGTGAAGAGTCTCTGTAGGGGTTAAAAATTAAAAGACAGAGTTCCTGTAATAAAGGAGGTCGGAACACATAGAGAAAAATGATTACATGTACAGAGGATTTTAACTCAAAGGGATACAGGAAAGTTTTGAACAATGATTAGGAAGCAGCAAAGGGAAAGATTACTTCTAGCAGTTCTTCAATTTGGGTGCGAATGATTGGTGAAGGCTTAAAAAAAAAAAAAGATGAAACTTGAAAAATGAGACTCCCAGTTGAGGAGGGAGAAATTTGAAGAGTGGAATTGAGTTGGATGATGGAGGACCTTGAATACCAAGAAACAGAATTTGGTTTTTGTTTTGTAGGCATAAACTAAAAACCTGAAACCAAATCCATTGCGTCAAGTTGTTTCTGACTCATAGTGACCCTATAGGACCAAGTAGAGCTGCCGTATAGGGTTTCTAAGGAGTGGCTGGTGTATTCAAACTGTTGACCTTTTGGTTAGCAGCCAAATGCTTAACCACTGGCTTAAAGGAGTTATCAAAGATTTTAAACAAAATTTATTACTTTTCTGGCATAAATTAAGCCTTGTATTTTTAAGATTTGCTCTTCTAGTGATAGCAATTTTTATTATGTTACCCAAACTTCTGTAGATAAAATGGCCCAGAATATCTATCAACTTATAAACTTTTATTGAACATCAATTTATGTCATGCTTTATGCTACATGCTATGGAATGAAAAGAAGCATAATAAAACATACTGCCAGCTTTTAGGGAATGTCTGCAACAATGGTTAACAGTTCTTAGCTCTCTTACATGGCAGGCAACACACTAAGTTTTTTTTCAAGTTCTTTGATTTAACCAATCATATCAATATTTCTGTAAGATATGTAAGATAGATATTACTAATGTTTTATCCTTGTATTTCTCATTTGACTGATGAATAAACTGAACTTATATCCAGTAAATATCAGACCCAGGACCCAACCCTGGGCTGAAGGACATGAAACTTTGTGTATTTAGCTCCCCAAATACAGATATTCTTCTAACAAAATAATAATAATAATTTAATTATGGTAAATGACCAGTGAACAGAATAAAATTACTTTCTTGAATATTTGGATTGGTGCAAACGGTTAACACACTCAGCTGCTAACCGAAAGGTTGGAGGTTTGAATCTATACAAAGGAGCCTTGAAAGAAAGGCCTGGTGATCTACTTCTGACAAATCAGCCATTGAATACCCTGTGGAGCACAGTTCTACTCTGACACACATGGGGCCACCATGAGTCGGGGGCATGGTGTAACTGGTTTTGAATACTCACAAAGAAAAACTAAACAATCTTTTTTGGTATGTAAAAGGGCTTCTAAGCAGAGAAGGCATTCCATTCTGCTGTACAAACAAACTGATGGCTTAAGTAATGAGAACAGAGAAATAGTTTAAATCATGATTGGAAACTATAAGAAAAATTAAAGCAATTTTGAAGTCTTCAAAACACCAGACAATCACCTCCACATCAGATTTTAACAAACTTAATACCAACTATTAGAATGTTGTTGTTGTTGTTAGGTGCCATCTAATTGGTTCCGACTCATAGTGATCCTATGTACAACAGAACAAAACACTGCGCATTCCTGCACCATCCTCACAATCATTGTTACTCTTGAGCCTATTGTTGCCCTTACTGTGTCAATCCATCTCATTGAGAGTCTTCCTAAATACTAGAATAGTGCTATTCAAAGTGTGGAAACCCTGTGGTTTTTTTTTTTTAATTCAAAGTATAGTCCTCAGATCGACAGCATCAACATCAGCTGGAAGTTTGCTAGAAATACATAAGGTTACCCCTGACCTTATATATCAGAATCTCTAAGAGTGGGGCCTGTGTATGAAACAAGTTCTCCAAGTAATTTTTATTCATGTTTAAGTTTGAAAAGCATGCTACTAGAACAACAGGAGCCAACAAAGAAGAGTCTCATGAGGCTAAGATGAATTTCCTCAGAGAAAGCAGAGTGAAGAAACCAAGCTACAATTAATTAGAATTAGTAATGCCTGATAAATATTTTGTCTTTGTCTCAAATGAGAGGTGGGAATCTGAGAAATAAATTCAAGTGGGACATAACTTAAGTAGACTCACGGAGAAAATGAAACTCTCTCATTTAAGTAAAGATTAATTTGAACACAAAGTCAGAGCAAGTTGCACAGTGTGGGTAAAAAGAGGTCAGGATGGTATGATTCAAGGATCAAAGCAGAATTAAATATTAAGGCAGACTTGGCAAGCCACTGAGGAAAAATCCTGGGTGAAAAGAACAGCTATTTTAGAGAAAAACTAAAGCTGTAAGAATCCATAGCCAAAGGTCCGAAGTTGAATATGAACTATTCAACTATTCAGACCTATTAGACCAACTTTATAACAGTTGGTAATTCTCCATCCTATAGAATCAGGTCTTGTTATAGTTATTACAATCATATATTTTACCACTGATTTATTTATTCATGTTACATTCAACTTATATTGTTGGCACCCTTTATATGTCAAGTGCAGTGATAAATAACAGAGATACAAAGGTAAATGTGATTCCTGCCATCAAGAGGGTTGGACATTAGATAGTTATACAGAGAAGTATTTAATTACCATTGTCCTAAGTTCTACCCAGAAAAGTACAAGTATTGTAAAAATGGATCACAGAGTACCTAACCTACCTTGTGAGGAGGAAGGGCAGTAAGATAATCAGGGAAGTTTCCTAGAGGAAGTAAATTTTAAGATACACCTCAAAAACCCCAAACCAAAACACCTCAAAGGTGAGATTAAGTCAGCTAAGAAAAAAGCTGGAGAAAAGTATTCTAGGCAAGGGAGCAGCCTGAGTGAAGTGTGCACCTTAAGATTGAACGGTAGGATGGCCACGGTGACTGGAATGTAGTGAATAAGGAGCGGAATAGATCAATGTGAAGCTAGCAATGATACAGGATCTGCAACACCGTGTTGAAAATATAGAATAGCATCCTAATTGCCGTGGGAAAACACTGGAAAATGTTAAACCAGTAAATAATAAGATGGCACCTGCATTAAAAAAAAAAAAATTCTAGATGCTATGACAGAGTACTTGGTTGGTATGGATTATTCAGGGAAATCTTTTGGGAGGTTTTTGCTATAGTTCAGGCAAGGGATGATGTTAGCTTGGATTGGGTTAATGGCAGTTAATAGAGAACACAGTAGATGGTTTTGGCATATATTTAGCAAGTATAAACTGAAGGACTAGTGGTCACAGAGGAAGAAGAAAATATAACAGATGACACGTAGGTTTTTGTTATGAGTAGAGAGTGGTACTGTTTACTAGATTACAAAGGTTAGAAGAAGACCAAATATGGGGAGAAAACTCAAGCACTGCCTGAGTTTGAAATGCTTGTGAGATACCCAAATGTAGACAAAGTATATAAATGGGTTTATGGGTCTGGAGTTATAACTTGGCTGAAATATAAGTTTGGATTCATTATACATGATTTTTCAAGTTAATAGAATGGAGGAAAATACCTAGGGAGAGAGGATGAAATGAGATTTATTATTCTTTAATATTTAAAAGAGACTATTAAGAAATAAACACAGAAGCAAGAGATAAAGCAAGAGAGTTTGAGTCCTAGAAACCAATTGAAGGGATGTTCCAACTAAGAAGTCTGTAATTGTGTGGCAGAGCCCTCAGGGGTGAGGTAGAATGAGGTGAATGGGACAACTGGTCCACTATCTTCTATCTTCCTCTACTTATTGCACCTTCTTAGTCAATCTAAATCGTTTGTGGTCACATCTACTGATTTTTTTCAAGCTTGAAGCCTCAGTGTCATTCTTAACATCACCTCTCCTATTCCCCATATAGAATATGCAAATTTAAAAAGAATAGCATCTTGAAGATACTGAATGGAAAAAAAGAGAAGAAAGAAATTATCAATCAAGAATCCCATACCTAGCAAAAATATCTTTAAGAAATGAAGGCTAAGTAGCTTGTCAGCAAAAATAAATAGATAAAAGCTAAACAAGTTCATTTCCAGAAGACCTGCACTACAAGTAATGGCAAAGGAAGTTCTTCAGGCAAAGAGAAAATAATGTCAGTTGGCGTCCCCTGGAGCTGTGCAATAGAGAGGCCCAGGGTATCGAAACCTATATTCTATTCCCCTATTCCACACTACTTTTTCATCAGAAACTGAAAGATAAACCCAAGTATCATTCTAATTTATTTTATAACTTTATAGATGTTCATAAAAAAAAAAAAAAAAAAACCAAGCCCACTGCTGTCAAGTCAATGCTGACTCACAGCAACCCTATACAACAGAGTAGAACTGCCCCTTAGAGTTTCCAAGGAGCACCTGGCGGATTCGAACTGCTGCTCTTTTGGTTAGCAGCTGTAGCACTTAACCACTACACCATCAGGGTTTCCTCATAAATGAAAGTCAATAAATTAATTACACTAATGTGTAAGTATCTTGGACTACTGGAGCATTACTGAAAGAAATCAGGGCATTACAAAATTTTTCTTGACATTTTAAGAAAATATATCCAATATATATTTTCTTAATATTATCTTTTTATTTCTATTTCAAGATAAAATATTTATCTCAAATTTTCCACCATTATACAGAGAAATAGTAAATGTAAAATTATTTGCATCTACTCCAAGGAACCAATAGGAAAAGAAATCTTAGTGAAACGAAAAACTGCTTTGCTGTTGTTGTTGTTGTTGTTACTTGCCATTGAGTCAATTCTGACTCATGGTGACCCCATGTGTGCAGAGTAGAACTGCTCCATAGGGTTTTCAAGGCTCTGAACTTTTGGAAGCAGATCTCCACACCGTATCCCAAGGCGCCTCTGAATGAGTTTGAACCACCAACATTTTGGCTCTTGTTGAGCACTTAACAATTTGTGCTACCCAGAGACTCATGAAAAACTACTACTGGGTGAAAAACATACTTTAATAGAAATAGAGGTTTTTGGCCTAAATAATCTAAACTTATTATTCACGCTGATGAAATTCATGTTAGATATATTGACTCTGTTCTAGTTTGTCAAATTTTAAAACCAATTTAAATTACTCATTTACTTATAAAAATTAAGATACACAGTTAAAGTCTGTGATCTAAAATAAAGAATTAAGAAAAAATAGAGACAAGATTTCCTATGTTGTAGATGAAGTCTGGCACTTATAATCTATGAAACCCTAGGCTAGCTGTTCAGCATCTCTGTGCCTCAGTTTCTTTATCTATAAGATAAAAGGCTGTTGGGAAGATAGATTAGATTCCATAAATCATGCAAAGCATTTAGGACAATGACTGGCACAAATAAATCTCAATATTTTTAGATATTATTTAATAATGTATATACAATAATATTTATTATCCGAAACCACTCTTTTAGAATTTGAACTAATATTGTGTATTTCTGAGTATAAAATGGGTCAATCATACTCAATGCTGCAATTAAATTACTTTAAGTTCCTGATAAACAATTAGATCTTTTTCTTTCAGTGTTAAGGAGTTAAGTGAAAATTTTAGGTAAAAATAAGCAAAAACTTTAGTAATGTAATTGTATCTTTTTCTGACCCTTGTACTTATGTATTTATCAATCTATCTATAAGTATTTATTGTCACCTATTTTATGCAGGCTGTATGTGTATGGTATAGAAAGTATGATGCAGTTCACAGGGAATTTCCAAAACCCAAACTCATTGCCGTCAAGTCGATTGCAACTCATAGTGACCTTTAACATTTGCTATGTTGAGACACTGTGCTAGATTTTTTTTTTCATTCTTTCGTTAAATCGGTCCTGTCAATATTCTCATAAGGTGGATATGTTTACTTGGCAGATAAATGTATTGAGACTTAAAGAGCTTAAGTAACGTGGCTATGGCTAAGCAGCAAGTAAGTGTAAACCCCAGAACGTAAGAAGCGAAAGCTTATGCTTTCAACTGCCTAGATACACTGCCTCTCTCTTCGTATGCATAATTAGGGTGATATATGAGAAAACGTTTGAAAAGAAAAATACAACTGAGGAGGGAAAAAAACTTTTTAATTTTTCTTTCTTTTTTTAATAACAGTCTTTACTGTAAACAATATTTGTGAATTTATTAAAGAAAAAAAAAAGCAAGATTGAAAGGCTTTCTAACCAAGAGAAGTTTCTCCAATTTTCGTGAAGTGGAAAACTGACAGCTTGACCACTGAGAATACAGAAATAGATCATACCATGGAAACCAGAAGCTAGAGAAGGTAAAGCAGTCAAAAGTTTTCAACACCTCTGGCAGTCATCTCCACACCAGATTTGAATACATCAGCCTTAAAGTACTAGAAAAATAGGAGCTAGCTAAGAAAATTCTTAAGGAGCTTCGGATAGTCTCCCTGGAGAAAGCAAAGTGAAAACAACAGCTGGAGTTGAGTCTTGGGCTGAGCCTACATGGAAATCTAAGACAGCAGAGAATTCAAGTAGGTCAGGACATAAGTAGTGTCACAGAGATAATAAAACCCACTTAAGAATAGATGAGTTCGGACACAAAATGAGAACAGATTGTCTAGTGTAAGTAACAACAGGTTGAAGTAGAATTAAAAAAAAAAAAAAAATAGAGCAGGTTTCACAAGCCAAGGAGGCAAAATCCCGGGACAGAAATAAGTATCACAAATATTTTAGAGAGATGCATAATGCACAAGTATCCTTAGGCAAAAGTCTGAAGTAGAAAATGAATGATTTAAATAAAGGAAGAGAGCTCAGTTCTATCTGGTCAACTCTATCATGGTGGTTGATAATTCAACCTTAAATAGTAAGATCCTCTGATAAAAGCATATGCTGTGCCATTCATTTATTCATCTATGCATTTGGAAAATATAATTTGGTACCTTTTTGTGCCAATCAGTGATAAATGCCAGAATCATGGTAAATTAAAGACAAATGAAACAAATATGGTCTTTGCTGTTGTGAAACTACATTATAGTGGAAGAGTCAGGCACTAAATAATAGTTACCTAACTGGTTTGTTAATTATAATTTTGATCACAGCTCTAAAGAAAAGGTACAGGGTATTGTGAGAATGAATCACAGAAGGACTTACCCTAGTTTTCAAGGTGGTAAAGTAGAAAACAGAGCCTGAAAGATGAATCAGCTACCCAAGGAAAGATTTGGAAAAAAGGCATTTCTGAGAGAGGGAACTTAAGTCAGGGAGAACAGGAGATGGCCAATGTGGCTGAAATATAGTGAAAGAGTGGGAAAAAAGAACACGATGAGCCTAGAGAGTTGGTAAGGGGCCAATAGTATATTATATGCCTTATTGAAGACTTAGAATATTATTCTTTTACACCAGTAAATAATATGATGACAGTTATACATTTTTATATTTTAAACTTTTTTTTATTTTAACTAAGTTTTGAATAAAGAAAATTTGTAGAGATAGTACACAGTTGCCATATACCCTTTACTCAGCCTCCCCTACTGTTAGCAACTTATGTAGCCATTATGTAATGATCAAAAAACAAGAAATTTTACACTAGTATGAGGCTATTATCTAAAACTACAGGCCTCATTAATATTTCATCAGTTCTTCAATTAATGTTTTCCACCCCCTCCAAGGCTCTCATCTGGGATAAATTACGTTTAGATGCTATTTCCTCTTATTCACCTCCAGTCTGTTACCTTTCTTCATTCTACCCTTGACTTTCATATCTCAACAATTTTGAAGATTACTTTTTGGTAGGAGTTGATTTGAAAATAAAAATTAATGACACAAAAAGGTACAATAAAAAATCTCTTAATTTTGAATATTCAGTATTAATTTTTACCGTATAGTTAGCAAACTTCCCAGATTTGGTACAATTATTGGAGATTGCAGATCATCTAAAGCCAAAACACAAATATAAAAGTAAAATGTCAAGTATAGTAGATTCAAAACAAATATTTAAAATAAATAACAGCATAAATTATATTGAACTAACATAAATAATGCAGCATTAGTACACATTACTTACCAAGTGAAAAGGGGGACAGAAGAATGTTAGCAGAGCATAAAGAAAATAAATAAGAAAGTGATGTAAAAATTTAGCCTCAAATTGTATACGACCTTCCATGTTCTTTGACAAGCTTGCAGAGCAAATTAAAAGTCCTTATAATGAAATGTTGTACTTTGTTTTAATAAAAATGCAATTGCCATGGTAAAAATTCCTCCTATATTTTTCTCCTTCACTGATCTTTTTGCTAACTACTACCAATTCATTTCTAGTCTGCAGTTAAAACTATAGAGAATTACTGTAGTACATCAATTAAATTTTTTTAAATAATTTTTATTGTGCTGTAAGTGAAAGTTTACAAATCAAGTCAGTCTCTCACATGTAAACTTACATACACCTTACTACATACTCCCATTTACTCGCCCCCTAATGAGTCAGCCCGCTCCCTCCTTCCAGTCTTTCCTTTCATGACCCTTTTGCCAGTTTCTAACCCTCTCTACCCTCCCATCCCCCCTCCAGACAGGAGATGCTAACACAGTCTCAAGTGTCCACCTGATACCAGTAGCTCACTCTTCATCAGCATCTCTCTCCAGCCCATTGTCCAATCCATTCCATGTCTGATGAGTTGTCTTCGGGAATGGTTCCTAACCTGGGCCAACAGAAGGTTTGGGGACCATGACTGCCGGGATTCTTCTAGTCTCAGTCAGACCATTAAGTCTGGTCTTTTTATGAGAATTTGGGGGTCTGCATCCCACTGTTCTTCTGCTCCCTCGGGGGTTCTCTGTTGTGCTCCCTGTCAGGGCAGCCATCGGTTGTGGCCAGGCACCATCTAGTTCTTCGGGTCTCAGGATGATGTAAGTCTCTAGTTCATGTGGCCCTTTCTGTCTCTTAGGCTCATAATTATCTTATGACCTTGGTGTTCTTCATTCTCTTTTGATCCAGGTGGTTGAGACCAATTGGTGCATCTTAGATGGCCACTTGTTAGCATTTAAGACCCCAGATGCCACACTTCAAAGTGGGATGCAGAATGATTTCTTAACAGAATTTATTTTGCCAATTGAGTTAGATGTCCCCGGAAGCTATAGTCCCCAAACCCCCGCCCTTGCTCCGCTGACCTTTGAAGCATTGAGTTTATCCCGGAAACTTCTTTGCTTTTGGTCCAGTCCAGTTGAGCTGACCTTCCCTGTATTGAGTGTTGTCCTTCCCCTCACCTAAAGTAGTTCTTATCTACTATCTAATCAGTAAATAAACCTTTCCCACCCTCCCTCCCTCCCCCCTCTCATAACCGCAGAAGAATGTGTTCTCAGTTTAAGCTGTTTCTCAAGATCTTTTAATAGTGGTCTTATACCATATTTGTCCTTTTGCATCTGACTAATTTCACTCAGCATAATGCCTTCCAGGTTCCTCCATGTTATGAAATGTTTCACAGATTCATTACTGTCCTTTATCGATGCGTAGTATTCCATTGTGTGAATATACCATAATTTACTTAACCATTCTTCCGTTGATGGACACCTTGGTTGCTTCCAGCTTTTTGCTGTTGTAAACAGTGCTGCAATAAACATGGGTGTGCATATATCTATTCGTGTAAAGGCTCTTATTTCTCTAGGGTATATTCCAAGGAGTGGAATTTCTGGGTTCTATGGTACTTCTATTTCTAACTTTTTAAGAAAATGCCAGATAAATTTCCAAAGTGGTTATACCATTTTATATTCCCACCGGCAGTATATAAGAGTCCCAATCTCTCCTCAGCCTCTCCAACATTTATTATTTTGTGTTTTTTGGATTAATGCCAGCCTTGTTGGAGTGAGATGGAATCTCATCGTAGTTTTAATTTGCATTTCTCTAATGGCTAATGGGGGGGAATGGCTAACGATCAAGAGTATTTTCTCATGTATCTCTTAGCTGCCCGAATATCTTCTTTGGGGAAGTGTGTGTTCATATCCTTTGCCCAATTTTTAAATGGGTCGTTTGTCTTTTTGTAATTGAGTTTTAGCAGAATCACATAGATTTTAGAGATCAGATGCTGGTCGGAGATGTCATAGCTGAAAATTTTTTCCCAGTCTGTAGGTGGTCTTTTTTACTCTTTTGGTGAAGTCTTTAGATGAGCATAGGTGTTTGATTTTTAGGAGCTCCCAGTTATCTGGTTTCTCTTCGTCATTTTTAGTAATGTTTTGTATTCTGTTTATACCTTGTATTAGGGCTCCTAACATTGTCCCTATTTTTTCTTCCATGATATTCATCGTTTTAGTCTTTATGTTTAGGTCTTTGATCCACTTGGAGTTAGTTTTTGTGCATGGTGTGAGGTATGGGTCCTGTTTCATTTTTTTGCAAATGGATATCCAGTTATGCCAGCACCGTTTGTTAAAAAGACTATCTTTTCCCCAATTAACTGACAGTGGGCCTTTGTCAAATATCAGCTGCTCATATGTGGATGGATTTATAACTGGGTTCTCAATTCTGTTCCACTGGTCTATGTCCCTGTTGTTGTACCAGTACCAGGCTGTTTTGACTACTATGGCTGTATAACAGGTTCTGAAATCAGGTAGAGTGAGGCCTCCCACTTTGTTCTTCTTTTTCAGTAATGCTTTACTTATCCGGGGCTTCTTTCCCTTTCATATGAAGTTGGTGATTTGTTTCTCCATCACATTAAAAAATGTCGTTGGAATTTGGATCGGAAGTGCATTGTATGTATAGATGGCTTTTGGTAGAATAGACATTTTTACTATGTTAAGTCTTCCTATCTATGAGCAAGGTATGTTTTTCCACTTAAGTAGGTCCCTTTTAGTTTCTTGCACTAGTACTTTGTAGTTTTCTTTGTATAGGTCTTTTACATCTTTGGTAAGATTTATTCCTAAGTATTTTATCTTCTTGGGGGCTACTGTGAATGGTAATGATTTGGTGATTACCTCTTCAATGTTCTTTTTGTTGATGTAGAGGAATCCAAGTGATTTTTGTATGTGTATCTTGTGTCCTGATACTCTGCTGAACTCTTCTATTAGTTTCAGTAGTTTTCTGGAGGATTCCTTAGGGTTTTCTGTGTATGAGATCATGTCATCTGCAAATAGAGATAATTTTACTTCTTCCTTGCCAATCCAGATGCCCCTTATTTCTTTGTCTAGCCTAATTGCTCTGGCTAGGACCTCTAGCACAATGTTGAATAAGAGTGGTGATAAAGTACATCCTTGTCTGGTTCCCGTTCTCAAGGGAAATGCTTTCAGGCTCTCTCCATTTAGAATGATGTTGGCTATTGGCTTTGTATAGATGCCCTTTATATGTTGAGGAATTTTCCTTCAGTACCTATTTTGCTGAGAGTTTTTATCATGAATGTGTGTCGGACTTTGTCAAATGCCTTTTCTGTATCAATTGATAAGATCCTGTGGTTTTTGTCTTTTGTTTTATTTATATGGTGGTTTACAGTAATGGTTTTTCTAGTATTGAACCAACCTTGCATACCTGGTATAAATCCCACTTGGTTGTGGTTGATTATTTTTTTGATATGTTGTTGAATTCTATTGGCTAGAATTTTGTTGAGGAATTTTGCATCTATGTTCATGAGGGTTATAGGTCTGTAATTTTCTTTTTTTGTGGTGTCTTTACCTGGTTTTGGTATCAGGGATATGCTGGCTTCATAGAATGAGTTAGGTAGTATTCCATCATTTTCTGTGCTTTGAAATACCTTTGGTAGTAGTGGTGTTAACTCTTCTCTGAAAGTTTGGTAGAACTCTGCAGTGAAACCGTCCAGGCCAGAGCTTTTTTTTTGTTGGGAGTTTTTTGATTACCTTTTCAATCTCTTTTTTTCTTATGGGTCTATTTAGTTGTCCTACTTCTGATTGTGTTAGTTTAAGTAGGTAGTGTTTTTTTAGGAATTCATCCATTTCTTCTAGGTTTGCAAATTTGTTAGAGTACAATTTTTTGTAATAATCTGTTATGATTGTTTTAATTTCACTTGGGTCTGTTGTGATATGGCCCATCTCATTTCTTATTCGGGTTGTAAGTTTCCTTTCTTGTATTTCTTTAGTCAGTCTGGCCAATAGTTTATCAGTTTTGTTAATTTTTTCAAGGAACCAGCTTTTGACTTTGTTAATTCTTTCCATTGTTTTTCTGTTCTTTTAGTTCAGCTCTAATTTTTATTATTTGTTTTCTTCTGGTGCCTGATGGATACTTTTTTTTTTTTTTTTTATAATAACTTTTATTAAGCTTCAAGTGAACGTTTACAAATCCAATCAGTCTGTCACATATAAGTTTACATACATCTCACTCCCTACTCCCACTTACTCTCCCCGTCTTGAGTCAGCCCTTTCAGTCTCTCCTTTCTTGACAATTTTGCCGGCTTCCCTCTCTCTCTATCCTCCCATCCCCCCTCCAGACAAGAGTTGCCAACACAATCTCAAGTGTACACCTGATATAATTAGCTCACTCTTCATCAGCGTCTCTCTCCCACCCGCTGACCAGTCCCTTTCATGTCTGATGAGTTGTCTTCAGGGATGGTTCCTGTCCTGTGTCAACAGAAGGTCTGGAGAGCATGACCGCCGGGATTCCTCCAGTCTCAGTCAGACCATTAAGTTTGGTCTTCTTATGAGAATTTGGGGTCTGCATCCCACTGCTCTCCTGCTCCCTCAGGGGTCCTCTGCTGAGCTCCCTGTCAGGGCAGTCATCGATTGTGGCCGGGCACCAACTAGTTCTTCTGGTCTCAGGATGATGTAGGTCTCTGGTTCATGTGGCCCTTTCTGTCTCTTGGGCTCTTAGTTGTCATGTGGGCTTGGTGTTCTTCATTTTCCTTTGCTCCAGGTGGGTTGAGACCAATTGCTGCATCTTAGATGGCTGCTTGTTAGCATTTAAGACCCCAGAAGCCACATTTCAAAGTGGGATGCAGAATGATTTCATAATAGAATTATTTTGCCAATTGACTTAGAAGTCCCCGCAAACCATGTTCCCCAGACCCCCGCGCTTGCTCCGCTGAGCTTTGAAGCATTCATTTTATCCCGGAAACTTCTTTGCTTTTGGTCCAGTCCAATTGAGCTGACCTTCCATGTATTGAGTGTTGTCTTTCCCTTCACCTAAAGCAGTTCTTATCTACTGATTAATCAATAAAAAAACCCTCTCCCACCCTCCCTCCCTCCCCCCCTCGTAACCACAAAAGTATGTGTTCTTCTCAGGTTTACTATTTCTCAAGATCTTATAATAGTGGTCTTATACAGTATTTGTCCTTTTGCCTCTGACTCATTTCGCTCAGCATAATGCCTTCCAGGTTCCTCCATGTTATGAAATGTTTCAGAGATTCGTCACTGTTCTTTATCGATGCGTAGTATTCCATTGTGTGAATATACCACAATTTATTTACCCATTCATCCGTTGATGGACACCTTGGTTGCTTCCAACTTTTTGCTATTGTAAACAGAGCTGCAATAAACATGGGTGTGCATATATCTGTTTGTATGAAGGCTCTTGTATCTCTAGGGTATATTCCGAGGAGTGGGATTTCTGGGTTGTATGGTAGTTCTATTTCTAGCTGTTTAAGATAACGCCAGATAGATTTCCAAAGTGGTTGTACCATTTTACATTCCCACCAGCAGTGTATGAGAGTTCCAATCTCTCTGCAGCCTCTCCAACATTTATTATTTTGTGTTTTTTGGATTAATGCCAGCCTTGCTGGTGTGAGATGGAATCTCATCGTAGTTTTAATTTGCATTTCTCTAATGGCTAATGATCGAGAGCATTTTCTCATGTATCTGTTGGCTGCCTGAATATCTTCTTTAGAGAAATGTGTGTTCATATCCTTTGCCCACTTCTTGATTGGGTTGTTTGTCTTTTTGTGGTTGAGTTTTGACAGAATCATGTAGATTTTAGAGATCAGGCGCTGGTCGGAGATGTCATAGCTGAAAATTCTTTCCCAATCTGTAGGTGGTCTTTTTACTCTTTTGGTGAAGTCTTTAGATGAGCATAGGTGTTTGATTTTTAGGAGCTCCCAGTTATTGGGTTTCTCTTCATCATTTTTGGTAATGTTTTGTATTCTGTTTATACCTTGTATTAGGGCTCCTAGGGTTGTCCCAATTTTTTCTTCCATGATCTTTATCGTTTTAGTCTTTATGTTTAGGTCTTTGATCCACTTGGAGTTAGTTTTTGTGCATGGTGTGAGGTATGGGTCCTGTTTCATTTTTTTGCAAATGGATATCCAGTTATGCCAGCACCATTTGTTAAAAAGGCTGTCTTTTCCCCAGTTAATTGACACTGGTCCTTTGTCAAATATCAGCTGCTCATACGTGGATGGATCTATGTCTGGGTTCTCAATTCTGTTCCATTGGTCTATGTGTCTGTTGTTGTACCAATACCAGGCTGTTTTGACTACTGTGGCTGTATAATAGGTTCTGAAGTCAGGTAAGGTGAGGCCTCCCACTTTCTTCTTCTTTTTCAGTAGTGCTTTGCTTATCCGGGGCTTTTTTCCCTTCCATATGAAATTGGTGATTTGTTTCTCTATCCCCTTAAAATATGACATTGGAATTTGGATCGGAAGTGCGTTAAATGTATAGATGGCTCTTGGTAGAATAGACATTTTTACTATGTTAAGTCTTCCTATCCATGAGCAAGGTATGTTTTTCCACTTAAGTATGTCCTTTTGAATTTCTTGTAGTAGAGCTTTGTAGTTTTCTTTGTATAGGTCTTTTACATCCTTGGTAAGATTTATTCCTAAGTATCTT
Organism: Elephas maximus indicus; assembly: GCF_024166365.1. Classification (NCBI taxonomy): domain Eukaryota; kingdom Metazoa; phylum Chordata; class Mammalia; order Proboscidea; family Elephantidae; genus Elephas; species Elephas maximus. The sequence continues at coordinate 95,241,178 of NC_064822.1, forward strand.
ATCTTCTTGGGGGCTACCGTGAATGGTATTGATTTGGTTATTTCCTCTTCGGTGTTCTTTTTGTTGATGTAGAGGAATCCAAGTGATTTTTGTATGTTTATTTTATAACCTGAGACTCTGCCAAACTCTTCTATTAGTTTCAGTAGTTTTCTGGAGGATTCCTTAGGGTTTTCTGTGTATATAATCATGTCATCTGCAAATAGTGATAACTTTACTTCTTCCTTGCCAATCCGGATACCTTTTATTTCTTTGTCTAGCCTGATTGCCCTGGCTAAGACTTCCAACACGATGTTGAATAAGAGCGGTGATAAAGGGCATCCTTGTCTGGTTCCTGTTCTCAAGGGAAATGCTTTCAGGTTCTCTCCATTTAGAGTGATATTGGCTGTTGGCTTTGCATAGATGCCCTTTATTATGTTGAGGAATTTTCCTTCAATTCCTATTTTGGTAAGAGTTTTTATCATAAATGGGTGTTGGACTTTGTCAAATGCCTTTTCTGCATCAATTGATAAGATCATGTGGTTTTTGTCTTTTGTTTTATTTATGTGATGGATTACATTAATGGTTTTTCTGATATTAAACCAGCCTTGCATACCTGGTATAAATCCCACTTGATCAGGGTGAATTATTTTTTGGATGTGTTGTTGGATTCTATTGGCTAGAATTTTGTTGAGGATTTTTGCATCAATGTTCATGAGGGATATAGGTCTATAATTTTCTTTTTTTGTAATGTCTTTACCTGGTTTTGGTATCAGGGAGATGGTGGCTTCATAGAATGAGTTGGGTAGTATTCCGTCATTTTCTATGCTTTGGAATACCTTTAGTAGTAGTGGTGTTAACTCTTCTCTGAAAATTTGGTAGAACTCTGCAGTGAAGCCGTCCGGGCCAGGACTTTTTTTTGTTGGGAGTTTTTTGATTACCGTTTCAATCTCTTTTTTTGTTATGGGTCTATTTAGTTGTTCTGCTTCTGAATGTGTTAGTTTAGGTAGGTAGTGTTTTTCAAGGAATTCATCCATTTCTTCTAGGTTTTCAAATTTGTTAGAGTACAATTTTTCATAATAATCTGAAATGATTCTTTTAATTTCATTTGGTTCTGTTGTGATGTGGTCCTTCTCATTTCTTATTCGGGTTATTTGTTTCCTTACCTGTATTTCTTTAGTCAGTCTAGCCAATGGTTTATCAATTTTGTTAATTTTTTCAAAGAACCAGCTTTTGGCTTTGTTAATTCTTTTGATTGTTTTTCTGTTCTCTAATTCATTTAGTTCAGCTCTAATTTTTATTATTTGTTTTCTTCTGGTGCCTGATGGATTCTTTTGTTGCTCACTTTCTATTTGTTCAAGTTGTCGGGACAGTTCTCTGATTTTGGCTCTTTCTTCTTTTTGTATGTGTGCATTTATTGATATAAATTGACCTCTGAGCACTGCTTTTGCTGTGTCCCAGAGGTTTTGATAGGAAGTATTTTCATTCTCGTTGCTGTCTATGAATTTCCTTATTCCCTCCTTGATGTCTTCTATAACCCAGTCTTTTTTCAGGAGGGTATTGTTCATTTTCCAAGTATTTGATTTCTTTTCCCTCGTTCTTCTGTTATTGATCTCTAGTTTTATTGCCTTGTGGTCTGAGAAGATGCTTTGTAATATTTCGATGTTTTGGACTCTGCAAAGGTTTGTTTTATGACCTAATATGTGGTCTATTCTAGAGAATGTTCCATGTGCGCTAGAAAAAAAAGTATATTTTGCAGCAGTTGGGTGGAGAGTTCTGTATAAGTCAATGAGGTCAAGTTGGTTGATTGTTTTAATTAGATCTTCCGTGTCTCTGTTGAGCTTCTTACTGGATGTCCTGTCCTTCTCCGAAAGGGGTGTGTTGAAGTCTCCTACTATAATTGTGGAGGTATCTATCTCGCTTTTCAGTTCTGTTAAAATTTGATTTATATATCTTGCAGCCCTGTCATTGGGTGCGTAAATATTTAATATGGTTATGTCTTCCTGATCAATTGTCCCTTTGATCATTATATAGTGTCCTTCTTTATCCTTTGTGGTGGATTTAAGTCTAAAGTCTATTTTGTCAGAAATTAATATTGCTACTCCTCTTCTTTTTTGCTTATTGTTTGCTTGATATACTTTTTTCCATCCTTTGAGTTTTAGTTTGTTTGTGTCTCTAAGTCTAAGGTGTGTCTCTTGTAGGCAGCATATAGATGGATCGTGTTTCTTTATCCAGTCTGTGACTCTCTGTCTCTTTATTGGTGCATTTAGTCCATTTACATTCAGGGTAATTATAGATAAATAAGTTTTTAGTGCTGTCATTTTGATGCCTTTTTATGTGTGTTGTTGACAATTTCATTTTTCCACATACTTTTTTGTGCTGAGGCGTTTTTCTTAGTAAATTGTGAGATCCTCACTTTCATAGTGTTTGACTTTATGTTAGTTGAGTCGTTACGTTTTTCTTGGTTTTTGTCTTGAGTTATAGAGTTGTTATACCTTTTTGTGGTTACCTCATTATATACCCCTATTTTTCTAAGTAAAAACCTAACTTGTATTGTTCTATATCGCCTTGTATCACTCTCCATATGGCAGTTCAATGCCTCCTGTATTTAGTCCCTCTTTTTGATTATTGTGATCTTTTACCTATTGACTTCCATGATTCCCTGTTATGTGTATTTTTTTTTAATTAATCTTAATTTGTTTGTTTTTGTGATTTCCCTATTTGAGTTGATATCAGGACGTTCTGTTTTGTGACCTTGTGTTGTGCTGATATCTGATATTATTGGTTCTCTGACCAAACAATATCCTTTAGTATTTCTTGTAGCTTTGGTTTGGTTTTTGCAAATTCTCTAAACTTGTGTTTGTCTGTAAATATCTTAATTTCGCCTTCATATTTCAGAGAGAGTTTTGCTGGATATATGATCCTTGGTTGGCAGTTCTTCTCCTTCAGTGTTCTGTATATGTCGTCCCATTCCCTTCTTGCCTGCATGGTTTCTGCTGAGTAGTCAGAACATATTCTTATTGATTCTCCCTTGAAGGAAACCTTTCTTTTCTCCCTGGCTGCTTTTAAAATTTTCTGTTTATCTTTGGTTTTGGTGAGTTTGATGATAATATGTCTTGGTGTTTTTCTTTTTGGATCAATCTTAAATGGGGTTCGATGAGCATCTTGGATAGATATCCTTTCGTCTTTCATGATGTCAGGGAAGTTTTCTGTCAGAAGTTCTTCAACTATTTTCTCTGTGTTTTCTGTCCCCCCTCCCTGTTCTGGGACTCCAATCACCCGCAGGTTATCCTTCTTGATAGAGTCCCACATAATTCTTAGGGTTTCTTCATTTTTTTTAATTCTTTTATCTGATTTTTTTTCAGCTATGTTGGTGTTGATTCCCTGGTCCTCCAGATGTCCCAGTCTGCATTCTAATTGCTCGAGTCTGCTCCTCTGACTTCCTAGTGTGTTGTCTAATTCTGTTATTTTATTGTTAATCTTTTGGATTTCTACATGTTGTCTCTCTATGGATTCTTGCAACTTATTAATTTTTCCAGTATGTTCTTGAATAATCTTTTTGAGTTCTTCAACAGTTTTATCAGTGTGTTCCTTGGCTTTTTCTGCAGATATCCTAATTTCATTTGTGATATCATTAAGCATTCTGTAAATTAGTTTTTTATATTCTGTATCTGATAATTCCAGGATTGTATCTTCATTTGGGAAAGATTTTGATTCTTTTGTTTGGGGAGTTGGAGAAGCTGTCACGGTCTGCTTCTTTAAGTGGTTTGATATGGATTGTTGTCTCCGAGCCATCACTGGGAAACTAGTTTTTCCAGAAAATCCGCTAAAAAAAAACTGCAGTCAGATCCCTATCAGAGTTCTCCCTCTGGCTCAGGCTATTCAGATGTTAATGAAGCCGCCTGGGGAGGGTGGGGGAGGGAACAGAGAGATAGGAGAGTAGCACCTCAGAATATAGCCAGAGTTGCTTGTCTTGCTTGGAAAGACTATTATATCTGAGATTCCCGCGGGCGCGTCGCCTATGTGTGCTGTCTGTGTGGAGATTGCCCCCGGGGGGTCTGGCCCGCTGGAGTCACGGTCAGATCCTCCGCTTCCAGCCCCACGCCCAGCGTCAAGGCTCCCCTACTGGGACGGTGCACTCTCGACTCCAAAATCAGTCGCTGCCTCCCGGGGACTTCTCGTCCCTCCAGCCGCGTGGCCGTGCCGCCCCCGTGAACCAGGTGGGCCCCCTCCCGGGGTTAGTTCAGATGGGTGGACTAGCTCCCCGTGCTTGTGCCGCGACCGAGTGTCCCGGCTGGAACGCTGTTCTCCCCGCTCCAATACCAGTCGCTGCCTCCCGGGGACTTCTCCTACCGGCTGCGTCCCACGCCGCCCGCGCGACCCGGATGGTCACCTTCCCGGGGTTAGTTCAGGGGGTGGAGCAACTCTCCGTGTTTATGGCGTACCTGCGTGCAGTCCAAATCCCTGTGGGACGGTTCCCCGGCTCGGGTGCTGCTCTTTCTGCTCCAAGATCAGTCACTGCCTCCCGGGGACTTCTCCTAACGGCTGCGTCCCACGCCGCCCGTGGAACCGGCTGGTCTCCCTCCCGGGGTTAGTTCAGGGGGGTGGAGCAGGTCTCTGTGCTCGTGCCGTACCTGACTGGTATGCTGGCTCCAGGCTCTGGAAACAATCGCTGCTTCCCCGTATTAGTTCGTTCTCCGTCTCTAAATCTGTGTTTGTTGTTCAGGGTTCGTAGATTGTTATGTATGTGATCGATTCACTTGTTTTTCCGTGTCTTTGTTGTAAGAGGGATCCGAGGTAGCGTCTGCCTAGTCCGCCATCTTGGCTCCGCCTCCTCCTGATGGATACTTTTGTTGCTTGCTTTCTATTTGTTCAAGTTCTAGGGACAGTTCTCTGATTTTGGCTCTTTCTTCTTTATGTATGTGTGCATTTATCGATATAAATTGACCTCTGAGTACTGCTTTTGCTGTGTCCCAGAGGTTTTGATAAGAAGTGTTTTCATTCTCATTGCATTCTATGAATTTCTTTATTCCCTCCTTAATGTCTTCTATTACCCAGTCTTTTTTGAGCGGAGTATTGTTCAGTTTCCAAGTATTTGATTCCTTTTCCCTGAGTTTTCTGTTACTGATTTCTACTTTTATGGCCTTGTGGTCTGAGAAGATGCTTTGTAATATTTTGATGTTTTGGATTCTGCGAAGGTTTGTATTATGACCTAATATGTGATCTATTCTAGATAATGTTCCATGTGCACTGGAAAAAAAAGTATACTTTGCAGCTGTTGGGTGGAGTGTTCTGTATAAGTCTTTGAGGTCAATTGGTTGATTGTAGCAATTAGTTCTTCTGTGTCTCCATTGAGCTTCTTACTGGAAGTCCTATCCTTCTCCGAAAGTGGTGTGTTGAAGTCTCCTACTATAATTGTGGAGGTTTCTATCTCACTTTTCAGTTCTGTTAAAGTTTGTTTTATGTATCTTGCAGCCCTGTCATTGGGTGCATAAATATTTAATATGGTTATATCTTCCTGGTCAATTGTCCCTTTAATCATTATGTAGTGTCCTTCTTTATCTTTTGTGGTGGATTTAACTTTAAAGTCTATTTTGTCAGAAATTAATATTGCCACTACTGCTCTTTTTTGATTTTTGTTTGCTTGATATATTTTTCCATCCTTTGAGTTTTAGTTTGTGTCTCTAAGTCTAAGGTGTGTCTCTCGTAGGCAGCATATAGTCAGATCGTGTTTCTTTATCCAGTCTGAGACTCCCTGTCTCTTTATTGGTGCATTTAGTCCATTTACATTCAGTGTGATTATAGATAAGTATGAGCTTAGTGCTGTCATTTTGATGCCTTTTTGTGTGTGTGTTTGACAATTTCATTTTTCCACTTACTTTTTTGTGCTGAGTTGTTTTTCTTTGTAAATTGTGTGTTCCTCATTTTCATAGTAGTTGAATTTATGTTTGCTGAGTCATTATGTTTTTCTTGGTTTTTATTTTGATTTGTGGAATTGTTAGACCTCTTTGTGGTTACCTTAATATTTACCCCTATTTTTCTAAGTAAAAATCTAACTTGTATCATCCTATATCGCCTTGTTTTCCTCTCCATATGGAAGATCTATGCCTCCTGTATTTAGTCCCTCTTTTTGATTATTGTGATCTTTTACATAATGACTTCAATGATTCCCTGTTTTGAGCATTTTTTTTCTTTTTAAAATTAATCTTAATTTGTTTTTGTAGTTTTTCTATTTGAGTTGATATCAGGATTTTCTGTTCTGTGACCTTTCGTTGTGTTGGTATCTGATATTATTGATTTTCTGACCAAATAATTTCCTTTAGTAATTCTTGTAGGTTTGGTTTGGTTTTTGCAAATTCTCTAAGCTTGTGTTTATCTGTAAATGTTTTAATTTCACCTTCATATTTGAGAGAGAGTTTTGCTTGATATGTGATCCTTGGCTGGCAGTTTTTCTCCTTCAGTGCTCTGTATATGTCATCCCATTGCCTTCTTGCCTGCATGGTTTCTGCTGAGTAGTCTGAACTTATTCTTATTGACTCTCCTTTGTAGGAGAGTTATCTTTTATTCCTGGCTGATTTTAAAATTTTCTCTTTATCTTTGGTTTCAGCAAGTTTGATGATAATATGTTTGGTGATTTTCTTTTTGGATCAATCTTAAAATGGGTTCGATGAGCATCTTGGATAGATATCCTTTCGTCTTTCATGATGTCAGGGAAGTTTTCTGCCAACAGATCTTCAACTGTTCTGTCTGTATTTTCTGTTATCCCTCCCTGTTCTGGAACTCCAATCACATGGAAGTTACTCTTCTTGATAGAGTCCCACATGATTCTTAGGGTTTCTTCATTTTTTTTAATTCTTTTATTTGATTTTTCTTCAACTATATTGGTGTCAGTTGGCTTATCCTCTAACTTCCCCAGTCTGCATTCCAGTTGCTCAATTCTGCTCCTCAGACTTCCTATTGAGTTGTCTAATTCTGTAATTTTCTTGTTAATCTTTTGGATTTCTGAATGCTGTCTTTCTGTGGATTCTTGCAGCTTATTAATTTTTCCACTATGTTCTTGAATAATCTTTTTGATTTCTTCAACTGCTTTATCAGTGTGTTCCTTGGCTTTTTCTGTGGAGAGATTGCCTTATTTCATTTCTGAGGTCATCCCTGATGTCTTGAAGCATTCTATACATTACTTTTTTATATCCTGCATCTGGCAATTCCAGGATTGTATCTTCATTTGGGAAAGATTTTGATTCTTTAATTTGGGGAGTTGTAGAAGCAATCATGGTCTGCTTCTTTATGTGGTTTGATATTGACTGCTGTCTCCAAGCCATCTATAAGATATTGTAATGATTTATATTTGCTCACTGAGTCTTATCTTGTTTTGCTTTCTTTCAATATACGCATATGGGCTACTAGATTGCTCTGTCTTGATTGTTGTAGCCTTTGAGTCACTTATGTCCTATTACCAGCTGGTTTGGGCTGTTACCAGATATATAAGCCTAAGAGCCCATTCACTATTCCTGAATAGAATCAGCTTAGGTGTTCTGATTTGGGGTCACCAAGTGTGTGGCGTAGACTGTCACCTATTCACTTAGAGGAGTAATGGTGATAGTTGTGTGCACCAGAATCTAGTAGCAGCAGGGGTCACACTCCGGCGGGGGGGGGGGGACAGGATGCTGACTGCCTTCCCCCACATGCCAGTGAGGTAGGTGTGTCTCTATTCCTAAAGCACTTTGGTGGGTGGTCTCTGCAGCTGTACCTTAGGCACCCAATGCATGTACCTCTAAAGATTGGTATGTGTCAGTATCCTCAGACCCTTTTGGCAGGTGGCTAGGTGGTTTGGGTGGAGCTTTAGCCCTCAGTTCCCCGTTGTGGATCAGTGAGGGCTCTGTTTAATAGGTAGAGATATCAGACCTCTTTCCAGTGATCTGCTAAAAACAATTACAGTCAGATCTCTATCAGAATTGCCTTTGCATTATAATAGCCACCTTATTCCCTGTAGGGATGAAAGCCCCAGACTGTGGATCTCATGTGCTTGGCTGGAGCTGGTTCTGTATTTTTATTCCAATTTAGGGAAGTCAGGGAAGGATTTTTCGTCCCTGGGTTTTTAGTAGCTGCTTCTCTCAGGCTAAGAGAATGGGCTAGGAAAAGAAAAAATAACTGCAGAGCAATTCAGTCCCTGGTCCAGGGAATTCCAATGTTAATGAAGTCACCTGGGACAGGGAGGGGAGGGATCAGATAGATAGGAGAGAGTAGCACCCAGAAATATTGACAAGTTACTTATCTTGCTTGGTGATGACTGTTTTATCTGAAATTCCCGAGAGGCGTGTAGCCTGTGTGTGCTGCCTGTGTTGAGATTGCCCCCAATGGTCAGGCTCGCATCCCATGCTTGTGCTGTCTCAGAAGCCTTGGTCAGTTCCTCCGCTCCCAGTCCAAAGCCCAGAGCCAAGGTTCCCCGGCTGGGTCGCTGCACTCCAGGCTCCAAAACCAGTTGCTGCCTCCCTGTGACTTCTCCTCCTGTCAGCCGCGTCATTGCGCTGCCTGCATGTGCTGGCTGGGCTTCCCCTGAGGTCACTTTAGGGGGCTAGGGGTGCGTCCTGTGCTTGCGCCATCTCAGGAAGCCGTACTCAGCTCCCCTGTGCCCAGTCTGAAGCCCGGAGCCAAGTTTTTCTGACTGGGATGCTGACTCCAAGCTCCGAAAACAGTCGCTCGTTCCCTGTGGTTGCTCATTATCTCGTTAGCCATGTCAGTGTGCAGCCTGTTTGTGCTGGCTGAGTCTCTACCAAGGTTACCCCAGGGGATTAGGGGTTAGGGCTGTGTCTCGTGCCTGCCCATCTCAGCAAGCCACAATCAGCCCCGCCACTCCACACCATGGAACCATGAGGGCTCAAGTCTGTGGCATGGGACTCCGGTTCCAGAGGCGGTCGCTGCTTTAGGGCATGGCTTTTCCCATCCCTGTCACTCAGGTCAGCTCTTTAGATCTGTGTTTGATGGTCAGGGTTCGTAGATTGTCATGTATGTGATCAATTCACTTGTTTCTCCAAGTCTTTGTTGCAAGAGTGATCTGCAATAGCTTCTCCCTAGTCAGCCATCCTGGCCCCCCGACAGCTATATTTTTAAAGATTGTTTTAGATGCTCTGATATAGTATTCATATGGATTAGCAGCCAACAGAGTAGATACAGTAGTTTAGTTAAAAGGCTACTTCACTCCATGCAAGAGATAATGACAACCTGAAGTAAGTTATTGACAATAAAAATAAAAAAATAAATGGATTCAGTATATAATTAGGAGATAGAAGAGTAGCTTGTGGTCCCTGGTTTCAAGTACGAGCAAATGGCGTACGGTAGTGTCATTTACCAGGATAGGAAGCACTGGAAGTGGATCAGATGTGGGAAAAATATTGAGAGTTCAGTTATTTCAGAGTGATAACCAAGTAGAAATATCAAGTAGATGACTGGGTAGATGTATCTGGAGTTCAGAAAAGGCACTCTGGCTGGAGGTAAAAATTTTAATTCATCATCGTATACATACAGTTTCAAATAGAGAAGATGAAATCTAGGTTTCTGGAATAAACAATGAATAGAGGATTATACCATTTACTAGAATAGGAAAGCCTAAGTGAAGATCAAATTAAGAAAGAATAGTTGAGAGTTCGGTTGGGGACTGCCTGAGTTTGAGATGCTGTGTGATGTTCAAGTGAAAACATCAAGTATATAAATGGACTGATGGGTCTGGAATTCAGAAAAGAAATTTTGACTGGAGATATAATTTTGGCTTCATTATTCATGATCTTTCATGCTTTTAGAGTGGATGATAATTCATAAGAAAGTGCAATGAAAAGAAAAGAGAGCACAAGAGAAGGGAAAAAGATCCTTACAGACACAAATCTTTAAGAGGAAAAAAAGTGATGATTTGGTACAATGAAGAGGAATGATGAGAAGCAGGAAGTAGTCCAGGGAAGCATGGTGTCCCAAAATCCAAACGAAGAGATGTTCCATATATTAGGTAGTGAGCACAGCCCTGAAGGATAAAGAAAGAGAAGATGAAGTAAACAGCTACAGTTCACTATCTTCTACTGTTTTACATTTCTTCTACCCTTTGAATAGTCAGTTTCAGTTGCAGATGTCAGCATCCACTGATTTTCTCAAGGTAGGAATCTTGCTGTTATTCTTAACATTTCTTCTCCTAATCCCACGTAGAACCATCCAGCAAAACCTATCAGAAATATCTTTGGTCTCTTTTTGCATCTTTATACTTACAGTCAATGGCTCCATTCAGATTTAATTTCTTTTTCTTCACCATTTGACAACCACATACGTTTTAAAGCCTCATCTCCTTAGACATTCTCCAGTCCTAAAATATCCTATGTTCCTATACTCCCAGATCTGCTTCTGTTGCCTGTTTACTCTCTTGACCATGGGACACAGTTTCTCACTTCTTTGCATATCTTGTGAATGTTTTTTCTTTTCTTTTTTTAATTGTTCACTGTAGATTGTTATATAAGAACCATAGAGACTAAAGTAAAAAATAATATTTATCCCCTGAAAGGACCATTCCCCTTCTTCTGTCAGGCTACCAGGTTTACTTTATAGGTGTCATTTCTAAAGTTTCAATTCAATGCACATTCATTGGTACTTAATTGTGTTCCTTCTCTCAAAAACAAAAAATGGATAGGGTAAGGAGCTTGCACTGAAGGACTTCACAATCTAATGGAAAAATAGACTTGTTAATAGATATAGTGAGGAAAAATAAGTGTTTACAAGTGCCAGGTAGTGTTACCACAATTTTGCGAGTTAGAGTTGCCTGCTGCAAACAGCCAGTTCTTGAGATAAGGTGAGGTGGGTAGCAAGAGCTTTATTATATATACTGGTATATGGAGACAGAGGGGAATGATCTCCTCCTAAAGCTGTCTGTCTCGAGAAACTGTAGTCCAGTTGGGGTTTTATAGGGAAAAGGGGAATGGGTTTTAGGATCTTGTGGAGTGTCCATTCTCTTTCTGTGTGGTTTAGGTGGTCATGTCTCAAACATGTTGATCTTTCCCTGCCATTATCCCATAAGCCCCGGGGGTGACTGTCACCATCCTGATAAGCATCATATAGATCGGTATCACTTGTTTTTCCATGGCCCTAGGGGAAACGTTGGTTAACATATAACTTTTTTAGAGGAGCTAACAGCAAAATCATACTTGGAGACAGAGACAGGCTAGGAAAAGAAAAAAAAGGCACAGGTTCTGTTCAAGATATGGCTGAGCAGCCTGTTTCAGTAGTCTTAATAGAGTAAGTGATACCTGAGCAGGATTTTGAAGTGAAGTCAAATAAGTTGGGGAAACTTATATCCATTAAACATTCCTGAATGGCACATTCAGACAGTGCACATAGTACATTATGACAGGACAATATAATTAGATGGGCTAATAGGGAGGCATTGGCCACGTCATGAACTGTATACTTGATAGGGGTTTTTGCTTGATGGAGAGTTGTTTGCATAATAGGGAATTGTAAATAATTTAAGTCATTGGAATAGTATGGTCAAATTACTACTTTAGAAAGACTCCTTTGACCTCAAGGTAGAATATTAATTTGTTAGAGTTGATCTTAGAGATTATGAAGGCCTTATCAAAATCATGACAGTAAGGAGTAAATACAAGCAATATTTGGGAGGTAAAATTGGAAAAGCTTGGGATTGTTAGCTGCAAGGGTGAAGTAGGAATTGATAATGATCCTGTGACTCTTGCTTGGCTAACCCAAATGTTTATGAGTGGCAACATACAGCAAAAATATATGATGGACCCTTACTACTGAAGACTTCAATAATTGGTAAATATATCTAATATGTATGACATGTTTAATATGTCCCAAGCACTTTGCACATATTATCTTATTAAATCCTTGCAATAACCCTAAAACATAGACCCTATTATTATTCCACTTTACATAAAATGAAAACTGAGGCAAAAATGGTGTTAACAAGTTTCCCAAAGTCACACAACAACTAATTTGGTGCTAGGCAGTCTGGCTGTAGAGCTTGTGATCATAACCACATGCTGTCCTGTCCCTCACCTGTAATCACTCATGTTAGTACTTAATCTCTGAGACACAAATTCCAGTTAGGTAATAGTGCTGCTAAAAAAACACTACAAATAGAGTAATGAATTTGTGTTGTTGACCTATCCACCATGTATTCTGTATTGGGATGTGTATCTCAGGACTCATTCGTTATGTTCTTTTTGTACTTCCTCTGCAGATTTTGCAATTCTTCTCTATGTAGTATCACAGCTGTGAATGATGAAGAATTCGGGTGCAGGCAGGCTGTTTAGAAGGTATTCCTAGGAAGCAAGAATGAGGACAAGTAAGACAGGAATCCAAAAAAGTGTTCTTCATCAGAATTTCAGTTAAAGGAGCTTTGATTTCACCAGAACTTCAGAAAATTATCCATAATGTTTCCTAGTTTTTTTTTTTTTAAATCAGAAATATAAGAGTCTGAGGTGTTTGTATACTGTATCCCAGCCCTGGATTTCTGGGCTATAGTTAAACTTGGACAAGTGAAGAGTTAAAAAAAAAAAAAAATTGTTTGCCATCAAGTCTAATCCAACTTATAGTGACTGTATAGGACAGACTAGAACTGCCCCATAGGGTTTCCAAGGAGCAGCTGGTGGATTTGAACTGCTGAACTTTTGGATAGCAGCTGTAGCTCTTTAGCCAAAGCAACAGAGAGATTGATGATATATGTGCACGTGAACAGTTTATAAGTCATCTGCCATTATTAGGAGGGTAGCCATTGTTTTTATAAAACCTCATGACATTTTATTTCAGGTGGTATTGTGATGTTAAGGAGCCCTGGTGGTGCAACAGTTAAATGCTCACCTACTAATTGAATGTTTGGCAGTTAGAAGCCACTCAGAAACTCTTCAGGGAGAAAGACCTGGTGATCTGCCTTTGTAAAGACTGCAGCCAAGAAAACCCTAAAGGGCACTTCTACCCTGTCACATGGGGCCACTATGGATTGGAATTGATTTGATGGTACCCAACAACAACAATAACATTTTTATGTTACATAATTTTTGATGCAAAACTCCTTGAGGGTCTAGATGTTTGAGATTAAGATGTAAAACCACATTAATATTCAATGTGCCAGAATAAATGGTGTACTGACCCTATGTTGGCTGGTGGGTCTACAGTCATTTTCTTCCATTAATAACAGGATGGGGACCTGTTGAAGGATAGAGAAAAAGATTAGGTTAAAGGGACATCAAAGGAGCAAGACTTAGGAAAAGCAACGTTTAAAGGGCCAGGATTTGGGGCTCAGGAATTTTAACTTAGGAATTCTTGAGGACAATGAACTGGCCTTTATTTTTACTGTTGCCACAGCTCTTTGTTCCTTGGTTGTCTGAAAATTTCATTATTTTGTCTTCATTTTTGAAAGACTTTTTCCCTCAGTATAGAATCCTAGATTGACAGTTCTCTTTTGTTTCTATAAAGATGTCATTACAATTATCTCCTGGCTTCCATAGTTTCTAATGAGATGTCTGTGGAATTTCTTATGTTTGTTCCTTGGTACATAATGAGGTTTTTTGTTTTTTGTTTTTCCCCTGATCCCTTCACTGCCTACACTGTGTTTTTGTTTCTATCAGTTTGACTCTGAAGTATCTGTGTGTTGTGTTTGTTTTAGTATTTATATTCTTTGGGGTTCTCTGAGCTCCTTGGATCTGTGGTTTGATTTCTTTTTGGAGCATTCTTGGCCATTATTGTTTCAACTACTTCTGCCCTGTTCTCCCTCTTTTCTTCTTGATTTCAAGTACATGATGGTTATTTACCATTTCATATTGCCCCACGGTTCTTGAGTTCTCTGAGTTTCCCCCACCCCATTTCTTTTTCCTTTGTGCTTCAGGTTGAGTAATTTCTTTTAATATGTTTTAAAGCTCACTGAATATTTCCTTAGCTGGGTTGAGCCCACCAAAGGAATTCTTAGGCTCTGTGTCATTTTTTTTTATTTCTAACATTTCCATTTGACTCTTAGTCAAATAGTTTCCATCTCTCAGCTTAAATTTTGAATCCATTTATGTATGTTGACCCCTCTTTCCTCTAGGTCCTTTAGCATTTTAATCACAGTTATTTTAAAGTCTGATAGTTCCAGTATCTGGGGTATCTCTGAGTCTGGTTTTGTTGGATACTTTGCTCTTGAAAATGGATTCCTTTTTTATTATGCATCTCATAAAATTTAAATGCTAATATTGTACATAGAGCAAGCAGTAAAGGCAGAAAAACAGTATTTATGCTTGAAAATGGGCATGCCCTTCTTCCATTAGGCTATTAGTGTGAGAAAATTAGGTAGGCTTTGGTTTTGTTGTTTCTATGATTATCTTCAATGGAATGCAGGCTATAAATTTCTCTAGTGTGATCCACCTTTGGCTTTCAGATTATTTTATATACTTTCACACAGAGGGAATCACTGTGTACTTGACAGATCCCCAGAGGTAGAATGCAGTTGCTTGATCTTGATACTCAGTCCTAGGCTCACGCTGAGGGTAGAGACGGGATGAGGTTTTCTGTTGTTCTGGTCCAGCCTGTCTTAGGGAGGTCCTGTGTGCCTATGCTTCAGGTATGGGGCTTTTGAACATTCCTGCCGTTCCTTCTCATAGCAGCCAAATTGCCTCATATTTGTAGTTGGTCTTAGTAGAGAGTTCCCTGCTCCTCCCTAAGGAGTAAGAGATAAAAAAAAAAAAAAAAAAAAAAAGGAGTAAGAGATATCTATTTGGTATTTGGTATTGCTGTGTGAGGTTGGGTTTGGTTTGCTTTGGTTATGGGAGCCTTGGAGCAGTGTTTAAGAGCTTGGCTGCTAACCAAAATGTCAGTGGTTCAGATTCACCAGCTGCTCCTTGGAAACCCTATGGGGCAGTCTACTGTGTCCTATAGGATTGCTATGAGTTGGAATCGACTCCATGGCAATGGGTTTGGTTTAGTTTTGTAGGAGCTTTGACCCAAGACCTCCCCTGAGGTAGTGAGTTTTTATTTTACATTTCCCAGTTGCAGTATGTCTTGCCTTTGTATCCTGTGGGCAAGAGATTTTACTCCTCTCTTTGCCCAACCAGTGCCATAAGGCTTTTACTTTGCGGGAGAGGTGGATCTAGGGAAGTGCCTGGTGTTTCATGTCTGTCCCTCCACAGCCACCTGCCCACCAGTACCACCAAAGGGGGCTCTTTGTCTCTTACCCTGTCCTCAGTCTTCTTTATGAGCACCAGGAGGAGCTTGCAAGTGACTGCAGATTATTCTTTGGTCAGATGCCCTCGGCTATGTCAAACTGATGTGCTATCCCACATTTGCCTTCTGTAGTCTTGAAGTTTTTAGCTGATTAATTCTCACCTCTGTGTATTGCAGCTTGTGTGGTTCCTCAGCTTCCTGTACTCTACTATAGCGGAAAGAGTTTGTGTGCCCTGTCTTCCCTTGAAGGGGCTTGTCCCTATTGGATCTTAGACGACATGGTTGCCTTAAAACCTTAGCTTGCTGACAAGCTTAAGAGAATAATGATTTATATTTTTCCAGCTTTTCTCATAGTTAGGGTAGGAGCAACATCGTTTGTAATGTTCCACATCCTGAATGAAAACAGAAGTTATAGGACTTTTCTGGGTAACAGTCATAGTGATGTAGAGCACCTACACCAAACCAAGTACATGAAAGATACAAAAAACGTAGTGGCTGCTTACAAAAAAGAATTACTTATTCTATAGCCGGAGAAGATTCTAGAGAATGAGAACTCACCTTTGGCTATGTGTTAAAGGTCTATAATCGTTAGCAATCAAATCACTCACATTCCCTCTTCCATCACTCTCCATTTCTTTCTGTCCCCTCCCCCCACCTCAGTTCTGATAAGTGCTTGCAGGGAAAGAGGGTGGACATGCCATATTTTGAAAAGGCTCCCTCAAAGATTCTTATATCCTTCTTCTCCCTATCTCCACCCTTGCTGAGTGAGAAGTTTTCTAATCTACAGAGTGTCAACCAGAGATTGCTCTCCAGCAGAGCTCAGGTGGTAGACATTTCTAAAGAGCTAGCTCAAGGAAGTCTAAAGGTGGTTCTGGCCTTATCCAAAAGCTAGCTCCACCCTCTTTTTATGTTTAGGCTTTCTGCTGTATTAAGGGCTAATGCCTATCACTTTCAAGGACCGCAGGGGTAGTTCTGTGAGGGCTGTGAGTTTGGAGATGTTTTAGCATTAAGACTAACAAGATCCTTCTCAGATATTGTCAGAACCCCAGTATCATTCTGTGCTTCTACATTCCTTCAAATGGAATCTATAATACTTATTTTCTGTCTTTCTGTCTTAAACCACTACATTGTTTTTTAGTTTCTAGTATGTATTTTTAGATGGTTGCCTTATTAACCCGTTCCGCTATAGGAAAAATGCACCTTTGAGACTGATGTTAAATTTAATTATATTTAGCATTTTCTTCTAACTTCTAGTGTTATTGTGCAAGGATGAGGCACAATCAGATGATTTAAAGCATATTTGCAGCTAATATTTGTATAGCATTTTTCTGTGACTCTGATGAAGAAATTTTAACTTCAATGGGTTTGTCTAAGTTCTTTGTTTCCCTGAGTAGTATAACCACTTTTGAAAGTTTCCTGAATTTTATTTCCAACTCCCAATAGGGAAAAATTACAGACCTTTTAGGATAAATATTTCTTGGATATTCCTTTAGTTCAGTCATTGTTCATTTGACTAAACAGAGGTTACCATAACTCGGCTTTTGCCTGCTCACAGTGGTAACATTAATTAAAATTTTGACTGAACAATATTAAAATGAAAATTGAAAAGCACCGTGGTTGGAGTTAGAGTAATAGTAGTCACTAATCACCGAATTGTAAGCTGCAGTATACTGGTTAACACATAAACATTTCCCCTGGCTCTCCATGGGAAAATAAATAGCCTTGATTTGTAGCATTTGTTGATTTTGGGGGTATAAATATTTCCACCATGGCTGATTTCAAGCTACCAACATGATATGCCTAAACATTAACTTGGGAAAAGATGCCCAATAGCACACTCTTGTGTAATATTTCTACCATACAGATAAAATTGGGTGTAAATAGCTCAGAAACACTGATAATAGTAAAAAGTATAGGAAGAAAACGATTTGAGTATTTATTACTTTTGTTTTCAAAGTAATTTATTTAAGTTTATAGCATGTGATTTTTAATAATGGCTGTTTAACAACCACCTGGAAAACTCATGAACATTAAAATTGGCAATTGAGAACTGTTATGGGCTGGTTCCAGCACACTACTGATTGTAAGCCTTTGAGGACCAGGGCCACCAAGTTCCCTGCACTTACCTGAGTTTTGACCATATCTCATGATCATTGAATATTTGTGAGTGTTAGCCAACCAGAAGAAAGGATTCCCCAATCAGTTTTGTTTTCATCTTCATCTCCTAAACCAATTTTTATTTGCACGTTTAATTTGGCCTATTTTTCAAACGTTATTACTAGGTCATATCAATGGTCTTTTTAGCCAAGAATTTTGTATCTGACTATTTTACACCAACAAAACAGTCTAGATCATATGACAATCTCTTATATTAGGGCTTTCATTCCCTACTTCGAATCAATTATCTATTTTTTTAGTTGAAATCCTCTTCTATGCCAGTAAAATACCACTTTGCTCAGACAGACCCCTATGCCCTCTCCCTAGAACTAAAATATTAGTTATACTTTCAAGATGCCTTTATGACTGCCTCTTTAATTTCATAGAACAGATGTTTATGATAAAATCTTTTCCAGGAAATTACAGTTGCAAGTTTAAAGATAAAGCTCCTGATGAAAAAGCAAAGTTTAACGCCTTGTGCCATAACTCCACAAAAATAAACATTTTACAAAAGTACTTACTGGCACATTAATATCCTGCTATGGGAGCTTGTTTTCGATAGAAAATAAAATGTGTTCTAAAGGATTCATAGGAAAAAGAATTTCTCATATAAAATTGCCTTCTTATATGTATTAAAGTCTGATGAACCACCCCCAAAGCCGTGTTCATAATATTTATGTTTTCCATTTTGACCTCATAGTCAGATAAGAATGGGAACAGTGTGAAGACAAAAGCTTTGTCCGAAATTATTTTTGATATGGTTCTGTATCTAAAGAATTCTACAGTTCTACACACTGGTTTTTAAATATTTGTGTACAAAAAGCAGGTGAAACTAATATATGTTTTAGTAGTCAGGTTAGTGGCTACCTTTAGGGTTGATGTTAGGTAGAAGGGAGCACACAGTGCTTCTGGGCTACTGGTGATGATCTGAGTGCTGGTGACATAGATGTGTCCGTTTGTGAAACTCAACAAGCTGTACAGTGATGATACATACACCAATGTGAAGTACATTGTACTGCGATGAAAATTCTGAAGTGTTTGTGCACATATGCACATCCATATATGTGTATGTCATATGTACTTGTGCATATAATCATGATGTAATTATTTTTTAAATACATTTACTCCGAAGTTTTAAGTAGCTCTTTAGCGGTAATGAAGTTAAACTTGTATAAACCTATAAGGAAAGCTCGTATTTTTAAAATGTTAATCAAATGTTGTGGTGAGCGTAGGCTTTTGTTGTTGGCACTTATTCATTCAGACATTCATACAATAAACATTCTTTTAAGTCGTACTTTTCAAAGGCTCAAAAATTCTAAAATAGCTGAAAATGTAAAGACATTTGTTAAAAAAAAAAGAAGCATCATGAGGCAGGTCTAAATTGGCTTGAGACTAGAAATATATTTAAGCTAAACTATTTTCCAAGTATTTAAATTTGTTACTAGAGAGGAGAAGTAGGATGTACTCTCAAAAGCTCTTCCCTTGACTCACTGGCAGTGGGTTTGGTTTTTTTGGGTTACGGTGTACCTAGACAGACAAATGAGGATGTACTAAATGCTGTTTGGTGAATATCATGGGGTAAGGCTGGTTGCTGACATCTCTTGACTTAAATACCCCTTCCTCCAAGGACATTTAATCACATATGCAAACACAAAAACAACCCAAACAATTAAATTAAATAAGGGGTTGTTGTACTTTCATGGACTGGGGAGTTGTTATACTTTCATAGACTTAAAAGTCATTTAATTTTTCAATTATACCTGTAACCATTATCAAGATTATTAGTAGTCTTATTTTACATGGTGATTGAACAGTAATTAGGTCATTTTCATGAATCCTGGGAAATCTTCTGGGTATACTGATATCTAATGTTGCCTTTTTAAGCTAACTGAAATATTAGGGAAAGTGTTCAGTATTGCAGTGAACTAGGAATCCTCTAATGTTACATGGACAATGTGAAAGTACTTCAAATATTTGAGTAATGTTGTTAGGATACCTACTCGCTGTGACATATGTAAATTTAAATGAAACTCTTTCTGAATGACTGGAGAAATGTTTTAAATAAAGTTGGGATGTAATTAAGGTATTTTTTTCTTCTTCTTGTTACCATCATAGAAAAGCAAATAAAAACTTAAGACAAAGGAATGTTACTGTAAAACACCATAAGCTCTCCTTCTTATTTATATTCTTTCTTTCCTAGCTTTTAAAATTTCTTATTAGTATTTCAAATATTTAGATCCATATAAAAAAGCAAAGCAAAAAAAAAAATATGTCCCATTACCCAGCTTAATATGCAAATGAAACCTCCTATGGACTCTTCCCAAATTATACCCATCCTTCCTTCCTTCAGAAGTAAGACAATCCTGAATTTGGTATTTATATAATTCTTAGACTTTTTTTTAAATAATTTTATTTATCTGCACATATATAAAACCAAAAACCCATTGCCGTCGAGTCAATTCTGACTCATAGAGACTATAAATATATATATGTGTGTATATATATACATATAAACAAATCCAGTGCCGTCAAGTCCATTCCGACTCATAGCGACCCTATAGGACAGAGTAGAACTGCCCCACAGAGTTTCCAAGGAGTGCCTGGTGGATTTGAACTGCCGACCCTTGGGTAGGCAGCCGTAGCACTTAACCACTACGCCACCAGGGCTTCCCTGTGTATATATAAAATATTTTCATATCATTTTGCTTATTTTTAAATCTTTTATAATTGAAATCTTAATGTATGAGTTATTCTATGCAGATATTCTCAAAGTTAAGCTTGTGAGCTCTATGCTGATATTTATAGTTCTATTTTATTCATTTCTTTGTGAATTTTCAAAAATATAGTTAAAGTATGATTATGATATAGTATAATAAACACCAACTTTAGCCATGTGGAACTTAAAACCTGTCTTCTTTCTTCTTTTTTTTTTTTCATTGTACTTTAGATGAAGGTTTACAGAACAAACTAGTTTCTCATTAGTACACATATTGTTTTATGACATTGGTTAACAACCCGAAGACATATCAACACTCTCCCTTCTCAACTCTGAATTCCCTATTACCAGCATTCTTGCCCCATCCTGCCTTCTAGTCCTTGCCACAGGGCTGGTGTGCCCCTTTAGTCTCGTTTTGTTTCATGGGCCTGCCCAATCTTTGGCTGAAGGGTGAACCTCAGGAGTGACTTCGTTACTGAGCTGAAAGGGTGTCCAGGGACCATACTCTCAGGGTTTCTCCAGTCTTTCTCAGGCCTCAGGCCAGCAAGTCTGGTCTTTCTTTTTGAGTTATATTTTGTTCTACATTTTCTTAAGCTCTGTCCGGGACCCTCTGTTGTGATCCCTGTCAGAGTGGTCAGTGGTGGTAGCCGTGTACCATTTAGTTGTAAAAATCTGTCTTATTTCTTAATATCTATATACCCTTGAGAAAGTTACTTAAACTATTTAAGCTTATTTTCTTACCTCTCGAATGGTGTAATATCTTCTTTATAAATTATTTATATAATGATATATGTGTGTGTATGTATATAAGTTTTTTTATGTATATACATACATAATGTAATATGTATATCATAGGTTTGTTAAATAATAATAAATGTTCATTTTTTTCTGTACTCTAATTGTTCTTTGGTTTTCTCTATTTTTTAAACTAGTAGTGAGTACCAGAAACATTTGTTATATAAAACTAACCATTTCTTGGATGTAAAAAATCCAAGACATTGGGAGAAAACATTCCATTATGAGTATGGCTTTGGGAGGTAGCTAATCAGTCTGATGTGATAGAAACTGTGAAAATGAAAACCAGAATGTGATTTCTAGCTCAAATTGGTCAAGTGACTTTGTGTTTACATTGGTCATGTTGTTATTGTTAATTGCCATTGAGTCAATTCTAATTCACTGTGACACAGTGAGTTCATTGCCAAATTATTTAACCTACCTTTAAGCATGATTCTTAATTTGTAAAATGGGAATATGTTACTTAACTGACAAAGATTGTGAGGATGGCACAGGACCAGGCAGTGTTTCCTTCTGTTGCACATAGGGTTACTATGAGTCGGAAGTGGCTTGACATCACCTAACAACAACTCGCAAGGGCTTTGTGATGATTAAATGAAATCAGTTTATTAAAGTACTCAACGTTGTTGCAATCTTAAAGTATATGCCTTATACATGTTACCAGTTTTTCTCTGCCACCAATTTATTAGTGATGCCAAGATGTTAACAGAAGGATTTTATTTAACTAAGCTTAGATGTATTTTCTTATCTACATTGCAGGGTTTTATTCTCCATCTTCTTTTGACTATATGCTTTCAACCCTGAATTGCTTCATTCACTTCCGTAGCTTAATCAATTCTTATAGCTTTCAAATCTATTTAGTGAGCTTCATCATCTAATTGTCTAACGGAAATTCTATAGATTTCTCTTCATCTTGCTTTCTAGTTTATCCCTCCTTCTATATGTCTAACAATATAATCTCATTATCTCACTATTATCCCGTAATACTAGTTAGTAGTTCTTTTGGAAGTTGGGTAGGGAACCAAGTTATGCAAGTCACAAATCTAAAAGCTGTCCTTGACTCCTCCCAGTCTCATAATCCTACTCAGCCCTACTGACTCTAATGTTTAAGTATCTCTAGAATATTTTCCTTATTTTTATCTCCCTGTGTCTGCCTTATATGGGTCTTCATTACCTCCAGGCAACTATGAATGGTAGTTTACTAAATGTATTCCTTGCTTCTGGTCTGCACATCCAGTCTATAGCTCCCTCACACAATCTAAACTCATGTCTCTCTTGGTGAAATCTTTAAATATCTCATTCTCTGCAGAATAACATCAAACTCTTAAACAGAATTTAAGATGTGCTATTTTTATATATTCGGGGGAGACCTGGTGACATAATGGTAAATAGCTCAGCTGCTAACCAAGAAAAGACCAGCAGTTCAAATCCACCACCCGTTCCTTGGAAACCCTATGGGGCAGTTCTACTCTGTCTCACAGGGTCTCTATGAGTCAGAACCAACTCGACAGCACTTAACAACAACATATATTCAGGATTTTAACAGACATAAAAAGGCCCTATGTAAATCAGGTTCTATGTAATTTTACCTTGTCATATGACAAAATGTCCACTGTATCAAAAATTTTCATTATATAGATACTTCAGTTTCTCAAGTACATCATGTAATATCCTGCCCCCGTCAAATCATACATTGTTCTCTACCTGAAATATCTTTCCTTCAAAGCTTTTCTTAGAAGACTAAGCTTTGGGAGGGAATGAATTTATGTTTCCAAAGTCCTTACTGTGTTAGAATCTGTTAAGTGACAAAGATTGCAATAATAACCCTATGAGGTTGATTAAATCATCTTTTCACAGATGAGGAAACTGAAACAGATGTCAAACTCCCATCTGCCTAATGACAAAAATTGTATTCCTATTACTCTCTAAATTACTTGTTTAATTCTCATAAAAACTTTAAGAGATGAATATTTTTGGCTTGAATTCTACATGATAAAGCCTAGGCTTATGGAGTATTTATAGCACATCCAAGATTATGGAGATGAAATTGGTGAAATCTGAATTTAAACGTAAAATTTATCTGGCATCAAAGACCATGTTATTTCCATTATACCACCCAACATCTTTAAATATTATCCCATTAATGAATCATTTTTAAATTCCTTCACAGAGAAAGATGGTAATGCAAATATTTCTTCTTCTCTGCCTTATAGAGTGGAATAAAAATAAGAATTAACATTATCCTAGCAGTTATTTACCATATAAAACAGTTATATATGCTTTAGTAATCATCTCCTTTACATATCTTAACATGTATCATAGTGAATATGTTCATAACTCTGCATTTATATATTTACATGTCTTCCTAACTAAAGTATGAACACCTTGGAGGCAGCCACTATTCTATACATATTTGTTTCCCTAGCATCTAGCAAAATTCTTACATGTAGAAAGTATACAATAAAATTTTTTTTAATTAAATGAATGGGTTATGATTACGGGATGGCGGTGGTATTGGCAGAATAGAGAGAGAAAAGTAGAAAGAATGCCTTAAATATCAGAGACAGAAAATATACCATAGTACATTTCCCTTAGCTCAAGGATATAGAAACTTTGGTAGGTTAAATTCTTTTTGACCTCTGGATGGCATTATTTTTTTTCTTATATAGGACATAAATAATTCATTTTTCCAAATGGCAGTATTCAGGCTGGCTAGGTATACCTCTTAGTAGTTATCACAAATTTATTAGACTATATTTTGATTTCTTCCAAAATTTGATTCATTTTATTGACCCTTTGTGCATTACAGGATTCACTCCATATTTTATAAATTATAAATTAAAAATATTGGAAAACATCTTGTTCTACAAAGACAACAAATTTATCTAAAGTAGCCATCTCTGGTTTTCATCCATCAGAAAAGATCAGCTAAGTGTGTTTCTCAGGCATAACTAGACTTCTGGAAAGTGACCCTCTGTTACAGCCTTGGGCTTTGTTTTAGTTGGGAGTACAGTTTCCTGTTTTTTGCCAGTCATTTTCATTCAAGGCTTACTTGCTGCCTCGCTTCTTTAATTTCTTAGGGATTTACTATCCAGCTTTTCTCATGCCATATCCTTCTTTGCTGGCTCCTGATCTTGATCTATTCTAGGTTGACATTGTGTGAAAATTCACCAAATTCACTAAACCGGATCTTGGAATTTGTTTATGAGGAAAAATATTGACTTTTGTCCTGTAGTGAGTGAGAGGAATGGACTCAACTAACCTTCTTCCTCTCCACCTTCTTACGCACTTTTGAATCATGTCATTTCAGAGAGCTTAAACTCCTAACGTTTACATTCACAATTATTTTAGATTGTGTCAGCAATTTCTATCTCCAAAATGATTGTACTTTGTATCTTTGTACCTGATAACTTGAATTTCAAATTTTTCTATTTTCTATTATTTTTACATGTTCTCTTCATATGAAATCGTTTTTATAGATGATTAAATTGATAAAGTCTTGGCAAGGTAGATAATAATTTTACTTCTGTAATTTCTGAGGTCTTTTAATCTATCTAAAATTAATGAATATTTTTTAGAGAAGATATCTAAACTATTAGTAAAAAAATAAAGTCTGCTATGTTGTTTACTTGAAGTTCATTAGGGTAGAGAGCAATATATAGAAATGAATGGATAAAACCTGTTCAGGACAGAAAAAAGAATGTACGTATGTATATATATATGTATGTATATATATACACACACACATATATAATTTAGACTGCTACTTAGAATATTTTAAGATAAACTTTTTCAGTCAGTTGCCATTATCTTCTCTGTAGGATGAGCAAGGATTATACTCTTACATGCACATGGAATGAAGACATGTTTCCCTGAACATTCCTGAACTTGACTCCTATTGTCATCAATGCCCTTACTGCCTTTGCACATTGATCTCAGCTATTATAGGTTTATTTACTGAAAATCACCATGGTCATACCTCCTCTAAGGGTAAATCGTTCCCTGCAGTACAATTGCCAGATGGGAAACCTTGGTTATACACTGACAGTTATTCTCTACTCTAGCCTTGAGCCATGAACTTGAAGGTTTCACTCAGGTTTTACAGATTGTCAGGTGCTTTTTTTTTTTTATGACATAGAGCTGTGAGTTGTGTGTGTATGTTTTTGTGTGTGTGGTACACGTGTACATGAAACGAGGCTTTGGAAAATCATGGCCTTAATATCATCAGGTTAACTCTTTTGCTGGAAAAAATAGACCTTAATTACTTTTTACATCTAGACACTTTGGAAAATAGGCAAGCATTCCTTGTGCATACAAGCATTTGGTGTTTTACATGGATTTTCCCACTATAGTATATTGGCAAATACTATGATGACATTTTAAAATGTTACCTGTGTTTTCCCTTGGTGAGTATTAGCAAAACGAAATGCACTTTTTCTTTTAAACCCTGCCTTTTTCAGGCAATGAAGAAAGACTAGTAGAAACAATAATGTGCTCTTTGAAAAAAACTCTAAGAAACAGAGCTCTCGGAGCCACTAATGTACCCAGAGAAATGGTGCTTCAGGTCCCAAACAGTTAATATTGATGAACACATGAGCCCACTCTACGATTTAAAAAAGAAAGGAACCCCTTCCACATTTTCAAAATGAAAAATTAATGACGTTGAAATGAAAAGTCTTCTAAGAAAGATTATTCAAATGAGCCCAGGTAAAAATCTTCTGTGTTTTGTATTTGTATACCACTATTTTTATTTTTAAAATTTTCATTATAGCCTTGTTGATTTTCCAGAAATGGTGGGAAAAAATCAACTCAGTATATCTCACATATAATGTAAAATATTCAGCTTAAAACTGCAGGAAGAAAGTCTTTTGAGTAAAAGAATACAGATGATGTAGTGTTTCTGTCAATGAGAGTCCAGTTTAAACCCTCTGCGGTATGCAAATGTCTTCTCTTGGATGCAAGTGTTTTACCGGAGTGAATGCTGCAGCGTTGGAGTCTTCTGCCTGTGATTTAGCTTGTGATTTTATTTGTGGAAATAAACCAATCGCCGAGCTCCAATTCTGGGATGAAGTGATCAATAGCCCATTACTGGATAGAACAGCAGCCACAGGAAGTGCATTGAAGATTTTAATGCATGAATTATGCATGCGGAGCTCATTCTTTAGTCTCCCAACAGAATGACAGGGTTTGTGAAGTCGCCTCAGATAGTTTCTTGCATTAAGTGGCTGCAGCGAAATGCTTAATATTTTCAGGCATAGAAGAAGCATTGACTCGGGCCAGCCAAATTTGGGAGATGTAAATCCCCAGCTCACAGCACAGAATGCTTTATTTGAAAAGTATTGCTATGTAGAGCCAGCTTTGCTGTCATCTAACCTGCTCTCCCCAGAAGGTTGGCTGAAGGATGGGAGCGGCTGTGCCTGCCTCTGAGGTCACAGCTTGAAGTCCTTTTAACTTGCTTTCTGCTGCAGGGGAAAGGGGTATTGTGGTATTACTGTTGTTGCATTTATTCAAATGGACAATTTGCAATAGATATTATGCCCAGAACGACAGATAACTCAACATATGAGGTAAGTCCAAGGTTTTCCTGTAGGTTAGATAATTGCAAAAACCAGAATGTGCTGAGTTAGGATAATGGTGATGCGGTGCTAGTAAGGTGGACTCACCTCGGTCGGTATTGGAATTCAGTATCAGGGTTCTCAGTTGTTATGTTAATTAGGAGATGACTTTATTTTGCACAATAGGGTGTTTTATTTTGCATGCAAAAGCTTTTCAACAATGTAGGAGAGCTCCGGTGTTTGTGCGTCTTGGATAGACAGAAGACTGAAAACTGGGGAGGGGCAGTACTGAAAGTGAGCTGAATCAATAAGAGAAAAATTAGCTCCTTGTGGAGAAGTTTTAGCAGGGCTGTGGCATTCCTTTGGCTTGGATAATTTTCTTAATGTCAATGTTCTCAAATTTTGGTAAAAGAGGATGGTAGAAAGTGAAAATCTCATTCTCTTTCCCAGAAGTAGATTAAAGCACTGAGGTACTCTAACTCAGATACTGTGTTGCATACAAATTGAGCAGATGGAATTAAAACAATTCAGGCTGTCATGTCCTTGAAGGGAGACCTTGTTGTCAGAAACACAAAACCATTTGACTTCTACCTGTAGTGTGTGTGTGTTTCCTGTCAAGAATGCCTTACACCAAAAGGAACAGATAGAACGATTGCAACAGAGTATATAGAGAAATTTACCACCTCTCAAAAATGGTGTTTTATTCCAGTTTTCTTGCATGTTTTAAAAATTAAGCTTATACAATTAGGGAACCCAATATATAAGAGCCAAATAAATTTTACACTTTGTGCAAAACCAAAATACATAGTACTATGCTAATATATTTTCCAGAAGTCTTTGTGAATTAATGCTGCTTGCTTAAATAACAGGCAGATAATTTATAAATGCAAAAACCAGGTGCAGTGAGTTATGAATTTCTGAACATCTCTTTAGGGTGAGTAAATAGCATTATAAACATTCAGTAAAAGACTTGAGATATAACAATTTCTGTAAGGATGCTTTTCAACAGTAAATTCACAGTATTTGTAAATATATATGTGTATTATAACTGGCATAATATAGACAATATCATATACGTATATCTAATTATTCCTGCAAGCATGTTTAATAATACTAAGTTTTTAAAAAATATGTTTGTTAAATCATCTGTCAAGGAACAATAATAGCAAAAAGGGACTAATGAGTAAAGTATGCTTTGTACAATAAAGCACTATTTTATTAAAAAAAAATAGAGCAGTGATAATAACGGCAGGTGAAAAGTGCTTTTGAAGGATTTCACAGTGCATTTCAATTCTGCTACAGTGTTACTGCGTTGCTTGGGTTTCCTGTCTACTGCCTGGCGGTGGTGTGGCACAGAACTCCCAGGATTGCAGAAAGTGTTTAAATCTTCAGAGCTGATCTAGTTTAGGTATACGAGGAAACTTATGCATGCATTTTCCCTTGGGGAGAAGAAGAAACTGCCTATATATCTCTGAGGGCTCCTGATGCTGAGTCACGGTGCTCAGTTCTGCTCAAATGCCTCCCGGCTGAGGTGGCCCGTTAACGGCTAAGGAGATGGAATCTGAAGGAAAATGAGAAAGATTGAAGGGGGGTAGAAACTTAAAGATATTTATTGCCTAACGACACATACTAGATTCTGAGTAATGAGTATAAGGCAGTGCTACTTGTTGGATCTGGCTGAGGCGACAGTAGGAAAACAAAAGCCCCCATGCTGGGTGACAGGATCATAGCAGTAAAATTAATGGACTAACATGGGGAGACTATAAACAAAGAGATCCATGTAGCAAGCATTCGTACTTTTCCAAATCTCTGTTATCGCGCTAGTCTCAACCCACACCATTAGTCAATCTCACTTAAAATACGTGATTTTCAGATGAACAATATTTTGTCATTCACGAGAGGGAAATCTAGAATGAAATGTGCTCAGCTCCCAATTCCCACAGGAGTCATAATTGATTTTTATAGGCTGCTAATTGGGAGAAACTCAAGAGAAATTAATGAGAATATTTTAATATAAACCAAAATGCATGAGGTAAATCACCAAAATGAGTTTAGATGGTGATTATTATGCAAGGTATAATTATACTAAATACAGTTGAAAAAGGAGACCAAAGATATCAAAAAGAAAAAAAAAGGTACAAAGAAAAACAAAGAAGGGAAATAGAATGAGAAATATAGTAGTGAAACATTAAAGTACAAGGTTTTTGAAGGAAAAATGTAATTCATGTTTTTTTTTATGTTTTATTAACGCTCTTTAAAATCTACGTATGAGAATTGTCATCTATCGAGGTTCACTAATACGAGCTTTTAAAATGCACTTTAAAAATGAATTTTAAAAGTGACTCAGTAGAGTGAGAAATCCGTTGAGAATATTTTAAAATGTTAAGATGTCAATTTTCTTATAGGTAACAAATACTGGTATCGACACAGATATTTGCACATATGAATATTGTAATAAATCTAAGTATAAAACCCTGTGTGTATATATATATGTATATATATCTTTTTTTTTATATACATATATATATAAAAACCTTAACCCTATATACTACATTTAAAATCAACCATAAAGTAGAAAAGATACTTCAGACTGTGGAAAAGTTATGGATGACTAATGGAAGGAGAGAGTAAAAGCATTTGAAGAAAGATAAAATACCCACTTCCCAAACTTAAAACAAATGCGCAAATTGATTAAATCAGGACTTACATTTACATGACAAGAAATTTCAGCATAGGATTTTTTAGTTAGCAAACAGTTCATATGAGCTTCAAGCTTAGTGAAATTCACAGAACATATTTTTTAGGTATGGATCTGTAACAAAGAGTGATGCCAAGAGATTTCATCTTCTTGTCTCTCCATTGGAGAAAATGATAAACTTATTTCCTGCTTGAAATATTTTCCCTAAGAAACTGGTTTATGAAACATTTTCCTTGAGTTATACTTTTAGGAGTTGACTCTAGGGGTGTGACATTTAAATATAGTTTCATACATGTTTCCCCAGTTTATTTCCTCTTATTATCAATATAACTTTTATCCATCTTTCATTTTTTCCTAATCCCTTTCTGCTCACAAGACAACTTAGTGCAATAAAAAAAAACATTAAGGATCTTCTTGTGTGGTCTTCTTGTAAGGTATTTTGGTTCAACAGATGCAAAAGATGAAGGGAATAAATAATTTAAACAGGGGGGAGAAAAGAAAGAACACGAAGTCAGCCAGAATATTTGGTAAAAAGTTTTAGGGTCGTAGGAGAAAAATGACCCGTACTTATAATTTTAAAATGAAGCCTAGGAGAAGAATATGCATAAAGGCATGGAGGTAAATATTAACACTGTATATTCTGATGTCAGGTCTGAAACAAAGGGATTGGACGAGTGTAGCTGGGAATAAAGAAGGTAGAAGCAGGTTATTAAAGACCCTAACCATCAGAATACACATTTAGACTTGCTTTTACAGCCATTGAACACCGACCAAACTTAATACCAAAACCAAATCTGTTGCCTTCGAGTGGATTCTGACTCATACCGACCCGATAGGATAGAGTAGAACTGCCCCATAGGGTTTCTAAGGAGTGGCTGGTGAATTCGAACTGCTGACCTTTTTTTTGGTTAGCAGTCAAGCACTTAACCACTGCACCACTGAGCACCCACAAGCATTATTTAATCCCACTGGAACCATCTCATGCTAAAGACATTTCTGACACCTGAATCATACGAGTTCTCAACATTTCTTTTTAATGGTTGTTAATCCTAAATCAAAAATGGAATGTGTCTAGTTAATTATAACACCAATTAACCTTAGTAGAAATATTATATTTCCAGTACTTAAAATAACGAGTCAAGTTTTTTCTTAATTTAATGTCTCTTTATTAAATTGCCATATTATTTTGAGTGTAAGGGTAAGTTCTGAATGCAACTCCTACTCATCGCCACCGCCAGCTACCCAGGAGTTGCGTCTTACTCATGGCTACCCCCTGTGCCGAGTTGAAATGTGCTCCACTGAGTTGTCAATGGCCCATTTTTTTGAAAGTAGGTCACCAGACCTTTCTTCCGATGTGCTTCTGGGTGGACTGGAACCTCCAACTTTCTGGTTAGCAGTGAGCATATAAACTATTTGCATCATGTGAGGACTCCTGGAAACATGCTTAGCTATTTCCTAAGTCTACTGCTGTGGTTGATAGAATAGAAAGTGAATATGAGTGGACAATTGCGAGTTTTCAGTCTTTTGACAAGCTAAATAGGTTTAAAGATACAAAGTATTTTCCTGAGACTGCTTTAACATGTATGATGTCATATTTGTTATGTGAAAACAAGCAGCTACCTTGTCAAGGAACTGAATCAATCCCCAGGGAAAATGCAATCTTTATAGTATTTGAATATCAAAATTCTGGAACTGTAATTACAAAATGCTAGTGTTGTTTACATAATGTCTTTGATTCCAAAAGGTAACTATTACATTCTAATTAAAAAAATATTTCTGCTACATTAAGCCTAAAAAACTGGATTGAGCTGTCTTGAGTATGTGGTATCCAAGAAAAGGTTGTTGCTAATCAGTGAATGCAAACTCTAGAACAATGAACCAAGGCCAATTAACCACAAGACTAACAAGAGTCAGGCCACACAAAAGTAGTGCAGCATCATTGGAAGAAATTAAGAGCGGTAAATGACTTTAAGGGGTAAAAGAGTTCAAACATTATATGCATGTTCGAAATCTTGGTCTTAAGTTTCCTTTCTACCCTGAGATTGTGTGATTATACATTATTATTGCAATCACAACAGCCTCTTAAGAGATAATCTTTTGCTAAAGAAAACTCGAGATGATTTAGGCTGGGAATAGATTAGAAAAGATGCTAGTCATGCTAGCAGATGGAAGGGCAGCAAGGTAGGTGGCTGGGAGGGAATCTGGAGGCAGAGCTGTGCCAGAAAGAACATAGGAATTTAAACAGATGGAAGATGATGTATTGGTTGGCAAGGACAGAAGCTGGGTGACAAGCAGGAGAATCTATTGGAAAAACCTGGGTTTGTAGATAGCCAAAAGGTGAACTAATTAGATAGACCAGTAGTAAAAGAAATTGGTCAGTATGAGGGCACCCAAGTTCCAGACAAATAAGTAAAAAAGAACACAACTACAATTTTTTTTTTTCTTTTCTTGTAACTGGGAGGATAGATTTTATAATGATTTTTAAAACACTTTGAAATGATGATGAACAATGAATGATCTTCTAGAGGAGGGATATTTTAGTATAAAATTCTTACCACTGAGGAAATTTATTCTGCACAATTTTGAGCATATAATTTACTTTTGTTTCTTTGTTTTGTGTTTTCTATGATTTCAATTTTCATCCTGGCTTGGTTAATACATGAGGACCTGCTGGGAAAAAAAATACCTCCGCTTAAGTCATCATATTCTCAGACAATTACTCATACTTACAAGTACTCGATAAAATTGTGTGATATAGGTAAGCACTTTTTAAATGACAATTACCGTTACGGATTGATATAAAAGTCCAATGCTCAGTGATATTTACCGGAAGAGCTTGGCTCATATGGCTATTTTGTTTTTCAGATAGACACAAGGGTTCTAAGTGGAAGAGACTTTCATTTGCTATATATGTGATCTGAGAATCAGCATCACCCTTTTCATTTTTTTTTCACCCATTTAACCTATACTGCTATTTTTTTTGATACTGTCAACCATATTTCTCAGGCTAACATAATGTGATCTGGTTTACTTGTCAAAGCCCTTATGCTGTTTTGCCTTAAATTTTGTGGCACAGTGGTACAGAGTTCGGCTGCTAACCAAAAGGTTGGAAGTTTGAATCCACCAGCTGATCCTCAGAAATCCTATGGGTGGCAGTTCTACTCTGTCCTATATGGTCGCCATGAGTCAAAATCAACTCAATGGCAATGTGTTTTTATGATCATTTCTAAAATATCTGCATTCTGATTAATACACAGAAACAAGGATCATTTACTCTAAGAATTTTCTGAGTTATGTGACAATTTTCTTCAAGTGATGCTTTTCATTGCCACCTTAATCCCTGGAATTAAACTTTTGAGAATAAGGCTAATAGCAGCACCTTCCCAAATTCTAAGTGCCTTCTTACATCTTGGGTGGGGCAATTCCCTTGAGCTAAGAAACCGTATTTTCTACACATATGCCAGGCATTACACGTATACCAGGTACTACTCCAGATGTTGGGGATAAAGAATGAATACGACATAGACCCTTCCCTCAAAAAGTTTACCTTCTAGTGGGATGAATAGATATTACGGTACAATTTAATAAATTTGATGAGGTATGTGTACTTTTCCTTTCATGACTGTAACTCTCTTGAGGTCAGGGCATACATTAATTAATTCAGTATAGTTATGAGTGGAAACCCTGGTGGGTAGCCGTTAAGTGCTGCGGCTGCAATCATAAGGGTCGGCAGTTCAAATCCGCTAGGCGCTCCTTGGAAACTCTATGGGGCAGTTCTACTCTGTCCTACAGGGTCGCTGTGAGTCGGAATTGACTCAAGCGCACTGGGTTATAGTTATGAATAAGTGGTGTTGACATTATCTTAAGAGGTTCACACTGAAAAGAGATATGTACTTAACAAACACAACTTGAAAAAATAGAGGAAACTGTGTTTGGTGCTGGGATAATCGTTTAAATCCCATTTTAATCCTCTCTGGAAGACTATGAGATCCTCTCTTTAAAGATAGAAAAACTGAAATCTGGGAGTTACACTGCCACAAAGCCCCAGGTTCATGATTAGGACATGCGGTTTACTCATCTCCTATATCCCTATGCTTTCGCTAAAATTTCCTGATACTTTGAAGAAATCCTCAAATGTCAATGCATGTATATATTTGATGCCATTTTGGACCCCTTATATTCAAAGGTTGGTTCATCTTTCTTCCCTTTTAACTAAAATGAACATAATAGAGCCAGTGCAAAGTTAAAAATTGTTATTACGATGTTTTTAATTAGAAGAAAGTAAAGTACGATTTGAAAAAAAAAAATCCTAACCATAATCTAAGTTTTTTTTTTTTTAATGGAACTTTATAGGCCAGTTCTTCTCTGTCTTATAGGGTCGCTATGAGTCGGAATCGACTCGCCGGCAATGCGTTTGGTTTTTTGGTTTGATTTGTGCAAGCATGCAAAATTTGGCTCATGGCTAAGGAACAAAATGCCGTTTGAGAAAATACATAAGTTTTATAAGATGTCCAATACAATGTACCCAGCTTAAATATTACTGAATGGCTTGGTGCATAATCAGTTTCTAATATATTTATACTAATTATTAATTGGTGCCTCTAAATATATGAGTCAGTGATAAAAATAATTTTTAATGTCTTTCCCTGGGCAGATACTTTCAGGCTCTTTTGTGCTTTCTTTACTCCTTCAGGAGAAAAAAATCATACTAGCCAGTGAAACCTCCTATTTATGAGAATTCATGAAGAGTAGAAAGGGCATCACTTCTGCTTTTTTCTTCATTGCATTCCCGGTGTCTAGTACAATGCCCTGAACAATTCAATAAACATGTATTTAATGAGCAATTGCATTAATGAATGTTGCTAAAACCTGTGAATGTTACTACATTTTATTAATTCTAAGGCACTATTGTTTATAAGTCATACCATGAAATTAACAGATTTTTGGATTACACTCATTATGTTAAATGTACATACCAAATGTAGAACGCACTTTACAATAGTAATGATTTTCTCTCTCTCTTTTTTTATCAGTGACAAAACTGTACCTAGAACTAGCTTAAGCAATAAAGGAGATTTATTGGAAAGATACAGCATCATGTAAGTGAAGGCTGTACAGGCAGCCTTTAGAAAGGATGAGAATGGGATATAACTGGATTTACGGTATACCTGTAGGGAGAGACTTAAAAATCATGTAAACAATGTCAGCTTCTGTATGAGTGTGGGCTTCAATCTCAGTGAAGACCAGCTACTTACCTTCTGACTCAGGAGACATGCCTGGCCACCAAGAGGTAGATAGCTTCATATCTTGCAGCACCCCTCACCTGCACTACCACTGAGTATATTTTGTGATAGTTTTTGAAAGTGTTATATTGTAAATACCTAATTTAGGTGATTGGGATGAGCATACAGTTTTTGTCAGCATATTGATTAGAAAATTAATGTAAAATCTTTGGGTGGCTTGAAACTTCGTCAGACAGTCTCTCCAAAAATGTAATGTAGTTTAATAAAAGAGAAATCATGTCTTCTGTAGAAGCTAATGAATATTAGGGATGAATACAGTTAAAATACCGTAAATTATTTAAAATAATACTCGACATGCTTTCAGACTCCTTGAGAACAATTATTGTTCTGCATATCTCCATATCCCAGCATTTAGCACATCATATGGTGTATGAGGAAACCCTGGTGATGTATGGTTGAATGCTACTGCTGCGAACCAAAGGGTCGGCAGTTTGAATCCGCCAGGTGCTCCTTGGAAACTCCATGGGGCAGTTCTGCTCTGTCCTATGGGGTCGCTATGAGTCGAAATCGACTTGACTGCACTGGGTTTGGTTTTTGGTATGGTGTTTGAGTCAGAATTGATTAGATGGCAGTGGGTTTGGTTTGGTTTATGGTGTATTGTAAACGGTTGGCTTATGTTTCCTGAATGAATATATTGATAATAAAGTCTTCTTGACTCCTTGTAATTAATTCACAATAGTCATAGTGAAAGGCATTATGATGAGGCAGTAGCAATGTTCAGAAAATACAAAACCAGTGAATATATTCTGT
This sequence comes from Elephas maximus indicus, assembly GCF_024166365.1. NCBI lineage: Eukaryota > Metazoa > Chordata > Mammalia > Proboscidea > Elephantidae > Elephas > Elephas maximus. The sequence continues at coordinate 95,276,317 of NC_064822.1, forward strand.
GTTGTGATCACTTATAGTTAATGGACAAACTATGTAATAAAGACTGTTTAGAAATAAAATAACCTGCAAGATAAGCAGAGATCTAGATCAAAAAAGAATGTGTCCAGCAAGGTCTGGGTTTATATCGTTATTAAAGATCCTCAAAATAGTATGTTGTTTCTTTGGAGTTTTTTTAAGACGTTAAGAACATGAGGAGTTCTTGAGAGGAGTAAAACTAAGAAGAAATACTAATGAAGAAATTGAGAGAAGTGGTTATTTGTGCCAGAATACTCACCTGGAAGACTGAGAACGTGACTAAAATTTACATTGATGTAGTTGGATGAGACCTTTGTAGGTGAGCATGATTGCCAATGATTGTTGATTTTTCAAAAATGAATATCACATTTTAATCGTTTCATGGAAAAAAGAAACTGTTTCGTCACCATGATTGCTTTGAAGTAATAAATGAAAGAAAAGTCATAAATATGGTTATTTCCTTTGTGTTTTCTTCATTGCAATTGAATGTAGCCCTCACCTATGTATATATAAATGCCTTTAGGGGAAGCCCTCCTTTCATTTAAATTGAATTTAAATAGATGCTGCTCACAGTAAAGATGAAAATGATTTTAGTCATCCAAGAATGAGATTACTTAGAATTTGTCTCTAGTCACTCACCAAGAATAAAATGAAATCTTAGAGTTGTAAGGGGTCATGTAAAAAATTGTGACTGACCTGTATTTATACATGTGGAAATTGAGATTCTGACGATGATACTTTATGATTTAAAGGCCTACTATTTAGGCATACGCAAGTATAGAAAAATAAGTTTAAAAGGAGACATTGTTAAAAAAATTCCATAGTTAAAAAAAAACTGCATAATTTTTTTCTTAATGGTAGAATTCTTGACTCAGGTTTTATATTCTTTATGTAATTAATTACACTTTTGGTTTAAGAGCAAATATTCTTTAATAAATTGATTTCACTTCTCTACATTATCTGTTTCAAAAAACATACTTAAGAAAAGAAAGGAAACCTCAGTGAAAGAAAATCATTCCTCTGTGATTCAAAGAATGTACATATCTCAGATCTTAACCAGAGAAGAATAATTTTGGAAGAAATCATTCATGAACACTAATTAGGAAGTAGGCATCTGTCGAGATATGGCAAGCACCAATATAAACTCAAGTCTTCTTTGCAAGGGCTAGTTATTATCAGTGGACTTGGTGAAAATACATTGGTTATGTCTGTAGCTTGTAATTTAGGAAGAATCAAAGAGTAAATGTGTTAAAGTTGAAATACAGAATTTATAAATATGCAAAAGATATTAAATGCAGAAAAACAACAAAGACCATATTGCCTAGCAATTGGGTTATGTAAGAAGAACATGAATTTAACTCACCACTAATAGATATTATCAACTTTTTCACAGCAGAGTTACAATTTATTGTGTTTTATTAATGGAAGATGGTACTATTTAAAGGGAGAAATGGGTACAGCAACATTTACTTGTTTTGTACTTTGTGTTGGGCACTGTGGTAAATGTTTTCCACATTATTTAAATACCATCACCGGAGTAACACAATAAATATTTTTAAGTGTGCTAATAAAGCTCAATATTTCAAGGTTGTTTAGGAACAATATATAATTAGTTATTTAAAAATAATTTTATATTTTCAGTTTACAGAACATTACTCATTTTTGTATGAGACAAATTGCAAGGTAATATAACCCTTATTTTATTTATTATTTATGTTAAGAATAGATTAAGTTTAGGCTATAAAGAAACATTGAAAATACATATTAGTAGAATGAAATTAAATACCCCACATAGTAAAAATTACTGTAAACAGATTGGGTTAATCGGTTAAATTGAATCACTTGATGACTTTTGAGACTGATCTAAAATGAATTCAGCAAAACAAATCTTTGGAAGAGATTCTGTTTATAGATGATAGAAGAAATTATTTTAGTAATGACATTGTACTGGACATTAGAAGAACAGTAAACTCATATTCATAACTGATATGAAAAGGACAGAGCAAATGCACCAGGGATTATTTAAAAAAAAAAGTGATAGATTGGAGTTGAGAGTACTGAGAACTCAAATGCTTCTAGGAAGTCTCCAGCAGATTTAAGTATTCATTTGCTTTCCTCCCATACATTCTCATCACATAGAGCAGTATTTAATTTTCAATATCTGTAGCAAAGAAATTCAAGTGATGCAAAGCTTACCTTTTTTTTTTTTTTTTAAAAACATCTATATTTCAGAGAAGGAAAACCGAATTCAGTACTGATTACCCTTTTTTAAAAAAAATTGTGTCACATTCAAACATTGTGAGACCTATGTATGCCAATTAAAAAGAGAACTGAAAATTATTTTAATTTTATTACTTTCAGTGATCTTTAGGGAAAACTTTTTTAAAAAAGGGAATTTATAATGTGGATAGCAATTAGAATTATATCTTAGAAGTTATGCCACAGGGATATTCTCAAGTAAGGAGCAGCAGAATTAGAGCGTAAGGGAGTCATTTCTCTAGATCTTCTAAACTCTAAACATACACTGACAGAGAAAAAGTAAGCTTTGTGTCTAGGCAGAATGGATTCTCTCAGGGTTCTGATTTTGACACCAGAATTAATATAGTATTTTGTATATGAAGAAATGCATCTGGTATTAACCATCTGTTTTTTCTTCCCATTGCCATGCGTGTAAAATCAGTTTCTCTTAGTGTTCAATGTTAGTAAAAATGTTGAATTTTATAACAAGTTGTTATTTCTTTTATTAAATGTGAGTTATAGAATCAATTGACTTTCCTTTTTCCTTTTTTTTTTTTTTTTTGCATTGGCAGCCAGGCATCTTAGAAGTAAATTTTCTGTTCAGTTAACAGGTAATATGTTGTGGGATAGGTTCTGTGACTTCCTTTATACTGTGATCTCATCCTTTCATCAGTGTATTAAAAGCTTTATGACTATGAAAGCTGTTATGAAATCCTTTTAGAAGTAATAGTGTATATATAATAAACAAATAAGTGAATAATTTATGGCTTAGCATGTAGACCCATACTTGTTTTGATTGAGTCAAGAGAGTCAAATGCCATTTTGGAATTTATGATAAACACTAATCTAATGACATCAAGTTCTCCTTAAAGGAGACACAAATGTAATAAGGTAAGGATATTTCAAAGATGGTTTTCTGATTGAATTATAATTTATTTCAAGACCTTCCAAGAATGTGTGTCATATGTCTGGCAGCTAGAAAGGGTAATTTTTCAGGTCTTTTGAAAGATGAAACTCCTGCTGAAGTTGTACTGTACTGAATTATATTTGATGGCTTTGTAGTGCAGACAGAATCTAGAGCATCAGCTTCTTTTTTTACTGAAAAAGGGCAGTAGAAATCAGTCATAAAAAAGAACAATCACTACTTTTTCCATGAATTGACTTCTCAGACAAAATAATCAAGTACAATATAGGAATGTAATATGACAGAATTCGAGATATATCCACATTACTGAGGAATAAGGAAGTGCCAAAAGATAACATTCCTGCACAGTTAGAAGAAAGTATACTTTCAAGAATCAATAAATATGAGTGTGGTGGTATCATCAAACAGGACTGGCTAAGAACCAGAAAACCTGAATTAACCTTCTGAGACTTTGGACAAATTGCTTAATATCTTTGAGTTTCCGGTTATTAATATTTAAAATGGGGATTAGTAATACCTGGCTTTACCAATTCTCAAACTGCTTGTTAAGTACAAATGAAATGTTCACGGATCTCTTTATAATCTTTACCCCTCTATTCAAAAAAAATCTATGTAGACCAAAAAAGTAAAATGAACATCAACAACAGTAAAACCTTCACGAACACATATTCGAAACACAGTGTTGGGAGGACAATCTTGCCTCTACTATTGCCATCTGGGCTGCCTAAGCTCAGGCCTTGGGCCCAGAATATTCTCTAATAAGGAGGCTGGGAATGGGGCCTCCTTCTCTTTCAGTCCCTTCTCGTCAGAGAAAGCTTCCTCCTTGTTCTGAGCTCACAGTATCTTTCTCTGTCTCTTGCTCATGCACATATTGCACCTGGCCAACCAAGTATGCATCCTAGGGTAGGCAGTTTATCCTGGCGACATTCCACCTACTATATAACCCTGGTGGAGTAGTGGTTAAGTGCTACGGCTGCTAACCAAAGGGTCAGCAGTTCGAATCTGCCAGGTGCTTCTTGGTAACTCTATGGGGCAGTTCTACTCTGTCCTATAGGGTCGCTATGAGTCGGAATCGACTCAACAGCACTGGGTTTGCATTTTTTTTTTTTTTAGTTATATCATTAATCACAAAAATGTAGGCTTACAAAATTCATCTTATAACTAGAGAGGAAGAAATGTTCTTTCTGATTATACCATATTGCACCTGAACAAAAGACAACAGCCAGGCCAGATGCGCCTGAACAAAAGCCTCTTCCTCTTACCCCCTTTTGCCTTTCTTATACAATCCGGCACTTAAGCCCCTCCAATTTATACTATAAAAAACCCCAGACCTGAGTTCCCATTTCTTCTCTTGCCCATGACTCATTGATCAGTGTGCATGTAAGTGATCAAAAATATCTGACCCATTGTCTTAGTCATCTAGTGCTGCTATTACAGAAATACCACAAGTGGTTGGCTTTAACAAAGAGAATTTTATTCTCTCACAGTCCAGTAGGCCAGAAGTCTGAATTCAGGGCACCAGCTCCAAGGGGAGGCTTTCTCTCTCTGTCGGCTCTGGAGGAAGGTCCTCATGATGCATCAGTCTTCCCTTGGTCTGGGAGCATCTCAGTGCAGGAACCTCAGGTCCAAAGGAAGCACTCTGTTCCCAGCGCTGCTTTCTTGGTGGTATGAGGTCCCCATGTCTCTCTGCTCACTTTTTTCTTTTTCATCTCAAAAGAGGTTGGCTTAAGACACTGTCTAATCTTGTAGATCTCATCAATATAACTGCCGCTAATCCATCTTATTACATCGTAGTGATAGAATTTACAACACATAGGGAAATCTCATCAGATGATAAAATGGTAGATAGTCATACAATACTGGGAATCATGACTTAGCCAGGTTGACAGATATTTTGGGGGGGACACAATTCAATCCACAAAACACCCTTGAAGAAAAGCCTTTTGGGAGAAACTGGCTCTCGATAAACCCTACCCCATTTATTTTTGTCCTGATTAATGTAAGTAATAAAAGTCTTTCCACATCAGTGAGTAGTGTGATTATTCATTCTGATCCAAAGAGCCCTGCACGGTCTGATTTATTTCACTCTGAACATCACACATTAAAAACACATTAATGACACTAAAACAAGAATATTGTACACTGGAAATCATGTTCAATATGTGAACCAGTTCCTGCAAAACTGACTCACAATTACTTTCCCATCTATATCCAATGATTCAATAAACACCAATAATGGAGGTTGGTTGATATTTACTAGGGAAATCAAAGGTAATCAGTGGAGTCCCTGGTTTATTCTTCAGTCACCTGGAGATTTTCTATTAAGGAGATCGAGTCTCCATGAAATATGGAATGCTAACCACACCTTGTTGTTGTTTGTTGCCACCGAGTTGTCTTTAGTCATGGCAACCTTGTATATAACAGAACAAAATGTTGCCCAGTCCTGCATCATCTTCATGATTGATGGTATGTATAAGTCCATGGTTGTGGCCTTAACTTCACCTTCTTAAATACCATGGCAATAATTGTTAATATGTAGTAGTGATTTGTATTATTAAAAATTTCTCAGCCCAGTCATATGCAACCAAAGCAAAACAAACTAAAATTAAGAACAACCTATCTATAACTATTTTTCTGTGAAACATAGGATACTATCTTAGAGGATGCAATGGGAGTCATACACCTGGGAGCTGGAAAGGGTAATTAGTCATATATTAGAGTAGTATATTTATTAATGCTTTTATCTTTAGCATTGTAAGTGCTATTTACAGAGATCCATTTAACTTTCAATTGTTGTGTTTTATAAAAGGCATCCAACAATTTGCTCATTTTGCCTTAACACTCCTCCCATGAGTATGCCTTGCAAACATATCTATATTGTTCATGATGAAGTTAAGTCATAATGAATCTAACTTTGTTTATTTTATATTCTTCTAAGAACCATCAGCTTCAGTCATTTGGCTTTAAGTTTTGAAGGACTTGGTGTGAATTTCTTTTTCCTTATCTTGATTTTTCAAACAGGAGTCTGAACTGATTCAGTACTTTTTTTTTTAAATAATTTTTATTGTGCTTTAAGTGAAAGTTTACAAATCAAGTCAGTCTGTCACATATAAACTTATATACACCTTACTATGTACTCCCATTTACTCTCACCCTAATGAGTCAGCCCACTCCCTCCTTCCAGTCTCTCCTTTCATGACCGTTTTGCCAGTTTCTAACCCTCTCTACCCTTCCATCTCCCCTCCAGACAGGAGATGCCAACACAGTCTCAAGTGTCCACCTGATACAAGTAGCTCACTCCTCATCAGCATCTCTCTCCAACCCATTGTCCAGTCCCTTCCATGTTGATTCAGTACTTTTTAAGTGTCACATTAGGTGGATCCCAAACAATGTCCTCTAGGGCTACCCAGAAGGAATTGTGGTGAAAGGAGCCCCTAGTATACTGAAAGCTCCATTCCATTATGTGTTGTAGAACAAAATGGAATTGTTAAACCTTCAATCTATTTGTTTATCATTCTTTGTGTTTTAAAAAAGATTTCAGAAGACCCAGGCACAGTCTGAATCTATTACTGTTCCTATCTCAACTGACATAATCAAACATATCCAAAGTGATGATGCGAAAATATGAGCTAGTGTTGAATAAATTGTATGTCTAGATGAATAAAGATAAATGGCTTTTGTATTCTTCAGCTGTCTGTGAGATTATAGTTGGTGCAGATGTATACCATTTGATTTGAGGATTTTATTATTATTACAGGGAGTCAGGGAGTCATGGATGAGGTTATATATTCATCTTTGCATTATTGCTACACTAAATCTAAACCAATTATGTACTATCCAGTTTCCATTTTTAATTATTCTTCATTTCAAGGTTCAAAAATACTATTTGGCATGAGAAAGACAAAATGAACTCAGTGTTATTGATTTCGTTCATCTAATTATCTTTTAGCAGATAGTAACTCCAATCTAGGTCACTTTCAGACTTCAGATCATAAAATATAAATGTACCTGGTGGGTTTCTGATTGGCATTGTATTGATTATTCCTTGATTTTCTGCAAAGTGTTTTCCCAAGACTTTAAGTAGACTTCTTCTAGTAGTGGAAATGGGAGTCTTTTTGGATAAGGCTGTTTAGGAAGGCTCTTAGAGTTCTAACGTGCCCAGAGTATGAATAAACACCTTATTAACAGCAGAGCTTAGAAGTTGCAAATCTCTGTCCTTTAGTTTGCATATATTACTTTCTCTTTCCCTCTTATTTTCCTTGCTTTTTTTCAGTGCATCAAGGATGAAAGTCCTAGATTAAAAGATTACAAATCACCATATTTCACAAAGGGGACAATACTCCATGTAAAAGATAAAGTAAAAATAAGCCCCAGCACCATTTTGGAAGCCCCCTGGGACATCAGTGTTTCATCCAATCAAGACTAACCTCTCAGGGGTTGGTCTTGCTGCAAGACTGTGTTCATTTTTGTTAAATAAAAGTATACATTTGCAAAATCCATACACATACCTTTTCTTCTCCTAGTTATTCCTCAGTTATTTTTGAGATAGCTATGAAAGCAATTTTTATTAACATTTTATAGATGAGGAAAGTCAGATTCAGAGAAATTGGCTTTGAAAATGTCACAAAGTTGAGTGGCAATTGTTATTTTTAATCTAGGCCATTTATTCTGTTCTCTTTAGTACATGGTATGATTGTAGTTTTCAAGATCTTTTATTAGATTGTCCAGACACCATTTCTTTAACCAAAAAATGTTTACTAGTATTTTAAGAATCATATATGCCTTTTAGCACCATATTCTCTAAATTCTAAATACATTTTTTCCCATCTCAGTATTTCGGAAATTTAGACACTACAACAATTGATATCATAGGAATGATAATTTTTTCAAAGGCTAAAATTAAATTGCAAAAACCAGTGGTGTCATAGAACTAAGAAGGCACAGTTTTTTGTGTTTTATACCTATATCTAGAAAGCTTATTAAATGTCTTTGAATTCCCTCCTTCCTCCAAAAAAAATTTTCTCTGCTTTCCTGTAGAAAATTTCATATAAGTATTCCAGTATTATTTCATTATATCTGTTCATGTAATTGCCAAAACCACTTTCATATATTTCTTTATTTTCTTAATCTTCTAAATGTATGTTTTGAAATCATTCATTTCCTTCTCAGAAGGAAATTCTCACTGCATAGTTTTGTTTTATGACAGCATTTGATTTAATGCGTATTGAATTTCAGTAACTTTACTAAATGACTACTGAAGTTTTTCAGTAATGGATTGACTCATTTCAACATTTCTCCATTGTGTTTATATAAACATTTCCCCAAACTTACGTGTATCTCATGACATCATCCCAGTATTATTTTTCACTTATAGAGAACAAAATCTGTATAAAAAACCTAGTTTTAGAATTTCATGCTGAACTTTTCTACCTTCGCCTTAATTTGTGTAGATTTTGTTCCCAAGGTTGATAGGACTTGAGCAGAAAAAAAGCCAGGATTGAAAAAAATTATATTGTTTGAACAACTGACCCAAAGAGTGAAAGGAAAAGTGAAAGTAAACAGTATTCCAAAGTATTATGTCCAGAGGGCTACGGTAAGTGTGATGGGTTGAATTGTGTCTCCTAAAAAGGTGTGTCAAGTACTAACCCCTGGGACCTGTGAATGTGACCTTATTTGGAAATAGGGCCTTTGCAATCTGTTAAAAAATCTAGGAATAAAATTATCCTGGATTTAGGATGGGCCTTAAATTAATGACTGATGTCCTTATAAGAAGAAGAAAGCAGGGCATTCACAGGAACATAGAGAAGAAGCCCATGTTGGAAAAAGGCAGAAATTGTAATTATGCCACCACAAGCCAAGGAACAACTGGGACCGTCATAAGCAGGAAGTGGCAAGGAAGGAATCTTCCTTAGAACCTTAGAGGGAACATAGGCCTGCTGATACCTAAATTTAAAGTTTCTGTGATAGAATCCACCAGGTGCTCCTTGGAAACTCCATGGGGCAGGTCTACCCTGTCCTATATGGCTGCTATGAATCAGAATCAACTCCATGGCAATGGATTTGGTTTTTGGTTTGGGTGATAGAATAAATTTCTGTTGATTTAGCCACCTAGTTTGTGGTACTTTGTTATGGCTGGCTGCCCCAGGCAACTAATACGGTGGGCAAAACCTCAGAATAAAGAATTCAAATTCAAGGTATGGCTCCAACGAAAATATTGAACAGGTACAGAGTCTGAATCCTGTTGAATGGACTTGGCTTACGTGGTAAAGATTAGTGAAAAACTCAATTCAGGGCTTAACCCAAGGAATACTTTATATTAGACCTATGACATTAAAACTGTTTCCAACAACTAGTGAAACAAGGTGCTCAAAGTTTTATTATACTGGTCTAGTTTTATTCATTCATTCAACAACTATTTATTGAATACCTTCTATGTGTGACACACTATGTTAGATAGTGACACTTCAGTGATGATCAAGAAATATACATTCTTTATTTCCCCTATGGAATATAGAGTCTATTCAGAACCTCAGGCAAGTAAACAGACAATTACAATGAAGAACTTAAGCTTTGCCAACAGGAAAAATTCCAGCTCCCTTCCATCCCTCCCACCCCTACCCTCACTGCATTTATCTCTTCTTTGATCGTTTTAAGTCATTTGGAGGAACTTAAAATAAATGCAGGAGGATGTGGAGACCACCAAACACATGCTATCTCCCATGCCTTGGTAATGACATACAGTGACAATTTTCCATATCTCCATAAGTACAATAACTTTCAAAATATTTTCTCTGTTCCCGTTTCAATATCTTCTCTTTCCCAGCATGCTGCATCAAAAGTATTGCTTTTTATGTTCTTATCAACTATCCTTTGATTCATTTATTTATTGCTAGATACTCTGCTAAGTCTTAAGGATTAATCGTAGGTAAGTAAACTCAAAATGAGAAGAAATAACTGCAAACATCCATTAATAATTGGAATGTGGAATGTACGAAGTATGAAGCTAGGAAAATTGAACGTTGTCAAAAATGAAATGGAATGCTTGAAAATAGATATCCTGGACATTAGTGAGCTGAAATGGACTGCTAGTGGCCATTTTGAATTGGACAATCATATGGTCAACTATACTGGGAATGGCAAATTTGAAGAGCAACGATGTCACAATCATTGTCAAAAAGAACATTTCAAGATCTATCCTGAAGTATAACACTGTCAGTGATAGGATAATATCCCTATGCTTACAAGGAATACCAGTTAATATGAACTATTATTCAAATTTACACATCAAACACTAATGCCAAAGATGAAGAAGTTGGAGATTTTTACCAATTTATGCAGTCTGAAACTGATCAAACGTGCAATCAAGATGCAGTGATAATTACAGGTGATTAAAATGTAAAAATTGGAAACAAAGAAGGATCAGTAGTTAGAAAACATGGCCTAGGTGATAGAAATGGCACTGGAGATTGCATGGTAGAATTTTGCAAGACCAATGAACTAGTCATTGAAAATACCTTTTTTTCAACAACACAAACAGTGACTATATATGGGGACCTTTCTGTGTGGAATACACAGGAATCAAATCGACTACATTTGTGGAAAGAAGCAAGAAGCTCAATATCATCAATCAGAACAAGGCCGGGAGTAACTGTGGAACAGACCATTAATTGCACCTATACAAGTTCATGCTGAAGCTAAAGAAAATTAGAACAAGTCCACGAGAATGAAAGTACAACTTTGAGTATATTTTACCAGAATTTATTGACAATCTCAAGAACAGATTTGATACGTTGAACACTAATGACTGAAAACCAGTTGAGTTGTGGAATGACATCAAGAACGTCACACAAGAAGAAAGCAAGAAGTCATTAAAAAGACAGGAAAGAAAGAAAAGGCCAAAATGTATGTCAGAACAGACTCTGAAACTTGCTCTTGAACATCAAATAGCTAAAGCAAAAGGAAGAAAAGATGAAGTAAAAGAGCTGAACAGATTTCAAAGGATGGCTCAAGAAGACAAAGTAAAGAATTATGACTTGAAAGCACAGAATACCAGAAAGACGTTTCCCTATATTTCATTTACTATGCAAAGGCATTTGACTGTGTGGATCATGACAAATTATGGATAACATTATGAAAAATGGCATCATGGATTGAATTGTGTCCCCCCAAAATATGTGTATCAATTTGGCTAGGCCATGATTCCCAGTACTGTGTGATTGTCCAACATTTTGTCATCTGATGGGATTTTCCTGTGTGTTATAAATCCTATCTCTATGATGTTAATGAGGCAGGGTAGGCAGAAGTTATGTTAATGAGGCAGGGCTCAATCTACAAGATCGAATTGTGTTTTGAGCCAATCTCTTTTGAGATATAAAAGGGAGAAGAGAGACAGGGGGACTTCATACCACCAAGAAAGAAGCACCAGGAGCAGAGCATGTCCTTGGACTCGAGGTCCCTGTGCCTGAGAAGCTCCCAGACCAAGGGAAGATTGATTACAAGGACTTTCCTCCAGAGCTAACAGAGAGACAAAGCCAGCCCCTGAAGCTAGAACCCTGAATGCTGACTTTTAGCCTCCTAGACTGTGAGAGGATAAATTTCTCTTTGTTAAAGCCATTCACTTGTGGTATTTTTGTTATAACAGCACTAGATGACTAAGACAAATGGGAACTTCAGAACACTTAATTGTGCTCATGAAGAACCTATACATAGACCAAGAGGTAGTTGTTCAAACAGAACAAGGGATACTGCATGATTTAAAACCAGGAAAAGTGTGCATCGGGGTTGTATCCTTTCACCATACTTATTCAATCTGTATGCTGAGCAAATCATCCAAGAAGCTGGACTATATGAAGAAGAAGGGGGCATCAGAATTGAAGGAAGGCTCGTTAACAACCTGTGATATGCAGATGACATACCTCGTTTGCTAAAAGCCAAGAGGATTTGAAGAAGTAGTCTTCTTAACTAATGAAGATCAAGCCCTTCCGTACGAATTATACCACAACCTAAAGAAAACAAAAATCCTCACAACTGTAAAATAAGCAATATCATGATAAATGGAGAAAATACTGAAGTTGTCAAGGGTTTTATTTTACTTGGACGCACAATCAATCAACACCTATGGAAGCAGCAGTCAAGAAATTGAACAACGTATCGCATTGAGCAAATCTGCTGCAAAAACCTCTTTTTGTTAAAAACCAAAGATGTCACTTTGTGAACTAAGGTGCAACTGACCCAAGTCATGGTATTTTCAATTGCTCATATGCATGTGAAAACTGGACAATGAATAAGAAAGAATTGATGCCTTTGAATTATGGTGTTGGCAAAGAATATTAAACAAATCTGTCTTGGAAGAAGTATAGCAATAGTGCTCCTCAGAAGCAAGCATGGTGAGACTTTGTCTTACATACTTTGGGCATGTTATCCAGAGGGGCCAGTACCTGGAGAAGTACATCATGCATGATAAAGCAGAGGGTCAACAAAAAAGAGGAAGATCCTTGACAGTATGGATTGACACTGTCTGCAACAATGGGCTCAAACAGCAATGATTATGAGGATGGTGCAGGACCGGGCAGTGTTTCCTTCTGTTGTAAGTAGAGTTGCTATGAGTCGGAACTGACTGGGTGGCACCTAACAACAATAACAATGATGACAATGTAAATATATTTCAAATTTTGAAAAATTTTTAGTAACAAAAAAGGGCAGCTTTATTGAAGATACATTGCTTAACATGACAGATGGGCTTTTATATTTTAATTAATACCTCTATGCTTGGAATAATGTTATTGCCAAAATGAGAAAGGATTTAATATGAATTCTATTTTATAGATTTGAACTAGTAGATGGGAATGAAGAATTGTATTATAACATTGTCATTTAATTATTTGAGCTCCTTCTGATTGTTTGTCAAAAATCACATAGTGATCCATTATCTTAAGGCATCTTTAATCACCTGTTAATTGACAAATCCCTTAAATTCTCATTCAACTTTGTTGAAAGCAAAGAGTTGGAAATTACTGATTTGCAAAATAATTTCTTTGCCAGTCATTCACTTTTTCAACAGCAACACCAGTATTTCTGAACATTTATATCTACTGTCATTTTGTCTGATGGCTTTAAAGAGTTTGTATGCTGGGGCCAAACCAAACCAAAACCAAACCCATTGCTGTCCAGTCATTTCTGACTCATAGTGACCCTACACAATGCACCTAAAATTCTGGATGTGAAAGACATATGCCTTTTTTTTTTTTTTTTGGTAAAAAAGGAGGAAGGTAATTAGGAACAGGGAGGTTTGGAAGTAGAACCTGATATAATATGCATGTTCAGACAATTACCTAAAAACTGTCTTGAAGTGCACCATATGTATACACCTGTCTGAAGACCACTAAGGTTAAGGTAGTGATAATGGTCATGGAAAAAAGTAGAAAGACATTAGAAAGAAAAAGAAATATAAGTTGCTAAAATTTTATAAGTTTTGATAGCGTGTTAGATTGGAAGGGTATATAAAAGTTCTAGAATTTGGAAGAGTGCATTCTATTACAATTTTTTTTAAAGATTGTGCAGTAGAGCTAGCTAGGAAATATGGAAGGATTTGTAACTGGAGATAATAAGTTCAGAGAGCACTGACCTGAAAAGCTGGGCAGTTTTCTCCTGTGGTGTTCAGCCTCCGGGACAGAGGTGAAGAGCAGGCTTGAGATTGAGGGATTTTTGATAAGTTTAGGAAGCTGTTTCTGAGGCATACGGGATGCATGTGGGTTATTAAGAATGGAGGTGACAAAATGAAAAATTGAACTTCTATAAGCAGTTTGAAATGAAAGTATTCTTAAACAAGGGTATATAAACTTAATGGTACAGAAAGACTTGCCAGGGCATATGGCTGCACAGATGACATTAAGGCAATGCATATCCAAAGATAATTTGAGAATGCATAGCTCCTGAGAAAGAGTTCCTTGAGATCAAAGCAATGAAAGTTACCATAAGAAATAATCAGAGTGATGCCTTATTTCATCCAGGAGACAAAGTAATTGAAAGTTCTAAATATCTCTAAGCTTTTAAAAATTATATTTAAAATACACAGGAGCCCTGGTGGCTAAGTGGTTAAGAGCTCCGCTGCCAACCAAAAGGTCGGCAGTTCAAATCTACTAGTTGCTCCTTGGAAACCCTATGAGGCAGTTCTACTCTGTCCTATAGGGCTGCTACGAGTTGGAATCAACTCAGCGGCAGTAGGTTTGATACATATACAAGGAGTCTTGTTAGTACAATGGTTAAGTGCTGGGCTGCCAACCAAAAGGCTGGCTGTTCAAACCCACCAGCTGCTCTGGCTCTGTGGGAGAAAAGACTTACTGATCTGCCTCCTAGGTTACACTATGTCCTGTTGGGTTGCTATGAGTTGGAATCAACAGCACACAACAACAACAACATACAATATATAATATACTAGAAAGCATAACCTTTGATATTATTTGTACATAACTTAATAAAACTTTAGATATTAACTTACATGATATACAATGGGGCACATTACTTTCTCAAAACTAATTTAGAGGGTTTAGAGGCGAAACCCTTAAAGGCCACCGAGAAGTAGAAGCAGAGATTTTAGAGAAGATGATGTTTAATCCGGATGCTAGGTAACACATAGTATTGTGATGGTAGTAGTGGTTACAGAGATAAAAAATCATGGTTAATCTACGTATTTTTCCAAATAATTAAATGACTATTCCAAAGGTGATCACCTGATGACCCATTCGAAGGGACTGATGGGGCTACTGAAAATAATGGAAGAACCACGGGGGCACAATGTCCCTTTTAGTAGGATTGTATTTGGTAAATCTATTTTGAATCACCTTTTTTTTTTGATTTACAGAGATTTGTTCGCAGGAGATGCCCTGTGAACCCCTTGTTTTGATTCCCTCCTCTTCACCCCAGTAGGAGGTTTGCTTGGCTTATCTGCTGGAGCAGAGTGGGGAGGGAATCTTGTAGATGGGCAATTTGAGGCCCCTCAAATTTACCAAATATCAAGGCAGCACCTAACACTAACTTTAGGACTTATGCTATATCCTTAGAGAGCGGTGACTGGTAAAGAAGCCTGGGGCTAGAAACATATACATATTCAAATCATTCACAAAGAAATGGTAATTAAGGACCCAAAGGCAGGTGCAGGTCTCTGGAAGTAGGCACAGCTATGCTGCTGCTCCATAGAGAAATGAAGTTACTTCCTGTAGAAAATATGAAGTCAAAACTCCGAAGCCTTACAACAGACTAGTAGAAATTTTATGAATTATGTTATTCTGAATGGATAGGTTCTCACAAATGCATACAAAAAATTTCAAGCATATTAGTCACTGCTCACCTTTGGTACAAAAGGCTGAGATGAGCAGACACAGCACTTCAATTCCAGAAATTATCCACAGCCACAACAATGTTGCAGGGCTCCACCTCCTCAGATAAATCTAACAGTTCCTTTGTGTTTTGTTTTGTTTTAGTTTTCTGTTTGATTTTGCTGTCTTGGGGGAGGGATATTAGTTTTCTGTGCTGTGTAACAAATTTTCATGAACTCCGTGACTTTATCATCTCACAGTTTCTATGGGTCAGGAATACAGGCATGGCCTAGATGGGTCCTCTGCTCTGGGTCTCATAGAGTTGCAGTCAAGTTCAGCTGGGCTGCATCCTTTCTGGAACTTGGGGTCCTCTTCTGGTTGTTGGCAGAAGTCAGTTCCTTGCAGTTGTAGGACTAAAGTCCCTGTTTTCTTGCTGTTAGCTGGGTGTTGCTCTTGGCTCCTAGGAACCCCTTGCTGTTCCTTGCCATGTGGCCCTCTTGCAGGGCCCCCTACTGGCCTTATCGCAGCATAGCAGCTTACTTCTTCTAGGCCAGCAGGAGAGTCTTTGTCTTCAGGAAGGACCAAAGCCCTCTTTTAAGGATTTTCATCTGATTTAAAAAGACCCATGTGGGATAATTTCCTTTTTGATCAACTCAAAATCAACTGATATGGAACCTTAATTATCTTTTCACATTTGCAGTATAATGTAAGCTATTCACAATATTATATACCATTATGTTCACAGGTCCACTCACACTCAAGGGGAGGAGAATCTACAAGGAGTTTATAATGGGGGCAAGACTCCGGGGCCATATTAGAATTCTGCCTACAGTAGGAAGAAAGGATATAGAGATATGGCATTATTTGATTAAGTTATCTTTATCCCAGTCACTTAATCATAAAACTATTTGATTCAAGTTTTTATCAATGCTAGTGTTTTAGGTTTGAGTGGGTTAAATAATTCACTTTTTGCAACTTTCTACTTTCAACTTTCAAAACTGAAGATGACTTTTTATAGCCCATGTCAGTGAATAATTGATTAATATCAGAATCTTGTTAATCATTCTTCTTTGAAACATTTCCAACTCTATTATATTTTCCTTGGTATAGAACAATTGTTTTTTCATATTCCATATACAACATTGACCGAGGATTGGACAAAATCTTTAATATGGGAAATATCAACTCAACTAGGGCAAACTGCAAAAAAACCTCATTTGGCCTTTAAACTGGCAGATAAGGGTTTAGGTTTCAAAAGTCCAATCCTTGGTCTTCTGCAAACTTGAGAAGGTTGAGTGCATTTTTCTCATTCATATATAAAATCTTAAATAAAGCTGCTTCCAGCACTGATCCTTGGGGAACTCTGTGGTTAAAAGTTTTCTGTTCAGAAAAAAAAAATCATATTTGTGATTAAATTTGAGTGCCTTTTTAAAAAATCAGAATGTCTGTCACGGACCCAGTGAAATGTTTTAATTTTTTTTTTAAAATATAATCTTGATAAATAAATTAAGAAAATTTTACCTTTCCTTTTCTTTCTCTTTGAATATTTTTCTCCTATGTAGGGATTATTTAGGAATATATTTCCTCTTTGAAATAATGGCTTGATGGCTCTATATTGAATCAGTTTATTATGGAAGTAAGATTCAATAACTTTATAATGAACTTTATGGGTGACTCAGTGCCAATTCATACCTATTAATTTCTTAAAGACTTAACTCTCTTCAAATAAGTTTGTTTCAATCTAGTCTATTTTTTTTTTTTTTGGTAATTGCCCCAGAGTTTACAATATACATCTTTAATTAATCACAGACTACCTTCAAATAATATTATACCACTTCATGTACAGTACAAAAACTTTACAACTGCATACTTCCATTTCCTCCTGCTATCCTTTGTGTTATTGTTGTTGCACGTTTTACTCTTACCTGAATCATAAACCCCATCATGAGTATTTATTATTTTTGCTCTAGATAACCAACTTTTACAGCATTTAAAAAGAAGAGGAAATGTCTTTTACTTTTTCTTCACTTTGACCTTTTCCATACTCTTCATTTCTTTGTGTAGATCCAAGTTTCTGTCTGGTGTCATATTACTGCTTGAACTTTTTTGTGTGTATATGGCTGAGGTCCATGTGGGTGGTGACCACTCTTCTACCAAAGGTAGAGCATCATCTCTTTTTGAAGAGGCTTATCATTTTTGGACTCCAGGTTACTTAGTTGTCTTGCCACCTCAGCTCTCTAATACATGTAAGAAAAATTATGATTTTGTAGATTACCTGGCTTTTTTCTCTTTGTTAGGTGGAGGCGAGGTCTTTGAAGCTTTCTAGATCCAACTCTGAAACAAAAGTCCATTCCCTTACATTTTATGCCTTCAGTGATTGTGTGCTATATTGTCAAAGTAAACTAGCAAAAATGTCTTCTTATTATTTCATGGATTTAACCTCATTTCCTGAATTAAATAAAGACTTCTTATCATTAAATCTACAGAATTAACACAAAATATTTCTTTAAACCTAGAAAAGTGGCTTATACCATTTTTGTTCACATCCCATTGGCAAAAGACACAGTCATAAGGCCCCAAGCTAAGTGCAAGGGAGGCTGGGAATGCAGAAGAGAAGAGCAAAAGGATCCTTGGTAAGCACGTGCAGTGTCTGCCAGTGGTAGCATGGTCAAAACATGCTACCATTTTAAAATCATTATGAAGCTAGTGTTTTACCAAAGCTGCCTTTGATATCCTGGCACCGTCAAGCATAGTCCTGGCCTCCTAGTCAATTCATTAATTAATGCTTTTATTCATTAAATACTTAGTCATCATATATGATATTCTTAGAACTGTGGAAGCACTTAGAAAACAAAATATAAACAATCTGATTGCAATGCCATATGTACATGATCACACAACATGCAAGAGTGATACAAGGAGAGAGAGTGCTTAACTCTGCCTTGGTCAGTTAGAGAAGTTTAGGTTTTAATTCCCAGAGCCAACGGAAGGGACACATGAATCTTGTCCTAAAGAAGAAATAGTTGTTTTGCTAGACGGAAAAGTGTAGTGTCCTTCAGCATTGAAAATAATTGAGGCATAGTCAGACTTAAAAGCAATAAATCAGGTTAAATTTTAGTGATTCTTGAATAGATCAAGGTATTGACTCTGCAGTTATAAATCATATATGCTTAATAGTAGTACTATACATCTGATTATAATTACTGTATGAACCTTAAACGAATTTCCACAGTCACTAGCATTAGAGCATATATAAATATATGTGTTTTCAAAGAATCAGTAGTTAACAGAGGCCCAGTATTTAAAGTTAGCATATTCAGAATTTATTTTTCTCTAATTTATGTTTTTCTTCTTAATACTTTGTTAAATATTTAGTAATGTAAAATTGAGCAATGTTGATTCCTTTAAACGAAGAAAGAGACAAATAGAACTGCATTTTTTGGGCTTATTTATTTACTTCGTCATATATATATTCATGTGTATGTGATCTCTTTGATGGTAATTTTCTGTTTACTTCAGTATAGATGGAAATATGATCAAATTGTATCTTTGTACAATGTACAATGTATGAACTTTGTACATTGATTATTTGACTTTTGATTTGTGGCTTTTCCTATATTAAAAACTACTTGAAATATTCGCTTTGAAACATCGGGATGCTTTTTGGAATTAAATGTGTCCTTTTAACTAAAAGTTATAACTTACTGAGTTTTTTTTTTTTTTTTTTTAGATTCTATTCTTTTTTGAGATGACTCCTCTATCTTTTCTGTTTTTATTTCTAATATAAATATTTTCTCCCAGTGTATAAATCTTTACCTCCATGAAGAAAAATAATCATTCTGATTAAAGGATTTTTTATAAATGTATTAGAACTAGATGGCCATTTAATACTAATTTTTCTTTATAATGAAACTGATAAGACTTTAATTGGCATAGACATTTGTAGTTTGTAAGCAAAGTTGCAAAGCACAGCTTATGATCCAATCTGCTAAATAGGATTATAGAATGCATCTATCTCTATTATTACTATCATATGAAAAGTACTTTAGAAGCTATCTACCCCAACATTGTCTCAAAGTAATGATGTCCTGTTTAAAGCCCCTGACTATGAAAGAATCCTTACTATAGGAAATGTTTTTAAACTTTACTATCATGAGGCCACAGGCTTTAGCAACTATCAGTGACAGGGTGGAGCATGAAAGAGTTAACTAGAAAATTGTATTTAGTTTGTGTTAAGATGTGTAAATTACATATGGACAATTTAAGATATCTTTTTAAAACCTTTTTATTCCCTTATTATGTGTGACTACAAATCTTCTCAAATAATTCAGCCATTCCAATTTTTCTGTTTGTATCATTTATATGATATATGAACATATACAGAGATATTTCCACATATCAGTCAAGCAAATCAAATGATGTGGAATATTTCTAATCTATCTAACTCAAATTGTGTTTCTTACAACTAGAAAAGACAAATTAATATTGGGAAATGCATTATTTTAATTCATCAAATTGATAGGCCAGAGAGTATGCAAGCAGTGAAAAATTGACATGCATTAAAAGAAAATTGTGGGTTGTTTAAATCCAATTTCTAAAATACAGCAGGGCACATTTCAGAAAGAATGTTAGTGTTGTATAAGTAAAAGCTAGAGAAGCTGAGGGTAGTGCAACCAACTATACCAAAAACAAACAAACAAAGCAAACCTGTTGCCATCAAGTCAATTCCAACTCATAGCGACCCTATAAGACAGAATAGAACTGCCCCACAGGGTTTCCAAGGAGCAACTGGTAGATTGGAACTGCTAAACCTTTTGGTTAGCAACCAAGCTCTTAACCACTGGGCTACCAGCGCTCCAACCAACTGTAGGGAGTATGTAATTACTTCAGGTAGGATTTTTAAAAAAATATCAAATTCAGAAATATCAATGAAATTATAACTTTTTTCATATATTTTTATTGGTAATAACTTTAGATTTGTCTCTGGTTTATATTATTTGTAACCCATTGTTAGATTAGGTAGTCCGCTTTCTTCTCCCTCGATTCCCAACGTTAATATTTTCTAAAGGTTGCCTAATTTCTCATTCATTAGTTATAAGTATTTAATTAGTTACATGTAACATGTAGATCTGAGTACTATTTATTATCAATGAGTACTCAATATATATTTATTTTGTAATTGAATGTAAAAAAAGTGAATCATAAAATATGTTATCTAAATTGAATTATGTTGTTGGCTGTTTATAGCTGGTCCTATAATTTATTCAGCAAGTATCTTTCAATAAAGCAGTATGATAGGTATTATGGGACTTAAACATAAGAACATATTCTGCAAAGGACTATAAGCTATGGCAAGCCAAAGAGGCCACTATTTACACAACAGAGTTTTAGTTTATCTTGCCTCCTGTATATCTTTAAATACATTTCAATTTCATATTCATTAGGTCATAGTTCCTAGTTAAGTAATTTTCTCTTGAAAGCCCTGTTCAAAGCTTAAGATACCAATTGGAAATAGTAGCAATTGAAGCCATCCTGATCTGCTATCACAGGAGCACAGGTAAGTTTATTGGACTGCTCAGTATCCCCATGAAGTTCTGGAAAATAAAGCATAAAGTTATTATGTTTCGATTAGAAGTGAGCAGACAGGAAGGAGAAAAACAGTGACATAAAAGTCTTTAGCAATATGAAGATTATTTTTCATTTTTTAATAGACTTTAATTTTTAGAGCAGTTTTAGGGTTATAGAAAAATTGCATACAAGGTACAGAGCTCCCATATACCCCCTCCTCCACACACACAGTTTGTCTTACTGTTAATATCTTAGAGTAGTGCATTTGTTACAATTTATGAACCAATATTGATACATTATTTATCAACTAAAGTCCATAGTTTACTTTCAGGTTCACTCTTCGTGTTGTACCATTCTATGGATTTTGTGAAATTCATAATGTTATGTATCCACCATTAAAGTATCATACAGAATGGTTTCATTGTTTAAAGATGCCCTCTCCTCCACCAACTATCCATTCCCTTCACCCTGAACCACTGTCAAACATCGATGTTTTTACTGTCGCTCTAGTTTTACCCTTTCCACAATGTCATATGGTTGGAATCATACTGTATGTAACCTTTTCAGACAGACTTTTTTCATTTAGCAATATGCATTTCATGTGCCTCCATGCCTTTTCATGGCTTGATAGCGTATTTCTTTTTATTGCTGACTATTATTCCATTGTATGGGTGTATCACCATTTATCCATCCAGCTCTCGAAGGACATCTAAGTTGCTTCCAATTTTTTGACAATTCTAACTAAATCATCTATAAACATTTGTACACAGTTTTTGTGTACAGAGTTCCAGATTCATTTGGGTAAATACATAGGTGCATGATTGCTGGATTATGTGGTAAGCCTATGTTTAGCTTTATGAGGAACTGGCAACATGTCTTCCAAAGTGACTGTACCATTTTGCATTGTCACAAGCAATGAAAGAGCATTCCTTTTGCTTCATATCCTTGCCAGCATTTGATGTTATTAGTGTTTTGGATTTTACTCATTTGAACAGGTGTATAGTAGCATCTCATTGTTATTTTACTTTGCAATTGACCAATGACGTAAGATATTGAGGATATTTTCATATGCTTTTTTAAGATCTCTATATTTTTTTCTTTCATTTCAGGTCTTTTGCCCATTTTTAATTTTTTTTCTTATTGTTGCATTTTACGAGTTCTTTGTTTGATTTGAATACAAGTCCTTTATCAGGTATGTGTTCTGCAAAGATTGTCCCTAGGCTGTAGCTTGTCTTTCACAGAGCATAAATTTTTTATTTTTAATTTATTGATGTCCAGTTTATCAATTTTTTTTTTTATGGATCAGGTTTTGGTGTTGTAGCTAAAAACTCTTTGCCAAACTCAAGGTCACCTAGATTTTCTTTTATGTTATCTTGTAGGAGCTTTATATTTTTGAAGATCATTTTTAATATTAATATTTTATAGTGCTTCCCATATGATAATCGTTTGGCTTTTATTTAGTCCAGTGTATAGCTTGATATTCCTGTTGATTCTTTGATCTATCGCAACCACTTCTGACACCCTTGCGAGCTGTATCCTATAGGCTGGGAATCACTGCACTGTTGGGCAATATTGTAGAGGGTAGGGACAGAGGTTTAGGCTGAGTGGGTAAGAATTAAAATAACCTAGAGTGCTGAGCACCAGTATTTGTAATAATATATTTTAAAGCCATAAAATAGGGAGTATGAGGATGCTCCAAACAAACCCTGATCTCTGCAAGAGCAGCTCTCTCCTCTTTATTTCCGTAGACAAACTTCCCGTGTACTCCAACTTCCTGGAAATACTTTCAGCTTCCTAAAGATTGCACTTTTTGCTGCTCCTGATGTTTTTGCACAAGCTGCTCTCAATTTTTATATGCTGCACCGATTCCTGCTGCTCCATTTCCCGTGTCACAGCCTGATCCTCTGTCTCTGCCATTTACCTGCTTGCACGTCTCAGTAGGTTTTAAATTCCAGGTGAATTGAGATGAACTGTGTTTTCTTTTACTAACAGCTGTAGCTCCACTCTTTGGGTCAGTCCCCAGCTACTAGTATTAGGATGGAATGCTGTAAAAAAAAAAAAAAAATGCAGTAGATGCTTTAAAAAACTGTCAAGTAAATGAAATTCCCCTTAATTCACAGTCTTTTTTTAGTGTAGATCCTGAGTTTAGTTGCTCCCTAATTAAAGTTCTTCTAATACTGTCCTATCATTATTCTTTTTAGATTTCTTCCAAAATTATTATTTATGTAAAAATTAGAAAGACTGTGTTTTTTTATTTTGTGATTAAATTTATGTCATTTTTTAATAAAATGCTACTGAAACATTGAGGAATGAGTGTTTTAGATAGTATGCAAAGGACGAATTGATAAAATAATAATTTAAATGATATTTTATAAGACTAAGGACTTCAAAATATACATTTCATTATTTTAAAAATCAGGATAACAGGGTATAAATACGAAATCTACCACTATATTACTATGTACAAATTATTATAATAATTGATCAGAATGGGTTGCTATGAGTCAGAATGAACTATAGCTCATAGAAAAATAGTATGTGTATAGTTTCTTAATAAATGGGTCTTATATAGCTTATTATTATGCTAAATCTATTGCAAATGTATAAAAGTTTTTTATTTCATTTGGCTGTCATAGTTTGCAAACTGGACATAGATTAACTGCAACAACCACTGATTATTTTGTACTTTGCAGAAGATAATGGAAGGGAAAGACAGTTACCTTGAATTGTAAATACAAATAATATAATATACATAGCATCTTATTTTTTACTTCCTGAATGAAGACAGAAATCCCCAGTAGTATAATGGTTTTTGCTCTAATATGTGGATTCTGCCCCATCTGTTTTCTTTTTTCTACAACTCAATTATTATTATTATTTTTTGCTTTATTACTTGGAAAATTCCAATGAAATGTATATTTTACATGAGAAAAAAATCATTGTAACCAGAGTATATTATTGATATGTACAATTGAAAATCATTTTGTATTTTAACATTGCCAAAGCAACATAGAATCAGTTTTACCAAAAAAAGAAAAAAAATGGTTGAGTTTAATGGACTGAGTCAGACCAACTTGCATCATTCTAAAATAAATTTGAATGTTCATCTGTTATTTTCTCTTCAGCTTGAGATTGTTGGTAGTAATGGCCATACGGGTTTAATAGAGAAATTACAGACACAGACTTTTTTTTTTTTTACCACGTATAAGCAAAAAATTCAGAAACACAAAAAATCTGATTTTGAGTGATTTTTTTTATTGTGCTTTAAGTGAAAGTTGAGTGACTTTTTATAATAAATGAAAAGTTTTTTTTTTTTTTTAATAATTTGTATTTGTTCTTTGTCCACCACTGACAAGGTAATTTTTAAGACAGAATGATGAGAATACTATTTTTATTTTGTTTTGGTTCATTTCTCGAAGTTCCCTTAGTAATCTTCTAAAATCTTTATTTTATTTGTAAAAGAAGATATCAACCCATAAAAAAAAAATGACAAAGATCACCCCAAACCAACCCACTGCTGTTGAGTCGATTTTCGACTCATAGGGACCCTATAGGACAGAGTAGAACTGCCCCGTAGAGTTTTCTCACACAGGTATTTAATCAGACAGTTGGAACAAGACCTCTGTCTTTAGGAATTCCAGTGGAGTTTTGCTGTCAGTGTTGTTTTGTTTTCTCTATAATGATATAGAAAGATCACAATCATTATTTACTAAATTACAAATATATCATAATTTATAGTTATACCAAGTGTGACATATCAGTATCAAGCAGCAGAACCATTAAATGAGTTGATGTGGACGCAAATAAGGCCTTCCACAATAACTAAAACTCTGCTTTTACTATACAGTGAGTATTCCTAATTGTATAGCTATCTTGACAAAGTTTAGTAAAATTCACCTGATATTCAACTAGCCTTCAGGAAACAACAATAATGGTACAAAAAATAATAGTTCATGCTAAGTGAGCTAAACATTTTTTATACATTGTCTTGTTGCATCCTCATAGCAAACTTATGAGTCTGGTGCTATTATTGTCCCCTTTGGGCAGATGCATAAACTTACACTGAGAGGCAAGATTATCCAAAACCATGAAGTTGTTAGTAGCAGGTTCAGGACTGAGACCCAGGTCCAGCCATGTTGCTATTTGCTCTGCTCTACCATTTTATTAGATGGTAACGCAATAAAAATACCACAATAGCGTGATTAAATTCAAGTGTCAAGTTATATAATTAAAACAGAGAGACATTAGGTAAGAAACATAAAATACTTATATAAAAGTTAATTCTAAAAAATGTTATAAAATAGAAGAGTTATTTTAAGCTTTTTAAACATGAATTTAAAGAAGTATCACTGTTCTATATTCCTGAAGATTTTAGCAATTTGAATCTATGCCCCGTTATGAATGATACAATAGGAAATTATGAAATGTATAAAATGTATAAAACAGAAACAATTCACTGGTCAAAGATTATTATAATCCTCTTTATCAAACATAACTTTGATAGAGCTATCCTCAGTTAAGATTTTGATTATAAAACATGTGTTTTAAAACATGATGGAGAATCTCCACTTCGTTTTAATTCTTAGACTATTTTTCAAACCAAAGTATTTCAAATTTAGCAGTTCATATTATAGGGTTGCTATGAGTTGGAATAGACTCGATGGCAACAGGTTTGGTTTCGGTTTTGGGTTATTATAGATATGGAGAACAGATTTCTGGTTAAAGAGGAGATGAAGTGGGAGAGAAATGCATGTGGATACAAAAACAGCAACAGGAAGACTCCTTGTGGTGATGGAAATGTTCCATGTCTTGACTGTATTAATGTGAATATCCTGTGAAAGTATTTTATATATACTATTTTATTTGATCATCATTTTATTATTGCCGTAACAGTTTGAAAACAAACCTTGATTACATCAACAAGAGAATGAATGAAGAAACTGTGGTGTATTTATTTATAAAATAGAATATTATAGCAGCAGAATATATATTGATATTATTGTAAATATTATTTTATAATTACATTTTAAACTGTTAGATGCTGGTTTATAGGACTGTAACTAATTTTTATAATTGGTCCTATATTAAGAAAAATGCTATACGATTGTTAGTTATACTAACTTATAAATTTTTAAAAGATTTTATTTGTGGACAATCACATTATCTGTGAATAATGACAGCTCTTCTTTCCTCCTTTAAGTCCCTTCTTTTATTTCTTTTTCTGGTCTTTTGGCATGAAAACTTAAGTAAAATGTTGCATCCCAGTAAAATGTTGCATAGAAGGGGTAGAAACAGACATCCTGTACTCATTCTCAACTTTAAAGGAAGTTATATTAACTCACGAACACCTATCTGTGAGATCACCCTTTAAAGGTAAAAGTCAGTGTCTATCTCAGGGTAGATGTATTTTTTTTTTTTTCACTTTTAAGGGTGAGTTATTCCAAATCCTGACTATTTTATTTTTAATATTTGATATGAATGTTATTTCTAAGTATTTAGAGAATATGAAATAGCCAAAGGTTAAATTTTGCTAACTTTAAAGAGATCCATTGCAGCCAATTTGCCCAATGCAATGTGTCTTTTGATTTCTTCACTGCTGCTTCCGCGGGTGTAGATTGTGGGTCCAAGTAAAATAGAATCCTTGACAATCTCAATCTTTTCTCCGTTTATCAAGATGTCTATTTCTATACCAAACCATTTCTTATTAAATATATATACTTTTAAAAATTATTATTAGCTTTTCTTCTCCTCTACCTCCCACTGCAAACAGAGGTATCTATGCTTTCTCAAGACAGAAACGTAATTGCAAATCTGTAAGACAAATAATATTACTTTCTTCCTTTAACAAACTCTGATAGAAGACCTTTGTGAGAGTGTTATTTTAAATTAGTTCAATAAATTTATTAAGAAATTGTAAATGCAATACATTTGCCTCTGTGCACTATTATTCTCTAAAATTTAGTTTAGGTATATTTAAATTGTTGATCTGTATACAATAAGTTTCAAACTTAAAAATTAAAACATGCTTTCATTTACAATCACAATCTTGGTTTTGAGTTGCTCTAAAAAGCTGAATTTCAGTAAAATTAGTGGGAATGTGAACTTTCCTGTTTTGTGAATGTCATATCTGAACAACTTTGTATATTTTCTCTTCAACAGTCTTCACCATCTGCCAACTTGCCATTTATCTTCCGTAACATATGCGTTTATTTCTCCTATTTTGGGTTCAGTGAAAAGTCAGGGATATTTTGTCACTATTTTCCAAATAAAAGTTCACAGTTTATACCTTGAGTTTCTTTGCAATTTCTATTGTGCGTTTAATAACTGTTCTAGGCTGAAACTGAATTAGTACGTTCAGCTAAATAGACTCATGAATGGTTAACAAATATACCCACATCATCGTGCATGCTTCTGTTAATTTTATTAATTTTAATATAGTGCTGGTTTTCAGTCTAGAATTTCTTTTTGTGAAAGAATCAAACAGAGAAACAAACATAACACATTTTTCGCAAATAACTTGCCCACTCATATAATGGACGTTGCATGTCTTGCAAAATGATGCTCAAGGGGATTGCACAGTTGGCAAAAAAAACATATAAAGCGTGTTATTTGTGCAAAACTATGGTACTCAAAAAATGTTTCTTTTCAAAGAAGAAATCATCTTAGGGTTTCAGGCTGTCATGCTTAATACACTTTCAATTTTTTTCATGGGATTTATTCATACTATTTAGCTTTCTATGAGATATTTTGGATTAATCTTTTATAACACATATAAAAAGTTAAATATATTTTATAAAAGTCAAATCTAAGTGACGGGAGTCTGAAGGGCAATGAGGTCACAACTCCTAGCCTTGGTATATGCAGAGATTGATTAACTACTAGGCTTTGCTTGGAGTTGGCTCTTGTGCAGGAGCTAAATCAATGCCATGGTTTTTTAAGTTGAGATTTGAAGCCTTATGATGAGCTTAATTACAAATATTAAATCATTTATACAATATTACACACAGCATATTTTGCTTTTCTCTTTTGAAAGGATAATTTCCTAATCAGTATTTTTTTTTTTTTTTTTAGTATTTCTCCAAAAGAGTTTCCTATATTCCTCCTACAATAAAGAAAAGTCCATTTCTCTAGCATGTGTTTTTCTGGAATATATTAATATAATTGAAAATTCTGAGAAAACAACAAAAATCCTGCACCTTAAAAATATTCAGGACATGGAATTCCTAAGAAAAGAAATCAATTGAAGATTTTTAAGTTGTACCCTGGAATGATCCTACTTCCTAGCCTTTCTTTACATGTTATTCAAATTTAGTCAAATATTCTACCAGGAACTAGAAGGAAATCAGGAAAGAGGTGAGAAGATTAGAATTGAGGCAGAGGCTAGTTTTGGCACCACAAAATAATGAGACATATGTGTTAGGAAGAAAGGAAGGAAATTAAAGGCTGACTGACACAGTGACTGCAACAATGGGTTCAACCATAGCAACAAATGTGACACAATAGAACTGCCTCTGTAAATTTTTATGGAAATCCAACGCTGTAAAATCTTTATGAAAGCAGACTGCCACATCTTTCTCCCATGGAGCCACTGGTCGTTTCGAACCACAGACCTTTTGGTTGGTAGCTGAGTGCTTTAACCACTGTACCACCAGAGCTCCATGTGCCTTGCATAGGGCTAGGTAAACTGAGATTGGTACTGAGAACAGTTTAACAACACAGTGGTTTTCAATTCAGGCCACATGTTACAATCACCTGTGAGCTTTTAATCAAGCCTCACCCCAGGCAGGATTTCTGGGTTTTGAACCAGGGCATGAGTACTGTATTTTTATTAGATTCCAGGTGATTCTAATTTCCATTCAGTGTTGAAAACCACTGATCCAATGGGAAGGCTGTTTTTTTAAGTCAAACATATCCTTTAGAATCATTTGCTACAATTTCCATTTTTGAGTAAATAACGATGACACTGTAATAGTGCCTGTTCCCTTTTAGACCAAATCCTTGACAATTAAACGTGTTACTAAAATCATACAACTGTGACTGGGAAATGCAAATGTATTCCCTCAAACTTAAAGCACAGGCGTCATAGTATTACAAAATGAACAAGAAAGTTCTAGTGAATATTGAATTGATATTGCTTTTCTCCCTTTGCAGCTGCCTGCTAGCTTAATTCACATTGTTTATTCACAGAATGAAAGAGATGTCTTTCAGCATTTTCAACAGATGCAAGTGATTGATATGAAAAAAACACCCTGGCTTAAAGAGTGTTGCTAAGAAACACAGTTTGAAGATGAAATCCCTTACTTAGCTGTCTTCAGTGCTGTAATCAGAATGTATGGTGGTAGCATGTCCTGATTTAAAGAGTAGAAAACTAATCTATCAACTCTGTATCCAGAGAGAATTTGTTATTGGTTTACTTAAATGGTTTCATTTTGGAAATGGTTTTGGTTTATTTATACTGTACTCAAACATCCAGGTATTCTGCTTTTTTTTCATGTGGGAATAAAATTGTAAGTATGTAATGACATTTTGTAGACATTTTGTAGAAGTAGACATGAAAGTTTTTAATCAACCCATCTTAATTTTTACTTTAATAACTGTTTTCTGACTATTAAAAAATATCTTTCATCATTGGAAATTACAGATACATAGAAAAATATAACTACCACTCATCTGTCAGTCTGTTGTACTGCGGTGGCTTGCATGTTGCTATGATGCTGGAAGCTATGGCACCAGTATTTCAAATAGCAGCAGGGTCATCCATGATGGACAGGTTTCAGCAGAGCTTACAGACCAAGGCAGACTAGGATGAAAGGCCTGGCAATCTACTTCCAAAAAATTAGCCAATGAAAACATTATGGATCTCAAGAGAACATTGTCTGACTCACTTGCTTTGGACACATCATCAGGAGGGATCAATTGCTAGAGAAGGACATCAGGTTTGAAGAAATAGGGGCCAGTGAGGGAGAGGGATACCCTTAGTGAGATGGATTGACACAATAGACCCAACAATGGACTTGGACATGCTAACAATCATAAGAATAGTGCAGAACCAGGTAACATGTCGTTCCGTTGTACATAAGATTGCCATGAGTCAGAGTCAGCTTGATAGCTAGCTACCTATCTCTGTCAAAAAAATATAAAAAATAAAGATCATCCATAATGCTACTCTATAGAAATAACCACATTTTGGTGTTATTCCTTTATGTTTTATTTCTTCTAAACAGTCAGTAAATGTTAGCTAAGAATTTTTTAAAGTTTTTTTTTTAAAGTAAATTTATGAAGCACTAACTTTTCAGTAGGTAAAATTAGTTTAATCCATTTATATTTATTATAATTTCTCATATATTTTGCTCTATTTCTAGGATCTTATTTTTTTTCACTTTTTTGTACTTTTATTTTTCACTTTTTTCTCCTTTCATTACTTCTGTTGGGTTGGTAGTATTTTGTATTTGTCATATTTTTGAAATCATAATATATAAGATTTAGTCCTACTTTTTCACATAATAATATAGCATAAATTTTTATGATTTTATTATCATGAAATATTTATAAGCATAATGCACAGCCTTCCTAATATTTCATCATTATTCTGTATTATAATGTAAATGACAGAAATTATTTCATTGAATAGATTTCTCTATGGGGAATCACTGTCAGTTTGTCTCAATTACTACTTCTTATAGCAATATAGGAAAATATAAGTCATTTCATCCATGCCAACATTGAGTATTATTAATTTTAATGCTTTGCAAATGTGAAAAAACATGTATAACATTTTTAAAATTTGCATTTTTCATTCATTACAGAAAAAATTTACATATTTATTAGATATTCATATTTATTCCTTCATGTAAGCCTCTAAAAAGAATTAGTCGATGTTCAACCATTTCAAGAGGTAGCATATGATTAGGAACCGATGGGACTGAAGGAAGAAGTCCAAGCTGCTCTGAAGGCATTGCCAAAAAACAAAGCTCCAGGAATTGTTGGAATATCAATTGAGATGTTTCAACAAACGGATGCAGTGCTGGAGGTGCTCACTTGTCTATGCCAAGAAATATGGAAGTGAGCTTGCTGGCCAGCTGAGTGGAAAGGATCCATATTTATGCCTACTGCCAAGAAAGGTGATCCAACTGAATGTTGAAATTATAGAACAATATCATTAATATCCCATGCAAGCAAAATTTTGCTGAAGATCATTCGAAAACAGCTGCAGCAGGATACTGACAAGGAACTGCCAGAAATTCAGACTACCTTCAGAAGAGGACGTGGAACCAGGGATATCATTGCTGATGTCAGATGGATCCTGGCTGAAAGCAGAGAATACCAGAAGGATGTTTACCTGTGTTTTATTGACTATGCAAAGGCATTCAACTGTGTGGATCGAAACAAATTAAGGATAACATTGTGAAAAATGGGAATTCCAGAACACTTCATTGTGCTCATGAGGAACGTTTACACAGATCAAGAGGCAGTTGTTGGGACAGAACAAGGAGATACTGATTGGTTTAAACTTAGGAAAGGTGTGCGTCAGGGTTGTATCCTATCACTGTACCTATTCAATCTGTATGCTGGGCAAATAATCCCAGAAGCTGGACTATATGAAGAAGAATGGGACATCAGGATTGGAGGAAGACTCATTAACAACCCGAGTTATGCAGATGATGCAACCTTGCTTGGTGAAAGTGAAGAGAACTTGAAGCACTTACTAATGAAGATCAAAGACCACAGCCTTCAGTATGGATTGCACCTCAAAATAAAGAAAACAAAAATCCTCACAACTGGACCAATAAGCCACATCATGATAAATGGAGAAAAGATTGAAGTTGTCAAGGATTTCATTTTACTTGGATCTACAAACCACAGCCATAGAAGCAGCAGTCAAGAAATCAAACGATACATTGCATTGGGCAAATCTCCTGCAAGGACCTCTTTAAAGTGTTGAAAAGCAAAGATGTCACCTTGAAGACTAAGGTGCGCCTGACCCAAGCCATGGTATTTTAAATTGCGTTATATGCATGTGAAAGCTGGACAATGAATAAGGAAGACTGAAGAAGAATTGATGCCTTTGAATTGTGGTGTTGGTGAGGAAAATTGAATATACCATGGACTGCCCAAAGAAAGAATATTGAATATACCATGGACTGCCCAAAGAACGAACAAATCTGTGCTGGAAGAAGTACAACCGGAATGCTCCTTAGAAGCAAGGTTGGTGAGACTACGTCTTACATACTTTGGACATGTTGTCAGGAGGGATCAGTCCCTGGAGAAGGCCATCATGGTTGGCAAAGTACAGGGTCAGCGGAAAAGAGGAATACGCTCAATGAGGTGGATTGACGCAG
Organism: Elephas maximus indicus; assembly: GCF_024166365.1. Taxonomy (NCBI): domain Eukaryota; kingdom Metazoa; phylum Chordata; class Mammalia; order Proboscidea; family Elephantidae; genus Elephas; species Elephas maximus. Next base: position 95,308,716 of record NC_064822.1, read on the forward strand.
TGGCTACAACAATGAGCTCAAGCATAATGATGATTGTAAGGATGGCGCAGGACTGGGCAGTGTTTCGTTCTGTTGTGCACACGGTCGCTATGAGTTGGAACCAACTTGAGGGCACCTAACAACAAGTCTCTAATCACGTCTTTTATTTATCTATTATGATGTTAATATTTTTTACATCTGTAGCTGTGAGCTTCTTATAGCTGCTTTTGTAATCTTCTTCAAAGCTTTTCCCTAGTTTATATTTTGCCTTTTAAATTTGTTTATAATTTTTAGTACATGCACTTTAAAATTCTCCTTTGTGGTTTTTTTTTTCCCCCCTATTCGGACAGTTTGTATATTGATTTCCATTTTGTATTAGCTTTTTTTGGTTGGTTTTATTTTTTTGTTTAAAGCTTTAAATCATCTGAGTATAGACCTGATACATGAAGTGACATTTGAATGTTAATTGATTTTTTTACAACCTGTCTAACTGCCTTAGTGTTGTCGTTAGGTGCTGTCGAGTTGATGCTGACTCATAGGAACCCTATGTACAACAGAACCTGAAACACTGCCCAGTCCTGCACCATCCTCGAAATTGTTGCTATGTTTGAGTCCTTGTTGCATACACTGGGTCAGCTCATCTTTTTGAGTGTCTTTCTCTTTTTCCCTAATCCTTTACCTCACCAAACATGATGTCATTCTCCAGGGGCTGGCCCCTCCTGATAACATGTCCAAAGTACGTGAACCAAAGTCTCACCACCCTCACTCCTAAGAAGCATTCTGACTGTACTTCTTCCAAGATAAATTTGTTTGTTTTTTGACAGCCCATGCTATATTCAGTTTTCTTCACCAACACCATAATTCAAAGTGCATCAGCTCTTCTCTGGTCTTCCTTATTCATTGTCCAGCTTTTTTGTGCACATGAAACAATTGAAAATACCATGGTTTGTGTCAGGCACACCTTAGTTCTTAAAGTGACGTCTTTGCTTTTTAATAATTTAAAAAAGTCTTTTGCAGCAGACTTGCTCAATGAAATATGTCTTTTGATTTCTTGACTGCTGCTTCCATGGGTGTTGATTGTGAATCCAAGTAAAATGAAATCCTTGACAACTTCAATCTTTTCTCCATTTATCATGGTGTTGCTTATTAGTCCAGTTGTAAGGATTTTTGTTTTCGTTATGTTGAGGTGCAATCCATACTGAAAGCTGTAGTCTTTGATCGCCATCAGTGCTTCAAGTCCTCTTTACTTTCAGCAAGCAAGGTTGTGTCATCTGCATATTGCAGGTCATTATTGAGTCTTCTCTGATTCTGATGCAGTTTCTTCATATAATTCAGCTTCTTGGATTATTTATTCAGGACACAGATTGAATAAGTATGGTAAATGTACACAACCCTGATCAGTACCCTTTATGAAATCATATTTCATATCTTTATCTGTTAACAGTTTCAGAAAAGGAGGATGTAAGCAGTGTAAATTAACATAATTGTGAAGCATATTGCTTGAGTTCAGATCTCAGCTCAACCACTTACTAGTACCACAATACTGGGCAAGCTGCTTAACCTATGTGTCTTAGTTGTGTCATCTCTAAAATGAATATACAAATAGAACCTGCATCACAGGGTTACCTTGAGGGTTATGTGAAATAATATATGTAGGGTGCCTGGCACATAGTAAATGATCAGTAAATGTTAACTATTATTGAATCTATTATTCTTAGAAAATCTTCATGCTGTTTTATTTATGAAGCTTTATAATATGATTTTCTTTCTGGTGGAAATATTCTCATTTTATTAGTCTTGAGAAACAATTTGGTACAGCAATAAGGGCATGGACTCTAGAGCTGGATTGCCTTGTGAATTCTAACATCCCAATGAATTAGCTGTGTGACCTTGAGTAAGTTACTTCACATCTTTGTGTTTTATTTTCCCTATTTGTATAATGGAGCTCAAGTAATGCAGTGGTTAAACGCTATGGCTGCTAACCAAAAGGTTTGCTGTTTGAATCTACCAGCCACTCCTTGGAAACCTATGGGGCTCCATTCTATAGGATTCCTATGAGTTGGAATTGACTGTACAGCAATAGGATGTTTTTTTTGTGTGTGTGTGCATATGTGTGTAAAATAGAGATATTTATAGTACTTACCCCGTAGGTTATTATGAGTATTAAATGAGAATTAAATATATTTCAAGCGGTTAGTGCTAAGTGCCTATGTTAGAGTTAGCTATTATTTGATACAAAATTTTCTAAATGTCTTTTCCACCCATTTTTCTTATCTAATGAAATTGAGGCTTATTCCGTCAAGTTTGGAGGGATCTCATTTGTACTTTGATCGAAAATGCATTAGGTACTTTTTTTTTAATTTAATAATATTGAGTCTTAATACCAGGGGAAAATGGTATATTTCTCCAATACTTAAATGCTTCTTTTAGATCTATCAATACATATGTATAACTTTTTAATTCTTCACATTTCTTATTAAGAGTCCTACTAGATAATTAATTGTTTGTTAATATTATAAAGAGAAAATTCATTTCTTTATTTCTAAGTAATTATTGTTAGTATAAAAGAAAGATATTGTTTGATTTATACTTATCTTCTCCTTAGCCATTGTGCTGAATTCTCTTAATTCTACTATTTGATTTAAATCCACTTTTCTTTGGTATTCTGGCATTTAATCACAAAGTTAGCAAATAACAGTTTTGCCTCCTCTGTTCTAATCATTTGAAATCTAATTTTTAATTCATTTTGAAACTATTGGTTAAGCTTCTGAAAAAACGCCAAATACATTTGTTTAACAAATATCCAGTGTTTTCAGTGTTTTGTGTACTGAGGAAGGCATTGGATTAAATCAACAGATGGCACAGCCATGAAGCCTGTCCTCACAGAACTTTAAATATAATACCCACATTTTTAACCTGGAATTGATCAGTCAAATGGGGCATGTGGGTTTGCATTATTTAGGGGAGATGCTATGTAGTTTCCATTAAATTATCAAAAGAACTTATGACCATAAAGGTTAAGAACCACAAACCCTAATTTATAGTGATAAACTGTAACATTATTTATTCCCCAATTGAATTGTATTTTGTGATGATTTAAATGTTCTTAGGGTACCTGGATGCTACAAAGAGCTAATGCACTTGGCTGCTAACAGAAAGGTTGGAGGTTTGAGTCCATCTAGAGGTACCTTGGAAGAAAGGTGTATCTATTTCTGAAAAATTAGCCATTAAAAATCCTGTGGAATAGAGTTCTATTCTGACAGATATAGGGTTGCCATGAATCGGAATCAACTTGATGGCAACTTTTTTTTTTTTTTTTAAATTCTCTCTTATAGACTTTTTTTTTTTAATTTGAAAGGCAAATGTGACCATGCTGTTATTTCCTTATTTATCCTTATTAAAAAAAAAAAAATCAAGTTCTCAAAAATCAGTTGCTAATTTACCATAGAAATATGCTCTACCAACTGAAAAAGACTTTTTTGTACATATATTAGTTCAAATTTTAAAAACAGTATTTTGTGTGTTAAAAAAGCAATATTGAAAACAATTAAAAAATGTAATTTCAGAGTGGTAACCTATGATTTCTAAGACAAGTAGAAATAAATTGGAGTATGATCTACAATTTTAAGTTGTGGTTATCTGTTCTAGACACTAGATGAGGGTTTTAAAGCAATATGGTTACCAAATTTATTCAAGCAAACAAATAAATATGCTATTTTTTTCCTTTTCCCAGCAATTATTCTTTTCACCTTTCCATTTCTAAAACAGAGGGAAAAGATAGAAAATATTTTCTCACATGAAATTGCCTGCTGGGTAGAGAAGGCAGCTGAGCTTTTGCAGGGTTTGATAGGCTGTTGGGAACGCGTTTCAGTTTAATACACAGAGTAAGAACCCAGAAAGCTGGGTGGCTCTCCACAAGCAAAACAGGCAGAGGAATGTGAGGTGCAGCAGAGGGGAGAGATTGTCTTCCCTGGTTTGTCATCTAGGAAACACACGCACAAGAAGGGCAGGAAGGACACTCGTGTGGACAAAGAACCAGGCTTTGCTTCCATTCTTGCCTCACGGTTCACACCGCAGCATCTTGCTAGTGGGTCTGCCGGCCTGTGTCAACAGATCCTTGCTGTATGTATGGAACCAGCTATTTGAATCCCTTGAAATTATTTTTATTTGAGTTGTAAAAACTAAACACATTTGAAAAATTTCTTCTCAGGTTATTCTCTGTGAGGGCTCAGCCTGCAGTTCTAGGAAATGTACTTCCCATCTGTCCACTTAATATATTTATAGTAGCAGGGGAATTCATTAAAAGGATGGTGATTCTTTCAAATGTTGGGATTCTTTAAAAGGAAGGAACTTAGGCCTATAATTATAATCACTGTCCTTCATTAGTTGGATTTTTGACTAGAATGTAGAGCAGAAAAACAAGGATAGTGGATATTATAAGCGGTTTAAAACAAAACAACTAAGACAGTTAAACATTGTGGTACAGTTTAAGTGTGATTGAATAAAAGGGAGAATAGGTTTTTATATGATGAATTACGGGCAATTGAAATGTCACTACTTTTCAGCATTTTTATCTCTTTAGGTTATTCTGTGCAAATAGTAGGCAATAATGGTTTTTAGGTCAATGAAATTGTTGTAAATCTCAAGCCGTGTGTTACTTTATACACTCAAGTTTTTTTTTTTTTAAAGATATTTATTAGCATTTTCCATGTGATAGGAACTGTATTAGCTGCTGGAGCTTCCCCTTTGGAGATTATAGACCAGGTATTGACAGTTGGTTAATCACAAAGTACAATTCTTGGCATCAAGAAAAGACACAGAGTCCAATGACAGTCCAACAGGGAAACCTAATTTCCGTTTGGGAATCTAAAGATAGTCTCACTAGAATAGTATTGAGACCTGAGAAATGACAGAGGAAGAACATGTGATAGGCAAGCAAGAACTAGATCAGGCAGAGCTGTATGGCCCATTTTGAGAATTTTTTTTTTTCCTAAATTCAGTGAGCAATCATGGAAGTAAGAGTGACATGATCATATTTCCTGATTAAAATCACTCTATCTGCGTTGTGAAGAATGGATTTTAAGGTAATTCCCGTCTAAGGAACTGGATAGGAAGCTATTGTCCTAATCCACATAAGAAATGGTAATGATTTGGATTAGATTGTTGGTGTCAATGGAAATGGAGTGAAGTGGATGGATTGTAGAGAAAAGCCTATTTGGAAAGACCGCAGAGATGCCGATGGCTTAGATGTGAGGGATGAGGCAAAAGGCATGGACTAAAGAATTGAGGATAGCTCCAGTTTCCCTGTACAAATACTGTAATCTTGATTTATGTTGGTCTGATTATGGAGTACCTTTTTAAAAAAAATTTTATATTTTTTTATATACAGGTCTGGCATGAAATATTTTAGTGGCTTAACTTGATACTTTATTTTCCTCTAAGTGAAACTTTGAATTTTTTGAACTAAAGTCAACTAGTACAATCATAATTCAAAAGTCAAAAATTACTAACTGGCCTAGAGAAGATAGAAGATAATGCAATCTGGAGAATATAACTAAACAGTGTAAGCCTACAGCCTTTCTAACTTTTTCTACCTCATGGTAGGAAGGAAAAATCTAGACATTGGAGATAATGTCCTTAGGAAGGTAATCAATAGAATTAACTTCAAACTCAAATAAACTTGGGTTCAAATTCCTATTTGAGTGACTTTAAGAAATGTACTCAATATCCCTGAATATATTTACTCATTTTAAAAATGAGGATAATCATATTATCTATTTCAGTATATTTTTTATGAGTATTAAATGATATAATTCACACAAAAAACTTGACAGAGTCAAGTTTAACTATTACATATATGATAAAGATGAAAAAAATGAGAAAGAAGATGATGTTAAGATCCAGGCACAACCTTTAGTTATTACTGGCAAGTTACTTGACAGCTCTCAGCCTCATTTTCTTCATTCATTAGTTGTGGTTAGTAATAGCTACCTACAAGATTATTGTGAAGATGGAAGGTATATGTAAAACACTTTTCCAGTACCCAAAACATAGTAGATATTCAATAAGTTAGTGATTTCTTTTATTGGATTGTTACCCATGAGATATTAATCCCTAAAATTATACAAATATTATCAGTAAAAAGCAAATGAAGATATATCAATGGTAAATTTAGAGAATAACACTAGATACTGGACTGTCTTTAAGGTTATTTGTAAGGTGAGCATAAATATCAGCTTCTCCTGTGACCTCCCATTGCACTTTATTTCTCCCTTTCTTTTCAATTTTGTATTTCACTTAAATAATTTGAATGCTGCTATCCTACAGCCAAATCTCAAGAGTTTGTTCTCCTTCTGTTTCTTGATTCTGGCCAAATAACCAGCTGGCTGATAAGGTTAAACAGAGATCTACCACTGAGAAGTTGCAGCTTTGCATAAGGTTTCCCTGAAGGTGAAGTGCATATAGATTAGACGCAACTAGCAAAGGTGACAGGAAGGACATATCTACATGGTAGCTGAGCTTATCTGAGGTCCAAAGCTTTGTTACTACTTATGCCCATCAAAATACTGCATTCAATGGAGTTTTTCAGTTTAATAATAAAATTAATATGTATATTCTGGATGAGGCAGGGAGTTTTCTCAGGCTCAGCCAAACACTGTATACTCAACCAAGCTAGAATTTTTTCTGTGAAAGTCTGTATTGAGCCACTGTTTCAGTAAATAGTATTTAAGAAAAAATATTAATTGCAGAAGACAAAACGGAATATCTTCAAAGGAAGAGAAATGCCAGCAAAAGTTAAGAGAACCCTAATGAAACGATCATTATTGTAAACATTTTTAAGTAAGACCTAAGCAAGAATACCTGTATTATTCTACAAACCTTGGGTTTGTAGATTAGGAATAAAACCTGAGTTAGTCAAGATATTGTCCTTTGATAGGAATGCTCATCATATTTCAGGACATAACTTATACAACAATTACATAGTCTGAGTTTCTTAATTCTAAGTCTACCTCTGTCAGGGAAAGAGATTTGCAACCTGAAACTTTGTAACTTTTTTGCTGACTTTGCTGGGAGGCAATTTGCCAACATCTCATTATGTAATGTATTTTTAAAGAAATGTAAAGGGCAACACATGGTGCTTTTTATTTTTGCTGGAAAGCTGAACGTCAAGGCACTTCAGTTCAGCAGAATATAAATCATTACAAATTCTCCTTCCCAGAAATTCAAGACACATTAATCAAAACAAATGAAACTCAAACGAAACTGAAAACAACTGCAGGGTGAATAAGCAAAAACATGATTGGGTTGAAAGTATAATATAGCCACTGATAGAAACATTATTTATCAGAACACCAAAAAGATTAAATAGGAACATTCTGGTTTCAAAATTTCAGATATAGGTCAAATATTAATAGGGAATGGTCACTTAACAAATTCAAAGGTAGAAGTATGACCTTTTGCCTAAAGTATCCTGACTAATTACAAAACCTCTCATTTCACCTGAACTGTTTAGATCATCATATCATTCTGTATAGTCAGGCAAGGAGTTTAATTTTCAAGCTAAATCAAAATCACTTAAGATGCCAGTAATAAGATTTAGCAAGTATTCATTGTTGAAACATAAAATAGGATCTCAAGGAATGTTTGTGCAACCCGATCATCTGTTCAAAGACCAAAAAATTTGTTTCATTTTCTTTGAACAATATATAACAAAATAATCACATAAAGGTTGATGAACGGTAATTTTTCATTATTCAGCCATTTATGCCATAAATATTTATGAAGTATCTGCCATGTCCAGACATTTTGTAGCAGTATCATAAATATCGATAAACATGCGTATTCAGTGAGGGACATTCTAGAGTCTAAGCTCCTCAATAGCAAAGATTGTCACATTCCTCTTTTCTGTACTCCACATTGCTTAACATGATGCCTTACACATTGAAATACACAATTACCATCTGTTGAATAAATTTATTCAGCGACTGCTAAAAGAAAATCATTGTTCTGGGTTTGAAAGACAGATCCATCTGAGTAGGAAAAAGTAGCAATAGGGGAAGCATAAATCTTTTGAAAAAAATAATGGTCAAATTTAGAGAAGCTGTAAGAGTTTAGCATTTAGGGCATATCCTCATGGGAGTGTTTGAGAAAGATAAGTAGGAAGAGAAAGAAAAAAAACAAAAGGGAAAAAAAAAAGTCAAACTCTTGTTGTTGTCGCTAGGTGCCTTCAAGTCAGTTCTAACTCATAGCAACCCTATGTACAACAGAGCAAAACACTGCCCGGTCCTGCACCATTCTCACATTGCTGTTTGAGCCCATTTTTGCAGACACTGTGTCAACCCATCTTGTTGAGGGCATTCCTCTATTTTGCTGATCTGCTCTTTTACCAAGCGGGATGTCCTTCTCCAGGACTGGTCCCTCCTGATAACATTTCCAAACTACATGAGTCAAAATCTCATCATCCTTCTAAGGAGCATCCTGGCTGTACTTCATTCAAGACAGATTTGTTCGTTCTTCTGGCAGTCTGTGGTATAGTCAGTGTTCTTTGCCAATGCTGCAATTCAAAAGTGTCAATTCTTCTTTGGTCTTCGTTATTCATTGTCCAGCTTTCTCATGCATGTGAGGTGGTTGAAGATACCATGGCTTGGGTCAGGCATACCTTAGTTCTCAAAGTGACTGTGGGACCTTAAATGCCATATGTTGGACTTTTTGGCTTCTTCTATAATCAGCGAGTGACTGCTGAAAATTTCTGCAAGAAAATATCTAATATTTCATCCTTAATGCTATAGTTTATGAAGTTTCTGCTCTTCAGGTTCCTTTTAAATGCTTCATTAGCAGAAGAGGTTATTGGGGAAACTCCCTAACTCTTGCTTCATTATGCCTGCATCTCATCAGGGTTTCAGATTTACATTAACAAAATTGGGTCATACAGATAACTTTATCCCTTTTAATTCAGACTTGTATCAAATATTAATTGTTTACAGCACTTAAGTTGTATGTCAGTTTGGTTGGGCCATGATTCTTAGTGGTTTGGCAGTTATAGTTTGATTTGTATAATGATGTAATCACCTCCATGATGAGACCTCATATAATGTGATCACCTCCATGATGAGATCTGCTGTGAGTAGCCAATCAGTCAAAAAGGAGTTTCCTTGGGGGTGTGGGCTGCATCTAATATAGAACTTTCTGGCAAGTCTTGCAGGCTTTTGCTCACTCTGGATCCTGCAGTTGGCTCCTGTTCGTTTGGCCTCTGGTCCTTGGGACTTGAACTAGCAGCTTATCTGCCGATCTTGGGATTTGTCGGCCTCTGCAGTCTGAGAGCCAGAGGCCTCCCGATCTTGGATTAGCCAGCCTCTAAAGCTATGTGAGTCAGGAAAAGCCTCCAGCCTGACCCACGGACTGGGGACTTTCCAACTTCTACAATTGCGTAAGCCATTTCCTTGATATAAATCTCTCTCTCTCTAGATATAGATGTGCTTCACAGGTATTGCCTCTCTAGAGAACCTAGCCTAAGACAGCAACTATATAAAGTTACAGATCAAAGGCATGGATTATTCAAAAACTGAAATTTACAGAAAAGGAATTCTATAGCTTCTTATAATTTTTCATTAATTCTCTATAAATGTAAATAATTATTTCTCTTTATCAACCCTAAATATAAATCAACAAACATTTGAGTACATATTCAAATGTACGCGATCCCTAGTGGATAGTAGAAGTAGAGGCAACTTCTTAAAATTCAGAATCATAGGATGTAGTTTGGCACAAGCGTTGAAGCATTCTCAGTGAATCGAGCACATGATCCAGCCACCTATCTTCATAAGCCATTAAGCTGCCTTCACCTATATGGTTATTATACTGATAAACGTATATCCAAAGTCCAGGTGGCTGAACAATAAAAACTCGATTTTTTCTTTAGCAAATGTACCTTTCTTGTACTCTCTGGCTCAAAATTTGTCAATGATTCTCCATCATTCTATCATTCATTCAGTAAGTATTTACTGAATACCTTCTGTGTATTATGTTAGATTATAGAAGCAAAAGGTCAATTGTAAAGTCCTTATCTTAGCAGTTGAAACATCCACATTCTGGTCCTTTTGTACCTACTGAGTAAGTCTATTGCCTTCCATTCTCCCTCATGAAATCTCTGCTCCAATGAGACTTGTGGGCTTATTATCACCTGACTGTCAACTTACAGACCAGGTCTGTTCTAAAAACTTGCACATTAACTTAGTTAACCTTCACATGAACCAATGATATAGCTACTATTATTTACCAGAACTTATGGATCAGAAAACATAAATTTCACAACCTAGGTCCAGGTTTATGTTATTCGGAAAGTATCTCCCCTGATTACCTCCTCTTATCAGGTCCTCTCTCTTGTCTAAATTCCTGGAGCTATCATTTGCTTTACTCACTGATACTTTATTATTACTTTCTTATTTACCTTTTGAATGCAAGGCCACTTCCAACTAAATATAGGGACACTTGATTAGAAAACAACACTTGAAGACTATAGCAGGTGTTGAAGAAAGTATTTTGGAGAAATGGTTTCTTTGCTGAAATTTCATCTTTCTGATAGGTCTTGATGGCTTAGGAAGGTAATAGAGCATAATATCTGCCTATGAAAATGTACTGAAAAATCTGGACATATGGTCTTAGCCTTTTAGATTTTTATATCCTCAAAAGGCAGTGTGATTGAGAGACAAGAGCGCAGGCTGTGGGTTCAATCAGAACTAGTTCATGTGGCAAAGTGGCTTTGGCAAGCTATTTGATTCTTTGTAAGATGTTAATAATAACACTTGTGAGATTCTTTTGAAAAACTTATGTAAAATGCCTATGTTATTGTCTCTTCACCCCTAACTAGATTGAAAGCTATTAAAAAAGAAATGCCTTATGTGTAGCTTCATGATCTTATTGGGGCTTACCTACGTTGTACATATTGTGTGATCAATAAATGTGTGTGTGTTTAATAACAGAAGAGATTTAGTGTCATAGAAGAAAGCTGGTAATTAGAAAAAGCACTTATCAACAGATATGCAAGCACCCTTGTATAGAGCTCTTAGAGTACAGGGATAGTTATTAAACAGTTAACATTGGTTTGAGGATAATTTTGTGTACTTTTACAATTGAGGAAAACAACACTACTCTTCCAAGATCTAATGACTTTCCTAATGCAGTGCAGTTGCTTGTGGAAATTTCATTGTAGATCTGCAAAATTAATATTTGATGTAGCAAAGGTAGAAAAAGTTAAACAGGCAATTTTATTTCTTTAATAACGTGTAAGTGCCTACTATGTACACTGTGTACACTGTGCTAGGTTCTAGGAATTAAACAGACCCAAGATATATGGTCCTTGACTTCAAGGAGGGTATTAATCAGTCAGAGATAAATGCTGAATAGATAGTATCCGCAGAGACGTTGGAAGTAGGAGGTGAGGATAAAGAAAGATTTCAAAGATGAGCCCTTATCTCCTGGCTTGCCCATTGGAGTAGAAGATGCAGCCATTTTGCAAAGGGGTGGTACAGATTCTTTGGGAAAGGGAGTTGATGTAGAATTTCATTTTGAACATGTTGGGTTGAAGTTTCCTATCAGACACCCAAGTGGAAATAATATGTAAACATTTGAATAAATGAGACCTGAAGTTAGAGGTGAGATAGGAGTTGGAAGTGCATATTTGGAAGTGATCTGCATAGAGATTATATTTGAAGCCCAGTATCAGATTGAACCCCCTCATCAATTTGGTTAATGCAACAGAGACATGAAAGGATAAAGAATTAAACAGAAGAAATAAAAACCTGAAATTGTTTTTTTCCCAACGTGGCTCTCTCACTAACTAAAAAAATAAAATAAGGGAGAAAGCAGTGACGGGGCCCTGCAGGTCTTTGCTGCTTTCTCGCCAGTATTATTTCCTATCATTACAAGTTTAGAAAAAAATATTTTGGCTTTTGTTCTGAAGTTTCTTCTGAAGTAAAACAGATCTTTTAAAAAATTGCTTCTTGAGTAATTGAAGGTTTTAGGAATATTGCTTCTGTAGTTTTGCTTTCTTTGAATAAAGATGTTAGAAACTATTAAATTGAATTGACTTAACTGAATTGGAGAGTATTTTAAAAATAATTTTTGTATGCTCTTTTTAGGAATAAAACCTAAAGTATTTGAGGGAAGAATCACTCATTAACCACCCTCCCCCCCACAAAAAAGAATTACTCATTAGCTTAAGTACTGATACAATGACCTACAGTCAGTGATTCTTCTCTGTTATTTAAAAAATAAGAAGTCAAATGGTTACATCATGCCACTTCCGGAGACACGTTCTTTTATCTGGTCTCTATGTATCTCTTAACCTGAATAGCAGCTAAGAGTAGTTAAAAGGTCAGCAGCCTTCTTCTCTCATCATATATGGGTCTCTTGCCAGAAGACATGAAAAAAAAAATGCTATGCATCTTTAGATTGATGAAGTAGAATCTTTTATGCTCAAGACATACAGGTACAGTGCAGTGTGGGGCATCCTCTAACGCTGTGAGCTTTTTCAGGGTATTAGGGAGAGTGGCTTAGAGTGGAGCCTCAGAAAGCCAGATGGCAGTAGGAGTGAAGCCTTTTTATTAGGGAAGGCATTTCCACAGAGAATAAGGCCATACTGAGGGGAGAATGTGGCCTAGGAAGTCTTTAAAAGCCCCAGGGTAAATTGCGTGGGCTTTTTGACCTGGCCCCGTTTCTTTGCAGCTCTTGTCCCTTTGTGCTTGTCTGTGAAAGCACAAGAAAAAGAGGTTTGAAAGTTGTGTCTGCTGGCATGGGAATTTTTTTCTGCTGTCAAAGTCTTATTAAATCCTACTTTGGAGTTTTAGATATGATTCACAGGGAAGGTATCACAGAGCACATTTCTTTGTAGTAGCCCAGCTATCTCACATCAGTTTGAACTGTAGTTGGGCAAGTGAAGTTAAAAGCACATTCAGTCAGGTCATTATAGTCCAACAATGGAGTCTCATATGAAAGTCGGAAACTTACCAGGGATTAGTCAAAGTAATATATTAAAATGTCTTGATCGTTTTGATGAAAAAACAAAAACGAATAAACTGCCATCAAATCGATTCTGACTCATAGTGACCTTGTAAGACAGAGTAGAAATTCTCCAGAGGGCTTCCAAGGTTACAAATCTTTAAGGAAGCAGATTGCCGCATCTTTCTCCCACAGAGCAGCTGGTGGGTTCTAACCACAGACCTTTGGTTAGCAGCTAAGTGCTGTAACTACCATGCCACCAGGGCTCCTTTGGCCATTATGATATGGCGATGTAAATCAGATGTAGACATAGAGAATATTCAATTCTCACTCAGACCAAATGCCACAAAAAAGGACAGTACAGACATAATTTTAAGAGGTGGGCTATTAAATGGTGAGTACCTCCTGAATTTTAGAGTGCACTGGGTCAAAGTGTAGCCTAATGAATTCAGAAGACATTTGCATGCACGGATCTACCTGTGGAGTGTTCTCTGAGGGTAGTAGAAGTATTCCAACATTCACTTAATACCTTTACTGCAATAGTTCTTGAACGTTAGTACACCTAAGAATTAACTGGGAAGCTTGGTTAAAAACCAGATACTTGGGTTATTCCCCCAAAGACTCAAATTTATTCTTGCGAGTTGTTCGGGAATCTACCTTATTAACAAGCACACCCAAATGCTACTATTATAGTTGGCTGCTGGACCACATTTTTGGAAACACTGATTTAGTGTTTTGAACAATATGTTAATCATCAAATATATAAAATATCCTTGCTCATGATATAGATCAAGGATGGGTTCTAAGTATCTTTTTCAAATTACACAATAAATAAACATGAGATTTAAATCTGCCTGAAAAATCTGGATTCCAGCCCTCTCCCTGTTACTAGCTGTCTGCCTTTCAGCAATCTACATGACCCCTAAGAACTCAATCCAATCTCTAAAAATATCACAGGGATTTGTCCAGGATCAGACGAAATTATATAGCTTAGTACTTTGTAAACTTTTTTAAAAGATGATTTTATTTTTTGTTGTTGTTGAGAATATACAGAGCAGAACATACACCAATTCAACAATTTCTACATGTACAATTCAGTGACTTTGATTACATTCTTCAAGTTGTGCAACCATTCTCACCCTCCTTTCTGAGTTGTTTCTCCGCCATTAGCATATACTCACTGCCCCTTAAGTTTCCTTCTTTTCCTTCCAGTTGCTGTTGTCAATTTGATCCCATATAGATAGTTCTTAAAACAGCACAGTGCTTTACTACATTCTTTACTAATTAAGCTAAACTACTAAAATAAATAAATAAATAAAAAATTTTTTTCTACTGTTTGCTTTAAAGAAGACTTCATGGGATAGTTTGGGTTTAAGGTTTAAAGATTACCTTAGGGCAATAGTTTTAGGGGTTCATCCAGCCTCACACATATGCATGTTACTTGCCCTGTACTGTCTCTAGGTATCCAGGGTTACCTTTTAGTACCCCACTTGTCACTAGAATCCCATAATAATATATGGTTAGTACTTTATAAATTTTTAAGCATGTATGCATGTTACTTGCTATGTACTGTCCCCAGCCTTTAATACCCCTATTTGTCACCTGGCTCCATACTGTTCCTTCTGCCCCATTCTTCATGTAAATCATTGACAGCAGAGGGATTATCAGTTCCACTTACATTATCATTCCCCAGCTCCCACTAAAATTTACCTGTCATATATCATCCTCTGTTTAAGATTCATCGCATGATTTTGAGCAACAATTTTTTGCCACACCTAGTGCTAGATTCTAGTGATTCAAAGTAGAATGAGGCATGGCCTTTTCCGTAGAGTAATAAATCTATTCTTATTCATAAAAAGTTTGAGTGGAATCGCATGAATAAATGTTTGGGTTTTAAATCTTGCTTGCTTGATAACACAGCACCTCCTTTGTTCACTGAATCAGCAATTTTTGGAACTGCAAATAATCAAGAAATAATTTTGCCCAATTTGCTCATTATTACTACCTCTACTTTCTATCACCTCAAATATTGTAATCCAAGGAAAATAACAGTGAAGGTTCAGCTTGGATATCAGGTCCATGGAGGAGATAGTTTAGTATCAGCAGGGCCTTTCTACAGTTCCTCAGATTTCTAAAAGTACTGAACCACACATACTAAAACCCAAACCTGTTGCCATGGAGTTTATTCTGACTCATAGCGACCCCACAGGACAGAGAAAAACTGCTCCATAGGATTTCCAAGGAGTGGCTGGTGGATTTAAATTGCTGACCTTTTGGTTTACAGCCAAGCACTTAACCGCTGCACTACCAGGGCTCCAACCACGCATACACAATCTCCTAAAATGTGGGACGAAATCTACATAGGACTTTCTATTTATCCTACTACCTAAAAGTGATGATTTCCTGAAACTCTCCCAATGAATAAGTGTGGCTGCACCCCTTAGAGTCCTGTGTGACCTCATGAACTTCAAATAGCATGTGAAAAATAGGTGCTGTGAAAGTCAAACTGTTTCCAGTGTTGTCAAGTTTCTCTGCTTACATTGCATCATTTTTAAAATAAAGGGGTAATTAATTCAATCACAAATCTAATTATCTAAAAATATGAGCAGTCAGTTCTTTAAAATGCAGGCTGTGCTGTCAGTGCTCAATTAATATCCATATCTTCAAAAAGCTTTCAGATTTTTTTTTCCCTCCACATTTCTGATTCCTTATATTTTACACTCTGTGAAAACTGAAATGTTTTGAAATGTATTGTTCTTCTTCTTGGCATTTTCTTCACACACAGTCAAGTGTCAGGCTGTCTAGGGGCTTAGGCTGCAGTGATATGAAGACCGTCATGCTCTACCTGCTAGTTGAGCAACACATGCTTCTATCCTGGCAAAGGAAGGATACCGTTGACAATAATTTTCAGAAAATGAGAAGTTTTCCTTGGGTGTGTTCTATTGTTCCTTGGCTCAGGGCCCTGCATTCTTCAGAAATTTTTACTAAATGGATTTGGTCATAGTAATAAGCTGCTCAGATATTGTCAATGACTGCAAAAAAATAAAAAAGTTCAACTGAAACAATAAATTAATGATAGAGTTTGAAGAAGTCATTGTGAGGCTGGAGAATAATAACATCTAAAGCATGCAATTATTCAGCTGGAGGGAGTCACATCACATATGCTTATATTAGATTTCATAATCTGAAAATTAACCAGAGAGATATAATATCGGTATGACAGTTCTTAGTGGACTTAACATGAAAATGTAAAGTATACCTTTTATAAAGGATTTTCCAAACCAATTTTACTTCCAGAAAATTTCAATTATTAATTCCATTCATGCCTCTTTAGTGTTTTGATTCCTACTGTATACATATGTGGTAGGGCTTTTACTTCCACACACAGTCTTACACATGCATTAGTTAATTCTCACAATCGCTCTCTCAAGTAGGAACTTGGATTCCCATTTTACAGATTGTGTAACTGATACCTCAGGAAGATTAAGTGACTTGAGCAGCAGAGGCAGAATTTCAGATTGAGTCACAGGTTTGAACATCCCCTGTTTTTGAAACGTGGAGAAGATATTGGTATCTGTTCATCTAGAATAATCTGCACCTAACTCTAACGAGCTTCCCTTAATCATTTCCCAGATACCAAATTTTGTAGCAAATGTTCTTCAGAACCAGACCAGTGTGAAAAAGAACACTATTCAAATTTTAGGTTAAATTTTTAACCTATTTCACTAATTTTAACATGACCTTTCATGAGCTATGTTGCTGATAGAGACCCATGATTTTTTATGGCTCATAAAAAAGATCTTTTTGCAGAAAGATATTTTTTTCTCTCTTTTTTTTAAAAAGAAATGTGACCTCTCATTAATATTTATATTTTCTTAATAGTCTTAATGTCTTATTCTCCAAATGTAATTCACTGTATAGTTTATAAATAACTATTAGTGGCTAAAATCTGTTAATGAATTTTGAAACCTTTTAAAATAATTTAAAAGGTTTCAAAATTTGGGCTGTCCTGTACCAGAGAAAAATGAGAATGGAGCCAGATGGTTTCTGCACAGTAGAAAATGCATATCTAGATATGGACCAAAATTCTAAAGTGATAACCTTGGCATTGTCTATAGGAAAGAGGGAGTGGTAGAGAGAAAAAGAAGGGTAGAATGAGAGAAGGAGAAAGAAGGAAGAGAATGTGTCAAATTAAATTACCTGAATATGAAGTTTGTATTTTTCCTAATGTGTGAAGCAGTAATGAATCATTTTGTAATGGATGCTGGAGAAAAGAAGTTGAATTCTCTTAGAAATTAATATAGTGACAATGTATCTCAGGGATAGGGCAGTCACTTGGCACCCATAGAGCTGTGATGGGCTGTGAGATGCAACATCTGGCAACAGTAGCTGGAGAAGGACCTCCAATGAGAGAATGAGAAGCCACAGGGCTCTGAAGGTTGACAAGCTCAGGTGACAGGAGCCTGAGCTTGCTTCCTGCTTCTGGTCATTCTAATATTTCATTTAATGAGAAGAAAAATGTCTGCTTTTCTAACTGGTGCATCGTTGTCAGAGTTGTTTGCTGGTTTTCTTCCTTTGCCACTTTATTTGCTGCAATACTTTGAGACCCATCGGGGAGCTAACTATGAATTACTGAGTGCTGTGTCCTGAGAAAGCAATAATAACAGCAGTATCTTTCACATAAGCAGGAACGGGGGACTCAGCCTTGCTGTTCTCTGTACTCTCCCGTACTGCTGAAGGACTGTGATCAGGGAGTCAGAAATGATGGGATAACTGGTGACACAACAGAACAAATGATCAGCAGAAAACACACATGTAAACGATACGTGAAAGATGCTTTTATACCCGAATGGCAAGAAATTCATTAAGGGAAATAAATTACATGCTGGAGATGACTCACTGCCTTATTGAAAAATGTGCCATTTTGAAGGGAAGGAAAAGAGAGCATGGTACAATACAGAGAGGCTAGAAATAATGAGAAATTTTCATTCTGATTAGAGCGGTGCAAATTCACACTGGAAGACAGAGACTTTCAACAGCGCACAATAAAGTACGTACAGTATTTAAATTATTGCTTCTTAGAATATATCCTCTTTTAGAATGTATTTATAAGCAGTAGCATATAATACCTAACAAAACTCGAGCCACAATAAGAGACCTTCCTTATTATTTGTCATTACCTTCCTATCCTCATCTTAAGGAATTAAAGTTAAAATTTAGTTTGTTAATAGCAAATGTATTTGAATACAGTTGTAGATATTTTCCATTCATCCATTTATTCATTCGGTAAATATGCACTGAATGGCTACCGTGTGCCAAGCATTAGAGACACAGAATGAATAAGAGACATGCCCGTTGCTCTAATAGGCCTGTGGTTAGTACAATATTAAGTTAGTATTTATGGAATACTTGCATAGCAATCATTTCACATGCAAAATTTTATGCAACCTTTACAAAAAATAGTCCTATGAGATAGGAATTATTTCCATATTTTAAACCGGAGAGAATTAGAGTCAGAGAGGTTGAATAACTTGCCGAAAGTTGCAAACTAAGTAGCGATTGAGCCGAAATTCAAACAAGATCTTGCTGGCTTCTCCTGTACTATGAGAATCATTTACCCACTCATTGCTACTTCATAGTGACCCTATAGGATAGAGTAGAACTGCCCCATAGGGCCTCCAGGTTGTAATCTTTAGGGAAATAGATTGCCACATCCTTATCCTGCAGAGAGGTCTATGGCTTCAAACCACCAACCTGCAGGTAGCAGTTGAGTACTTAACCACTGTGCCACCAGGCGTCCTTTGAGTGCCATTTAGAGTTCTCAAATTATAACAGTTTATGAATAGATAAATTAGAACTAATTAAATTTAAATAACTACTTTCATTAAACTGCACATACCTTATAATTTTTAAAGTGTTCACACATATGTTATCTAAGTTAATCATTAAAAAAGTCGTTGCTTTATTGGCTTCCAGTTTGGGCATAGTTTGCCTGCTTGCTTCTTCTAGCTGCCTCTGTCAGCAAAGGACATCATACTAATTAGTGCAAATAACCCAATTAGAGTAATTAGAAGCCAACAGGGCAATAAAATGCTCAAATGCACATGATTTCTATGATAAACCTTTGAAAGACACAACCAGTGTGTACAGCTTTCAATAATTTTCACTTAAGTCTGTATTTAGGTACTGATGATAACATAACATAAAAAAACATACATTATTGAAATTAAAAGCTAATGTTTCCTTCCACCAACTATTTAGTTAATTTGTCTGCCTCCTGAAAGATATTACTTAATACAGTCTGGAGAGATGGGTTGCTCTCACCTTCTCAAATATCTGCAAGAGAAGGAATTTGGTCATAAATTAATCCTGGAATTTAAAAACCAATCTGCTGGATATCTTTTTCTTTTCCAAAGATATTCTAAATAGTCCCTGCTATGAATTTGACCCATTTCTTCTAAGAATCCAGCTCAACTTTTTCCAGAAATAAATTATTTATTAATAGAATAATCTATACATGAAAGAGAAAATACGCTTATGCTGGGCCACATATTACCAATACACGTTTTGTCTAATTCCTACAAAGTGCTAGAGTTTTTGCAAATCAAGGTGATAAATAAAGCCTTAAAATCCTTCACTATTGGAAAAAAAAAAAAAAGACCCCTCAGTTTTCTTTAACATGTCAGTATGATGCAAGCAATCAGTAGCACTTCCTTTTTGCAGTTTTAAATAATATTTAAATATATTCAGATGTTGAACATTAAAGCAGTAGGTGCTTTCCTTTCAGAATTGCTTTCATATTCAATTTATGTTTTACACTACTCAACAGTGTCATGAGATTGTTCTTTATGTTGTTACATATTCTTTCAAAACACGATTTAAGGTCTTTTCAAGTTGAAATTTCTTTTGTGTCCACACATTGTAATACCCTGAGACATGTTGTGCTCATGGAGTTACAGTAAGAAGCAAGGGTTGGGTTCTGAAGGCACCAAACGACACAAATCTAAGAGTGTGGCATCTCTACCGTAATGTCCTGTTTGGCACGGTCAGGCCCATTCCTGCAATACTGCAGTTTTCCACGATGTTAATTAAAATCATTACTATTTTTTCAAATTTAATTGCGTATAGGTCTCAAACAGCTATATGATTTCACTAATCTGTGTACATATCTGTGTTCCCATTGATCTGTGAATTCCTTAAGAGCAAGCAAACGGAGTCTTTCTTTTGGTTTCCTCATATCTACATGCCTGGCTACAGTGGTGGATTTGCCATGAACATAATGAAACATGTTTTGCCATGGCCCTTCACTTGCACGAGGCTCTTTCAAGGTCCTGGGTGGAACTTAGCAATCATGTAGTCATAGTTTTTGCAAAATTTGTAAATGCACCATATTTTAATTAGACTGCTGCATGGTTTTGTAGCTAAGTTTGTATTTGTAATTTTGTAGTCTTTTTCTTAAAGAAGGCTCCCCAACTTTTGAAGCTTTAAGCCCCACAAAACCTTGATTCCCCCCTGCTGACACATAAAGAAAGATTATTTATTCTTTGTTGGATGAATAAATGAAAGAAGCAAAGTTAAATGTTAAATATCAACATTTAAAAATTAGCATATCTGGCAAAAATTTTCCACAAGCCACCAACAGGTAATGCTAACAATTTATCCTTGTCTAATTTATGTGAGTTTACAAAGCTCTTGTACAAACATGTTTAAAATGGATCTTTATACCAGCCCTTCAATAAAAATTAATCTTCTATTAAAATTATTAACATTGAAATGTTTACAACAGTGCTATTTGTCAAAAAGGCAGCTATTAATATACTCAATTGTAAAAGAGGCCAAAAATTAAAACACACCAATTGAATGATTCCACTCAGTTGGTACGTTTTACTTTTTGGCCTGTTTAATGATTTACTCATAATCATACTGTGTCACTCATGGAATGATCCCGAATTCTTCTGACACCAAATCTACTCTTTTCTTTACAACGTGATGTTCATAGAGGTCTTAAAATAAACTAAACTCATTCTACAGAAAAAGAATATAAAATAAGAATTGATACTATTGTCAACTCTGATCAAAATTTTGCATTTCTCTTTCCTTTCCTCCCTTCCTCTCTCCTTTCTTCCTTCCTTTTTTTCTCCCTTCCCCTTCTACTTCTCTACTCAATGCAGGTGTTTCCTATTTTTCAACTGCCATAAACCTAAAGCTCTTTTGAAAAATGAGCTTAACCCTTATTGAACACAAGATGAAAATGTGGTTGCTGGTCAGTCACCTTCTGATGATATCCTTTACAGCCTGTCTAGCAGGTAAGGAACACTTTTAGTGCCGTCTCCATAAATTATACAAACATAGTTAATATGTTTCTTCATTTCATTAAATCTGGTGTCTAAAGTTAGAATTAATATTTTCTGTTGACACATGGATCAAACAAGTAAATGAATATAGATTTAGGTTGACCCTATTTTCTTTTCACTTTTGATTACTATTTTAAAAAGATTTAGCCAGTCTGATGTAGTGGTGTGCTGCTAAATGTTTAAAAATAAAAGTCTTTAGGGATTTGTAGTGCTTGTCAGTTTTTTGAGATTAAATACTCTCACTATGACCAATTTCAAATTAACAGCTTGATGTCAATGAATGTGGAGTGGAAAAGATGTGCAACGGCATCTATTATATAGTATTTCCACCAAACAGATACAATAGACATAAATAACCTCGACAGCATACATAACAATAAAATGTAGCAAAATAATTAGGTGATGGGCTTTAAGTATTTGTTACCTTTGTTATTAATATAATAATTTAATTGTAAGTTAATATAATTTAATTTTGAATACTGATTGTGTTTAACAACTGATTCACAAAATTCCTAAAATTTAATTACTTCTTGAGAGCTGTTGTGAATAGGTCCAACACACTTGTGAATATTGTGAATCTTTTGTCAATTTAGTCAATGTTATAAAAACAATGCTTAAATAATCTACAATGTGTATAGTGATATTAAGAATCACAAAACAGTATTGAGAGCACTCTAGTTTTAGGACAAATTACATTTACATGTTTCAAAGAAGAGTATGAAGAATTAAGAGATATTTCCTACAGGTAGATGTACATTATGTTTTTCATCAGAAAACAACATGTTTTCTAATAACCAATTTTTAAAATAACTTTATCTCAATTATTTCAACTCAATAAATACTTGTTGCGTTCCTATTGTATGGAAGATATAGATGAATCTCATTCTTTCGTATATCAATTCTTATTGATCACTTTAACAAAGGATCTGATGGACATTTTATTGTTTATCTTATTTCTTATTAACTTGAAGAAAATAAAAAATACAGTTCTACTTTGGGGAGTAAATTGTATTGTATTGACTCTAGAACTCTACCTCAAAATAATAATATAATTAGTATTTAATAATTTTAATGACAGCAATAAATATATATTCATCAATATAAATATACATGACATTGGTATGTATAATGAAAATAATTTTAATACCATTGATTAATAGCTATAGTAAAAATGTTTATATATGTAATGTAAATATAATAAAGGAAACTTTTATGATAGTATTGTGGCTACATCTTATTTGTAATGCAAATTTGTACTAACTCTGTTAACCACAATTTTTAGTGCTACAACTATAAAATGCAAAGAAGAGAAATAAATATATCATCTGCAAAGTTGTGATGATAGTTCATCTTTGATAGTAAAGAGTCAGATATCTCATTTTGTTAACCAGCCTTTTAGTTATTTGAATGATGTTTGAAACCACAACTCAAAGAGTTGCTTCAGAGTCAAAATTGTTTTTTCTTTTATTTTTAGAGTTTACATGGCACAGAAGGTATTATGGTCATGGAGGTAAGTTGACATAAAGGGGAAACTTTTTAAATAGCTTTTTCAAAGTGGATGATAATTCCATCTCTGCTTTAAGCTATGAACTCTCTAGATTTAAAGACAAATGCTTAGTGTTAGATCACTTGAAAATTTTGTAAAGACGTCTTTTCAGAGATTGTAGGGCAACTTGTTCTTTTGCTTGCCAACATGAATGAATGAACACATCACAAACAAACATCCTTTAAAGGGTCGTAGCAGACGGAAAGTATTCATTAAATGCGATCTTTTTGTTTGTTTCCTGCATGCCCTCCAGCAACATTTTGCTACTAAATTTTGAAGCAGTATTTTAAATATTGAAAACAGCTAGTTTATTTTTGAAAGCCTCTAGCTTTGCTCCAAGAGAGATAAATGAAGTTAATGAATTTGGTACCTTAAGATTCAGTTCAATTAAGAGTCCAAAGATGTTTCAATATTCATTGTTTAAGGTTCACTGAATATAATTAACACTCAGACAGTTTAAATTCTATTCCAACCACTAAAAATTCTTGCCAGAAATAGAGGCAGCATAGTATACTAGGAAGCATATTGTCTAGAATAAGACAGTCTGGATTTGCATCCTCACTCTGGTGCCTGATGTTATACGATCCTACGTAAATTATTCAGCTTCTATGAGCCTCCACTTTCCAATATGTAAAAAAAAAACAAGATTATTGAGAAGACTAAGAAAGAATGTGAGTGATAACTTCTAGCGCAATGATGGACATAGGAGGTGCGCAATGAACATAGAAAATTGGTAATTTATACAAGCCACTTCATAGTGGTAAGATAAAAGAAAATTGAGATGGAAAACTGAGAAATCAAGCTGAAACCCGTATGCCAAATCAAGAATATCCATGCCAGAGTGAGTCAGAAAAACTTCCACTTGTGAGTAGATATGGCGTTTAAGGGAAAGGAAATATTTAGTCTGAATTTCACCTAAATAATTTCTGAGTTTACCTTATTAGTTGAGACTTACTGCAATGTAGGATATAAAAAGATCAGTAAGGTATGTTCCTTGATTTATAAAATAGGGCATAAATAAGTAAGTGGGTAACACTTTTATAAGAAAGATATGTAATAAACACTTTTGAGGATTAAGGAATATTTAATAAAGCTGATAGTAGGTGGAGCCCTGGTGGCGAAGTGGTTAAGAGCTCAGGCTGCTAACAATAGGTCGGCAGTTCAAATCTACCAGCTGCTCCTTGGAAACCCTATGGGCAGTTCTATACTGTCCTATAGGGTCTCTATGAGTTAGAATCAACTTGACGGCCCACAACAACAACAAGTAGTAGGTAAGGGAACATTGGAGTATTTCCGATGTCGTAAATGGGACTAATTCCAAATACAAGGAAGTGGCACAAATAAGGAAACAGAGGTGGGGAGATACGGGTTGTGCTTAGGCCAGTATTTCCCAAAGTATTCCAAAATGTAGTACTTGTTTTGCAGGGTATTAGTAGGAATTGCATTAAAAAGTACTTCATTGTTGAACAAATTTGGAAAGTGCTGGTAAATTAAAGCTCAATAGTTCATTTTTAGCTTTAAATAAGTATTATGAATGCTTTTTACTTAATAACTATAATATTTATACTATTTATAATAGCTATCATACCCTAAGTAATCAATACTGTGACTCTTTGAGGAGGGAGAGTTGTAAAACTTCCAAAAATTCCCAAGCTTATTTGACCACCTAGCTGATAGTCATAGGAGGAAAACAAAACAAAAAGCCCTTATTTACGTTGACTGGTCTCAATTTAAATTCACGACTGTTACCATCAAGTGGGCAGCTGGCAGTGTGTGTGCAGCAAACATACCCCACTTCCTCAGTACATTAATTTTCTCACTCTCCTAGATCATGTCATACAGGCCCCTTTCTTCTCAAACCTTCCAGGAGTTCTTGCCCATCCTTACTTTTATCAGATAACTGCATCTTTTTACACAGAGAAATTTGAAAAAAAACAAAAGAGAACCTCCACAAGCCTCCACTACCACATCGACTCATCGCATACATCTGTGCCCATATACTCTGCCTTCCAGCCTGTTTCACAGATGACCTCTCCAGACCAAGCTCTCCACTTGCACACTAGGTCCTGTCTCACCTTGTCTGTTTAAGTTCGGTGCTTCTGCAATTGTCTCCTCTCTCTACTCATAATCAAGTTCTCCTTCTCTACTGGATTATCCCCATAAACACACAAATATTCTGTAATGTCTCTCATTAAAGAAAAAATCCCTCTGTTGTCTCCACACCTTTCAGCTAATGTCCCATGTATCTCTCTCTGTTTTTTTTTTTTTTTTTACAACAGTATTACTCAAAAATAGCCCATACTTACTGTTTTCAATTCCCTGAATTTAGCCTCCATGCAGCCCAAACTAGGTGCCTTGTTTACCTCACTAATGGCATGCACATTATTAATCCAATAGTCAACTTGCAAGTTTTCTGCTTGGTCTACCAGCAGCAGTGCTGCAGTTATAGTTTCACACAGAGTTACACAAACATGCACAGGTGAGGCTGTGTTTTTTTTTTTTTTTTTCTTGTTTGTATCTTTTTTAAAAACAAAACCTTCTCCAGAAAACTTTCAGATCTCTGAACAACTCAATATCCAGTGTTGTCACACATACCATCAAGACAGTCATCAGCAGGGGTAACTGGAATTAACACTGGTCAACCTTTACTTCTGAGTTATGTGTGGGTGGGATTGATCCTTGAACAAATCTGATCTTGCCCAGAAAGGTAAAAGGAGAGAATAGATACTGTTCAGTCAACCAACAATATCTGTTATATCACTGAAATTGAGATTTTTCTCACTTATAAATGAAAGATTTCTATCCAGCATCCAAAACCAAACCAAACCTATTGCTGTTGAGTTGATTCCAACTCATAGAGAGTGGATAGGACAGAGTGGAACTGCCCCATAGGGTTACCAAGAGCAGCTAGTGATTTGAACTGCCAGCCTTTTGATTAATAGCCAAGCTCTTAACCACTGCTCCACCAAGGTTCCCTATCCAATATAACATCCTGCATATAGGGTCACTATAAGTCAGAATCAACTCGACAGCAACGAGTTTATATATAGTAGGCTTTTTTACTATTATTTTTATAGCAACCTTAATAGCCCTAGCTGACTTAGGTTTGTTTATTTGTTTTCTCTTTTTATGTTGTTTTATTTTTCTTGCTGTTTTTTCTGCTCATTTTGTTTTAAAATAAAATATTATATATATATTAAAATAAGACATAAACATTGTTAGTTTTAATCATAAAGTACTACAAGGCTTATAATAAAATCAGCAAAATGAACCTCACTCTTCCCTGTGTCTTTTTAAAATTTCTTCTTTTTTCATTTTTTAGATTGTGTAAATGCAACATTTTATCCTATAGAGATAAGGCGATGAACATAGCTAATTTGTGCATACCATTACCACTAGTTGCTGTCCAGCTGATGCCTACTCATGGTGACCCTATTTGTGTCAGAATAAAACTATGCTCTATCAAGTTTTCAATGGCTAATTTTTCAGAAAGAGATTACCAGATATTTCTTCCAAGGTGTTCCTGGGTGGACTTGAATTGCCAACCTTTCCAATAGTCAACCTATAATGTTCAGCTTTTTCATGAGTACCTTAATTATTTGAGAGTAACTATTTATTTTAGGTGCTTTTTTTTCACTGTTGGTCTGTTAGTACCATTCTTGAAAGGGAAAAAAAAAAATTGCATCTACCTCATGATCAGCACTCACCTAGGCTAACGTATAATGGTAATAAATATCTCTTTAATTCCTTTCTAATTCAGTGAGACAAACCATAAAGGGAGGGAATGAAATAGCAGTATAACATCTATTTTATAAACATTAGCATGTAAAATAATCTGTACTTTACATATAAAATAATCTGTATTTTACATTTAGGTTATTGATATTACTTTATCAAGGCTGTAATTCAAAAAAAATTTAAAATCTTCATTGCTTGGCTGTAGAGAGGGAAGTTATGGAATTTCCCATGTCTTTACACCATTGAAGCCCAAATTTCCCCAATTTTTTTTTCCATTAGACTCACATCAACTACTTAGCATTATTTTCAGCATATGTTCCTATCTATATGACAGACTGTATGTCATTCAACGACAATGAATTTCACTATTTTGTAATATGGTCACGTACAGCCCCATTAATTGAATTAAATCTGAGGCAGGCTGAGATGGACTGGGTCCTAGGAGTAGACCCACCAGCTAGGGCATGCCAAATGTGGACAGACGTACAGTAGGTGTGGAAGATGCTCAGCCAGTTATGCATAAACACAGTGTCTGGAGGCTGCAGGGGTGGACCACAGGTGAAGGAAGTGGTTACTATCAAGAGACGTGATGGGCTTTCCTTGGGCAGGTGAAAGCAAGCAGAGGAGAATTTAGTCCACCTATCCTTTCTGCTAGGAGCCTGAGTGGCACAGTGGTTAAGCGATTGGCTGCTAACCAAAAAGTTGGCAGTTCGAATGCACCATCCACTCCATAAGAGTATTCCATAAAGATTACAGCCTTGGAAACCCTATGGGGCAGTTATACTGTATCCTGTAGGGTCACTATGAGTCGGAATTGGCTCAACAGCAATGGACTTTGGAACCTTGCTGCTAATCTCACCGTTCATTGTAATAACGACTTCCGCATTTTTTGGGGACCGACTCCTTACTTTGTACTTCAGTTACGGTAAATTACTCAATGTTTCGTATTACCCAAGACCCTAAAGAACTGAGACATTGGAGTATTCAAAGCCCAACCCCTAAACATCCTTGCTCTGTTATCGGTGGTGAAACATTGGGTGTGAAAATAAGAGGCTATAAAGCCTGGAAACTATGTTTTGAGACAATTTAAATATTGCCTCGTTGCATCATTTAGAGTTTCCTGGATATCAAGAGAGCTTGCACTACTCTCCACCCCAATACCCCATATTCTAGACCCTTCAAATTTTGTCACTATTGCTTTTCCCTAATAAATTTTTCCCAAGACTTTTCTTATGGCATAAAAAACAAAACAAAACAAACAAACAAAAAATCTTATTGCCGTTGAATCGATTCTGACTCATAGTGACCCTATAGGACAGAGTAGAACTGCCCCATAGGGTTTCCAAGGAGCAGCTGGTGTATTTGAACTGCCAACCTTTTGGCTAGCAGTTGAGTTCTTAGCCACTGTTATATAAAATTTTGTCTAATAACAAGTTGGTTGAGGTGACATATTACACAAAAAGAAATAGAATTTGCTTCAAAAAGAATATAAAATGAATAAAGAATAACTCTTAAGTACAAATAGTAACTATACATTCAATTTCCAGAAATAAAATAGGATAGCAAGATTACAGAAAACTATCTCTTACAGTGAGACCTGAAATAATCCCATTTTAGATAATACAACTGGCTGGTTAGATTAACTATGAAACTGAGAAAAGTAGCAGTTTTGGCTGTCATTTACATCTGTAAATTTGACTGCAAATGTTCATAAATTATTTGTTTCTTGGAAATCTTCTTAATCAAACTTAAGAAGTATACTTGCTTCTGCCATAGATTTATGATAGTCACTGTATGGTGGAAAATTAATGACTTTGCATAAACAGCAGATCAAACGAAAGAGTCATAAGAAGTGTTAAATCCTCCATTAGCTTGCGAAGTCATCTATAATTCTGTACTTCAAGAGATTCTTTTTAAAAGATTCTATCAAGTAAGAAATATTTTTTCTTTTCCTTTTAACCCTGTAAAACTCCCAAAGCATCAATCAAAATTTGTCATCTAATTCTTTTTATAGCTATAAAAAAAGTAAAAGTGGCTGTATATTCTGTGATCTGAGAGTAGAATCCCAGAGTTAATGGATCTTTTTCTGAGCTCTGTGTGAGCCCTTCCTTTCCCTTCATTTGAGTGCCCCAGTTGAGCCAACAGAGCGATGAGCTCAGGCGCTCTCTTCTAGGGGGTTACAAAATTTGCATTCAAAGGTGGACACTGGGCATGGCGATGCAATACAAACTCTTTATTTTGAGTAATTTTTCACTGTTGTTGCTTGTTGCTGTCGAGTCACTTCTGACTCATTGCAACTCTGTGTGTAGAGTAGAACTGTTTCATTGAGTGTTCAAGACTGTGACCTTTTGGAAGCAGATTGCCAGGCCATACTCCTGAGGTGCCTCTGGGTGGGTTCCAAATGCCAAACTTTCATCTAGTAGTCGAGCACTTAACCATTTGTGCCACTCATGGACTCCACCAATTTATATCTCAAGGGTCCATGTATGTACACAAAGTAAAATGGATAGGGTAAATGAAAAACCATCTAAAGGAATACATTATTTTATTCAGGTCTAAAAATTTTAGAAAAGCAAAAAACATATTTACAAAATAATACTTGCTTGAACTACTAATATGATGTGAAGTATATTCAGTTCTCAGAAAATATCTTCAATAGAATGTTTTTTCAACATGAAACATTTCAATATTTTGTTGAAAATTACATTCATTTTTTGTCCTTAAATGTTTCATTGTTCCTATAAAGAGCAAATGATAGTGGAATACTAGGGAATATATGTATATAATTTGTGAAAAATACTTCTTGTTGAGAAGAAAAATAGTATGGGTCACTAATATTATCCATTTTGGCCTATAAAGTTTAACTCACTTCACACAATAAGTGTTCTGTCTTTACTTATATCCTTTGAGGAATTGTCTATCAATAGATAGATACAGCCTCATCATTATTAGTATATGACATTCTTTTCAATGTATATTTTCATTGCTGGCACCTTTTCTAGTAAAAAAAGAAACTTCTTTTTTTTAATACGTATGATCAAGATGAAGAAACTACTAAAAATGTATCCTCAGCTTTTTTAAGAAAGATAACCAAATTTATTTCAAAGCACATACCTTAAAATCAAAAGATACAAGATCAAAAGAAATATTTAAGACTAGCTTCTAATTAAAATATGCAAATCTACCAAATAATTTCTATGTAGATATATGCTTACGTGAATCTGTCTTTGATATGTTCGAAGGCACCGTATAGTACTTTAAATAATTGAAGCAGTTATGAATGAACATAACTCCCCTTCAATGTGGTAAAAATATTTCTTTCAAGGAAGCTAATTAAATTGTAAGTTAAATTGAGTATTTGGGATTATGACCATACTTACAATGGCATTGCCAGAGGGCATTATTGACCAGACCATGATTGCCTATTTCTACATTGAAAGTATAATAATACCCACAGTTCTTGATGTAATGCTACCCTGCACCTGTTGACTTAAGTTCAAATTTTATGAAATTGTATGTCATCACATAATATTCCACATCATTAAATGAGGCAGATATTTAGTTAGCTGAAATCCTCTCAAAAGAAACCAAACCTATTGCCGTGGAGTATATTCTGACTCATACCAACCCTATAGGACCAAATAGAATTGCCCCATAGGATTTCCAAGGCTGTAAATCTTTATAGAAGCAGACTGCCACATCTTTCTCCCACAGAGTGGCTGGTGGGTTCAAACCACTGACCTTTTGGTTAGCAAGAGTGCTTAACCACTGCAATACCAAGGCTTTTAGTTAGTTGAAAATCTCTCCAATTTGTCACTATTAGTGGAATGCACCCTACGCATCTGTTGGTTTGTCATATGGTGGGAGCTTGTGTGTTGCTGTGATGCTGGAAGCTATACCACAGGTATTTAAATACCAGCAGGGTCACCCATGGTGGACAGGTTTCAGCTGAGCTTCCAGACTAAGACAGACTAGAAAGAAGGACCCAGCAGTCTACTTCTGAAAAGCATTAGCCAGTAAAAACATTATGAATAGCAGTGGAACATTGTCTGATGCAGTA
Source organism: Elephas maximus indicus (assembly GCF_024166365.1). Lineage (NCBI taxonomy): Eukaryota > Metazoa > Chordata > Mammalia > Proboscidea > Elephantidae > Elephas > Elephas maximus. Next base: position 95,339,389 of record NC_064822.1, read on the forward strand.
CTGGAAGATGAGCCCCTCAGGTTGGAAGGCACTCGAAAGATGACTGCAGAAGAGCTGCCTCTTCAAAGTAGAGTCAACCTTAAAGATGTGGATGGAGTCAAGCTTTCAGGACCTTCGTTTGCTGAAGTGGCATGACTCAAAATGAGAAGAAACAGCTGCAAATATCCGTTAGTAATTGGAACATGGAATGTACAAAGTATGAACATAGGAAAATTGGAAATTGTCAAAAATGAAATGCAATGCATGAACATCAATATCCTAGGTATTAGTGGGCTGAAATGGACTGGTATTGGCCATTTTGAATCAGATAATCATATGATCTACTATGCCAGGAATGACAACTTGAAGATGAATGGCACTGCATTCATCATCAAAAAGAACATTTCAAGATCTATTCTGAAATACAATGCTGTCAGTGATAAGATAGTATCATATGCGTACACAAAAGACCAGTTAATATGACTATTTTTCAAATTTATGCACCAACTACTTAGGCCAAAGATGAAGAAACTGAAGATTTTTACCAACTTCTGCAGTCTGAAATTGATCAAACATGCAATCAGGATGCATTGATAGTTACTGGTGATTGGAATGTGAAAGTTGGAAACAAAGAGGAATCAGTAGTTGGAAAACATGACTTTTGTGATAGAAATGATGTTAGAGATCACATGATAGAATTTTGCAAAACCAGCGACCTCTTTATTGCAAATGCCTTTTTTCACCAACATAAACAGTGATCCTAAAAGTGTACCTCACCGGATGGAATATACAGAAATCTAATCAACTACATCTGTGGAAAAGGCAATGTAAAAGCTCAATATCATCAGTCAGAATAAGACCAGGGGCTGACTGTGGAACAGACCATCAATTGCTCATATGCGAGTTCAAGAGAAACTTAAGAAAATTAGAACAAGTCTACACCAGCCAAAGTATGACTTTGAGCGTATTCCACCTGAATTTAGAGACCACTTCAAGAATAGATTTGATGCACTTAACGCTAATGACCAAAGACCAGACGAATTGTGGAATGACATCAAGGGTATCACACAAGAAGAAAGCAAGAGGTCATTAAAAAGACAGGAAAGAAAGAAAAGACCAAAAAGTATGTCAAAAGAGACTCTGAAACTTGCTCTTGAATGTCGAGTAGATAAAGCAAAAGGAAAAAATTATGAGGTAAAAGAGCTGAACAGAAGATTTCAAAGGGTGTCTTGAGAAGACAAAGTAAAGTATTATAATGACATGTGCAAAGACTTGGACATAGAAAACCAAAAGGGAAGAAAACGCTAAGCATTTCTCAAGCTGAAAGAAATGAAGAAAAAAATCAAGCCTTGAGTTGCAAAACTGAAGGATTATACAGTGAAAATTTTAAACGACACAGGAAGCATCAAAAGAAGATGTAAGAAATACACAGAGTCACTATACCAAAAAGAATTGGTTGACATTCAATTATTTCAGGAGGTAGGATATAATCAAGAACTGATGCTACTGAAGGAAGAGGTCCAAGGGGCACTGAAGGCACTGGCAAAAAACAAGTCTCTAGGAATTGACAGAATACTAATTGAGATGTTTCAACAAACAGATGCAGCGCTGGAAGTGCTCACTCGTCTATGCCAGGAAATTTAAAAGAAAACTACCTGGCCAACCAGCTGGAAGAGATCCACATTTACGCCTGTTCCCAAGAAACGTTATCCAATCAAGTGCAGAAATTATCGAACAATATCATTAATACCACACACAAATAAAATTTTGGTGAAGATAATTTGAAAGTGGCTGCAACAATACATCGACAGGGAACTGGCAGAAATTCAAGTCAGATTCGGAAGAGAATGTGGAACCAGGGATATCGTTGATGATGTCAGATGGATCCTGGCTGAAAATAGAGAGTACCACTAAGATGTTTACCAGTGTTTTATTGACTATGCAAAGGCATTTGACTGTGTGGATCGTAACAAATTATGGATAACATTTCAAAGAATGAGAATTCTGGAACACTTAATAGTGCTGATGAGGAACCTGTACATAGACCAAGAGGCAGTCATTCGAACAGAAAAAGGGGCTATTATGTGATTTAAAATCAGGAAGATGTGTATCAGGTTTGTATCCTTTCACCATACTTATTCAACCTGTATACTAAGCAAATAATCTGAGAAGCTGGACTATATGAAGAAGAATGGGGCATCCGGTTATGGAGGATGACTCATTAACAACCTGTGTTATGCAGATGGCACAACTTTGCTGAAAATGAAGATGACTTGAAGCACTTACTGATGAAGATCAAAGACTACAGTCTTTAGTATGGATTACACCTCAACATAAAGAAAACAAAAATCCTAACAACTGGACGAATAGACATCATCATGGTAAATGGAGAAAAGATTGAAGTTGTCAAGCATTTCATTTTACTCAGATCCACAATCAACACCCATGGAATCAGCAATCAAGAAATCAAAAGATGCATGGCATTGGACAAATCTGCTGCAAAAGACCTCTTTAAAGTGTTGAAAAACAAAGATGTCACCTTGAAGACTAAGGTGCACTTGACCCAGGCCATGGTGTTTTCAATCGCCTCATATGCATGTGAAAGCTGGACGATGAATAAGGAAGACTGAAGAATTGATGCCTTTGAATTGTGTTGGTGAAGAATATTGACTATACCATGGACTGAAAAAAGAACGAACAAATCTGTCTTGGAAGAAGCACTACCAAAATGCTCCTTAGAAGCAAAGATGGCAAGACTACGTCTCATGTACTCTGGATAAGTTATCAGGAGGGATCAGTCCCTGGAGAAGGACTTCATGCTTGGTAAAAGGGAGGGTCTTTGAAAGAAAGGAAGACCTTTGATGAGATGGATTGATGCAGTGGCTGAAACAATGGGCTCAAGCATAGCAATGATTGTGAGGATGGTGCAGGACCAGGCAGTGTTTCCTTCTGTTGTACATAGTGTCGCTATGAGTCAGAACCCACTTGACTCCACCTAATAACAATACCAGCAATAGTGAGATGCAGGTTGGAGAAGGCCCAAAGATGACCCCTAACCCCAAAGACCTAAGATTCTCTTAACAATATCTTTTGCAGAGCATAAGTTTTTAATTTTAATAAAGTCCAGCACCATTTTTTCTTCCTTTCATGGATCATGCTTTTGATTTTGTATCTAAACATTATCACTATACCCAAGTTTAGAATCATTCCATTGACTAAACCATGGACAACTAATACCTGTAGTTTATCAAGCCATAGTACTTGAGATGGCTCTGTGAAATTCTTATCCTACCATTGATGTAGGAAGTGGAAACTCAAGATCCAATCCTGCAGATATCAGTGGTCTATGTTTTAAGTATATGTATAATTGCATCAGACATTTGTTTATCGTTAAATCTGATGATCTTTTCCATTGGTAATATTAATAACATCATCATCAGGGTCGCTATATAAGTATAACGTAATTCAAAGATATTTATGAGCTTTATAGTCCCCAGAACAGTTTTTATTTTTAGTTTTCTGAATATTTAATCTATATATATGCATATGTTTTAAAAAATGTTTCAAACATTTCACGCTAAAAAAAATATTAAACAGTGGGTAAGGTGTGAATTGAAGTCATCTCCAAGAAGAGAATCTAAATATATTGATAAAAATGTGTTTTTTTTTAATGTGGCCAGAAGTTTTCCCTTTAAGAATTTTTACGTGAAATTGGAAAGAACAACAGGATCTCTAGTTTGGCAGCTATTACTAAGTTGCCCCAGTCAGAAAAGCTGTGCAATTGGGAGAGACTCAAGGAAGATCTCATGAAGTTATCCAAGTTGGAAGAACAATAGCATATGATTTTACCACAGCTAAGCACAAGGTCATTTTTTTTTTCCAGAGATTGGAAAAACCAGACCCTACATACAAAATGAAAGTCTCTAAATTATCAGGAATGTGGGATTCATTGTTTATTTTTCCCAGGTTTGTTGTTACACTCTGAAAGGCCAGAAAGTATTTGGCATGATCAAAAAAAGTGTTAGAAGCAAAGCAGAAAACATCGTTTGTATCTCTGGTTTTTACAACCTCAAGAAGGATATTGAACTAGAGATAGCTCAGAACAGGACTTTCAAAATCAGCAACAGAGAGCTTCTGTGTGCACCTCACATTTATGATTTTAGTTGGGGGTATAGTAGGTCCAAGAGGTCCTTAGGACACATACTTCTATTTCTTTCTTTTTAAAATGAAGAAAGCAGCGATCTTAGTTATCTAGTGCTGCTATAACAGAAATACCACAAGTGAGTGGTTTTAACGAATGGATGTTTATTTTCTTACAGATTAGGAGGCTAGAAGTCCAAATTCAGGGCACCAGCTCTAGGGGAAGGCTTTGTTTCTCTGTCGGCTCTGGAGGAAAGTCTTTGTCCCTTGGCTTCTTGGTGATCATCATGTGGCATGGCATCTATCTGTCTGCTTGCTGGCTTGCTGATTTAATGTCTTTTATATCTCAAAAGAGACTAACTCAAAGTACACCCTATATTAATCCTGCCTTATTAGCATAAGAAATACAACCCATTGTCAAATGATTATAACCACAGGCACGTAGGTTAGGATTTACAACGCATATCTTTGGGGGACATAATTCAATCCATAACACCAATGTTTATAGAAAACAAATGGCTTGCATAAAACAACAGCTGGAAAACTTCATAGCTGGAAATCTAAGGTCCTATGATTCCTCTATTCTGGCCCACTGATTTATCTGCTATCTGAAATCACTTTCCTATGGGACCTTGTGGAAATTGTGAGGTCTCAAATTTTTAGAGTGACAATTTCAGCAAATTGTGACTAAAAATAAGCATCTACCTTTGAAATATTTGGGCTAAATTTGGAGAAATTAATGCTTCATACTGGGGAAACAGCTTATGGATTCTATTAATCATCTGTTTGTATAATAAATATGTATTGGGTGCTCAAAACAACACAATGGTGATAGCACTGTATCTACAAGAATTAGTACAACTTGGCTTGTGGCTTTTATAAGCCTCATAATTAGTCTAAAAAAAAAAACCAAACCTGTTGCCGTTGAGTTGATTTCAACTCATTGCAACCCTATAGGACAGAGTAGAACTGCCCCATACGGTCTCCAAGAAGTGCCCGGTGGATTCGAACTGCTGACCTTTTGGTTAGCAGCTGTAGATCTTAACCACTATGTCACCAGGGCTTCCTATAATTAGTCTAGAAGTTGATATATATGAAAAATGTAAATTAAATTTTTAAAGAAGTAGCAAACTCATGAGAATATTGGCAAAATCAGCACTTGTTGATTGCTGACTGTGTGCCAGGGACACTACTAAGTGTGTTACATAAAAAAAAAAAAAATACATTACCTTAAAATTGAGTTCTCACTGTAATCCTATGTGGTGGATTCTATTACTATCCCTGTTTTATAAATAAGATATTGAGGCTTGGAAAGACCAAATAATTTTTCCGAAGACACACTGCTAAATAATAATGAGGCAAGTATTTTTTAATTAGGTATAAATATACATAACAAAACATATGCCAACTCAATTTCTACATGTAAAATTCAGTGAAATTATATTCTTCAAGTTGCACAACCATTCTCAATATCTTTTTCCAAATTATTGCACCACCATTAACATAAACTCAATGTCCCCAAAGCAAGAACTTCCCCTTCCCCCTCCCTCCTATCCCGAGTAACCACTAATAATCTTTAGTTTCTATATATTTGCTTATCTGAGGCAAGATTTAAATGACATAATGAAGGGAAGCTGGAACAAAGCTTTTACTTCAAGGTTGATGTTAGAGCAGACGGAATGTCTACATGTCATTTGCTTTAAAATTTCTCTTAAAAATGATTTGGAGGAGTGGACTATGACTTTGATGTAGCAGGGTCATTTCAATGACCCCAGGCAAGAAAGTTCCCCTCTTTTTAGGTATCTAGATCATTATTGATTCATTTGGGACATGTGGCTTTTAGCTGGGTCTGTAAATACTGCCATATTGGTTACATGTAGCTGATTCCCTTCTCCTCTTCCTGATATGAGGTCTCACTCTTTCCATTTAGATAGACTGTCAGGAACAAGGACTTTCCTATGTGGGTAGATGTTTGTGATGGATTTGAAACCAGTTGGTCAGATCTCATACCCATGTAATTTGTTTATTATTGTTCTAGATGTTTGAGTACCAGTGCTGATCACATGTTTAGAAAAAAAACTAAGAACTGATCCAGGAAAGGAATCAATTTTCCTAAAACATCTAGAGACTCATTTATCTATTTATTAAGCACTTAGCTTGTTCCAAACTACTAGATAGCTAGCAAGAAAGTAGAGTACCTGGCAACCTGTTCCCAAGCATTTGCAATGCAGTTGAGGAGAAAATTACACTCATTATCACAACAGGTGTGTTAAGCACCATACCCTGTACAGGGAGTTACGGGAACATAAAAGACGGCTAACTACAGCCAGGAGGGGTCATAGGTGGCTTTCTGAAGAAACTAGCTCTATGACTAGGTCATAAAAGACTATGCAAAGTTTGATAGTAAGAGAGAAGTGGGCCTGTGATTTCAGAAAAAAGAATAGCATGTGCAAAAGATCAGAGGCACATAAGCATGGCTTGTTTGAGGAACTGCAAGTAGTTACGCATGACTGAAACACAAGACACTTTTGGGGAAATGATGGGAGATGAGCAGAGGAGATTTTTAAATAAAGAACCTGAAAGTTTTCCTTGGAGTTGTGAAGGAAAATACCTGTGTTTTAAACGAAAAGTGAGATTTTGTTTTTCAGAATTTTTTTTTAAATAACTTTTTTCAGTTTATCCAAAATTTCTCTAACTTATAAAACAGCACACTGTAAAATAATTTTATTTTTATCTTGTAGTTTCTGAGGAAGACAAAGGATTTGGACCAATTTTTGAAGAGCAACCCGTCAATACCGTCTATCCAGAGGAATCACCGGAAGGAAAAGTTTCACTAAACTGCAGGGCACGAGCCAGCCCTTTCCCAGTTTACAAGTAACGTACCTCACCGTTCTTTTCATAATAAAATGTCTGACTAAAGATTGCAAGTCAACATTTATGACACTATTCTGATAGATAAAAGCTAAGATATAAGTCCATGGACATGAACAAAAATATTGGTATACAAAATATTTTTAAAAACAGTTGTCTAATAGCCAAATAGATAACATGTTTTCTTCAGCATTTGCAAATAACTCATTTAGTATTTCATGCACAGCCACAGGTAATGCCAGTGACATTTACATTATCCATTAAAAAATCATCTAATGGAAATCATATTATTAAGCTTGCAAAAAGGTGTATAAAATTCATGCACAATTTAAATATAGAGGTTTAAGAAAAAATATTATTTATGGTTTGGCCTGGATAACTTATACCTATAGATGATAGACAATATACAGAACGAACATTAATTCACATATATACAACAACAACAAAAAAAACCCGAACCCTTTCCTGTTGAGTTGATTCCGACTCACAGTCAGCCTATAGGACAGAATAGAACTACCCTGTAGAGTTTCCAAGGAGTGTCTGGTGCATTTGAACTGCTGACCTTTTGGTTAGCAGCCACGGCTCTTAATCACTACGCCCCCAGGGTCTCCTCACATGTATATACGTATATATATATATATATGTTATATTTATACACATATTAACTATATTTAAAAAGCTTACATAGATAATTCTAGGAAGTACCACTTTTTTTCTAATAGTCTCAAACCTATATTCCAGAAAACACACCAGATTTCTTAATTGTCTCTACACTAAAGGCGATCTATATAAACATATCTCTTTCTGTTTGTCTATGTTACATATTAAGGCTATCAAAAATAATTTTATAAAAAGAAACAACGAAATTTCTTGCTTCAGATGGTTAAGAAAAGTATACTAACATTCTTATCTGATACAAAGAATAAGATTAAAAAATTAACCAAATGCCAATGGGTTGACATTTCACCTGTCAAATGGTTCCAAGAAGACAAAGAAAGTGATTGATGAGGAAATTGAGGCTCTAGTGTGTTAATGTCTTCTGAACTAATTGAAAGCTGTCACTCAACAAGGTTAATTTTAATAGCAGATTTTTGTTTCCTGGATAGAAAAAGAAATGTCATTGTTAGAGAAAGTTATCAAAGATAAGATTTTCACCACCCCAGTTAATTCTAATTACCAATTTTCTCTTGCCTCTAGCTATAATTACAAAATTATTTCTTAAAACAAAATACAACTTTGGGTACAAAATCACCATCCCTTTGAAATTGGATTTATCATTTCAATTTCATGCATGGGAGTGCAATATAAATAGATATTTTATAAATTATAAATAACATTTTTGTTTTGAAAATAATTAATGGAATAAACTTATTTTTATCCGGAAGCCATAGGTTTTAAGAGCCCATGCACAATGTCATGGACATGTTGTTGTTAGGTGCCGTGGAGTCAGCTCCGACTCATAGTGACCCTGTGGTCCTGCGCCACACCCACAATAGTTGCTATGCTTGAGCCCAAGTCATGGATATAGGGTAGTATAACTAATAGGGGCTATAGAGGAGATAAGATAACTCAAGCACATAATTTTACAGGAGCTGAATAAGTAAATCGGCTTGCTCAAGAGCCTGTCGGTCACAGACTCAGAACAGAAATACATGCTTTATGGCTTCAAAAGAAACATAATTTTTTCAGTATGTATATGTCTAGATGAGGAGCCTTGGTGGTGCAGTGGTTAAGCACACAGCTGCTAACTGAAAGGTGGGCAATTCCAATCCACCAGCTACTCTGTGGGAGAAAGATGTGGCGATGTCTTTCTGTAAAGATTACAGCCTTGGAAACTCTGTGAGGCAGTTCTACTGCATCCTATAGGGTGGCTATGAGTTGGAATCAACTCAACAGCAACAGACTTATATATCTAGATAGGTTGATAGAATCTTAAAAGCTGTTTCAGTAATGTTTATTCTGTGATATTCTGTCTTTGACATTAGTACGTGGAACCTTAGAGATCAGCCTCCAGGCTTGTATGGAGGCTACAAAACAGAAGGGGTTGTTCTTGGATGATGTTCTAGAAATATGGACAGCTGTGTTTCTCCTTGTCCTACCCTTTCCCTCTACAGACACAGTAAGAAGCAAAGCTTTTTTTGGCAAATATATCACCGAGCCCTTCCCAAAAGTTGCCCAAGCACTGAAGTTCCCAGAGCATGTTTGGCCTGAATATCCATACATTCATATAGAGCGGTGAAGGAGAGAAGTAGATATTTCATCCTGTTATGAAGGCAGCCTACTTTTGACAGCCAAAAAATTCATCTCATAATGCAGCTTTTCTGATGGAAAAGAACACTTGAATTGTTTAAAATTCCCTTAATATTCAGGGCAAGCTCTGCTCACCTTGGTCACACAATTTGTCATTCACACAATAGTTTTATATTTGCAGCATATTCTGTGATAATTTGGTCTTCAAGGCACCATCCTGAGAGGTATAACAGGGGACTTGACTTTCCACTTATCAACCTTGTGGCCCTGATTCTTCCTCTATCTTGTCCAGGCCCCCCAAACAAAAACTACAATAAAAACTGTATTTAAGACAGTGTTAAAGGGGTTGCAACAATGGTGTGTGTTCCTGAAGATAACCCAGTGAGCTTACCCAAACAGCAAAACCGAATCATCCTGTGCCATCAAAGGTAGAATCAGATCCACTGGGAGGAAGTTAAGGCAATACATAAAAATTGGGGGCAAATATAGTGAAAAATTAAAAAAAAAAAAAAAAAGAATTCTGACTAGTTCGAGCTGCCCAAAAAGGAAATCCACTGCCTTGACAACTCCTAAGCAACTTGACCCTGGATGTTTCAAGCAGGGACAGTATGGTCATCATTTGCGGGAGGGGAATTATTCTTTGGGAATTTGGTAGGTTTGAAAAATGAAAAAGCACAGAGTTTTCTATGTTTCCAAAAGGAAGCATAAATTGCCTTCTACACCATAAAAGGAAACCCTGGTGGCATAGTGCTTAAGTGCTACAGCTGATAACCAAAAGGTCAGCAGTCTGAATCCACCATGAGCTCCTTGGAAACTCTGTGGGGCAATTCTTCTCTGTCCTCTAGGGTCAATATGAGTTGGAATTGACTTGATGGCAATGAGTTTTTGGTATACTATAAAAGATTAAAACTAAAAATGTTCCAGTTATTTTTATTTAGTAAAAGATATCCTCTCTTGACAAGAATTACATCCTGATCAGAAATGTGCCAGGCAATGAGCAAAGCTGTCACTAAGACGCAGGCCATTTATCAAACCTTGAAGGGTAAACCTTGATCCAGAAGGGTTATAAAATCCTGAATGTGGTCGTCTTAATTAGAAACTATGTTATACACACATTCTTCCCATCTCCCCAGGAAAGTTAGAGCCCGTTTCTAGTTACTGTCAATTTCTGTCAATTAATGGTGTGATTACTTGCAACTTGTCTCACTAGGTTGCTTTGTAGATACGTGATGGGAAAAAAAAAATTCGCTTTATCAAAAATAAACCCTGAATAATGTGAAAAGGTACGAGTGTAAACTAACTCTAGGCTGAGGAAGATCATGTTTTACTAGTATATTTGTGACTTAGTAACAAGAGATCCCACAGACTTCTATCATTTTCAAATTGTGTGATCGTCCTCTAGTGGTCAAAATACACTATTTACCATGCAGGACCCTGATTGTGTTTATTTTTGCTTTATTGAAAAATTACTTTGATATTTAGTGTCATATATTGACATTTTATATCTTACTTTTCTTATAGCGATGCTTTAATATTATATATGTATGTATATCTAGTGTATAGATGGTTATCATTTATAATCCACATATAACTGCTAAGAAATAAATTTATGGGGCAAAACCCAAAGAAATATTTGTCCTTTGTGATACATCATGAAAAAAAAAAAGAAGAAATATGTCATGCACTTTAGCATCTACCTTTCTGTACCTGAGCTAAGTTACAAATTAAGAGCTCAGGGACATGAAATTATAGGGTGTGAAGAAATACCATCTCAGGTCACCTACTTAATCATCTGACTTCAGACATAGCTGAACCCATATTATTTTAGAATGTGATAGGCCAGTACCCTGTTTCCAGGGCTTGTAACCTTTGATATGACATTTATTACTTTTTCTCATAGATGGAGAATGAATAATGGGGATATTGACCTGACAAGTGACCGGTACAGTATGGTGGGAGGAAACCTTGTCATCAACAACCCTGACAAGCAGCAAGATGCTGGAATATACTACTGTTTAGCATCAAATAACTATGGGATGGTCAGAAGCATTGAAGCAACCTTAAGCTTTGGATGTAAGTAACTGCTACTTTAAAAAACAGTATGTGTGTTTAGGTGAAGTAAGAATTAGATGTGTTTTAATTACTGACAACAATCTACATAAACTAAAAAAAAAAAAAAAACTAGAATGGTAAATTTGCAATTCCCTACAGTTTTGGATTTTTCTCTTCTATTACAATACTTCCATTTACCTCTCTCAGTGACAATGAACTCCCCTGCCTCAATATTCCAACAAACCTTACTGAGTGCTTATTGTGTGAGATATTAAAGAAGACGTATTGCCTGCTCACAAACAGGTTGTAGTTTCTTAGTAGTGAAACAAGTCATATAAACATGAAAGCGTTAAAATATAAGAAACTTTGACCTTCAAAGTGAATATCAATAAACACTGTTATAAGAGTTTATCAAGAAAAAAAAATCAATAAGAAAGGAATGTAAAGAGAAAGCTCTGTGAATGGGGGTGTCTTATAACATGAGTGGGCCTTAACTGTGTGGTGAAGAAAAACTTTTGGGAGAGCAAAGTATCATGAGGGGTATTTTGAATATACTCAAAGTAGCAAAAGATAATATTAGAAAGTAAACTAAGGCATATTCTAAAGGCTCTCAAATGGCTCCCTAAAAACTAGTATCAATGGAAGTGCTAAACCATGCATTCTCAGTGCGGGCAGTTTCACCCCAAATGGGGTAAAAATTGGTTCTTAGGGGGAGGAAATATCTTAGATATTGCAACCTAACAGTTTGTGGCCCTCCAGGGCTCAAACCCTACCTGAAAAAATCATATTCCATATTTATCCTGTTGGAAGAAATTTAATTAATTGATAAATTATTTTGAATTAATATTTCCTCCTTATGGGGAAACAGTGAAAAATAGTTTGAGGAAGACTGTGCTAAGCTAAAAGGTAGATGTTGTTCTGAAGGAAATTTGTACGTTGGTGAAGGGGTTGAACCAGATGATTTCTAGTATGTGATTTTATGAATTAGCATTGAAATCTTTTGTAAAGTAGATTATAGAGTGAAAATGATGTTTAAGAAGGCCTCTGTGGTAGTGATTACCAGGAGGAGTGAGACAGTCAGCTAGAGCAATCAGCTCATATTAGTGTTGTGACAGCGGGAATGTTGATAAGAAGTACAAAACCTTGAAGAACTAACTTGACAGATTGCATTACAATGAAGGAAAGAAGGCCACTAAATATTTTTCAAGTAAAATTTAGTTTAAGGGCAGAAACATTCTGCTCTCATTAAAAAGGGGATGTGAGGAAGTAAAACCAATTTCAAGGATGGGAGGAATTTAAATGGTTATTTCACATGCAGAGGTTATGACAGCATTAAATTATCTACTTAGAAATGTCAAGTAGGCATCTGAGGAGAGGGACCAGCATTCAAATGAAGCATCATGCTGGAGATGTAGGTTTGAAGGGGCGTCTGCAAGAAGGTGATTTTCAGAGGTATACAGCCTACTGGGAAACCTTGGTGGAGTAGTGGTTAAGTGCTACGGCTGCTAACCAAAGGGTCAGCAGTTTGAATCCGCCAGGCGCTCATTGGAAACTCTATGGGGCAGTCCTACTCTGTCCTATAGGGTCGCTATGAGTCGGAATTGACTTGAGAGCACTGGGTTTGGTTTTTTTTGGTTTACAGTCTACTGAGAAGAGTAAAATTAGATAGCACGGCTTGGGAACTGATCATAGATAAGCAACAGGAGTAGAGGCAGGACTGACACTGAATCACCAACAGTAAAACACCTGAGGAATCAAAATAGTAGAGCATCAAGGAATCAATCAAAGTGTGAATTCCAAATACGTATAAAGTTGAGTAAATGAATGAAAACGGAGGAAAACGCAGAATGTGAAAAGGAGAAGGAAATTGGTAACTTTTAAGTTCCCCACCTAGGGTCCTGCCTTTTACATTATTTCTTCCCAACATCCAAGTCTTCTCTTGGGAAAAGAAGCATACCCTTCAAATGAGTCCATTCCTCTGTAGCTACTTTCTTTGATAGATCCCTGGTTTTGTCTGAGTCCATTATATTTCCAGATAACCTTACTGAGTTTCTTCCTAAATCTAAAGAAGAATCTTTAGGATATTTGAAATATTCAGGGCAGACAGAATATTGATAGCTGCTATCAGTATCTACAGGCTTTGTTTGAGTTCACCAGAACTTTTCCATAATGCGTGCAAACCTCAGCATGTGAGAACAAGAAGATGACTCTCATAGGCTTCACTAAGCCAACTGAGAAGTACTATGTCTACAAATGAGTTAGTTGCTGAATGGTAAAATTTAATGAATGCCTTTCTTTCTATGGATCAGAAAACAAATGCGTTCTTTTTTTTTTTTTTTATATATATAATTAGATCTTGATCCTTTCCCCCCTGAGGAACGTCCTGAGGTCAGAGTTAAAGAAGGAAAAGGAATGGTGCTCCTCTGTGATCCTCCATATCATTATCCAGGTAAATTTAGTTCCTCTGTGACTATAAGCATGTATAAAACAAAATGGGAAAGTTTTTGTTTTCTTAAGAATAAAAAAAAAAACTTTTTTAGAATAAGGTGCATTTATTATCAAATGAGTTTCAATATTTGCATAACCTAGTAATACATCATTCTTTAGTGTTACAGATTCTTCCTTTCTTGGTTCTTTAGTCTCTTGGCCCTAATTCTAAAGACCTATAACTATTTCAGTTCATAAATTACATATATATATATACATATATATATATATATATAGGATTATATCCTTATTAAAATCCCAGTTACGTAAGAGACAATATGATAGCCTTTCTGGAAATTATTCCTGAAATAGAACAGATTCAAAGAATGACATATAATCAGTCATCAGTCGTTTTTATTAACAATTCAACATCTACCATATATTGTGAACTGTAATTAAACACTAAAAAGGGATAAAGACATCATAAATTATTAATTTCTTTAGAAGCATCCATCTGCAAGAATAATCATCTAGTTTAGAAAAGGGTTATATTAAGTGACATTGGTCACAAGATTCAATCTTTGAAGATATGTTTTATATAACTTAATATGGCTAAAATAATAGCCACTAAAGTACTAATATAAAAGGTGAAATCTTAATATACTTTCACTAATTTCCACATCTCTTAATTTATCAAATATTCTGTTGAAATAATATGAGAATACCACTTTTCCCATTGAAAGAAAATATGTTTTATATTCTTCTAATACTATGTCATAAATTTGACATTAAAATGTATGTTCTAAGTTATTTTGTGTGGAATGCAGTAATCTGGTTCATATATACATGTGCATGTGTGTGTGTATGTGTGGTTATATATATGTGTGTGTGTGTATTTTTTTCCCGTCCGAGACCTTCTATTGAGAGAAACAGACCATAAACAAGATAAGTAATTATCTTGTTAAATATTGGTAGATAAGTGCTAAAGAGAAAAAAATATTAAGTGGAGAAGGGGGAGAGTAAATTTTGAGGGAAATGGTTGAATTTTTAGAAAGGGTATCACTGAGAAGGTAGTTTTGAATAAAAACCTGAAGGAAGTGAAGGAGCTAACAATACAGGTATTTGAGGGAAGGATAAGCAAGGCAGATGAAGTGGCCCAAGGAAGTGAAGATGGCTGGAATAGAGTGAATAAGAGGGTAGTAAGAATCAAAATCAGGGAGATAGAAGAGCTGAATGATGTAGGGCTTTGTTAGTCACTGTAATTACTTTGGCTTTTACTTTGAGTAAGATTGATATTGGAGGGCTTTGAGCAGAGGAGTTACATGGCATGGCTTAAGTTATAGAAAGATGACTCTAGCTACTCTTTTACAAAAGGACCGAGAGCAGGGCAAGGAGGAAGGTGGGAGATCATTTAGGAGGTATTGCATTAATCAAGGGAGCATATGTTGGATTAGGGTAGTGGTAGTGAAGGTGGGAAGAAATGGTTAAATTGTGAATGTATTTTGAAAAAAGAGCAAAGAGAACTTAATGATAGGCTTTATATGGTAAATGAAAGCAATACAGGAGTCAAGAATGGCATCAAAATTTTTGTCATGAGCTCCTGAATGGAGCCTCCATGACCTAAGCTGAAAGAATCAGTGTGGATATGTTAAGTGTGAGGCATCTATTATATTTCCAAATAGGGCTGTTGAGTTGGAAGTTCTGTATATGGGTGTGGAGTTCAGGGGTGAGGTCTGAGTTAGGTATATCAGTTTGTGAGTCATCATTATATAAATTGTTTTAAAAGCCATGGGAGTATATGTTATCATATAGGGAATTTGTGTAGACAGAAAGAGGAAAGGGTCTAAGGAACAGGTTCTGAGTTCATCTAACTCTTGCTTTCACAGTCTGTATAGCATCTTAACCATTGTTCTCAGTGAAGAATTTCATGTACAAAACAGGGTTGATGTTTTCTCTATATGGGCGGAAGCTTGAAACTCTTAAGTCAAAAGAGTTAATTACCTCTCCATTCCGATAAAGATATATAAATTAAACATGAAAAATAATTTCAGTTGGCCTGCTAAATGGGTCCAAGAAACACTACTAATCACAGAATAGACAGAACAGCTATCCATCACCTTCTGTCAGTTTATGTCATTTGTTTTTGCTGAGTGCCAACAAATAGAGACCCTATGTTCAATAGAATGAAAACACTATGTGGTCCTGGGCCATCCTCACAATTTGCTGTGTTTGAACCTGTTATTGCAACCACTGTGTCAATCCATCTTGTTGAGGGTCTTCCTCTTTTTCACTGACCCTCTGCCTTACCAAGCATGATGTCCTTTTAGCACCTTTGTAATCTCTTTGAACATTAGACATTCTGCCTTCAAATATAAGAATAAACATATAGTTCAAAACTATAGTGTGTATATGTGTGTGTGCGTGTGTACTGTTTTATCAATTCCATGTCATAAACCTTCCTACCTCCTTAATGCAATAAAATGAGCTTTTGTGCTTTGCAGCTTAGAACTTCACTGGGTTGAGGAGACAAATGAATCTATCTTTAAATCTATCTTAGAAGATTATTTATGTAACTTCTTGTGGCTGTCAATCCTTATTGCTCTAATTGGTGATCTGGTAACCTGGAATTCTGTCTTTATTATGTCAAATAAACATAGGTATTCCATTTAAACTCTCTATATCTCATTGAAATTTAGAGTAATAATTCCTGTGCCACCTATATTACAGAACTTGTGTTGAGTACTAAATAATGCGTTTGAAAATGATAAAATGGGTATGTATTTTCAAGAGAGAATTTTTAAGATAAATAAAATCTATTTTAGCACATTCAATACTTTGAATCCATTATTACTAAAGTAAATGAAATACATTTTACTACACTGAAGTTTTTTTTTTTTTTTTTTTTTCCTACTTAATATTTCTACTGCTTCTATGGCTTTGCCCTGGCCAAATTGTGCTGCTCTCCCCAGTATTGTGTATTGCCTTGCCTTTCACCAAAGTTACCTCTTACCCACTGTCTAGTTAGTATTTTTCCCTTCCCATCCCTCCTCTCCCTCATAACCATCAAAGATTGTTTCTTTCTGTGTGGAAACATTTTCTTGTGTTTTCATAATAGTGGTCTCATATAATGTTTGTTCTTTTGTGATTGACTTATTTCACTTAGCATAATGTCCTCAGATTTA
Source organism: Elephas maximus indicus (assembly GCF_024166365.1). Taxonomy (NCBI): domain Eukaryota; kingdom Metazoa; phylum Chordata; class Mammalia; order Proboscidea; family Elephantidae; genus Elephas; species Elephas maximus. The sequence continues at coordinate 95,356,290 of NC_064822.1, forward strand.
TCCATGTTGTGAGATGTTTTGCAGATTCATCATTGTTTTTTATCTTTGCGTAGTATTCCATTGTGTGTATGTACCATAATGTGTTTATCCATTTATCTGTTGATGAGCACTTAGGTTATCTCCATCTTTTTGCTATTGTGAATAATGCTGCAATGAACATCGGTGTCCATATGTCTATTTGTGTAATGTCTTTTGTTTCTCTAGGATATGTTCCTAGGAGCGGGATTCCTGGATCATAAGGATATTTCTATTTCTAGCTTTTTAAGGAAGGGCTGTATCACATTCTAAAGTGGTTGTACCGTTTGCATTCCCACCAGCAGTCCATAAGAGTTCCAATTTCCTCACAACTTCTCCAACATTTGTTATTTGTTGTTTTTTGATTCGTGCCAGTATTGTCAGAGTGAGATGGTATCTCATTTTAGTTTTGATTTGCATTTCTCTAATGGCTAGTGATTACAAACATTTCCTCATGTGTCTGTTAGCCACCTGAATGTCTCAAATGAGAAAGATTTCATTTATCTATCTTATCTTCTGGTGTTTGTGTATTGTTAATTATGATTTGTATCCTGTTCTACCATATATTAGGGCCCGCAGTGTTGATCCTATTTTTCTTCCATCATCTTTATAGTTTGCAGTTTTATATTTAGGTCTTTGATCCATTTTGAATCAGTTTTTGTGTGTAGTATAAGGTATATGTTCTGTTTTTTTTTTACAGAGAGACATCCAATTTTGCCAGCACCATTTGTTAAAAAGGCTGTCTTTTCCCCATTTAATGGACTTTCAGCCTTTGTCAAAGATCAGGTGGCTGTAGGTAGATGGATTTACATCTGGGTTCTTGATTCTGTTCCATTGGTCAATGTTTCTGTCATAGTACCAGTACCAGGCTCTTTTGGCTACATAGCTGTGTAGTAGCCTCTGAGATCAAGTACTGTGAGGCCTTCTCTTTTATACTTCTTTTTCAATAATGCTTTACTTATCTGGGACCTCTTTCCTTTCCATATAAAGTTAAAGACTAGTTTTTCCACCTCGTTGAAGAATGCTGTTGGTATTTGGATCGGGATTGCACTGTATTTGTAGATTGCTTTGGATAGAATTGATATCTTCACAATGTTGAGTCTACCTATTCATGAGCATGGTATGTTTTTCCATTTATGTAAGTCTCCTTTGCTTTCTTGCAGTAGCGATTTTTAGTTTTCCGTATGTAGGTCCTTTATTTCCCTGCTTAGGTTTATTCCAAAGTATTTTTTTTTTAAGGGCTATTGTAAATGGGATTGCTTTCCTGCTTTTCTTTTCATAATTATATAAATGTTTTCTCTCTCATTTATGTACATGAAAAAGATCCAGAAGGAAAAGGCTAATCTTTCAAAAGTCATTGTGTTTTTCTATGAATTTACTTATTTATCGGGAACAATCACAAATTTGCATTTCAGTACAAATGTTTGTTCAATTTTAACAACATTTGATATACAACCGAGCAATGCCTAGCACAGAGCGTATTCATTAAATTGATAGACTGTTATACTTTTATAGAAAAGTAAATTTACCTATTTAAATTTTTTTTATTATATTGGAACAAATAGCTCATGAATATGTAACACTTCTTAAACTTCTAGACCCTCAAATGAAAACATAATTCTTTATTTCCACCTAATTTCTGCAATATAGCTCACCATCATAAACTGAATTGCTACATCTCAAAAAATATATATCTTATATGCATATCTTGAGAGAGAGTAGAAGAAAAAAAAGCCATCATTTGAAGAACAGGCACAAAATACAAAATACCTAATCATAGACATAAGTGTGGATTTAAAAATAAATAAAAAAGTGGCAGTACTCAAGAAAAATAACTGCTGGCATATTGAATATGATCATGAATAAATCTCAGTAGCTTAAAAAAGTAGAAAAATAGAAAAGAATGGAAGAGTATGGTAGGGAATACATTATCTCACAGTATAACTTGATATAAGTTTCATTTTACACAAGTTTAAAGTATAATTTACTTTGTGTATCAAAACACTAATTAGAAGCTATAATGATCTATTGGTATAGGTAATTTCTGTTGTGTTGTGGTTAATTTAAAAAAGGAAGCACACAAATCTCCTAAAAAGCTTGCAAATTTTCCCTCCAGGGGAAAATACTAAGTTACTTCAAATGAATTTCAAGGAGAAAGGTACATTATTTAGCAAGGTTAAATAAATGATGTATTTCAAAGTAATATAATGAAACTAGCCAAATGCACTGTAATTGGCCAAAACAAATGTCCCCGGTAATATGGTCCAGACTCTCGTGGGGCAAAGGAAAGAGGTCTCAGATATCTATTGATCAAAGTAACATTTCTTACACACGTGCTGGTGCTTACTCTTTTTGAAAAATAAATTTTATAGTTATTTAATCCAGTCAATAGTGCTATGTGGAAATCAGATTTTTTTTCAGAGATTGTTGATTTTATCATCTGCAAGGGACTAGAAAAAACGTAGATAAAATGATAGCCCATTGAGTCACTATAAGAATTGGATCTGAGCATAGCTCTTGTCAACATTAAGTCTGAAACTTAATCAAAGAAGCAAGGCAGCTATCACAACAGTCATGGTACTATTTATCTTCATGGCAGTGAGGTCACTATTTTAAAGAGGAATCGTCATTTTGTGACCAAAGGATGCATTGGCTATATTTCCCTTTGGACATTGGTGAAATCAGTACTGGGGTGTTCCCTCAAAGCAGGGAGGAGAGATAAAGGACAGATAACTATACAAAAAGCAGCAAATCAATGGGACAATTCAGTTTTCAGCCTAACCAGCTAGTGTGTTTAGCCAAAGGAATTGCCTGTGGTTAACAGTTACCATATGATACACTTCCTAATATTTAAGACAACCAGTAACATGCTTTTTCTCTGTTTCTGTGGTTTTCATTTTTAATATGACCACAACAGATTGTGTAGACTCATTTCTAAATCTATAATTTAAAATAGCAGTAAAAAAGATGAAAATGAGAAAAAGGCGAAGTACGGTTAGTCATCTTGACTTTATTTATAAATTGCGGTAGGGCAGATTGATCATGGGCTCTGGAGGTATAAGACCTGGATTCAAAATTCTAATTCTACTTAAGGACCATGAAATTCTAAACAAGTCATTTCATCTTTCTGGATCTTATTCTGTCCATCAATGAAATGTAAGTAGTAATATTAATAGTCCACGAAATAGTGGAGAAATATAGATAAATAGATGTAATTGCTTAGCACAATGTTTACATGCACGCAAAATACGGTAGCTATTAGAAAATTTGTGCCAAATTTGTCTTGGCCTACTTCCAACATTTGCTCTTCAATAGCTTAGATTAGCTTATGTGACAGTTTGTTATTAAAAACCAAGATTAGATTCTGTGACTGTTTGTTATTAGAAAATAAAAACTTTGCTTTTGGAGAAGAGCTTAATATTTAGTAGACGACATTTTCTTCTAGATGATCTTAGCTACCGCTGGCTTCTAAATGAATTTCCTGTATTTATCACAATGGATAAACGAAGATTTGTGTCGCAGACCAATGGCAATCTCTACATTGCAAATGTGGAGGCATCTGACAAAGGAAATTATTCATGCTTTGTATCCAGTCCTTCTATTACGAAGAGTGTGTTCAGCAAGTTTATACCACTCATTCCACTACCTGAACGTAAGTATTTTATTTGGTACTCACTATGTTTGCAAGGTTGTCTGTGTATGGTACACTTCCTACAATGAGAAGAAATACCCAATGAGAAGACTGGCTGGCTGGCTGGGACAGGCAGATTCATATAATAAAATTGCACTAAGATGGTCAAGTTCAGGGTAGTTGTCTCTAGCTCAAAAAAACGCAGAGGACTGATTCATTAGCCAACTGCCAGTATAGGGGTTACAGTGGGAATCACTGGTGTCTGCTTTTTGACTCATGGTCATTTCTACTTCCTAGTAAGTTTATGAAGAAGAACAAATGATTAGATCAAAGCAAACCCTAACAATTGTAGTATATAGGGGAAAAGGGAGTTTGATTATTTTGATGTTTTAAAGGGACTATTTACATGAAAAGGAGTCCTGGTGGTACAGTAGTTGCTTGGCTGCTAACCAAAAGGCTGGCAGTTCCAACCCACAGCTGGTGGAGAAAGATGTGGCAGTTGGCTCCTGTAAAGATTACAGCCTTGGAAACCCTGAGGCAATTCTACCCTATCCTATATGGTCACTGTAATTCGGAATCAACTCCATGGCAAGGGCATTTACACGAAACAAATAAATAATAAATGGCCTTCATTACATAGGGTGCTGCTCCTGTGGCACCATGTTAGATAACTACTGACATACTGATTGGCTTTTATCCAGGCTTCAGTGGAACTACCTCCCTTTTCTTAATGCATTCCCTCCCAAGAGAATCAGGTCACAATACATTTAGTTACATTACTGTATTTTTTTCACAAATAATGCTCTCACACAAAAATGTGCATAGCACGCCTAGGAAAATAATGAGTGAGGAGGTTGCACAGGAGGCAAAAAAACATAAAACGCATGTGTTATTTGTGTAAAATATGGTAGTTTTATTCCAGTCCTGCCTCTGTGCTCCGATCACTGAGTTCAAGCTTCTGAGGAAATACCGGCTTCAGAGTTCACAGACTTAGGTTTGGCTTCTTCCTCTACCTCTAAATGTATGACAATGGAGAACTGCCCTAATATCATGAGATTCTACTTTTATTACTCTCCTCAAGACAGCCACCACATAGTTGGTATTCTATAAATATATGTTGACTCGGACTCTTCTTTCCCCTCCCTACTCTTGGTGGATGCTCTCACTCTTCATGTCAGAGTGAAAAGGGAGCCGTCATGCAAAATATCCCTTGACTGTCTTCCCTATTCTCCCACAGAAATGTACAACCAATTCAGCTCTTAAATTTATTTTCTTACTCCCTCTCTCAGTGGAAGAAATGTTTCTGCTCAAGCTAACTTTTCCAGTTGCTGTGGTTCACATTCCATTTGATTCATTCAGGGACTTCCCTACATCACTTATTTCCATTCTAATCTGAATATTCAAACTCAGCCCCACCCCATTTCCTCTGCTTATTGTTTCCTATTCATTGCAAACAGTTCTTGAATAATCACAATGGCTTCCTATTTACCAAATCCAAAGGATGTTTTTTAGCCCTCATTCTATTTGAACTTTGAATTATCAATCTCTTCTTTGTATCTTGATATCTCCCTTCTCCTAATTCCTCTTATTCCTTCTGCATTCTGCTGGTCTCTTGCCTGCCTCTACCCAATATCCTTCTACTTATCTTTAATCTTTTCCTGGATATTTTCATCCATGTACACATTTTCAACAGTAGCTCTATGCAGATGACTCCAAATTCACATCTCTTAAACTTTCCCCGGTGTTTTGATTTTGATCTTAATTCTAGTTATCTTGTCACACAGAGGGCTCTCAACTATGTTAATCTCAGTGTTCCAAACCACCTGCGATTGCTCCTTTAAACCTCCTCCTCTTTTGTTCTTCGTCTCATATAACAATGAGATATTTCTAGTAACTCCAGTAGCATTTTTAATCATCAACTCCTCTTTCACCTTGATCTTCAAGACAGCTAATCCAGCGGTTCTAAATTAGCATATAAGCACCAGTACAGTTTAAGAGAAATGCAGAACCCAGAGATACTGATTCAGCAGCCCTGGGATCAGAGCCAGGAAGATCTGCAGCTTCAAGGATTCTGATGAATCGGGTCTTCGGTCTACACCTTGAGAAACATTCATCTAAGTGGTTGTCCTGTTGATTCTGCCTTTAAAAAACAACTTCTATTTGTTCTTTCCCTTTTGTTTCAACTGTTGTGGCTGTACTGTAGTTCAGACCCTCACTTACTTTGCCTTGATTAATGAATCAGCCTTCCTTAATTTTCTGACTCTTTAAAACCGCCAACAAGGTCCTCCACTTAAACCAAAGGTAAGATTTATATTACCCCTCTTTCTAAAGCCCATTGGTAGTTATCCACTGAGGAAATTAGTCTCAAAGTCTTTAATGTCACATATCCAGGCCTTTCAGATTGTGGATTCAAATTCAACTACATATAATTCAACATTGCTTGAGTTCCTAGACCTTTATTCTTTGCCTGTCCAGTCCTGGATCCTTGTCATAATATGCCATTTCCCCACCCTGAACTGGTCTAGTTCAAATGCCGTCCTGACTGAAATTCCCATAGCTCCTGCACACTGCCAGTTATCCTCCTTGGCTGCCATTCTTCCAGACCACTTATTTATTTTCGCTTGTAGTTCAGGTCCTTGTGCACCTATTTGTCTCTTTCTCACAGTGCAGTGTAATGTACACAGTATCTTTGTGATCTTAAAAAGTATATTTTTCCACTCTGAGCCTGTTTTCGTCTCTGTAAGATCAAAGTAGTAACACATCTTTCAGAATTGATATGCGAACTATATCAAAGAAAGTATCATTGATTAGCATACTGCTGTTGAATACATAATTTCTTCTTTCTCTCTTTCCGTTTTTGCAACTTATTTCCTCCTTGCCTTCATCTTCAGGGACACATTTTCTTTTTTCTCCCTCTCTTCTTGCTTCACCTCCATCTTTTTCACTTGTAACCACCCCCCGCCTCATTTTCTTTCTAAAATTTTTTTTTTTTTCTACTTGCTCTTAATTCCTGCATCCCATACAGCACCTGGCACAGTGTTTACATATATTTGATACTGCCTAAAAACCTCTTGAAATGTTTTAATGAATTGGGCTAAATTGGCTATGCAAAATTAGCCAATATGACTGAAAATACTTAATTAGCTTCACACTATATACATGATACATAGAAACAAACAAGTCCATGTGTTGTACCGTGATAGGGCACTTTCCAGTACCTGTACAGAAAAAATTCTTTCATATTAAAGCAGTTCTAATGTTATAAAAATCACAATTTTTAAAAATAAAAATGCTAGGCTGTTTAATAATTAATGGATATTTGTGTTTCTCTTAATATCAGGAACAACAAAGCCATATCCTGCTGATATTGTAGTTCAGTTCAAGGACGTATATGCACTGATGGGCCAAAATGTGACTATAGAGTGTTTTGCTCTTGGAAAGTAAGTATATTTATATATTCAATTAATATATATAGAAACTGTTAATTTTTATACCATTTTAGGAAATAAGTTATGTAAATATTCAGCAATAAACATAAACAAATGATTGTCTTTTAAAACTTGTGGACCCTTAGCACTTGTGTCTTTTATTTAAAGTCCTGTTCCTGATATCCGGTGGCGGAAGGTCCTAGAACCAATGCCAAGCACCGCTGAGATCAGCACTTCCGGGGCTGTCCTCAAGATCTTCAACATACAGTTGGAAGATGAAGGCACATATGAATGTGAAGCCGAGAACATCAAAGGAAAGGATAAACACAAGGCAAGAATTTATGTTCAAGGTAGATATTTCACTATTCTATAAAATTTTATTTAGGGTGATTTGCCATACTTAAAAAACTAGTATATAAAGATTAATAGTTTTTAAAACAGCTCAGCTGCTAACCAAAAGGTTGGAAGTTCAAATTCATCCGCCACTCCTTGGGAACCCTGTGGGGCAGTTCTATCCTATCCTATTGGGTCGCTGTGAGAATCGACTCAATAGCAATGATTTGGTTTGGAATGTATATTACATTGTGCAGATAGATAAAATATTTATCATATGTCTAATTAAATCACAAATATCAGTCATCGAAGTTACCAAATGTCACCATTAGTATCATAATTAAGGTTTGATCTTATTGTTCCTGATAATTTTTAGAATATACAATTAATGTAGATTGCTTAGATTACAGGACCCCCCCTTTTTGAGGGGGTCTTTATTTCAGAGCTTATGCATTATGACTTAGTTTAATTCAGTGGTTTTCAAACTTTAGCATGCTTAAATATTACCTGGAGGGCTTGTTAAAACACAGATTGATGGGCCCCAACCTTGGAGTTTCTGATTCAGAAGATCAATTGTGGGACCCAAGAATTTGTATTTCTGATAATTTAGCCTCATATGATGCTGTGGCTACTTGTCCCTGAATAGCACTTTGAGAACCACTGGTCTATGGAATCATTTTTCATTAACACAATATTCTTGGTACAAGCACTTGATTCTCACACATTTAATTAAACTTATATACGGGAAGATAGAATTTTTGTTTTCATTTCAGGCAACACTTGAAATTTTTCATGCTAAAATCATCTCTATGTTCCACAATGTGGGTCTTGTGGTCACAACTGAGTAAACATCCAAGACTTCAACAAGATCATTCATTTGAAAAGAGTAAACATATCTTGAGTGCTTACTCAGAGCCAGGCACTGTGATAGGAGCAAGGATAGTTAGATAAAAGAAACACTCTCTCTGCCCTTGAGGAATTCATACAATGTATAAACAAGTCTATACAAGTAAAACATACAAACAAGTCTATACATATATACACATACAAAAAAGTTATTTTAAAGAAAATCTAGACAGTGTAATATGGACGTTTGCATAGGACATTGATAAAACATGGAGGGGGGCACCTTAGTCCTACTTAGAAAATGGGTTATAGGAAACCTGGCGATGATGCCAAAGCCAAAATGGGGCGGGGGGAGGACATTGTGGCAGGGTCAAAAGCAACCCCTTGCCACCTCTGAGTAACAAGCCCCTCCCTAAACCCTCCTTTTACACAGGGATGAGTTAAGTCCCTCCATTTTCCCAGCACATGAGGCCTTTCCACCATCATCTACTTAGAGACCACTAGTGTCTTAGTCATCGAGTGCTGCTATAATTGAAATACCACAGGTGGATGGCTTCAATAAAGAGGTTTATTTTCTCACTGTTTAGTAGGCTAGAAGTCCAAATTCAGGGCGTCTGCTCCAGGGGAAGACTTTCTTTCTCTGTTGGCTCTTGAGGAAGGTCCTTCTCATCCATCTTCCCCTGGACTAGGAGCTTCTCTGAGCAGAAACCCCAGGTCCAAAGGATCCCCTCTGCTCCCAGTGCTTCTTTCTTGGTGATATGATGTCCCCAACTCTCTGCTTATTTCCTTTTCCTTTTATCTCTTGTAAGATAAAAGGTGATGTGGGCCACACCCCAGGAAAACTCCCTTTACATTAGATCAGGGACGTGACCTGAGCAAGGGTGTTATATCCCACCCTAATCTTCTTTAACCACAGGCAGAGATTATGATTTATAACACACAGGAAAATCACAAAATAGGAGACAACCACACAACCCTGGGAATCATGGCCTAACCAAGCTGACAAGTATTTAGGGGGTGCACAATTCAATCCGGGACAACTAGGATGGGGTGCATTTTGCCTTTACCCATTCATTTCACTTTCATTGAGAAGCCCAACTTCCATGGCCCCCTCACAGTCTGCACTCTAATACCCACGCAGCTCTGCATGTTTTTTGTTCAGTCCCATCTCTTACCCATCCCTAACTTCTGAAATCCCTGCACTGTGCTCTCTGGAACACACAGTCTACTATCAGAAGAGTTGCTATATTTTCAACTTCTACTCTGAATGTTCATTCATCTTTTTATTCTACCTGAAACCCAGCTCTCCAGTAAAGATACTACCTCCCCGGGGGATCTTTCAGTCAGTGGCTATTTTCCTTCCACAGCTCTCAGGTCACTTGATGTGTAATGTAGCTACCTTCCCTGCTTCTCATTACTATTTTTAGACCATCTTCCTTTTCTCTTCCTTTTATTATCCAGTTAACAATTTTAAGGAATCAGACTATACCATGCACTCTCCCTCCTGTGGCTGAGGAATGGGGAAATCTCACTCATGGTTTTCACTGTTGACAGCTCTCACTGTCAACAATACTATTCTTGACTTGATCCTCGGTACCAGCAAAATCAACAGATTCTATACATATATTTTTAAATAGTTTGGTCTCTCAGTTCCTCAAAATCCTCTCCTCCAATTATCTTGTCCCCTACCTTATCTCATCAAGGCACACCCAAGGCTATGCCCTAGATCTCTTTGTTACCAGAAAGTACAATCAGTTTAGAATCTCAATTTTAAGCATGTCACCCTCCGACCACCACCTCCTGTCTTTCCAGTTTACTTCCTACAAGACTCTGATTGCTCTCGTTGTTTTTAGGTGCCATGGAGTTGATTTCTACTCATAGTGCTCTCTTGCCACAGAGTATAACTGCCCCTTAGGGTTTTCTTGGCTATAATCTTTCTGGAAAGAGATCACCAGGACTTTGTCCCACAGAGCTGCTGGTGGGTTCAAACTGCCAATCTTTCAATTAGCAGGGAGATCTTAACCTTTGCGCCATCAGGACTCCTTTACTCTGACTCCTATAATCCTTTAGCTCTACCAGGACCTATAATCAGTTAGCCCTACTATGTTTTAACTGTCTCTCACCTTGCCGACTTTAGTCCCCCGCCCATCTCTATCTTAAACCTGTGATCAATTATTATCATTCCCCTGAATTCCCTCTCAGCTCACTCACCTCTCTCTACTTTGTCATAGTACATTGGCGAAAGATTGTTTTTGTTGTTGTTAGGTGCCAGCCAGTCAGTTCCAACTCATAGCAACCCTATGTACAACAGAAACACTGCCCAGTCCAGAGCCATCCTCATAATCATTAATCCTGGATAAATCTAAAAGATTAATCTTAAATAAATCTAACTCTCTTAAAAGATGAAACCAGGAACTTGAATATGACTTGAGATAAACACCACCATGCTGATATGTCCCTTTTCAATTAATGACGACTAACTTTAAGTGGATCCTTAACATTGCCTGGCAATTATATGACATTTTCCTAGTCCACTTACTCGCACTCTTAGATGACTATTCCATGCCTTCACCCTTTTCTTCAAACCCGTAACACCTCCTCACTGTCCTTACTCTCAGCTGATAACTTCGTTTCCTATTTCACAGAGAAAATGAAAGTAATCAAATGAGAATGTCCACAAGTGCTCACCCCACATCCGTTCATTAACTGCACCTCCTCCCATATCTCTTATTACTATGATTCAGCCACTTTGAGGCCACCACCTCTACTTGTGTACAAGATTCTACCCCTCTTACTTAACAGGATTGCTCCAGCAAGTCTCCCTTCTCTACAGCATAAGCAATTTTTACTCTTCACTGGATCATTCCTATCAGCACATAACGTCTCTTGTTTCTTCTGTATTTAAAATCCTCTTTTCAGTTCTCAGCTTCAGCCCCATTTCTCTTCTTTTTGCCCACCCAAAAATATCCTTTCCTTAATCTGAAAATTTTTGTCTATACTGTCTAAAAATTTGTGTCTAGTTTCTGTTCTCTCTTAAATGCATTCCAGTTTGATTTTCATTCCCATTTCACCATTAAACCTTTCTTTTCTACATCACCAAACAATTGCAATGCTGGTAAAGCTGACGGTTAATTCTCAGTTGCATTTCACGTGACCTATCAGCCGCAGTGCACATGGTTAATCTCTCTTTCCTCCATGATTTAGTTTTTATACTTGGCTTCTGGAAGTCCACACTTTTTTTAATTTCATTCTCCTTTGCTGTCACCTCCTTAACTCTATGCCCTTTTAACATTTGAGTGCTCAAGATTTGTTCTTTGAGCCTCATCTTTCTTTCAGTTACCCCATTATGGTCTCGTTCATGCCCGAGGCTTTAAACACCATTGATATTCCAAAAATTTAGCCAGCTTTTTCTACTGAACTCCAGAGTTGTATATCCAACTACCCTGACAACATTCACTTATCAAACTCAAGGACAAAATGAAATTCTGATCTTTCTCTAAATCTGTTATTTTTTATGCTCTTGGTCATAACAGTTAAGGACAACCTGTCTTTTCAATTGCTCAAGCCAAAAACTTTGGTCTTGTCCCTGACTTTTCTCTTTCTTTCAAGTCGTATACCTCATTTATCAAGAAATTCCAATATATGTGGAAATACGACACTTCTTACCACCCAAACTGCTACCCCCTGATCCATTTCAACATCATCTCTTTCCTGGATTGTTGATATTGCATCTTAACAGGTCTTCCAGCTTTCCATTTTGTCCTGTCTACCCCACAGTTTATTCTGAACCCAATAGCCAAACATACTTTTTAAAAACTGAAGTTGGATCATGGTACTTCTTTGCTTAACTTAAAAACTCCCTTCAGAGCAAAGGCCAGAATCATTTTATAGACCTAAAAGGACCCAAATGATCACTCTTGGCCCCAATTCCCTGATACCCTCTCTGCTGCTGTCTCCCTGCTCTTATCTTCAGCCACACTAGCCTTCTTGCTGTTCATCAAATATGCAAGACCCCCTGTCAATGCACAGCACCCCATCTTCCTGCTGCCCAGAATGCTACCCCCCTGGACACTGGCATAACTGGCTTCCTGTAAAACTTTGCTTCCAAGTCAATTTGTGGCAGGGATTGCTGACCACTTGATTGACTATTTTGATATCCCCCCATCCTAGAATTTTCTATCCTTCTTTGCTGCTTACTTTTTGATGTAGTAACACATATTCCTACTAGTGTGCCATATATTTGAATTTTTATTATTTCCTACTTCCCCAAATTATAAGCTTCATGATGGCAGAAACGTTTTACTAACTTGTTCACTGCTGTATTTTAAATACTTAGAAATCTGCTTGGTATATTTTTAGTCCCCAGTAAATGTTTGTTGAAAGACTGAACAGGACAGCATGAAAGTAAAAGGTATGGCATGTGGTGTGCATGGGAGCTACAAACACTTCAGAGTTACTGAAGGAGAGCATAGGAAACAGCGATGCTAGGATGTATCCTATGGAAAATCTTGATTTTTGCCAGTACTTCATTATAAAGCTGGAATGGCCTCCTATGGGGAGGAAAATTCTGGTTAGACCCCTTAATTTTTAAAATTAAAGCTACTGGTCTTTAGCAGGCTTCTAATGCTTATAGATCTGTTTTTATTCAACATATTAAGAAAGCTGTACTCCAGGGTTTCAGTAGAGAGAAGAATTCTGAACTGCCTAACATCTAATTCCTTTGAAGAACCAAGCGACAGAGCAAATATTTATTGGCGATAATTCAAAAAAACTGATTTCTCCTTTACTAATGAGGCATTCTAAGTTTTATTGTTGTGTCAAGTCAAGCACCAGAAGGCCACATAATTAAACCTTATAAACAATGCAGCCAGATGATTCAATTGTTTATTCTTCTCATTGTATTATGTAATCTGTCACCGTGTTAGACCGTGTGTCACCTATGTGAGACTAAAACAGGAAAGGTGCTGATATTCCTGTATTGCTAAGATGGTACACAAAATAAAATCACTACTAATTAATATTAACATATTCACCAATATTCAGTGTTTTTTGAATTATTCTCATATGTTACAAAGAAAAGGTAAAAGGAAAAAAATACAAAATCAGATTATATATACTATAAAATATGTATATAATTATGCAAATTTATGAATATATGTAATGTTAATGGGCTTTAGTGAAGTCATAAAAATGTTTTATATTCTTTTGATTTATCTGCATGTTAAAAATTTTCCGTAAGGTGTGTATGTTACTTTTGTCATGAAATGAATACAATAAAATTTGCAATTTCCAAAGAAAATTAAAAGGCTACCCTCTACTCAGGACCATCTCCTCCTATATCCTTTTTTATTTTATATTAATTAATTTGAGGATGGTGCAAGATCAGGCTGCATTTTGTTCTGTCGTACATAGGGACACTCTGAGTTGGAACTGACTTGACAGCACCTAACAACATTCGAACTAGTTAACTTAGACACTCAAAAAGACTAAAAGATTGTTTGCTTGCACGCATTCTAAAAATTACTTTAAAATTTATTTTTGTTTTGGGGAATTCCTGGCGCTTTCTCATTTTCCTAGCATTTTTTCTTTGGCTTTCAAGTAAATCAGATCAAGTAATTTGAGGCTGAGATTAATTTCACTCATGCACGGATTTCACCAATCATAGTTAGTACACAGTATGTAGTTTGTCAAATGGTGAGGGTATTTAAGTAACCAAGTAATGTTTCAAGTTCTACGGTTACAGTGGCAGCTAGCTCCAAGTTCCATCAATAGCTCCAAGTTCCATCAGAAAAATATATATACCTGAAGGAGTGGGGAAAAAACACATCTTTATCCAAAAAGAGAGGAAGCAGTATCATAATCAATTAAGATGTAATTCTTTAAAGCCTCAGTTGTTAGTTTGAAAAATTCATGTTCTGAGAAAAACATATTATTTTAGTGTTGTCTGTGAATTAGGTCTCCAGTAAAACATGGTTCACAAATAGGAAAATAATTATGAATTGGATTACATTTATCTCTTTAAAGTTTACCTGAAGATCTCTGGAAACCCAATTCGAATGCTCTAACAGTGATTTTAGGACGCAAACAATATCATTCTTCAGATATTATTCTTCAGCAAGCTTAGCAAAATATAATATCGATACTCAAGACTATGATGCACATTGAGACTCATATTTGGTATTTACAATGTTCTTTACTTTTTAGCATATCCTGAGTGGGTAGAACATATCAATGACACAGAGGTGGATATAGGCAGTGATCTCTACTGGCCTTGTGTGGCCACAGGCAAGCCCATCCCTACAATCAGATGGCTGAAAAATGGATATGCGGTATGTATATTCTAGTGCCCTGCTGTTGTTGACATGTTGGGCAACATTTCAGGGTGGATCTGGGATAAACTTAGCATGAAGGTCAATAGAGTGAGGATACTTGGGCCCTGAAATACAAAAACTTCCTTAAAAAATTAAAAAAAAAACTAAGAAGACTGAACATAAAGTATCTTCCTTGAACTTAAGCAACTTTCTGTAATCTTATCTCTTCCTTCTCTCTCTCTCCCTTATTTTTTCCTCTGTTTGACTTTTCCTCCTCTTCCTACTCATCTGTCTCCACTACCTGATATTGTCCTCTTTTTCTTGCCACTGTTTCCCTAACTCCACAGAAACAGAGGTAAGAACGCAGCTCTAAGTCCTACTCTTAGCCCTGGGGACAAGTAGGAGCAGTGGGATCCTTCTCTACCCTCCCACTGTAATCTCCCAGCTGGGCCAAGAGGGAAAAAGGTGGACTCTCAGCTCTGTAGGATGAATAAAACAAGAGCTACCAGGCATGGTAAGTGGGTTTTACTTCCCCATGCCATGAAAATCCCACTCCACTCACTTTAGGTCATAGTGGGGGCAGATGAAAATGGTGTATCTAAGTTAAAAGATAACCAAGCCCAAACCTAAATGAAAGCATTTCAATTAAAGTTTATAAAGAATATGTGTTTTACTTTATATTCTTTTTAGTATCATAAAGGAGAATTGAGACTATATGATGTGACTTTTGAAAATGCTGGAATGTACCAGTGCATAGCTGAAAACACACATGGAGCCATTTATGCAAATGCTGAGCTGAAAATCTTGGGTCAGTATTGTCTTCAATTTCTGTTAAGCGTTCAGCAAGATAATAGCATGCAAACACACATATAAACAATTATCATAGGGTATCTGTAGGTCATATTTGCTTTCATATTACTTTCTTCAGTTGCTAAAGTTAAAAACTTTTAAAATACGGTTTGGAATGGTCTGATTTTTTGTTTTTCCTTTTATTAAAGAATGGTAAATAGAGAAAAGATAACTTTATGATTTTTTATGTTGGTTGGAATTCCAACTACATGTAAGTTTGTACTTAACAAAATAGCAGCACCATCTTGTTTTTAACTGAGCAGCTTGAACTCTATAATAAATTTGAGGCATCATGGAGTGTAATGATTTTTTTTTAATGTTGTTTTAAAATACTTAAGCAAAATTTATGCATGCCAATTTATACAAGTCTTGTACTCTCCTAAGTCTGGGCAGGTAAACACACCCTGCAGAATCACACAACAGTGTAGATTGATGTTACAACCCTACATGTGATCGCATGAGTCTTTAGTACTTTCTGACTTTATCAGTCCCCAAGTCTCATGCTCTACAGTCACTATTCCAGACCTTCAGGATACTCCTCAAGCCCCTTACCTCTCCCTGATTCCCTCCCTTCATATTGCCTTCTTGCTTCTCCATTAAAATTAAAACCCTTTGGCATGAAATATTTTAGCTTCCAATCCCTCACTCAGGACTGTCTCTTCACTGCATTTGTTCTATTAATATTCTTCATCTAGAGGAAGAAGTATACCTAGAATATTCCCTTCTTATCCAAATAATCCCTTCACCTCTGACTCATATTTATTCATCTCCACTTTTACTGATATTTGATATCAACAGCTGTCTCTGCTTTTATATCTTTATTCCTAACATATATATGTTAGGAATAAAGATATAAGACATTTATGTATATATCCAGTGGGTGTGGAATCGACTCTGACTCATGTGAATCCATGTGTTGCAGAGCAGAACTCCATAGGGTTTTCAAGGCTGTGACCTTTCAGAAGCAGACCGCAGGCCTTTCTTCCAAGATGACTCGGGTGGGTTCAAACCACCACCATTTTACTTAACTGTTTGCACCATCCGAGGACTTCCTAAATTGGAGATGAAACAAAAAAACCCACTGCTGTTGATTCTGACTCATAGCGACCCTATAAATTGGAGATAATAGCACTTAATTCAAATGTTGTTGAGAGATTTGACCATGACAATATGTCAATGTTCATAGAGGTACTCAATCCCTCCAGCCTGTCTTTTTAACTTCCCTTGTGGAATTGACACAAAATAATTGGATATAAATTTCAGGGTAAGTGTACTTACATACAACATTATATCATGACTAAAGTTTATAATATTTAATGTAATTATCATCAAGAATTGTACATTTGAAACGGATGAATTTTATGATACGTAAAATGCAACTCAATAGAGTTGTTAAATAAAAGAAAAAGGTATTAGTATTAACCATGGAATGTTGATTAGTCATGGCCGATAATCTTTGGTGAGATTAGCCCTTTCTATTGATTATTAAGCAAAAAGAGAATAAAAGATAGATACTATGTTACAGAAGGATATTGCATTTTTTTTTTCTTTTTAACAAAAGAGAAAAATAATTTGTTTTCCTTTTAGCTTTGGCTCCAACTTTTGAAATGAATCCTATGAAGAAAAAGATCTTGGCTGCTAAAGGAGGAAGGGTTATAATTGAATGCAAACCTAAAGCTGCACCTAAACCAAAATTTTCATGGAGTAAAGGGACTGAGTGGCTTGTCAACAGTAGCAAGTAAGTTTAGAGAACTGGAAACTCAATTATAATTCATTATTTCAAAATTTTGTTTTTTTTCATACAGAACTTGTTTTCATATTAAAATGTAAAATGTAGTTTGTTCTAACTTTTCTCCACAGGAGATAATATAATTCTAAAATGATCAGAAATAGGTACCATTCAGTGTCAGAGTCTAATATAATTGAGTTTCAATTTTTAGGATTCTGTAATTTATAAGGAATTAAAAAAAAATCAGGCTCAGTGATTCTTTTACAAATTTTCTAAGGTCACTCAGCTAATGAACAGTGGCTCCTGGGAAATAATAGAATCTCTTTTTTTTTGTCTAACAAGGACATCTATAATTTTTTCATATTTGATTCAATTAACCTACTCAATATTTAAGTAGGAAAATAAAAAATGGTAATTTCAAAGTACAAATCATCTCTTTCTATCTTCTGAAATGAACAGAAACATCTCATCTTCCTAATGAGTAGGCCATCTACCAATGTATTAGTGGCTTTGAGAAAAAAGAAAACAAAAAGGCAATTTCTGGCTTGTATAGATAATTTATACCAAAGTTACACTGAATAGTTTCTATGAGTTTCTTAGAAGTTATGTGTATACCAAAACCAAACCCTTTGCTGTCAATTCAATTCTGACTCATAGCAGCCCTGTATATGTATGACTAAACCCACTGCCATCGAGTCAATTCTGACTCACAGTCACTCTTTAGGACAGAATGGAACTGCCCCATAGGGTTTCCAAGGAGCACCTGGTGGATTTGAACTGCCAACTTTTTGGTTAGCAGCCAAATTCTTAACTACTGCACCATGAGGATTCCGTATGTATATAACCCACCACCCACTGCCATCGAGTGTATATAGCCCACCACCCACTGCCGTCGAGTGTATATAGTGAGTACTAAATTATGAGGAGGAGAAAACCAGGATGGGGAAGAGGAGAAATGGAGCTTGGGGAAGTGGCAGGCATATTCCAGGCAGTGAGAACAGTGTGTGCAAAGGCCCCAAGACACGTAAT
This sequence comes from Elephas maximus indicus, assembly GCF_024166365.1. NCBI lineage: Eukaryota > Metazoa > Chordata > Mammalia > Proboscidea > Elephantidae > Elephas > Elephas maximus. Next base: position 95,374,461 of record NC_064822.1, read on the forward strand.
TATTGCATACATAAAGAATTTCAAGAACTAAAATTAGTATGGCTGGTCTTCAGAGGAAAATGACAAATAATTTTAAAAGATGAGGTGTAGTAAAGCAAATATTTTATGCTAAGGGGCCTGGGCTTCATCTAAGAACAACTGAGATTTCTAAAGGTATTAATAAGGTAGGAATAAAGTAATTTTTGCCTTTTAAAGGTATTCTGAAAAATTGTAGAAATTAGGTTTCCTACACAATAATCCAATAAAATAGGTAAGATGGGTGTGTTGAAACCTGGGAAATTAAAGTGACCTGCAGAAAATGTACTGATAAATCCAAACTGGAACATGAACTTGTGTCTTGTCAGCATGGAACTAGAAGGTGCCAATACAGTTCTTTCGTTTAGATGATCACAAGTTTGGCTCGTACGGGAGGGGAGGAACGCACTGGCTGCAGTTGCTTCCTCGAACACGTTAACTTTCAAAGCTCATATGTTCGACAAAAGAGTTATTAAGACTTTAAAAAAATAGCATCAGAAGAATCAGTGTAAAAGGACGAGTCAATAAGTTCAATTTGCTGCTGAAACATTAATGCTTAGACAACGAGCAACACAGAGACCTTGATCAAAGGGTAGGTAGCTCCATTTAGGTGTGCACTCCTGCAACAACAAATAGCACAGCATTCCCCATTGGCCCTACCGTTAACTCTCCCCCTTGATGATAGAATCTCTGTTTCTGATGAGAGCCAGCGTCACGGACCTCTCCAACAAAGTATTTCCCAGAACCGTGTTCATGGACTTGTATTTCCTTATTTATCAACACGTGTTCAAAAAAGAAAAGAAAACCTAGCTCTAAAATTCTTATTATTTGGCTCTGTTATAATATTCTTAAAGCCTTTAAATCAAATTGTATTACTTCCTTGATGAAGGTGCCTACAAATCTAATTGTTACTCATTACATTAATACATGAATTAATTAAATCTCAGGTTGTGTGTGCTTTATAACAGATACAGTATTTCATGCATAATTAAGTTTGAATGTTGTATCATAATATGTGTGAAAAAAAGTTAAATTAATATTTATTCTTAGGGAAGTAAAGTATTTCTACTGAAAAAGAATATCCAAGAAGTAACTAAAAAACTGTCTTTAAGCATAAACATAATCTCATCCTGATTCTAAATTATGTACCGTGTAACGAAGTCACTTCTATTCCTAGTTCGTGGCATGTAAATGGTTTTTGCAGTATTTGCTCCCAGTAGGGAGAGAACGTGAATCTTAAGTGGTAGTTCAGTTCTTAACTGTAAGGTTTTGTGTTGGGTTCAAAGGATAGACTTTCTTCAGTGGAATTTTTTTTTTTTCAGTTGCTAATTTGTATCCAATTGACCATTATCAGGTCCAAAATAAGTTTTATCTGAGCCATTTATGTGAGACCATCTCCATGATTCTCTTCTATTTCAGAATTCATATGCTTTCACAATTAGTAAATAAAGATATAGTTTATCCTGGAATAGTTTTGGCAATAATAAATGACTAATTTGTTTAAGACCAGATTGTTTCTAGTTTGTTTGACAGTGTATCTATATCATATTATCTAGAAATAAGGATAAGGTCCTAAGATTTTATTCTATATTGATTTAAGAACAAAGATCATTATTATTTAAAAAATCAAGTTCCCTATTCTTAATAAGATTAATTTTAATGTAATGGGAAAAGTGCCCAAAAATGTAGGTGAGATGACTAACACAAGGAAACATACCCTTCAAAGATGATAAAGATTGATTGAAAGCTAACATCTGTGAAGAAACAAAATATTAGTGTGGACTCTAGAAAGTATTGTTGCATTTTTTTCCATTAAAACTTTACTACAATTTTAATTGTTTTGATTATAATATAGTTAAATGGGGTTGGGGTGGAAAACTGGTTAATTCTTACATTATTTTGATACTGAATTACTTCCCCAAGAAGAAAAAAATATTCTGAAATGAGCTTTAGGTTGGAGCTGGATAGTTATAGAATAGAAACTAAATCCTGGAACATAATATTAGTGGATTTTTTATAGTATTTTCTTTTATGGAGACTGAAGCAAGGTAGATAAATAGTATTTCTCATTTATCAGGCTTTGTTCTTAAAATGCAATGGATGAAGAATTACTTTCCTGTTTTATACAAAGCTTCAAAAACAATTAAGATTTTGAAAGAGATACATATAACAAAAGTAACAATCTTGAATCTAAGTATGAGGCATTATATAATAAAGCAGCGTCTTTTTTTACGCTTCCAGGGAAGAGGGAGCCATGTTGGGGGAAAAGGTCTAGTATAAAGATTTACATTCTGTTCAAAGAAAAATTTCCTAAGTAGTATAGGAGGGAGGTTTTTGAATACCTTTCTTTAAAAATCCATATATATGTGTGTGTGTGTATGTGTATTTGTCTGTAATAGAGTGGGAAGGAAAATCCTAACTTCGAAATCTGAATTTAAGTTCTGAGTTCCCGCTTCTAGAAGACTTGGGCTCATTTCTTTCAGACCCTTCACTGTGGTTTTAGTCTGCCCCACCGTGGTTCTAATGTCATTTTATGTTGGCGTTCGGATAACCAGTTTTGGTTAAACTCCATTAGTTCATTCATGCAAAAAAGGTATATTGAATGCCTACTCAATGATTAGTACTTCACTACTTAATGAGTTTCAAGCACAGAGTAGCTGTTCAAGAAATATTTGTTTAAGAAATTAAATAAATTATTGTGTAAATTAGATGCTGGGGAAACAGTAAAAAAGAAAGCAGATGCAAATTCCTAACATCAAGATGTTACCATCTAACGAAGGGATGGATTTCACAGTTAAACTGAAGTATGTCAGATGCAATATATATCAAGAAAAAATTCTGGAAAGAGGAACACGATTCCCTGTGCATGCACGCGTATGCGCACACACACACGTGCACACATGCACACGTGCACACTGGGGCTCACACAATACCAAATAGAATGTCCGGGGAAACTGTCACTGAGAAGGTACCATTTGAACAAAGGCTAAAAGATTTGAGGAACAAATTGTGAGATTGTCCAGGTCCTCATAGGGCACCAAAAGACCCTGGCTTTTACTCCCAGTGAAATGGAAAGTCACTGGAAGGTTTTGAGCAGCAGAGCAACATAATATGACATACATTTTAAAGGCTCACTCTGGCTGACATGGGGAAAGAGACTACAGAGCAGCAAAGGTATACGCAGGGAGACCAGTTAGAAAACTCTTGCAGTAGTCTAGGTAAAAGATGAAGGTGGCTAGGTCTAAAACAACTAGTTAATGCTGAGAAGGAATGTTTAAAAAGAAAAAAAAAAAAAAAAAAGCTGGAATGCTTCACTTAAAAAAATATCTTGGTAGTACTGTCAACTAACTTGTATAAAATGTAGTGACTGAAAGATATTAAGAGTAGTCACCTAAGACATACAATAATAAAGCATTTAATTAAATTTATTTTGTGAATTACATTTTTTTTTTTTTCTCATTTCAATAGAGTACTCATTTGGGAAGATGGTAGCTTGGAAATCAATAACATTACAAGGAATGATGGAGGTATCTACACATGCTTTGCCGAAAATAATCGAGGGAAAGCTAATAGCACTGGGACTCTTGTTATCACAAGTAAGAAACCATCCAATTAATAATTTTTTTTTTTTAAGTTTGATCGTGCTTATTTTCTAAAGTTCTACACCCATTGCCTTCAAGTCAATTCTGACTCACAGCTACCCTATAGGACAGGGTAGCACTGCCCCATACGGCTTCCAAGGAGCAGCTGGTAGATTCAAGCTGCTGACTTTTTTGTTAGCAGCATTAGCTCAACCACTGCATCACCAGGGCTCCAAAATTTGCACTGTCAGGTATGGGATTTGAACCCATGACTCCAGGGGAGACTGAGACCTGAGCACAACCCCCTTAGACTGCTCAACCATCCTGACTTGCTTAATGTTCTATAAGACATATGAATTAGCCTTCAGTCTCTAAACAGTCCGTGTACTGATAAGTTTCCATTTTAAAAGGCTTTTGTGAAAGTTTCTTGCTTGATGAAATTGTTCCTGAAATTCTGAGTTGAAAATAATCTATTCTTTGGCACAGAGAAATTAAAATATATTGATTATGTTCTTTCAATGTATCAGATAATATGGTATCTTATATTTTCTTGAATTCTGTTTTGCTCCTTTATTTAAAAATGTATAGATCCCACACGAATTATATTGGCTCCAATTAACGCTGATATCACTGTTGGAGAAAATGCCACCATGCAGTGTGCTGCTGCGGCCGATCCCGCCCTGGATCTCACATTTGTTTGGTCCTTCAATGGCTATGTGATCGATTTTAACAAAGAGAATACTCATTACCAGCGGAATTTTATGGTATGTGTTTTAAATTTCATCTTATCAGCAGCTCAATAAGATGTGTGTATCTGCACTGCAACTTCTATTACTATAATCATTTTAATGAGGCTGAAAAGCAAGTTTAAAAAGCTGTTCCTGGTTCTCTTTTTATTAGTCGTAATAATACCGAGGCTGTTTTAAACATGACTAACCCTAAGGATTTTGGTAAAGATATTAATCAGTAAATATTAATTGAACTTTAGGTACTTTTTCCTCTTTATGTGCAATATAATTTTCATATTGCTGTCCATTGCACCTCAGCATATATGGACTATAGGTTCAAGTGCCTTCATTTTCACTTTAAGTGAAGTAGAAGCATGGAACTGGTATTTGTGTTATGATTACTTTAAAGCATTTACCTTACTCTTTGGTGGTTAAAAAAAAAAAAAGGCAAGAGACATATGTTGGAAAGTTTAGGAAGTAGCCAATGTGGTTTGAAGGAGGTTAAATGCTTGTATTTTATTTTAAGAATTGGAAGGCATATATATATGCAATTCCTGTAATTAAACATTGTGATGCGGACAGCCCGTATATAGAAATAAACGAAGACTCTGGGAAGTAATGTAGGCAGAACAACTTGCAGAGGAACTTCACTGGCATATAATAGGCTGTCTAGGTTGCAATGTATTAAAAAAAAATTGATCGCTGTCCTACTGGTCTATTCTCTACAAAGGCAACCATTTAGAAGCCTAAAACCTGTTTAGAGCATATGGGCAATTAAGAAAAGTTTAGTTTTAGTTTTAGAAATCAATAGTTGATATAGAAATACAACTTTTTATTGACTCAGTAGAATATTTAAGATTTTTTAAGTCTCAAAATTTGAATTACATTTATTATATTAATAATATTATTATAATAATATTATGCTTTCAAATATTCCAGGTTTTTTTTTTTTTTAAACTTTTCTGGAAGTTTCAACTACAAAAAGCCAAAGCAAGTTCTCAGTTAAGTAAGACTGGTTTTAACTAGATGGAGACATTTCTTTTCCCATTTTTATTAGATAGATGTACATGAACAACAATCAGTATGATACCAAAGTTTGTGCCTTCTGTATGTTAACTGTACTTCAGGATCTTGTCTTTTTAATTTAATTGGTCTATCTATAACTAGACCAACTATAACTGTAAATCTACAGCAAACTTCCACTTTTCAAAAACAAACAAAAAATCCTGTGAATTGGCAGAGAGCTATACTAAAGTACACTAACCCAGCCCAGAACCCTACTGTGTACTTTATGTACGTCTAAAACTATTTTCATATACTAAATCGTAAGTGTGTCCAACATTGGTGAAATTGGCAGCAAGACTTTTAATAATTTCATTTTATTTGGTAAGAATAGCAAATGCCACTTAGTTTTTAATCATTTTAAGGGAGAAAAAAGTAGACTAAACATGTTATTTAAAAAAATGTACTTCTGAATTTGTTTAGTTCTTTAGTATTATAAGCTGAATTTCAAAAATACGATCTGCAAATTTTTAAAGTAGATAAGGGCTGACCTTTTCCATGACAACCATTGTTGTTTAATACCTGCCATGAAGTCTATGTAAATAGATTTTGGGGCTTAGATTGCCCTAAATTAAGCTGCAACTTAATATTTGGCGCCTATGTATGTTCCTTAAAATAGAAATTACATTGTAATTAAATGTAATTACATGTAAATAAATGCTACCCCCCCAAAAAAGAAAAGAAAGGAAGGAAGAAAAAGCAAAGAAGGGCCCAATACCTTAAAAAGGAAGGAAAATAAGTAACTGGGAAATTAAGAAGTAAATAATAAAGTGGGCTATAAAAATATAGAAGTTTGGTCTTTATGCACTCTAATCCTGCTTTTGCATATGATATCCACAGAGCTTCACATAGTTGCCCCTCAGCTAATCTCGAGCAGAATCCTGACTGGACGGCCCGACTCAGGTTTCATCTCATTCTACCAAAAATAATCTATTGGTGCAGAAAATATATTCATATTGGCAAAATAATGCAACTTAATTGGGTAAAAAAAAAAAATCAAATGAATACTTTTAGTAGTTTGTAGATGGGGAGGTGAATTCAGCTCTTTAAATAATAAACTATGTATATATATATATATATAGCCTATGTAAGAATAATTTATTTTAAAATAAATGATTAAATTTAATTCCATGTTTTGAACCAAAGAAAAATCTATAAAGCTTTTCCTGGTACCTTTCTCATTTAAGGCAAATAGAATTTTCTTTGACCACTTCATAGTCAGACTTCAGTGCTAAATATATCAACCAAAATTTGACTAAAAACCCCATGTGTGTTTTGATTTACCATATGCCTTTTGAAAGGTAGTAGCGATGGCCGGTAATTGCTTCTGGGCCCATCGATAGACTACCGAGACGGAGTGACTTTTTTTACTATCTAATGCTGAGTGAATTAAAACATAATGGGGTAGCAGCTACTGGGGACAGCAAATGTGAAGCTCCATCTCTGACTGTATTTGTCTATTGTTCAAAATCGCATAGGCAAAAATGTCAGTTTTTTTTTTTTTAATTTCTTAAATGTTTTAGTGTTTTACTTCTTTCTGCCAGCATTTCAATAATCAAATAGCATTTATTCATTTAAAAATAAGAACTGAGCCCATAGCACTGGCATGCACAGTGCAAGGCACTAGGGTGGATAAAAGACCAAATAGGACAGACACAGGCACCCAAGCAAAATGCATGAGAGGTACCCTGTTGTCATTAGGTGCCGTCATACTTGGATTTGGACTCATAGGGACCCTATAGGACAGAGTAGAACTGCCCCATAGGGTTTACTAAGCTGACGGCTTTACAGGAGCAGATCACCAGGTCTTTTCTCCCACAGAGTGGCTGGTGGGTTGAACTGCCAACGTTTCCATTAGCAGCCAAATGCTTAACAATTGTGCCACCAGGCCTCCTTGAGAAAAAAAAAAAAAAAAAACTAGTGCCGTCGAGAGGTACCCTAAAATCCCATAAAACCAAACCCATTGCCGTTGAGTTGATTCCGACTCAAAAATTTTAGATGTGAATATTTTGGTAGCTATCATAGTTATCAAAGCTCACATCAGTATTGTAATTAGGTAATAATTACAGTTATAAGTATCACAATTACAAATACATACAATTACAAAAATAATTACAATTATAATTGTAACAATATCAATTACTACAAACTAATACCAAAAGCTCTAATTAATTAAGGAATAATACAGAAATGTTTTAAGCTTTTTATTTCAAAGCTTAAGTTTACATTTTCATAGTAATTTCATTACTATTTTTTATTCAAATATGCTTTGGTTTTAACTTGCTATTCTTGAATTTGACCACTAAGGGGCATTAATGCATAAGGCTTCAAATTTCACACCCCAGAAAAATTGTGACTGGAAAGTTTAACTATAAAATTAAAACAAATGCATTTTCCCATAATTACTTCCAAGGGGTGAGATTATGGGTTATTTTAAAATTTATGGTTTATACTTTTTCTAGTTAAAGTCATATAATGATCGGAAAAAAAGTATACATTTTTGAAGATGTGAATTTCTAAGAGTTTATAATGAGCACCAAAAAATTAAAAATAACATTGCCATTATATTTAATGCTCTTATTTTTTGTAAACATTTTTTGGGTTAACTTAGTTTTCTAAAAAAAAATGTAATGATTAACTTTAAGTCTGTAATCAAACCCTCGGTACTGTGATTACAGAAAAATATTTAAAAATTAATTATCTAGAATTTACTTGTCATGTCACTTATTCCTTCATTGCTGCATATTGTTATGTGCTCCTGGTCAGCAAATGTTTCATTAGCTTATGTATAGGAAGATGTTAAGAACATATATGTGCATATATGTATATATACACATATATATTTAATATATTTGAAGCTATGATACAATAAGCTTGTCTTAGTTATCTAGTGCTGCTATAACAGAAATACCCCAAGTGGATGGTTTTAACAAATAGAAGTTTATTCTCTCACAGTCCAGTAGGCTAAAAGTCCAAATTCAGGGCACCACCTTCAGGGGAGGGCTTTCTTTCTTGTCAATTCTGGAGGAAGGTCCTTGTCATCAGTCTTCCTCTGATCTAGGAACTTCTCAGTGCAGGGACCCCAGATCCAAAGGACATGCACTCCTGGCTCACTTTCTTGGTAGTATGAGGTCCCCATGTCTCTCTGCTTGCTTCTCTGTTTTATATTTCAAAAGAGATTTATTTAAGACACAACCTATTCTTGTAGATTGAGTCATGCCTCATTAACATAACTGCCTTTAATCCTGCCTCATTGTCATCATAGAGGTAGGATTTTCAACACAGAGGAAAATCACATCAGATGACAAAATGGCGAACAGTCACACAATACTGGAAATCATGGCCTAGCCAAGTTGACACACATTTTTGGGGGACATAATTCAATCCCTAACACAAAGCTACTAAGACCGTTTTATTTTATCTGTCATTCTTTTATTCTGTTAAAGTTATATGACAAATAATCATATAAATAATTCAATGAAAGTCCGATTATATAATGACTTTTGTTTTGATTTTCCAGTTCATAGCTTTTAGAACAAATATTAAATACAGACACATTTTACTTAATTTAATTGTATGACCCCTTTTGTCCTAGAAAGGCCTTGAGACTATCTACCAAAAAATATGTATCTAAATATATCATTTTATTCCTCTCCCATGATGGTACCTGACCTGCAAAAATTATTTTTTCAATAGCCACTTTAACTTTTAACATCTACTTTGAGCTATTTTCTTTCAAATGTTTGGCAACAACATTCTCCTTACCAGAACCATTATTGTAGTTTAACCTCATGAGTTTTCTTAGACTTTTCAATTCTGGTTATTATCACTAACTTTTTTTCTTTTTCTTTTATTGCAAATATTTATTAAAATTGTAATTCATGCATGTCAAGATGAATTTATAAAGATTACATGGAATTGTGCAGGGCTTAAAAAAAAATTTTTTTTTTTTTTTTCTGCCAGCAATCAGACCTCGGATCTAGACTCCCCTTTCCAGTTCTAATTTTATGACCCTGAGCCAGTGATTAAGCCTCTCTAAGACTCAAATTTCCCTTCCTGAAATTATACTAATAGTTCACTTACTTCATTCATATTACTTCACTGGGTTTGCAAAACTGGTTACTTCATATTATTTTTGTGAGGATTAAATGAATGCCTGTAAACTCCTTGGCACAGGATTGGGCATATTGTAAGTGGTTACTATTACTTTTTAAAATAATACAGCAATCATTCCTCATTGCTCAAAAAATTCCAGAAGATTTTGCCAGCTAGTTTTTTTTTTTCTGGATACAGATCTCATTTTTCACAATTAAATTCTCACACTGCCTATTGTACTGGAAACCTAGCCTGAGACAAAAATTCCTAAGTATTTCCTTGCTGAAGGCAATGGCGGGGTAGGGAGAGTTAACATTTATTGAGTGATTACTGTTTGTGCAGCAGTTGGTCAGATACTTTCAAAGTATTTCTCAGTTGATCTTCACAGTCATCCTCTATAAAGTGTGCATCATTATGATTTTCTTAACGTTCGAGGTGGAAAAACTGAGGGTTATAAAGTTAAGTAACTTGTCTAGATTAACCATACAACTTGTTAGTGGTAGAGGCAGGAACTGAACTCAGACAGTCTGATTGTGAATACTGTGCTCTTCACCACTTCAGTTTTTAATCCGTTGGTTAATATTCATGTCTATACCTATTTAAATAATTCTCATCAATTATTTGATACAGTACAAGAGAGCACTGCTAAACTTGTATTTTATTCTATATAATCCTATTTAATGGACCTTTGATGCTCACTCAGGCTGTTCAAATTACTTCATTCTCCGTACACTGTTAGCTGCACTTGTAGTACACTGTAAAACAAGTTTACACAGTTTCATGTGGTCTAATATAAAGTTCTAGGCAATTCTTAATAATCTCCTTTAGGTAGGCAGGTACACGTGTATGTTTGCTGGTATGTGGGCATGCGTTTTTTCTGACTGTATAGACACTACTCCCTTCAAGGCAAACATGGTCCTTACCCTGAGATTTTTGTTTACCTTTTTAAAGAAAATATTAATTATACTGTATCAAGAAAATGTTTACATTTGAGAAATAACCATTTCATACTAGAGGGTATTTTAATGTTGAACAGAAATTTTGCTTCTGTAAACAAGATAAAAAAAGAGGGAAGAAATAGAAATAATATTAATAACAATTATTATTATAAAACAGAAAGCATTTTTGGTCCTTTCAATTTTTTTAGCTATCCATTGTTGGGACAATGCAGAGGCATTGATTGGTTGAAGTAAACAAGGAGGGTTGGGCAATAATCCTGAAAAGGCAAAGATCAAATTAGGGCTGAAAAAAACAGAGCAGAAGATCAGGCAGGCATAGTGAGATGTCAGTCCTAAAGGGGTGGTTCTCAACTGGAAGTGATTTTGTCCCCTGGGGGACATTTGACAAAATGTTTGGACACATTTTTGGTTGTCACAACTGTGGGGGAGAGGGGTGTTATGGGCATCCGTTTAGCAGTGATGCTGCAAAATAGACTATGATGCACAGGACAGCCCCTACAATAAAGAATTATCTGGTCCAAATCGTCAATAGTGCTAAGACTGAGAAAACCTACTCTAAAAAAAGATGAGGAAAATACTTTAGAATATGAGAGAGGGCCAGTGAAAGATTTTAAGCATGACGTGTTGGAAACAAAGAGAAGGTATATTGTTTTGAACAGTGAGTGTCAAGGGAATAAAAATTATAAGAAACCAGATATAAGAAAACGTTTTCTAAAATGGTATGAGTGGTAGAGAATAGATATCATGTACTTCGTAAATTTAAAACTCTTAAAATTTAATGAACAGTGGAAGAAATAGGTAGAAGCCGTACAAACCCCCAACATAGTTCTGTGACCCACACAAAACTCACAAAGGCATTCTGCTCATAACAAGATTCTTTATCCTCTTCCTATCAGTAATTAATTCAAAAAGAGGGAATTAGAGAATTCTATTGTGTCTCACTATGTCTGAACATGTGTCTTTCCTGACCTCTCTTTCACTACCCTGATAAACTTTTACCTACGACTAACTGCTTATTTTATTTGCTTTTTTCCATTGAAGAAGGTATCTACGTTCACTACCAGTTAACTAGTTGCTATCAAGTCAATTCAAACGCGTGATGACCCCATGTGTTGCGGAGTAGAACTGTGCCCCAGGCCTTTTTCTGAGGCTTTGAACCACCAATCTTTTGGCTAGTAGTCAAGCACTTAACTGTTTGTGCCACCCAGGCACTCCCCTATGATTACTAGGGGTGTCTGTAGTTGGACTGGCTTCCTAAGATCGTCACTCTTTCCAGTGTAAAGACCTAGTTAGATGAAGTTACATTCTAGTACAACATCCCGTATAATAAATATTTGGTGATGATAATGATAAGTGAATTGCATTAACTGCAGATAGCAGCAAATATTCTTTAGAGATGTGCTGGTATGGGGGATCTAAAATTCATCCAAATTAAGGACACACTTTTGTTTTACATAGAACTCCTCATACACCAAAAGAGCTCTACAACAATTATTATCTCTGTTTATGTTTACAAAATATAGTCAATAAAATGAGGGAAAATAAACATGAAAACTTTTAGTTATCTTAGAAGTTTTAAAGTTTTACACCATGAACTTTGACAGTTTATGATGTCATACTAGAAATATACTGTCTAGTCATCAGTTGTGTTCCGTAAAAAAAAAAAAAAAAATCTGATTTTCTTATTTGTTTTTAAAAACAGAACAGTATCTAAAGATCTGGATTTTTGTTTTCATATTGCCATTGAAAAGTTTTATTACATTAGGCAAAACATCTACATGAGTCTCAGACTTCTCATCTATCAAATGAGAAGTTTGGGCCACAATCAGAAGTTTAATATAATGACAACAGAAAGGTTTTAGTGTCACTACTTTTCTTGTAAAACAAATTTGACTCAGAATCTCAATATTAAAAATGTTAAAGGTGAGTTGTCCTGATTAAAGATGGAGTGTGTGTGTGTGTGTGTGTGTGTGTGTGTGTGTGTGTGTGTGTGCAGGAGACTGCATTGCCAAGAGCCCTACCCACAGGGCTTCTCACTTCTTTATATCCCACCAAACTTCCTGTTCAGGTCCCTTCCTTCCCTTCCTTGCATCAACTGGTACGTGAAGATCCTCAGACCTCTAAGGCAAATATGAATCATTTTCTTTTTCTGGTGAAAATACACATATGTTTGACAATTTTTACATATACAGTTCATTGACATTGGTTACATTCTTCACATTATGTCACCTTTCTCACTATCTCTGCCCCTATTTGTTTCATCACCGTTAACTTACATGCTCTGCTTCTTAAAGTCCTCACCTTTGGTTTACAGTTACTGTTATTTCAATCTCACATAGGTAATTCTTCAATAGGGCACGAAGCTCAAGACATTCTTTATTTATTGAAATTAATTGTTCAGTTTAAAGATGACTTCATGGCTCAAGGTTCAAAAGTTATTTCCAGGCAATAGATTCAGGAATTCTTCCAGTCTCAATGTGTCTAGTAGGTCTGGTTTCGAGTAAGAATTTGAAGTTCTATCCTCAATTTTCCTCCTTTTGATCATGATCCATCTGTTGGACCCCTGATCAGAATACTCAGTAATGGTAGCTGGACACCATCCATTTCTTCTGGTCTCATGGCAAGGGAGGTAGTAGTTTATGGAGGCAATTAGACCTGCAAACCGTTTTCTTCTCTGATTCCTGGATCTCCTTTTTCCACTGTTGCTCCAGTCAATTAGAGACCAATCATTGTATCCTGGGTGGCCCCAAGTACTACCCTCTGAACTAGGATGAGAGCAGAAAACTCTTAAAATAATATTAGGCCAGTTTACTGGACAGGTCCACAAAACCTAATGTGACTCAATTTGAAAGCCATACAAATTGAATGATATCCAAGGTTTCTTTCAACTCTAAAATATAGGCTGTAAATCCAAGGCACTGATGTTTTTATTCATCATTCAAAATGTTTACCAGAGATCTCAAAAAATTTCCTTTTTTTTTTTGAGCCTTCATTTAAAATAGATCAGTTGATCTAAATTGGACTTCTCACTCATCACTCTCACTGTTTATTTTATATCAAAATAGCCATATTTAGGGATATTTAACATTTCTATTTATTCTATAAATATTACGTGACTTAGTAATTATTCTTGACCTCTTCCCTGGGCTATATAAATTTTTATATTTCTAATAACATAATTTCATTTTCAAAACTTTATTTCTTGTAAATCATATTTATCTTTTTACATTCAGTCAATCTTAATGCTGATGCATTACTTAAAAATGATACAAACTTGAATACTAGATAATACTAGGGAATTAGTGTTAATTATGCTAAATATCAGTTGCTTCACTGGATAAAACTGCAGTATGAAAGAACATTTCAAGCCCTACTTGAAGTACAATGCTGTCAGTGATAGGGTATATCCATACGCCTACAAGGAAGACCAGTTAATATGGCTATTATTCAAATTTAGGCACCAACCACAGAAGCGAAAGATGAAGAAATTGAAGTTTTTACCAATTTCTGCAGTCTGAAATTAATCAAACGTGCAATCAAGATCTATTGATAATTACTGGTGATTGAAATGCAAAAGTTGGAAATGAAAAAAGAAGGATCGGTAGTTGAAAAATATGGCCTTGGTGATAGAAATGATACTGGAGATAACTTTATAGAATTTTGCAAGATGAAAGGCTTCATCCCAAATACCTTTTTTCAACAACATAAATGATGACTGTATACATGGACCTCACCACATGGAATACACAGGGATCAAATCGACTACATCTGTGGAAAGAGATGATGGAAAAGCCTATTATTATCAATCAGAACAAAGCCAGAGGCTGACTGCAGAACAGACCGTTAATTGCTCATTGCAATTTCAAGTTGAAGCTGAAGAAAATTAGAACAAGTCGATGAGAGCCAAAGTACAACCCTGAGTATATTCCACTTGAATTTAGAGACCATCTCAAGAATAGATTTGACACACTGAACACTAATGACAGAAAACCAGATGAGTTGTGGACTGACATCAAGGAAATCATACATGAAAAAAACAAGAAGTCATTAAAAAGACAGGAAAGAAAGGAAAGACCAAAATGGGTTTCAGAAGAGAGACTCTGAAACTTGCTCTTAAACATCAAGTAGCTAAAGCGAACAGAAGAAATGATGAAGGGAGCTGAACAGAAGGTTTCAAAGGGTGGCTTGAGAAGACAGGTATTCTAATAACATGTGCAAGGACCTGGAGTTAGAAAACGAAAAGAGAAGAACCTGTTTGGTATTTCTCAAGCTGAAAGAACTGAAGAAAAAATTCAAGCCTCGAGTTGCAATATTGAAGGATTCTGTAGGGAAAATATTAAACAACGCAGGAAGCATCAAAAGAAGAGGGAAGAAATACACAGAGTCACTATACCAAAAAGAATTGGTTGACATTCAACCATTTCAGGAGATAGCATAGGATCAGGAACCAATGGCAATGAAGGAAGCAGTCCAAGCTGCACTGAAGGCATTGATGAAAAACAACGCTCCAGGAATTGATGGAATACCAACTGAGATGTTTTAATAAATGAATGCAACTCTGGAAGTGCTCACTTATCTATGCCAAGAAATTTGTAAAAGAGCTACCTGGCCAATAGACTGGAAGATATCCATATTTATGCCTATTCCGAAGAAAGTTGATCCAACTGAATGCAAAAATTATCAAACAATATCATTAATACCACATGAGTAAAATTTTGCTGAAGATCATTTAAAAGCAGTTGCAGCAGTACACTGACAGGGAACTGCCAGAATTTCAAGCCAGATTCAGAAGAGAATGTGGAACGAGGGATATCATTTCTGATGTCAGATGGATCCTGGCTGAAAGCAGAGGATACCAGAAAGATGTTTACCTGTGTTTTCTTGACTATGCAAAGGCACTTGACTCTGTGGATCATAACAAATTATGGGTAACATTGCAAAGAATGAGAATTCCAGAACACTTAATCATGATCATGAGTAACCTGTACATAGATCAAGAGTCAGTCGTTTGAACAGAACAAGGGGGTACTGAGTGCTTTAAAGTCAGGAAAGGTGTGCATCAGAGTTTCACCATACTTATTCAATCTGTGCGCTGAGCAAATAATCTGAGAAGTTGGATTATATGAAGAAGACATGGTATCATGACTGGAGGAAGGCTCATTAACAACCTATGTTATGTAGATGACACAACTTTGCTTGCAGAAAGTGAAGGGGACTTGAAGCACTTACTGATGAAGATCAAAGATCGCAGTCTTCACTATGGATTATGCCTCAACATAAAGAAAACAAAAATCCTCAGAACTGGGCCAAGAAGCAACATATTGATAAATGGGGAAAAGTTTGAAGTTGTCAAAGATTTCGTTTTACTTGGATCCACAATCAACACCCATGGAAGCAGTAGTCAGAAAATGAAAAGATGCATTGCATTGGGCAAATCTGCTGCAAAAGGCCTCTTGAAAGTGTTAAAAAGCAAAGATGTCACTTTGAAGACAAAGGTGCACCTGACCCGAACCATGGTGTTTTTAATTGCCTCATATGCATGTGAAAGCTGGGCAATGAATAAGGAAGACTAAAGAAGAATTGATGCTTTCTAATATGGTATTGGCAAAGAATATTGAATATATCATGCACTGCCAAAAGAACCAACAAATCTGCCTCGGAAGATATATAGCCAGAATACTCCTTAGAAGTAAGGAAAGCAAGACTACATCTCACATACTTTGGACATGTTATCAGAAGCAGTCAGTAACTAAAGAAGGACATCATGCTTGGTGTAATAGAGGATCAGCAAAAAAGAGGAAGACCATCAGTGAGATGGATTGACACCATGTCTGCAACAATGGGCTCAAGCATAACAATGATTGTGAGGATGGCATAGGACCAGGCAGTGTTTTGCTCTGTTATACATAGGGTTGCTATGAGTGGGAACCAACTTGATGGCACCTAACAACAACAACATGTTATATATGAAAATAGTTTTGAGGCTATGTAGGAGAATGAATGGCCCTATATTTTTGGAAATGCAAGCTGAAGACTTACGGGGTGAAGTATGACGTCTGTAATTGATTTTTCAAGGGTTCAGCAATAGATGGTTGATAGATGGATAGATAGATAGATAAATACATACACACACACATACATACATAGAAAAAGATATAGCTAGCTAGCTAGCTAGGCAAATAAAGCAAGTGGCAAAAATACTTTATCATTGTTAAATTTGGTTGGTTGATATATGGGTAGCCATTTTATTATTCTTTCTACTTTAATCTTTGAAAGTTTACATAGGAAAATGTTCAATAAATTGATAAAGTAATGACATATTTTATTTTTGCTGCTGGGAGAAAGTATCCACTTCTCCTTCCCAAACAGTGACCCTAAATCTAGTTGTGTGATCTGTAAGCCACTACTTTGCAAACAATGTGACCTGGTGTGGACTATATATTAACTAGAGAACCTTACACAAGTAGCTTAACTTTGGGTGTCAAATTCTTTATCTCTAAAATGAGGATATTAATACTGTCTTCCTGGGTTTTACAAAATGTGAACGGGAAAATGTAAAGTAGTGAGCACATTGACAAACGTCAATAAATTAGATCGAGTAATAATACGAGTGCAGTAGTAGAGGTAGCAGTGGCAAGAGTAATAGTAGAAGTTGTAGTAGTAATTTTAGTTGTAGTAGCAGTAATAGTAGTAACAGCAATAGTAGTTTTTTTTTTTTTTTTCTAAGTGGTAGTCATATCCTATTAACAGCAATAGTAGTAGCAGTAGTAGTCATTATAGCTATGGTAGTATTTTTTCCTCAGTGTAAAATAGGATTAAAAATAATACCTATCTTTTGGGGTTGCTGTTAAGAGTAAATAAGTTTGCACATGTAAAATGTTTAGAAAAGTCCCTGGCACTTAGCAAGTCCTTACTAAATATTTACTATTAGTAGTGGTGGTGGTGGTAATTTTGCAGTTGCCTACAATACATTTGCTACACTTACTCCGTCTCTATTGTAACAAGCCAAAAGTTAAAAAAAAAAAGTTTCATTTTTTTCTTAAGTGTAGTATGTATCACATAAATTTGATAATTTTTACCTATAAGTTCTAGAATATTCTCTTTAAAGGATTTGCTTTCCTCCAGCCTTCTGTCTCTGTCCCTTTACTCTGAACTACGATGGAACAAAAGAGACCCTTTTGTTAGTATATAGCCATTATTAGCTCTAAGTCTTACCTAGACATTGCTTGTACTGTACAACATACTTCTTTGTTCATTATGACAAATTTAGCTTGTTAATACAATTGAGTAATTCAGATTCATTTATACTGCATGAATGATTTTCCAGAGTTAGTATATGGGGTTGGGGAAAGGAAGAAATAGGCATTTATATACTGGAAGTCTTTTGATTTAAACTTGGGCAATTTCTGAGTGGTAAACCACATATACACTTTGGAACATCCCTGAGCTTTGCTATCACAATTTCCAGTATGTGATTCAACTCTCCTCTTATGAAGGCAGGCATTTTGTAATTCAGCCAAGCTGTGGTTTCTAGTGAAAATAGAGAGAGCATTCGTATCTAATTTGTGGCTACAGTATGCTGAGGCCCATGATCTTTACTTGCTTTGTAAGCGTTCTGTCGACCACTGAGAACCTCAGCTTCTCCTGAGGTATGGAAAGTGCTAGCACCATATACGAAAGCTTCAGGGAAGCTTTTATACATCTACAACTATGTTGAAAATGATATAGTGTATTTTTCCTTTGCTTTGCTTCTGAGAAGTTTTCCATGCCACACCTTTGCCAAATATAGGGCAAATAAGAACAATTCTTGAAGTTGTTCATTATTGCTTTACACAAGTAAGCTGATCATTACCTTCCTGAATCTAACATTGAAAACAGAGCTGACTTTTAAAGTGAGTTTACCATTTTAAACTTTTAGAATAGTTTAATTAATTTTGAGGAGAGTTTAGACCAAAAATTCAATAAGTATAAATTTAATATACTTATAGTTCAATAAGTATAAATTTAATAGAATAAGACATAAAATAGTTCATGTTTTCATTACATGTGATACAGTATAAGATGCATGACCACATTATTTCCCTCAGAATAAAATAACTGTTATGTTTTAAACTGGAAGTTTGAGAAAAGAAAGATAGCAATTTCATTAAGAAAAAAATAATATTAGATATACATCATATTAACAGTAAAACAAGGTCCATAATTTGTTCATTTTTATATTATTTTTCTGGCCTCAATTTTTTTAATTGTAAGATTGGACTAAAACATTTAAAATTTAGCATTTCTGAGGTGTTTTATTATTCTTTTTAATTCCAATCTAAAATCAAGACTCACTGAAGTGGTGGAAGTTTAGTATCAGGATTAGCTTTGAATTAGAAATATTATACGACCAAACTACTGTATTCACATAAGGAAAGAATACAAGAAAATTAAGTATTTTTTTATTTTGATGAAAACACTTTTCTTCTTCAAATATAACTTATCTCAGTTGTAATAATTTGAAGAGACTTTACTCAATATATTTCTGTTAATGAATATTAATAGTGTTAGAGTGCAGTTCTGTTAAAGATATCAGAACACATTAAATCCATCTCTTTTATAGATGTAAACTATACTTAAACTATATTATTTTATTTTTTCTCACTAGAAAATTACATAACAATATGTGCTTATTATTATTAGCCTTTATGATAGTTTAAGAAAAGTCTTTTACAATTAATTACCTTCCCCATATGTAGAATCATATTCTCTCTGTAGCTTATTTTTTTTTAAGACTAAGGAGTTCTAAATAAATAATATTTTTTACCACCTTTATTACACAAATTCTGTTTTTTATGGTTTAGAAAATTTAGGGATTTACATTTTCCTGTGTGTTAGCTGCATTAATTTCTTTATAAGTTTATTCATTTTTCTCTAAACTTTTCTTTTTCTCATAAAATTGGATTATGAATAAATTGAAATATAGTAAACATGGAATAGTAGCAATAGGTTCTTTCAATTTAGCTATTTTATTTTATAACATTTTCGTTATTTACCTGAAAGATATCATGTATCATTACTAAAAGAATGTCTGCTTGATGAAAACATTAGGTAATATATATTATTTCTTTTAATATTTATTTATTGTATTTCCATTGTGTGTCAGATATTGTATTAAGTACTTGATATGTAATAATATATACATAATCTTTCTCCTCAAGGAATTATAGTCTATTGAGAGCTGAAGAATTAGGCAATTATAGTAGAGAGAGATAGTTGCAATGAAATGGACCAGCACCTAACCCAGCCTTTGGAGGCCAAAGAAGAAAGAGGCATCTGTGCTGTGAATTGAAGTTAGCCAGGTGATGGAGGTGGGGTGTGGGGGGAATCTATGCAAATGTAAGTGATATGTGCAAAGGTTGTCCAGATGAGGGAGCACGTGGCAAAGCGTAAATTGTTCACAGTGGCTGGAGAGGAGGAGGTGGATGAGGGCATAGTGTGAGGTGGTCGTAAGAGCGAGGAAGGCAGTGGTGATTCAGTGGTAGAATTTGCACCTTCATGATTCTGGCCAACGCACTTCAAATGCAGCTACCACCCACCTGTCAGTGGAGGTTCGTGTGTTGCTGTAATGCTGAACAGGTTTCAGCAGAGCTTCCAGACTAAGACACACCAGGAAGGCCTGGCAATCTACTTCGAAAAATCAGCCAATGAAAACCCGATGGATCAAAATGGTCGGATCAGCAACCAATCATGGGGATGGTATGGAACAGAGCAGCATTTCATTCCACTGTGCATGGGGTCACCATGTTTCAGTGCTAACTCCACGGAAGCTTACAACAGCAAGAGTGTACAGTTCCCCTGACACCAGAGAACTTGCATAATGTGTTTAGGATATGCTCTGATTATCATGGGCTATATGTTCTTGCTAACTGCATATAGTGGGTAAGAAGTAAAAATACATTCTTAAGAGCACATGCTAGAATTCTAGATAAGCACTTTGATTAGTTTATTCAAATAACACATATTCAGTGTTATATTCCTGACACTATGCTGGTCCTGGGGATACAAGGCTGAACAAAACAGGTACGGTTTCTCTCATAAAACTTACGGTCTACTAAAATCTGTTGCCGTCAAGCTGATTCCTACTCATAGCAACCTTAAAGAACTGCCCCATAAGGTTTGTAAGGAGCGACTGGTAGATGCAAACTGCCATCTTTGTGGGTAACAGCTGTAGCGCACTGTAGCTCTTAACCACTGCACCACCAAGGGAGCCCAATTCCAATCACATGATCACATAAGTATTAAGTTGCAATTGGCATGAAGTACAAAATGACCAGATAATAAGAAAGGCTCGCTTGAGGAAGTGATTTGGGTGTTGGGAGGTATTAAAACAAAACAAAACAAACCCATTGCCGATGAGTCGATTCCAACACATAGTGACCCTAAAGGACAGAGTAGAACTGCCCCATAGGGTTTCCAATAAGTGCCTGGAGGATTCGAACTGCCAACCTTTTGTTCAGCAGCCATAGCTCTTAACCACTATGCCACCAGGGTTGCCCATGGGTGTTGGAAGGTATAAGTAAAGTAAGTGTTATTTGGGTAAATGTGGCAAGGTGATAGGGTATGAGAGAACAACAATTCTGGGAGAGAAAACACCATGGAGAATCAGAAACGAGAGAGAATAGCACGTATTTGAGGTCCAGAAAGGGACATTCTTCCTGAGGAATACAATGTAAGTGGGGTGATGGCACTAGGTGAGGCTGGAGCTTGGACAGAGCCTAGAGGATGGAGATACAGTTGGGCCATTGTAAGGCTTACGGTCTTCTGTCTGTTTTTACTGGGAGGAGTAATTTGATTGTATTTTTAGAAGGTAAATACGGGTGTTAAGAAGAGAAAACAGTAGAGTGGGACAGGGGTGGAAGTAGGAACCAAAGAAGATGCAGCTGTTCAGGTAAGAGATGGTGGTAGCTTAGACTAAGGTAGAGGCTGTATTGAGGGAAAGCATTCGGTTGTCCTTCCTGAGATATTCAATCTTTCAGTCATCTGTGACCACACACATTCCAGAAACTTTGAGGACATTCTTAACTCATCTTCTCCTTCACCTTCTTTACTGTTGTATTACACATTGGATTTATCCATTTCTTTCCATTATGGTATGGCAAACAGAACAGACCAACAGAATGGAAGGAAAGAACTCCCCTATGTCAGGAATTTGCAGAGGACTTGGGGACTGTTTGAATCAATCTAGACCTCAAGAAATGCAAAGACTCTAACTGACATTAAATTGTATAACCTATAGCTATATTTTTACTGAAATTTGTCTAATATAAAGGTATTAGTTGTGTGGCCATTGAGCAGTTTTTTATATAGGTACATTAGTATTCTATTACAACCAACTAAACCAATATGCTCAGATAATAAAACCAAAAAAACCTGTTGCTGTCAAGTGAATTCTGACTCATAGTGACCCTATATGATGGAGTAGAACTGCCTCATTGGTTTTCCAAGGCTGTAATCTTTACAGAAACAGACTGCCACATCTTTCTCTTGCAGAGTGGCCAGTAAGCTCAAAATGCCAACCTTTTGGCTAGTAGACAAGCATTTAACCACTGTACCACCAGAGCTCCTGTGCTCAGATAATAACTAGCTATTATTCTTAACCTCATTAATGAAGCAAGAATTATGAACTCAAATTCTTTTCAAGATCAGCAGGTAACATAATACAGTTGACTGTCATCATTTGCAGTAGTTATGTTCTATAAAGTTACTGTGAACACTAAATTATCAAATACTGGACCATTGTACCTTGGCAAAAAACAGGGTTAAGTTTTTATGAGTATCTGGTCACAACATTTTCATCAACTGATAAATAACCTTGTATTATGTGTATTTCTGTTAAAGACATTGTGTTTATTATATATTGTTGATTTAGTAACATCAGACTGAGCCAACAGCGCTACAACTCATGCCTGAATGAAGCTTATCTAACACATGGAGTATTTTCTCCATAAGGCACATTGCTGCATTCTTGTGCCTCAAAGCACTAGACAGCACTTCAGCGCTATGCTTGGGAACCATTTTAAACAGTAAAGTTTTCAACACAAAAAGCACATGAATGGGGAAAACATAGGACTAAAAAGACCATGACAAGGACGCTTTTTTACAGTATGAGAGCTGAAACAAGAAGGCACAGTATCACCTTGTTTGACTTCAGCTGGGAACATCCAGTACCACAATGCCACCAGAGGTCACTGGCCTGCATCTGGCTGCCTGTCCTGTGGGTTGGAGGGCTGTGACATTCAATGCTTAAAAACCAAAAAACCTAACCCCGTTGCCATCGAGTCGATTCTGACTCACAGCAACCCTGCAAGACCAAGTAGAATTGCCCCATAGAGTTTCTAAGGAGAAACTGGTGGATTTGAACTGCCAACCTTTTGCTTAGCAGCTGAACTCTTACCCACTGTGCCACCAGGGTTCTCAATTCAATGCTTAGAGGGTGTATTTGCTATTGTTAGCCACAGTCAAGTTGGCTTCAACTCATGATGGCCCCATGCACAATAGAATAAACATTGCCCTGTTCTGCACCATCTTCTTGATCATTGGTAAGCTTGAGTACATTTTTTGTGGCAGCCACTGTGTATTATGAGTGTCTTCCAATCCAGGCAGCTCATCTTCAAGCACTATATTGGACAATATTACATTGTGATGCATAGAGTTTTCATTGGCTAATTTTCGGAAGTAGTTTACAAGGCTCTTCCTAGTCTGTCATAGCCTGGAGGTTCTGCTGAAACCTGTCCACCATGGGTGACCTGCTAGTACTTGAAATAATGGTGGCATAGCTTCCAGCATCATGGAAACATGCAAGCTACCATAGTATGGCAAACTGACAGACAAGTGGTGGACATAAAGAATAGCCTTATCTATTATGTAAAACATAAACCATTTATTTTTCATCATTTATCTGGATTTCTATGATTGAAATGTTAATATTTTTGGTTGACAGAAAAATCAATTTGAAACTTGAGTTTTCAAAATTTTTCTTCTAAGGAAGTTTATTGGTGATAAAGAGCATGAACTTTGACATGCTTCCACCACCAGAGAAACCAAGTGACTTTAAACTACTTGAATAAGTCTTACTTTTATCCTTCATAAAATGGACATAATTGGACCTATGATAAGGGCTGTTGTCAGATGCCAATTAAATGGGATAATATATATAATTGCACAGGATCTGGTATATATTAGGCACACAAAAATAGTAGCTGTTCTTAGAAATTGCATTGGTATCTTGTCATCACAAGCAAAATTACCTCAACATTCCTTAAAAGAAATATGAACTATACAATCTTCTAAGCACTGAAATACAGCAGTGAGCAAAACAAATAGCCTTGTCCTCAAAGGGTTATATGTTGGCAATAAAATGCATGTTAGTAGAACTGTCAGCCTTGAAATTAGTCAACTAGATTGGCTTTGCAAAACCAAATTAGTAATTTTTCCCAGCCAAAGAACACTTATTTATCCTCACTGACATTTAGCAGTAAGGTTATTAGACTTTCATAGTTCTCTCTAAAAGATATCGATGAAATTGTTTCATCCCTTGAATTTTGCTAGTGTGTGTGTGTATATATATATACATAATTGCCATCAAGTCGATTCCGACTCATAACGACACTAAAGGACAGAATAAAACAGTCTCATAGGGTTTCCAAGACTGTAAATCTTTACGGAAGCAGACTGACACATCCTTTCCCCTTGCTAGCAGCCAAGCGCTTAACCACTGAGCAACCAGGGCTCTTCTTTTTTTTTTTTTTTTGGCTAGTATAGCCCTCTGATAATAGAAATAATAAGATGTTAAAGGATTTATCATCATGATAAATAAGGAAAATATTGAAGTTGTTAAAGATTTCATTTTACTTGGATCCACAATCAACATCCATGGAAGCAGCAGTCAAGAAATTAAACAACATATTGCATTTGGCAAATCGCTGCAAAAGACTTCTTTAAAGTGTGAAAGACACAGATGACACTTTGAAGACTAATGTGCCAGTGACCTATATGCATGTGAAGGCTGAATGATGAATAAGGAAGAATGAAGAATAATTGATACTTTTGAATTATGGTTTTGGTGAAGAATATTGAACATACCATGGACTGCCAGAATGAACAAGTCTGTCTTGGAAGAAGCACAGCCAGAAAAGTGAGGATGGTGAAACTTTGTCTCAGCCACTTTGGACATGTTATCAGGAGAGACTAGTCCCTGGAGAAGGACATCATGCTTGGTAAGGAAGAGGGTCAGTGAAAAAGAAGACACTCAATGAGATGGATTAACACAGTGGCTTCAGCAATGGGCTCAAGCATAGCAATGATTGTGCGGATGGTACAGGCCTGGGCAGTGTTTCATTCTGTTGTACAGGGGTCCATATGAGTTGGAACTGACTCAATGGCACCTAACAACAACAACAAAGGATTTATAGCTTAAAAGGACCTTAGCAATGTATTTAGTCACCTTGTTTTTCAGATGAGATACTGCAGTTTAAGTAACTTGAGCAATGCCGTACAGATAACATACCTAATACAGTGTCTATTTAATAGGCGGAAAATGTACCTCTTGTATCCTAAATGCTGTATAATTGATAAAAAACGAACTGATCTGAATGACTGCTGTTTTTGCCAACAGCTAGATTCCAATGGGGAACTGCTCATCCGAAACGCCCAGCTGAAACATGCTGGAAGATACACTTGCACCGCCCAGACAATTGTGGACAATTCTTCAGCTTCAGCTGACCTCGTTGTGAGAGGTAAGAATTTCAACATTTTAAAATCACAAAACCAAAGGTATTTGACTTACATAAACATGTATAATCTTCTGGTCACTCTGGCTCAAATTCTTACATATTTAGAGTCTTGATCCTTGAAAATAGCTTCTCACCCATGCCTAGCAATGATTTATGCCAGACAAGTAGTAAACGACACTGATTTTGTTTATTTTACTAACTACGTATCTCCTAGAAACTTACACCACATACCTCCTACTAAATGTTTGTGCTTTCGTACTTAGGACTTACCAGAAGTTCTCATTGCATGCTAATACTTTCAGTGTGTTGGGTATAGTGCTGTTTCCATTTTTATTTTTTCACTACTGATGCAGCGTTGCTATGAGTCAGAATCGACTCGACAGCAGTAGGTTTTTTTGTAGGTAAGATGCTGTTTAGTATAACCTCCAATGTTATTTATCACTACCATCTTAGCATAAAAATTTAATTTATGTACGTATCGTGTTTTTATTTGTTGCTGATTTTCAGACTAGTGCCTTTGTTTAATAAATATAATTGAGAATGTATTGGGATACACGCTTACTGAAAATGTGACCCCTTTAATATCTCCTTCTGTTCTTTCTGTGAGGCATGGCTGAGAATGTACCACACCTTGTTTAAAATCATTAATCAACTCTTCACTCAACTCCTGCAGAATGAAGTCCAGTCTCCTTAGCTTTGCACTCAGGAAGTTCCATGCATTTATCTCAGCCTGACTACTTAGCTTTTATCTCTCACCGTTCTTCGTGACTAACTCCACTGTTTGCCTATCTCACAAGCATACCCTAGTATTTCTACTCCAATTTCTTCATTTACAGCATTACCTCCCTGCCCTGTTCTCATCTTTTCTTGTCCAACTCTCACCCATTTTTCAAGGCGTGGCTAAATATTACCAAATTCATGAATCCTTTCCTGCTGTGCTAAATAGGTGCTCCTTTCTTCCAAACTTTCATAACACTAGTTTCTCTAATGCGTTTTATAGCAACCTGTACACATGAGTTATCTCTTCTACTAAATTATTAATTCATATCTTCATTTTTTAATTTAGTTAAGTGATGAGGTTCTTTGCATAGTTTCATAGCACTCTCTTTTTCTCTCTCTCTGTGTCACTGTTGTGCTGAATTTCTACTTACTAGAAATATTTATTGACCATTAGTTAATTGTACATTTTTTAGTTAGTTTTTGCTCAAATCAAACAATGCATAAATAAAACGATGTGTGTAATTTTTTTAATGCCCCTTCCAGAGCCAGAACAATATCATTTCACTTAATTTCATACATCTACCACATTTCCATACATAGCAGTGATAATATGGGATCCCCCAGCAACCCTGGGAAAATACTGAAAAGTCTTTTTTTTCAGTTGAATACATTCTCTAATAGATCAATAAGAAGTCTAGCTGGTTTCATTTTCGAAATGAACTGAAACATCCCATCTGCAGACCACTTACTTAAAGTTAATAAAACTCTGAGGTTACAAAATCCTAAATTAAAGAAAGATTTATTTAGGTTTAGTATTTTCATTTAGAGTATTTGGTTATCTGAGACATCCCTTGTCTTTGAGAATTATCAAGGAAAAGGATTAGTTCACTGTTCCTTCTATTCAGACCATTAACGATTAAGCCATATCTAGCAATAACCTATGAATACATTTGATGGACATTTTTTGCAGATTAAAATAGTTTTAATATTAATTAATATTAAATTAACTAATATTATAATAGGGGTTATATTACAATACATGCACATTAGTGTCTTCATATAATTACGCTGTAGTAAACTCCTGGTATTTAGAGGGAAGAGGAAGTTTTACAGAGTTAATATAAGAGTATTAATGATATACTCACGTATACTTGGGTAACTAATAATCACTTTAATGAGTATTTTCTAGTAGAAGTAAAGCCAATAAAACAACAGAATCATCAGAATGAGAATTAAAATAACCATGCCCAAAATTATCAAAGAAAAGAGGTTAAAAATGTGTTGGGAACAAGAGACTTAAAAAAAATGACAACCGGTTCTCAAAAAGACTGCATATAAATGATAAAAATAATCATTGAAATTAAAAACTCAGCAGATAAGTTAAACAAAAGGTTAGAGATAGATTGAGAAAAAAATGGGAAATTAGAAGATGTATATGAGAAAATTGCCCATATTTCAGCACAGAGAAACAAAGGGAAAATGGGAAAAGAAATTACAATATGGAGGATACAATGAGAAAGTCTAGTATTTGTCAAATTGGGGTAACATAATTTTTTTTTTTTTTTAAGAAGCAGAAAAATAACGGAAACAATTTTCAAAAAGATGAAAACTACACATCTTGAGGAGTTGATAATAAACACAAATTCTCATACTCAAGAACCACAATGGAATATAAGAAAAGTAGATTAAAAAAAAAAAAAAAAACCTTCAGAATATTGTGACAAAGAAAAGATCATAAGAGCAGTCAGATGAAAAGAAACATTATTTGTAAAGCCTAGCAATACACTGACACAGACCACCCAACAGCAACATTAAAATTAGAAGATAATTGGGGGAGCCAGTCTCCAAGATGGCCCCCAATGATCCTGGCCTCCTGGCATACCAATCCTGGTGTAATCCCCTCTTACAGATCATCAGATTTGATCTGTATGACAGCAGAAGTGATGGTGTGTGATTTCTGAAGCTATGTCATAAAAGACATTACTGCTTCTTCCTTGACTTTTTGGATTGCTCGGTCTGGGGGAATTTAGCTTCCATGTCAATAAGACATTCAAGCAGTCTTGTGGAGAGGAGGAAATGAGGTCTTGCACAAAAACCTAACGTGGATTTGCCAATCATTTGAGTGAATCATCCTGGAAGCAGGTCAGTCAAACTTTGAGGTAGAATTAGCCCTGACTAATATCTTGATTATAACTTTGTGAGGGACCTTAATTCAAAACCATTGAGCTAAGCCACTCAAGAATTCTTGGCTTACAGAAACTGTGAGAAATAATAAGTATTTATTGTTGTTTTAAACCACTAAGTGTTGGAGTGATTTATTACACATCAACATAAAATTAATACAATAGTCGAATAGTATCTTCGATGTGCTGAAAGAAAAATAACTGTCCTTCAGAAGTTTATACCCAGGCAAAATATCAGTCAATAATATGGGGGAAAAAATGAAGTTATTTTCAGACAAACAATAACAGAGTATATCCCTAAGAGATTCTTATTTGTAATGAAACATCTTAAATAATCAGGGTGAATTTCAGGAAAAAGGAAACTAATCCCAGAATAAAGTTCTGAGATGCCCCAAAGCATGGTGAATAAAGACATCAGTAAACATGAGGATAAATCTAAGCAAACTGAGCTAAACCAGTCTACAGAATATCCTTTTGATATGGTTCAAAGACTGGTGAGAATGATGAGTTTTTCTCTCATCAAGTTGCTTTTACGTCAAGTTTCTATTAAAATAACAAATCAGTAATGCAAAGAGTAGATGATATAGGGAAACTTATGTAAACAGATGCATCTGGGTTTCCTCACAGAGTTATGCCCAAAGTATGTTAGTCATGACAGCTGAAAAGGAAGTGACAAATTTATCAGGTTATATAATCTGATGAATTGCCATTTCCTTTTCATTTGGCTAAAAAGTTCACATCCTTTCTTATGTGTGTGTGTCTGTGTGTCTGTGAGCTCCTGGGTAGTGTAACAGGAGCCCTGGTGGTGCAGTGGTTAAGGAACTTTACTGCTAACTGAAAAGTCAGTGGTTTGAAACCACCAGTGGTGCCTTGAGAGAATGATCTAACAGTCTACTTCCATAGAGAGTTACAGCCTTGGAAACCCTATGGGGTCACTATGAGTCAGAATCGACTAGACAGCAGTGGGTAGTGTAAAAAGTTAAGTGCTTGACTACAAACGTTGGTGGTTCAACCCCACACCAAGGTGCCTTGGAAGAAAGGCCTGGCAATCTGCTTCTGATAGGTCACAACCTTGAAAACTCCGTGGAGCACATTTCTACTCTGCACACATGGGGTTACTATGAGTTGGAATCAACTCAATGGCAACTGCTCTAGTTTTACAGACACACACAAACACACAGAGACACACACACGCCTTATATGGTCAGTTAGAGAGAATGCATTAAAATGCTAATCAGCAGATACATGACAGTAGTTACTTCTGGAGATGGGGAAAGAGGGAAGGAGATCTGTATAAGTAATGTTTTATTTCTTAAGCTGAGTGGTGCATGTTAAATATTTCTTGGTAAATTTACTTTAATAAAAGAGAGTCACAGAGCCACTTGCTACTCTCTAATTCTTAACTGCCAGCTTTCCCAGCAAAGATCTTTATGGCCCAGCAATTTTATTCTTGGGCATTCATCCCAGAGAAATTAAAACTTAAGTTCACACAGAAACGTGTACATGAATTTCATTCATAGCAACTTTAGTCATAATACCCAAAAGCTGGAAGCAACCAAAATCCCTTTCAATAAACTAACCGTGGTATATCCATAAAAAAAAAAAATCCATACCACGTAATAAACCATCATACCAGTTGTTATTGAGTTGATTCTGACTCATGGCAACCCCATTTGTGTCAGAATAGAACTGTGATCCATAGGGTTTTCAATGGCTAATTTTTTCAGCAGAATACTGTCAGGCCTTCCTTCCGAGGCACCTCTTGGTGGACTCAAACCTCCAAACTTTTCATTAGCAGCTGAGCATGTTAACCATTTGCACCATTCAAGGGTACTCAGCAATAGTAAGAAATGAGCTACTGATACACACAACTTGGATGGATCTCCAAAGAATTTTGCTAAGTGAAAAAGCCAATCTCAAAAGTTTATATACTGCATGATTCCGTTTCTATAGTATTCTTGAAATGACAGATTTATAGATGGAGAACATATAAGTGGTTGCCATTGACTGGGGGTGGGGGGGAGAAGTGGCTGTGGCTCTGAAAGGATAGCATGGGGGATCCTGCCCCATGCATCTCTCAGTCTCCCCTGTAAATAAATATGAATATATCTTTAAAGAATATTATTAAGGAGAGCATCAGATTAATAGCATTGCAGATTACAGAATGTTTAAGCCTGGCCTGGACTTGCAAATCTCCATTTTTAACAAACTCCCAAGGAGAGTGTGATGAAGTAGTCTCTACCTGTATTTGAAAATTACTGTTCTAAGGAATACACAGAACACAGTTTGCAATTCATCTTAAGTTTTCTTCATAAAATATATTTTTGGCATATATTAATTTAGAAATGTGTTTGAAAAAGATAGTAATGCTCTTCTTTAGTTTGTCCCTTACAAGTCAAACAGAAGTCAATCAGAGACAATTGAAAAACTAATATTAATGTTTTGCTAGAAATCACAAAAGGGAGGTCTGACTTAAAGGCCAGGAGTGGCATGGGAATAGAAGAAGGCATCCCAGCTCAAGAGAAGAGGTTAAATCTATGGTTTTTCCTTACCCCCTCATTATTTTGGCACAGTTAAATTTGTGCACTAATCTACACTAAGGCAATATTAGCTTCAAAAAATCCATAGTTGATAACAAGACAGTGCAACCAGACTACGTATCAGCAGTAAGTTAAAAAACAACCCTGAAGAACAAATCCCCTGGGTAGAACACTGAAACACCAATATAAATATGCAGGTAACTTTATATGAATTCAATACTGTCCCAGGTATAATGACTTTTAACATTATTTTAAGAAGATTTTAGTAACATAGATCTTTTTTCCTATCAAGAGAGCATATATTAACAACAATTAAAAATATTATTAGAAGATAAAATACTCAGGAATAAATCTAACCAGAGATGTAAAAGACCTGTACAAAGAAAACTACAAGACACCACTGCAAGAAACCAAAAGAGACCTACATAAGTGGAAAAACATACCTTGCTCATGGATAGGAAGACTCAACATTGTGAAAATGTCAGTTCTACCCAAAGCAACCTACAGATGCAATCCAATCCCAATCCAAATTCCAATGGCATTTTTCAATGAGATGGAGAAACAAATCACCAATTTCATTTGGAAAGGGAAGAGGCCCCAGATAAGTAAAGCATTACTAAAGAAGAACAACAAAGTGGGAGGCCTCACACTACTTGGCTTTAGAACCTATTATACTGCCACAGTAGTCAAAACAGTCTGGTACTAGTACAACAAAAGATTCACAGACCAATGGAACGGAATTGAGAATCCAGATAAATTCATCCACCTATGAGCAATCGATCTTTGACAAAGGCCCAAAGTCCTTTAAACAGGAAAAAGACAGTCTCTTTAACAAATGGTGTTGGCATAACTGGATATCCATCCACAAAAAAAATGAAAAGACCTGTACTACACACTATGCACAAAAACTAACTCAAAATGGATCAAAGACCTATAAAATCCAAAATGATAAAGATCATGGAAGAAAAAATAGGGACAACTGTAGGAGTCCTAACACATGGCATAAACAGAATATAAAACATTACTAACAATGCACAAACACCAGAAGTGAAACTAGATAGCTGGGAGCTCCTAAAAATCAAACACTTATGTTCATCCAAACACTTCATCAAAATGGTAAAAAGACAATCCACGGACTGGGAAAAATTTTTGGCTACAACAGATCCAATCAGGGTCTAAACTCTAAAATCTATAAGATACTGCAAATCCTCAAAAACAAAAAGACAAATAACCCGATTAAAAATGCACAAAGAATATGAACAGACACTTCACCAAAGAAGACACTCAAGCGGCTAACAGATACATGAGAAAATGTTCACGAGCATTAGCCATTAAAGAAATACAAATCAAAACTTAGAATGAGGTAATTTCTTACCTCAACAAGGCTAGCATTAACCAAAAAAACACAAAATAATAAATGTTAGAAAGGTTGTGGAAAGACTAGAACACTTATACACTGCTGGTGGGAATGTAAAATGGTACAGCCACTTCAGAAATTGATTTGATGCTTCCTTAAAAAGCTAGAACTAGAAATACATGATCTAGCAACCCTACCCCTTGGAATATATCCTAGAGGAATAAGAGCTGTCACATGAATAGATACATGCACACCCATGTTTCATGGCAGCACCATTCACAATAGCAAAAAAAATGGAAACAACCTAGGTTCCCATCAACAGACAAATCGATAAAGAAATGGTATATTCATACAATGCAATACTACGCAGTGATAATGAACAATGAGAATACACAAAACATCTCATAACTTGGATGAATCTCGAAGGCATTATGCTGAGTGAAATCAGCCAGTCGCAAAAGGACAAACATTGTATGATTCCACTATTATAAGA
Source organism: Elephas maximus indicus (assembly GCF_024166365.1). Taxonomy (NCBI): domain Eukaryota; kingdom Metazoa; phylum Chordata; class Mammalia; order Proboscidea; family Elephantidae; genus Elephas; species Elephas maximus. The sequence goes on from NC_064822.1 coordinate 95,406,968, forward strand.
ATTCAAGAAAAGGTTTAAACACAGAAGACACATTCTTTGATGGTTATGAGGGTGGGGAGGGAGGGAGAGGGGTATTCACTAACTAGATAGTAAAAAAAAAAAAAAACTAGATAGTAGACAAGAATTATCTTAGGTGAAAGGAAGGACAACACACAATACAGGGGAAATCAGCACAACTGGACTAAACCAAAAGCTAAGAAGTTCCCTGAATGCAAGCAAACACTTCAAGGGACAGAGCAGCAGGGGCGGGAGTCTGGGGACCATGGTTTCAGGGGATGTCTAGGTGACTTGACATAACGAAGTTTATTAAGAAAATGTTCTGCATCCCACTTTGGCGAGTGGCGTCTGAGGTCTTAAAAGCTAGTGAGGAGTCATTTAAAATGCATCAACTGGTCCCAAACCACCTGGACCAAAGGAGAATGAAGAACAACAAAGACACAAGGAAAATATGGGCCCAAGAGACAGAAAGGACCACATAAACCAGAGACTCCATCAGCTTGAGACCAGAAGAACTAGATGGTGCCCCCAGCTACTGCCAGTGACGGCCCTGACAGGGAATAGAACAGGGGGTCCCTGACGGAACAAGAGAAAAGTGGGTTGCAGAACTCAAATTCTAGTAAAAAGACCAGACTTAGTGGTCTGGCTGAGACTGGAGGAACCCTGGAAGGCATGGCCCCCGGACTGTCTGTTAACCCAGACTAAAATTGTTCCTGAAGCCAACTCTTCAGACAAAGATTAGACTATAATACATAAAATGATACTCGAGAAGAGTGTGCTTCTTAGCTCGAGTAGGTACATGAGACTAAATGGGCAGCTCCTGTCCAGAGGCGAGATGAAAAGGCGGAACGGCACAGGAGCTGGTTGAACGGACACAGGAGGTCGGGGTGGAAGGGAGAAGTATGCTGTCACATCATAGGGAGGGCAACTAGGGTCATATAACAATGTGTGTATAAGTTCTTGTATGAGAAACTGACTTGAGCTGTAAACTTTCACTTAAAGCAGAATATATATATATATATAATTTTTTTTTATAAATTAGTCAAAGATGTGATTCAAAATGAATCTTTTAAACAGTAGTAACATAATACACCCAAAGAGATTTAGAATGTTAATCACTATAAATGTACATAATATTTAAAGACCCTATGATTTAAGCATGTTCTTAGTTTTTAAGAACTAAAGTATTTCAAATACTTTAGTCTTCTTATTTAAAAATCCACGTTAAGAGGATTAATACAAATTTCATTTAAAAAGAAACTTTTTGTTGTAATAAAATCTTTACAGGTTCCATAAAAGTATACTCCAACTTTCAAGTGGGTATTTGATGGTGGTGAACAACTCTCTATGAATGTTCTTTAGCAAAAGACATTTCTGAAGGTCTTAAAGCTCTTCATCTGAAAGGGTTCCATTTAGAGAGAAAGGCTTTACAGAATTTGTTCTGCAGCACTTGTGGGAACATATACGCAGCTTGGCAAATCTAAATTCTCTTTCGTGAGTGCACTTTTGGAAAACATTCAAAAATGGACCATAAAATTCGACCACAAAAACCAGAAATTAGGCTTTAACTTGTATGTGTTTTACCACTTTCCCTAGTATTTATGCAGTATTATAAATATCTTTGGAAACACTACCAGCTGTCAGGAAGACCTTCCTGACACCTAGCTGAGCAAAATGATTGCCGTTAAAAATGCTACAATAGAAAATGCAGTTAAGATTATATTTTTCAGATATATTTTATATTTTTCAAATATATTATATATATTTTACATCTTATATACAGGTATTAAAAAATATTTCTTAACTCAAGGATGAGCCTTAAAAAAAGAAAAATAGACTTTCCCTATCTGAAACTTTTCCTTGGGTCTGATTCTCAATGCTGGTAATATGCTACTTGACATTTGAAAGAGTAACTGAAGTTAAAGCAATAACACAAAAGCTGTGTAAATCATCTTCTCTCTCAGAACAAGCCTATATTGTTTACATCTTTCACCAGTAGCTTATATTCATGAATGCAGATTTCCACTTTATTTCTATGGTCTAAATACATAGTTGCAGAATGGAGATATGTGTGTTAAATTCATCTTTATTTGATGTTATCCCTTGAAGTTTTTATTACTTGACCTAATGACGTGGTTGCCAGATTCTTCCTTAAGGAAGTCATTTGGGTTAATGACTAAACCACTTTTAAACCATTTGTTGGAAAAGTTAAGGTAACTTGGCCAAATAAATAATGTGATGGAAGCTGTCAATGTATCTTTTCATCTAAATAGTATTTCTGTATTTTAAACTATCATAATGATTGGCTAATGGTCTTTTCTACAGAAAATGTTCTTAGTATTTATTACTCCCAGCCTTTCTACATTAGCAGAGTCATATCCAGAGCATACCCCTCTTCACTGTCCAGGAAAAATTGTTTTTAATACATTTACTTGGAAGTGCTGTTCCAAATAAATTAAGACTCTTTCTTAAAAATATGGAAGAGGCGAACAAGTTCTGTGTCAGAGAAAAGTGTTCTAATGGTCCTATTATTGGCAAATAGTGTCAATTCCATCTTTTTCCTTTCTACTTCTTCACATGTGAAATCACAACCATATGTTCCTTATAACTATATGAAATCTGGACATTTAAGTTGAAATTCAAATGCATAATTTTAGACCTAGAGTCAATCCTAGAGGTTACTTAAACTATCCCCATCCCTTTATCTTACAAACATGGACTCCAAAAGTAAGGGACTTACCCAGTTATTACTTAACTATCTGGTGGCAAACAATCATCTTGGGTCCCCAGTCTAATTTTGATAAAATCTATAGCTAATTTCTAAAACTCACTATACTACAAAGATTAGCAAATCTTTTCTAGAATTTTTGCTGTCATGTAACAAAATTATTGATTTCAGTTTCTGTTCTTTTTTCTTTCTCTTCCCTTTGTCTGACATATGCTTACAAACATCATATAATTTCAGAACATTATGGGAAAAGCTAAAGGCAATGACATTCATTAGAAAAATGTTAAATTACTAATTCTTGGATTATTTAGGATTTTGTTTATGTGGCTAATTCAAGGATTGTGGATAATTGTGAAGGCAAAAGACAAGAGTCTGCAGCCATAAAAAAATGTGGGCCTCTCAGTGCTAAATCAGAATTTAGATTTCCATGGTATCTGAAATAAATTTTCACATGTGTTTAAGAATTCCTATATTTAAATTATGAAATGAGTAAATGTGGATTTATATTCAAAATTATTATTAAGGCATAATATGCCTATATTAATTGGAGAGGACTTTTAAATTCGTCAATTTAATTACCATGAAATTAGGATGAACAGACAAGAAGGTTTCACATAAAAATATGTTACCAAGTCAGGAAAACAGGTACACACCATACACTACACACACACACACACACACACATGCTAGCACATATATGTATGCACACATGTATGTGAAAAGATCCAGAAAAGAGGGAGACTTTTATAGACAGAATGATGTGCCCAAATCATCGTAGTCAAGTCAAAGTGCATAGCTGCGGTAGCTTTTCAAGTATTTGGGGCAGAAAAACACACATCTACCTCAGATATTTGGATGATTGCCTCTGCTTTCCGCTTGCTTTGGCCAAGGAAGTCTTGCCACAGAGACAGAGCTCAAGATTCCATCTCATCAGCCTTTGCAGGATGGAGACAGGAAAATGGCCCTTGCTACCCACACTGGCTGGAACAGTGACTAACTGGGCACCATCTGATGTGTCCTGACCCCACTCTGCACTAAACCACAGCAATATGTCTATTAATAGCAAAGTCAGCCCAGAAATTAAGTACCCCCTTTCCACTGAGAATCAACAAACTCTAATCAAATGAAAGCTAGTAGGGTACGGTTCTCCATAACTGTTACATGCTAAATCTAAAATATTGAGTTGAAATGCATATCTGATTTAATAAATACAGAATTTAGTAAATAGTTTGCTTGTTTTGTCTTTAGAACTTATTAGTAGCACTATTTTTAAAAAAAAAATAATAAAAATAATAGCCTCTCCAGCTACAGCTAGAATATTTAAAATATATCAATGATTTGAAATTATATTTTTCTATGAATGGAAAAATTTAAGAAAATGTTTAAAAATATCAGCAACATTCAGGATAAGTCATAATATTTTATCTAGTTTAACACATTATTTTACAAATTCAAAAACTTAAAGCTGAAGATCCCAGGCACTATGCAACAAACTAGGAGATAGAACTGAAGCATTAAACACGATATTAGGACAATTAACTGGGATGTCCCATGAAACCATAACCCTAAACGTCCAAACCATGGAAACAAAACCCCTGAGGTGTTTGTACATAAGGAGCCTCAGCAGCTACTCCTGTTTTTTTTCTCCTTTTTAATCGTTGTTATAAATATAGCATACAACTTTTGCCAATTCACGTTTTAACAGATGTATAATTTATTGACAGCAATCACAATAATCATCTGTGCAACTCTACCCTCAATCAATGTGATTTTTCCATCACCTTCAACACTCCTTTTCCCCTTTCTTCCCTCCCCTGGTAACCATTAATAAATTTTGGTCTCTGTGTATTTGCCTTCTCTTCACTTTTTACAAAGCGAGGTCACACATATTTGTCCTTTTGTGACTGAGGTCTTAACAGCTTGCAAGAGGCCATCCAAGGCACAACAATTGGTCTCTGTTCTTCTGGAGCAACAGAGGAAGGAGAGTCAGGAATAGGAGGAGGATATGGAATGTGTGGCTAATTGCCTCCATGAACAACTGCCTCCTTTGTCATGAGACCAGAAGAACTGAATGGTGCCTGGCTACCATTACTGATCATTTTGATCAAAGATTTCATGGAAGGAGGAAAATGCATAACAGTATTTCAAATTCTCATGGGCTCCTGATTTTCTGGGGCCATGAAGTGTAGATGAGCCCCTGAAACTATTGCCCTGAGGTTATCGCTAAACATTAAACCAAAAACGTCCTCTGAAGTCTTCTTAAAACCAAATAATTTAGCTTAACTAGTAAAAAATATCTGCCTTGAGCTTTATGCTCTTTTAAGAACTAACTATACGGAATCAAACTGACAACTGCAACTCATAAGATGGGGGGCAGAGAGTTTATGTTAATGAGGGAAGAACAACTCAGAAAAAGAGAGTGAGAACGGTTGTACAACTCAGAGGATGTAATCGGTTTCACTAAACTGTACATGTAGAAACTGTTGAATTGGTGTATGTTTAGCTGTATGTATTCTCAACAACAACAAAATAAATAAAATTCAGAAAAAAATTAAAGCTTGTAAAGGTGCAATGGTTAGAAGACATTGTTAGTCATGTAGTGATGTAAATACAAATGGATTTGTTTTTTTCACTAGAGTACAGTAAGAGAAGTGCCTTGGAGAATTTCTTCTCCTTTTCTAAAATTAATTGCTCCTGGCTCTCTTTGGCTTATAGACAAACTGGCTATCTTTTGGAAAATTGTGGGAATTTCATCTTTGCATACAGAGTTGCCCTTGTCTATGACTACCTCAAAAAAAAAAAAAAAAAAACTCAGTAAACTTGCTGCTTCTCTTTGATTCCTGGAGAGAAATCAGGAAAATATTGAAGAATTGAATAGGCATACCATGCTTTTAGACCACCCATTCAGTGTTCTTTGTAGGTTTTATACATCACTGTGTATTTACCAGATAATTATACAAAATTAGATTTACAAGTACACAAATTATGTCAAATTAAGAGCAATAGCAGAGCAATACAGATAATCAGTGATATCTAGAGTCCTTATGAGTATGAATAAAAAGTAGTTACTTAACATTTTAATAATAATTTTAATTTATGTTGGCAAAATATTATAGTTTGCAACTCTAGTCTTTATGCCGTAAATATATGTATATATATGGAGCCCTAGTGGTGCACTGGTTTAGACCTTGACTGCTAACCAAAAAGGTCGGCAGTTCGAATTCACCAGCCACTCCTTGGAAACCCTATGGGGCAGTTCTAATCTATCCCATAGTGTTGCTGTGAGTCGAAATCGACTTGACAGCAGTGGGTTAGAGTTTGGTTTGGTTCAGAATATATATATATGTATTCTGAATATAAAATAAAACATAAAGATATATACTTATATAATTTAATGTAAAATACAAGGACCCCTGGTGGCATGATGGTTAGGTGCTCGGCTGCTAACTAAAAGGTTAGTGGTTCAAATCTACCCGGTGACTCTGCAGACAAAAGTCTGGCGATCTGTACCCATAAAGACTATGGCCAAGAAAACTCTATGGGACAGATCTATTCTGCCACATTAAGTCACTATGCATCGCAATTGACTCAGAAGTACATAAGCATGTAGTATGTATTATTATCAAATAAATATATATTATATTATATATTCTAGTATATAAAGACATATAACATTTATTAATAGCTTATTTTATTTCACAGTTGCTATTTTAAGAGGTGGAAACCCTGGTGGCACAGTGGTTAAATGCTACGGCTGCTAGCCAAAAGTCAACAGTTCAAATCTACCAGGCGCTCCTTGGAAACCCTATGGGGCAGTTCCACTCTGACCTATAGGGTAGCTATGAGTTAGAATCGACTCTACGCCAATGGGTTGGTTGGTTTATTTTAAGAGGTAGGTACTATTATATCCCCATTGTATACATGAAGAAATTGACCTCCAGAGAGGCTATATGATACAACAAAACATTAATGCATATATGTATTCGTGGAGATAAAATGATCAATGTGGAGAAATTCAAATGCAAGCCTTTTTTCTTTTTGGTAAGAAATGTTTATTCTGCAGAAAGTTGCTGATAGAGATATTGCAGTTTTGCTTTTGCTCATGATGTAGTTATGATTGGCCTAATAACAAGGTGAAACTAGTAATTTAAAGTATTTTTTTCAGATAGTCACCTTTATACAGTTATAATTACAATATCAAAAACAAATGATAAATTACTGTAGATGGCTTTCAAGTGTGATCTTTTAATGTGCTCTTTGGCCTAAATTTGGTTCATTTAAATATTAATTTGTGTTTTCTTGATTTTTTAAAAAAGTTTGTAAGTCATATAGTTAAAAACAAATCCTTCAAAACACTTAAATATCAAATTCTTAGATTCTAATATATAGGTCTTTCACCTACGTTTTACCATGACATCCTAATAAAAACTCTGGGGTGGTACGGCAAGAACTGTTAATCCTATTTCATAGAAAAAGGAAGTTTAAAAAAGAAAAAAAAGATTCTGACTTGCTAAATGTTCCTCAGCTATCGTATTATAAAGCTTTTACCCTCTAAACCTGGGGTCCATTTAGGAAGTTACAGGGAAGAGGTTTTAGCCCTTTTGCATTACTACCATGTAACTCGCAGCATCATTACTGGGATCAAATAAGACATGCTTTTACGGAAGCAGACTGCCACACATCTTTCTGCTTCAGAGCGGCTGGTGGGTTTGAACTGCTGACCTTTCAGTTAGCATCCAAACGCTTGAACAACTGCAGCACCAGGGCTCCTTACTCGAAGAGAGAGGAAGAAATGCTAAAAGAGCTCTCAGAACAGACTCTAGACTCTCTTAGTATCTTACAAAGTTTCACAGTTTATACCCCTCATTCCTCCTTGAAGGTGACTGTAAGGTTCAGTGTTTGTGAGACCAGACATCCCATGTATCATCCAAATTTAACTTGGGACATATTATTAAATTAGAACACCAGGAGTAGCGCTCAATCTCTATTCTGCTATAACACTTTTCCATAATAGTGTTTAATTGCACAATATTCTCTTATAAGTGAGTGTAGATTTTGACAAAAATCCAAAACTCTTTAAAGAACAAACCATAATTGTAATTTCTTATTGCCAAATGCTAGCTGTCACTATAGGCACTGGAAGAGATGAGAAAGGAGGCTATAGTTCGTGTGCATTTCCCAGGGTGCATCTCCTGGAATGCCACCCTGTTTCTTTCAGAAGGCATTGAGATGCAAGTGAGAGTGAGTGAGAGTGAGCATATTACAGGGATAGCCTTAAATCCAGTCTTTTTTTTTTTTTTCCTTAAAAAAAAAAAAAAAAAAGCACAAAATTCCGAATTCTCAGTATTATTAGTAGCAGATTACTTGTGACACATCAAAGTGCAGTGACCCCTCCTGTGAGTGCTGGTTGGTCTAGGATCTGTCACACTGAAGAACACATTTTAAGCCTCAGCTCCCTATAGTCTTAGTGGCTCTCAACAACCAGAGCTTGGCCCCTTCCATACATTCCTGAGAATTTCTCCAGGAGCAAGGGACTGTTACTGGTAGGAATATGTCAGAGCTCTCTGATGTCCAGGGTTTGAACAATTTGGAGAAACACTCTTTGATATCACCCTACATAGGCTGATAACTACTGTGACTAATTCCTTGTGCAAGGAGCTTAGGAAGGCTCCCCATGTGACCATTGACAGACATCCTCCTACCCCCCCTCCCCCCAATCCCTCCAGACTTAAAGCTCTAGATTTTGGATAAGCAAACTCTGGTAATGTAGCAAAAATTACCAAAGCTTCACTTGAAAGGAAAAAAGGAATATATCTAAAATTAACAATATTGGTTCTCATCAAAACGACTTAGAAATCTCATATGCTTAAAGTGAGAAATCAGTTTTGTGACCTTTGTTATCATTACTGTAAAAACTGAATATACCATGAGCTCTGAGCAGAAGCAAGTTTTCTTAGAAACTGTTTCTCCTATTTAAATAACTATCTCCAGAGAGATGATCGTGGCTATAAAGTGTCATAAGTAGAATAATGAAACTCACCTTAGCTATGGGTAAGGGAAAGAGGTGGATGATCATCCTATTAATTACATGGTTTTCTATAATAATGCAGTTATTATATTGCTATATACATACAATTGTTAAACTACCTGCATGAAGTGACGGGAAGGGTATCAATTTGGTTTTAGGCAAACACGAGTTAGAAATTCACCTTATCTACTTAAGAACCCGTGGTCTTAGAGAGTTAATCAGTCTAAGCTTTAGGTTTTATGCTTATGACAGAGAATAATAATAGCTACAGTTCATACATTACCAATGGCAATTTTTGTAAATATTTTCCTTTATTTCTCTCCCCTTTGCTCATTAATAATGTGTACATCAAAAACCCACTACCATGGACATAATAATAAATTAAATACTACTGAAGGAATGGTCCTGTGATGCCCATACCCAACACCTGATAAACTTTTTAGAACCATTGTTTAAATTCATTCTCAGTATTTTTTTTCCTTAGTTAGAAGCATAACTACTATAAAAATACTTGCATAAGTAGTATATATTTCAGTAGACAGATTTACACTATGTAGAGTGAAATTGCAGTGAGTCTAAAAGTTTTTTGTTGTAGTTACTTTGTTTTGTGTATGTGTTGGGGTGGTCCGTTTATTACTCTTGTTCTTCAAAAAGTCAATCAGTGTTTAAGAGGGAGAGAGATTTGATGGGGCCAAAACTCATCTCTTCAGCTTTCTCTCTTTTGGATCCCCAACTCCAGTGTCTTGCAGAAGATATTTTTCTTTGTTCATTATTTCAACTTACCCAACAAGGAAACATGGCAAATCCCCAAATTACATGGCTTCCTGCCCCTAACTGGGCATCCACACTGTCCCTTCAGCCTTGATCTTTCCTCTTGCAGGTAAAGACAGAAAAGATGGAGAGAAAAACATGGTGGATCCCTTTCTCCCCGTCTGTGCAAGCCTGCCTCCAACCTGGTGATCGTTGACACTCACCATTTGTGTGAAAGCCATTTTCTTTTTTTAACATATTATCCTAGATGTTACTAATTAACTCATTCCTATAGCTTTTGGAGATTTTTGCTCCCCAACCTAGTTCTTAGAGGACTTCTCCTCTTTCGAAACTTCTAAACATACTTTGAGCAGGAAGATGACTAAAAGTATAATTATTCAGTTTCACTAATATTTGAACAGTGCCTAGTGAACTAACCCAATGCATCAAGTGGAAGTTTTGTGTTATTATATGTTCTTATGTCCTGTCTTTCTTTGAAATGAAATATCTTGGAAATTAGCTTATTATCTGAAAATATTATGAAGAACTGGGGCGTTATAATAGAGGAGTGTTGCCAGTGAATGGACTGTGTGATTTACCCATGCAGGTAATGGACAATGTTTTTGTCAAATTTGCTAATGAATTGGCTTAATTAGGAAGTAAGTTAAAAGGGGAATTGCTCCATCAATCTTTTGTATCCTAGTGCCATACATATTCTTTGGCACAAAAGGGTGAAAAGCAGCAGTAAACAACTAAAGAATGCCCATGGCTCTGTAGGGTTTTTGGCACAATTCCTGGGATTAGAAAGTGAAAATGGACTGCAGGTGGAGGAAATCATCCTGCCTGTAGCAAGATTTAAGGGAAGACAACTAAGCCGTTAACAGCATGCGTGCAAATTTGATTATCATAACTTCTCCCATCATCCTTCTTGGATCTTTTCTTTTGCGGGAAGGTTGAGGTTTTTATTGGAAGGACTTGGGCAAAAGTGGGGTATTAAAATTGAAGTGTGTACGTTTCTTTCTGAATCTTCTTAACTTTCATTGTTTGAAAATGCTTTCACTTTCCCACTTTGGTCAAAGACACACGAGACAGGTTTCTATTTAGGCATGGCCTATTATATGGACTTCTCATTTAGTCACTTTAGCAGCCCCACAAGTGGTTCGAAGGACTCTCAGGAAAGCTTTGTGGAATATGGATTTGATTCTTAAACCACTATATGTTGTTTTATTTTTAAAGTAATTTATTAGTCATTTTAAAGGATGTTAAAGGACGGCTCAAGTTGTTATTTATTTTCATCTTTTATAGTTTGTAGTCTCAATTATTGGCATAGAAGTAACTAGGAGTTTAGAGGAAAGATCCAAATTGCTTTTCATTTTAATAAGACATTTAAAATTAATTTGAGGGTCTTCATGTATCTGTAAACATCCCCATGGAGACCTGAGGATGAATCATCAGTGTGGGCATCTTCCTACAAAGTCAATAACTGAAATTATACACCAAGACCAGATAGAAATATAATTTTGGAAAGAAAGAATACAAACTAGAAAGGAAGCCACATTACTAGTATGACTGGTGCCAGGAAAAGGAGAAAATTCTTGTCTTAAAAAAACTATGTTGATAATCATGTAGAGGAAATACATAGATTCCTGTACCTCCTTTTAGCCTCATTCTCATTTTTAATTGGGATCTAAGTTTACTTTTGTCAAGGAGATTAAATATATACCATACTCTGACTAAATGGTAAAAAAAAAATGAGATATGTCTAATACTTGACTTCATCTTATTATAGTTTAAATACCAACAAGCTATTGACTTGTATTTTTATAACATTATAAAAGACCCATTCTTTCAACTAATTTTCAGAGCAAAAATGGGCCTGAAATAATAAAAGGACTTTAACTGACTTATATTTTAGTAAACAGAAGCTATTTGCCCTAATATAGTGATGTTTTTTCTCTTTCAACAATGTCCCTGTTAAGATTATTTTATTTAAAAGGAAAGGGTAATTTGTTCTGAAAAGTATTTTGTTTCCTTACTATTCTCAAGCCTTTCATTAAAATTTGCTATTTTAGTAAAAATAAGCAGTGGACCAAAGGATATTGTTTGTGGTACTTTGCCTTCAGTTTACTTACTGGGGAAATACCAGTGCAAAAAAGAATGGCACCAAGATTTGTTTCCTGCTTACAGCAGTTCTGAAGCATCAAGGTTTATATCACACGTGCGTGCTGTGTGGAGTGGAATCCCAAAAGGCTCAGTAGTGTTTTGGGTCCAGTTCTAACTATAGTTGTTCAGAAAGCTAGTCAGTGTTCACTAGGGAGAGAGCATATTAGGGCTACTGTATAAATAGTGGCACCAACTCAAACAATACCTGGTTTATCGTCACACCTACTATACATTCTGTTTCATCTTGTGAGGTACTAATTTCAAATCTATCCCATTTGACTTCTCAGAAAATGAGTCTCATTTGATTCTCAGAAAATATTGTTAGTTTAAATATGTGAGAAGAACCATTTGGAAAATATTTTTTCCTGCTCTCTTTCCTCAAATATCCAAACTCTTCATTACATATTATTACATTTTAAAAAGAGAAATGACAAAATGGACAAATAATTGTACTTCTGCTCATTTTTCCTTCCAATTACTTTATATATGAATGACAACTGAGTGGAAATCACGTCTGCATTTCATTCATACATAGTTTTTGTTTTCTTTTCCTAGAAACATTAGTAAAATTCAGGACAGATTAACAAATGCCTTTATGTTCATCAGGAAATACTGTGGATATGATAAGTAAAAATTTATAAATGGGTGACGCATTTATCTTCACATATCTGGGTTAATAGATCAGACAAAGTGTGTGATAAGTGTATTAAATTTTCTGGCCATTTCCTCCTAAAATACACACCTATGTCCAGGTAATTACATTCTCTCCAACAAGAAAGTTCTCCACCAGAAAGCAATTAATGCCGTTCATGAATTTGATCCTGATAATGATACTTTTAAATAATTTATTTTAGCATAGTTTTTAAAAAGTTAGGTTCAAGGCATATTTCTTGGGTTCAAATCCTAGCTATGACATTTACTAGCCGAGTGGCCTTGGTCATTTTATTTAATCTATCCAGGTCTGTTTGTCCTCATTTGTAAACTAGGGATAATAATATCACCTTCTTAGCAGTGACTAAGATATAATGAATACTCAGTAAAGTACATTATTTACTACTACCACTGTTTGCCATCTTGTTGATTCCAACTCATGGTGACTCCATGTGTGTTAGAATAGAATTGCCCTTCACAGGATTTTCAATGGCTGTGACTTTTTTGAAGTAGATCACCAGAATTTTCTTCCAAGGTACCTCGGGATGAATTTGAACTGCCAATGTTTCAGTTAGTAGGTGAGCACTTAACTGTTTGAGCTACCCATATGACCTAAAATATATTATTATTATTAAAATATACACTATAAATTTCTCTTTCAAAATTCACTGATACTTTGATATCATATTAATTTTATATCTTTATGAGTTTATAAATTAATTAAATAATACTGATAATTCCAAAATAAACACAGTGGATACTCAACGTAAGTTCAGGTAGTTCTTTGGAGATCCTTTGCGAACAGGCACATTTTTGGTGCATGACCTGGAATTGGCTATTTGCAACTGGAGTGTGTTATGCCAGGAAACCCAGTCTCTTGGCCTGGCTCTGCACTCTGAAACTGCCTAGCAATGTGATTCTGGCAGTAACGCTTCTAGACTTCAGCATCCTTTTGTAAAATACACGGATGTTGAGATAAGTAAGCGCTAAAATGTATGTGATCTATGTTCAATATTCAATATGTTTCTATTATTTACCTACTGTAAATGATTTAGTAGCCAAATGTTGAGAATCTAGAGAAATTTAGAGAAGAAAAATACAGATAAAGCAAATGTGATGCTACATTGAGGGACACTTGAAAGGGAACCATTCTGGCCATCTCCATAAGCCTTTCACTAGGTAAAAAGTGACAGAAACAAATTCAGTAATTGTTTGTATATTACTTTTGACTGACTGTGAAGAACCCACAATGTAGAATCATAATACAAACAAGGACCTTAATAGGCCATTATTTAGCTCTCATCATTATTTATTTCTCATTTAAAGTGAGATTTAATAGAATATTCTCAACCAACAGTTTCAGAGAGGCATATTTAATAATAAGCCATATAGTAAATGCATCTTCACTTATCTCTCTCAATTTACAGGCTATGTGCGTTGAGTTCAAGACAAAAAGCCTATGGGAAACATACGCACACATATACACATATACACATATTAGGAATTTAACTTCAAGAAGTCAACAATATAGCTGGCAAGATAATATTAGCTCAGAAAAAACAATTGGAGATTAAAACACAGAGTTGTATCCATAAATCTCTTTTATTCCTGAGTTCAGGTGAAGAAAAGTGGGTGATTGTTTTGTATAATAACTCTACAAGTGTTTAAAATCTTTTGTAAAGTCATTCTTTAGCGTTTTGTCTTCAGTTAATCTTTTTAAACAGTACTATCACATCTGTACTGTTTAAAAAGTTCAAATCCACCGTGCGTTCCTTGGAAACTCTATAGGGCAGTTCTCTGTCCTATAGGGTTGCTATGAGTCAGAATCAACTCGAGGGCAACAGGTTTTTTTTTTTTTTTTGGTGTTTTTTATGTATATATATATATATACACACATATATATTATATTTCTCTAAAACAATCAATTTCACCACATCTGCATAAGTTCTAACATCCATACTTATTCGTGGATCTTTCCATAGAGAATAAATTTCTGTTATTCATAGTCTTGGGATTTCTCCCATTTGGAATCTTGGATTTGAAGAACGTAAAGTTAGATATTATACAAGAATTTCTGGGACATTTTGCGGTTAAAATCATGAATATTGTGTGTGGCCCTTATCAGTAGCACCTAATGTGATACACAAATCCAAGATTGTACATGATTACCTCACACCTGAATTTTGAGTTGAACAAAGTCCAAAAGGAAAATCAATATTGTTTAGACTGTGGCACAATTAATCATCATTTCAACATTTATTTAAAATAGAAAAGATGATAAAGATAGTAATACTTTTTTCATAGAATGAATTTTTATAAATAGTAATTAGGCGTTTCTGATCATCTGTGTGTGTATATGTAAAAAAAACTATGTATGAGAATATCTTATCTTACTGCCCTAGAGGATCTGCCTTTTGGCTAGGCATCCTGATATGTTATCCAGTATTTTCTGTGGAAATAGCCCAAGCCGACTTACTTTAATTTTGCAGCTATGCTCTAGGGTTTGGAAGTGCTTTAGACTTCATAAACTATTGTTCTGTCTCTGATGAAAATTTGGAGAAAAGAACAATTTGGCTCACCTACAGAGAAACTAGAGAAACTATAAAACTATACAGGTCAAGAATTACGAGACACCAAAATATGGTAGAACAATGAAGTATAGTTTCCTTTATTTTAGCTGCTGTTTTACTGAAATTCATAAATATTGGCTAATTTTCACACTATATAGAACTCAAGCGTAGCTCAATTAAGATGCTCAATTTGGATTATTTTATGAATTTGTTACTCTGCTTTCTGTCTTCTATCCCCACTTCGTCTATTTCAGTCATATCAAGTGCTTATTATTTTACCTTTCATTGTTTAATTTTACAATGCATGACTCTACTCCCTCCTATCTACACTTTTACTATGCGCATTTGATGATTTAAGAATCCATTCAAATAAACACAGAAACACGTTGTTAAAAGGTATGATAGAGTCTAATCTAATCACCGTCAAAATACTTATTTCAGTTTTGACATCCTTACTAAGGCTTCCAAATTCTACTTGAACTCTTTTGTCAAGGAGCACACCTCCCCCTTTCTAATACAGTTCACATCATCTTTAGATATCAATTTTTCCTCTTTCTTTTCTTTTTATTTTTTCCCTCTGATTTCACCAAAGAGAAATATTACCCAGTAATTCTATAACTCAGAATTGTCTTTAGAAATAGTTAAAAATTTAAAGAAATGACATAAAGAATAAAAAAAGATTGAATTTGAAAGCAAATCTTAAAACTGAAGAGAAAGAATATTATGAGTGAGAGGGAAGAGTAGTAAGAGAGAGGATAATCCAGATAGAAAAGTCCATAATGGCAGCCCCTACCTGAAGAAGTACAGAAAAGTACCCAAAGGAAGATTGCAATTGAACATAATGATATTAATAGGAAAAAAGAAGCAAAGAATCAACATTGATGTTTGTACTACTTATTTTATAAAGACAAATTCAGTCACTGGATAGGCCTAACATAGTTATTTATGTCCACTCTTAGTGGCATCCTATCACTATTTGGAAGAATCCTCAAACCCAAAAAACCAAACCCACTGCCATTGAGTTGATTTGGATTCATGCGGACCCTACAGGACAGAGTAGAACTGCCCCATAGGGTTTTCAAGGCTGTAAATCTTTATGGAAGCAGACTGCCACATTTTTCTCCCTCAGAGCCATTGGTGGTTTCGAACTGCCCATCTTTGGGTTAACAGTTGATCACTTTACCCACTGTGCCACAAGTGCTCCTGCTTTGGAAGAACCAGGGAAAATAACAGCTTAATTAAAAGCATTTCAGAAATGTCACGACACAGGAGTGGTGGTTACAGGAGAGGGGTAAAGATAATGTATTCATCAAAGCAAAAAAAAAAAAAAAAGCATGTTTTAAATATTATCCCCTCTCCTGTATCTCTTTTCTCCTAATTTTCTTCTCTTTCCAATTTGCCAAATATTCAAGAGTAGACAGAAGAATTGATGAAAAGCTTTGCCAGGGCTGGTCAGAAAAACATTGTAACTTTTTTCCCCACCTAGGATCTTTAATGATAAAAACAAAATAAAGAAAAAAATTGAAAGAATAAAACAATTTGTCATCTAATGTATCTAGACGTTTAAAACACAAGTCAAATTCCAAAAGTTCTTTCCATGTGACCAGTTTTTCCAACCATTATAATTTAACTTTTCCATTAATAGTATTTTTAGGAATAATTAGCCATCTGCCTGAGGACCATCTAAGAAACTAAAAAGATATAAATCAGTAGAGTAATAATGAAATAAGCTTGCTTATACTTTCTCTGGTTTCAAGCCTTGCCTTTCCTTAAAGATTTTCCAAGAGTGTTTTAACAAGTGAAGAGAGCTAAAAAGAAAATAAAAAAAAGGAAATCTTAGGATCAGAATTAGGTATTACTTTTTTTTTTTTCCTTCACTTATGAAGGAATTATTAGGGTGGCCAGTTCCTAAATACCTTCTTTTGAGCTGAGGAAAAAGTAGCTGCATCATTTTATTTTCTACCACAACACTTTTCCCTCCAGTCTGAGTAGAAAAACTGAGGCAGTAACGTCAACCTACACTGCTTGCAGGACATGAGGAAATTCCTCCTGAGAGACACTGCAGGGCTCAATCTAGGTTGAGCTCCTGTTACCCATGTTTGTCCATATGGTATAACTCCTCTATTTTGGGGACACGCCCTTGCTCTGTATCCATTAGGGTGCCTTCACATCCTCAACTTTTCCTCGCCTCCATCAAATTTACCAGAAAACACTTGATTCACTGAGAACCCTATTTTCTTTTAAGTGACAAAAAAAAAAAAACCCAAACCCTTTGCCATCAAGTTGATTCTGACAGATCACAACCTTATAAGTGACAAGGAGTGGTAAATAAACACTCTGGTAAAAGGATTACTAGAAGTTATGAACAGGTATGAATAGTTACTCTTGCCAGGTAGTTCAGATCTCCAGAAAGCTCTTTTAGAAATAGCGATGATACTATTGGTAATAGTTTAGGTTTACTGAGGGGTTTCTATAGACCAGGACTAGTACTACTCTCTTTACAGATATTCTTTCAATCTTCACAACAATCCTATGTGGTCGATTTTTATTACGCCTATTTTACAGATGAAACCAGAGCTTAGTTAATTTGAGAAACTTGCCCAAGTTCAAAAAAACAAATTTCAGACAACAGAATTAAAAACCAAGCCTATTTCAGTTCTAAAAATCATGCTTGTTGACAGTATATTTTTTCTCACTTATTATTATTGGGGAAATATTTGCAGTTGGTTACTGGATGGGAAAATCTACTTCACTTCATTAGAACCATTGCTAAGTAAGGGCACCACACTAAGGTTTTAGGAACATTAACCAACCTCTTTCCATTTGTTCTCTGAGTTTCACCTCCCTAGGATGTTATGTTATTTCAAGATAAGTAAAATAATAGAGATTATATTGTGGATGACCATTATGTTTATAGAACTGAGTGAAGATCGATTTATGATTGCCAATATTTATTAAGAGCTCACTATAGGCCAGGCATGCAGCAGAGAACAAAACAATGGACAAATATAATTACAGTGCTTATTCAACAATAGTGTTCTTCAATAAATGACTGAGTAAAATTCTTATGCAGATAATATCCTAAGAAATTCTCTAATAATGTGCTCTAACTGAACTTTATGAATTTTTTTTCTCTTCTTGTAAGAACTTTAGAGAATATAGTCAGGGAAATAATTTATACTTCAATGGCTAGAGACTAACCTATAGCAATTTTGTCTTAAAATCCCTTTTACCTTTTCAGAATGTCATACTCTTATTCTCAGAAAAAGTGTCTGAATGTGTACATTATGGGAGATTTTCTTTTTGAAAAATATTTCTTTCATTTTTCATCTCTAATTTTTAATTTTAATACCCTGAGATAACCAACCAAGTAATTGACTTTGGATGATGCTTTATGTGAAAGTAATAAACTCTGTTCTGATCAAGAATGTGCACTGTATTTCTGTGTGGCTTTTAGACATGAAAAATGCAGTGTGTTCTTTCTGAATAATGAGTGGGTTCCATGCTGTTGTATTTGTCTATTTTCATTTGTTTTAGATTATTTACCTTTATTATATTTATGTTACATTACCAAACAATAAAATTTACTACCATCAATAGAGTATGGCTTTTGTTATTTTTACGATTAGTGGTGATGCATTTGTGTTGATCTACATGTACCTTTTCTACCTTGGGAACAGCTATATGGAAATTGGTGAGGGTTTGGGGTGTTTCGCATACCTCTGCAAAGAGCAAACTTCATATGGAGAAGAAAACCATCTAAGCTAAGCAACTGATCTGATATTATAAATTTGAAGTAACACCTACTCCTTACTTATTGACTATCTCGTTTGCCAACATTTTGCATTTACAATAATAGCAAAAAAATCTATTACCCAACTATTTTGCATATTAATAACATATGTCTGTCAGTAGTGAACACAGAAGTGCAAGGAGAAAGCAACCATGGCTGTGATGGTTAGGGTTATATGTCAACTTGGCTGGGCCACAAGTCTCAGTGGCTTGGCAGTTATGTAATGATGTAATTTGGCAGTTATGTAATGATGTAATTTGGCAGTTATGTGAAAGTGTAACTTGGCAGTTATGTAATGGTATATCGTCCTCCATTTTGTGATCTGATGTGGTCACCCTCCATTTTTGCTTATTTTCACGTAATGACATGGTCTTTGGAACCCACCCATATCAATAAGTAAAGAGAGGGTGTATTTATTTTCAAATAGAAGATTAAAAAACAAATATTTTATTTAATATTATATTCAGTATGGAATAATAAAGGTGACACTTTATCAAAGAGTGTGATTAATCATTACATTTGATATACACATTTCAGTAGGGGGTGGACTCCTTTCTGACGCCAAAGAAAACAAGTGATGCGATTTTCTGAAATGTCTATCCTGGGAGCTCTCTATTTACTGAGAGGCTTCTTTTGCATTGTAAGCCATGGATGTTGCTTTGCCACTTAAATGACTTTTTTCATCATTTTTAAAAATTAGAAATTAGAATGCAAAATATCTTGTATGCCATTATCATGATATCTAGTACTTTCTCTTGTATTCATTTGTTTGTTGGTCCATTTCATCCTTTTAGAGACAAAGAACTCTTCGAAGCACAAAAATTGTGTTTAATTTACCTTTTTATCTCTAGTACCTAGCACAGTGCTTTCAGTTTAGTGGATAAATGAATAATACTGGTACTTCGTTCTGAAGCATCTGTAAAAACCCTTTTTAACATTGTTTTAGCTTCTGCAGTAATAATTCTTAATAAGACTCTTAATTTGATGCTTTCAGAGTATTCCTGTTATATCTCTGAGTTGGCAATTGTTTTCTACATCTTATATAAGCATACACATTTTTTAAAAATACTTATTCTTAGTCTGTAACCAGCAAAATGATTCATAAGATAATTCTTAGAAACTTCAGTTACAAGTAAATTACCTAAACATTTAGGGTTATATGAAAGCATTTGTTCAATTTTGGGATGGGAGAATAAGACATTTGGCTACCTGAACATTTTCAGATATAGACTGAATTGTGTTACCATCTCTGATTCATGCATTCGGCAAGCATTCATTAAATCTCACTATGTTAGAATCTGTATTAGGTCCCGGTGACACTAATTGCACTTTATGTCAAAGACTCAAAAACTCGATGCTGTTTTTAAGTGGTGGTATGCACCTCCTTCCTTAAGAAGAAAGGTCATGAAATCATTCAGTGAAAACCATAAATGCAAAGTGGTATTTTCACTTCTTATATTTTATCTTTAAAAGAATGTGCCAACATTGATTATATTGTATAAATGTTCTTTTATATTCTAATGTGTGTTTAATTTACTCATCGGGAAGCTCCTTGATTCATTACCCAAATTTTCATTTCAGGCCCTCCAGGCCCTCCAGGTGGCCTGAGAATAGAAGATGTTAGAGCCACCTCTGCGGCACTTACTTGGAGCCGTGGTTCAGACAATCATAGCCCTATCTCGAAATACACTATCCAGACCAAGACTATTCTCTCAGATGACTGGAAAGATGCAAAGACAGGTGAGTTTTATCTTTCTGATTAATCTGCTAGCGTTTTCAAAATAAATTTTTTTAAAACAAAAACACAAGCCTAGATTTTTTTTAGAATTTTACCCTGAAATGCTTTCTTTCTTGTTTATTTATTTATTTTTAGTATTCCAGTTTTTTGATAGTGAGGACAACATACAAACACACACACACACACACACACACACACAGAACTTAAATTTTAAATCTATAGTGGAAGTAGCAGCATGTCTAAATCTATAATGGGAAATCAAAGGGAAGCCTCCTGGTTTCATTATTTGACCTATTGTAGCTCTAAGTCAGACTTATTAGGAAAAAATCATTAGGAAATCTTTTTTGGCATATGACTTTTATAACTTATTTAGGAATCATTTTATCCAACTGTATAGATACTATTGTTCCACATTATAAAATGGTACATTAGTTATAAATATTAAATTATGCATCTAAATATTACTAGCATAGCTCTTTACTGTCTAATAATTATCTTGCTGGGATTGAATTTCCTCAAAATGAACTTTTGATTAATTTTTTTTAATCTCAAACTTTTCCTTTTCTTATAGTACGGTTTTCAAAAAGTAATTGAAAATGGCTGTTGTTCCTTGTCTATAACTATGTACTATTGCCACTTCTTATAACTAGCCTATACAGTATCACACTTAAATTTATTTTCTCCTTTAACAACAAACAAGATAGCGTCATTTTGATAACGTTTCTTTTTTTCACTTTTGACAATATTTTTAAACAAACTTGTAATCACCGGAGTTCCTTATAGATGCATTAAAAAAAGACATAGAAGTGTCTACTCAATGGTCGCTAGAGTAAAAAAGACACAAATGGTGAATAAAATGTTTCTCTTTTAAAAACTGAAAAAAAAAAGAACTAATCCTAGCATATCCCGAACTGGTTCTCATTTTAGTTTTAATTTAACTAATGGAATTTATTGTTATTGTTCACCGAGAGTTGTAATTTAGACTTCCTTCTATTTGGTAGTTCCTACCTCTCTTGGAAAAAAAAAAACAGCAAATATATGTTGAAAGCCTGATAAAGGGATTTGGGGTACTTTTAGTATCAAGTGGTTTCCACATAGGTGTATAAAGTTCAACTAAATTAGAAACAGGAGTGACATTTCCATTACATTGTGCTTATCGGTGGAAGAATTGTATATAAATGTACTTAACAAAACCAGGTTATTTGAAAATAATTTTTAAAACCTTTTTGATGCTTGATAAACTTAATGTCTAGGCAGTTTCTACTTTTCTAAAGAAAATGAACAAGTATAATAATGAAACTATAGAATAGTATTAGATATCTGGCCATACTGACAAAGGTACTAGATACTGGAGAACAAAATGAAATTTTACAATCTAACAAATGGTTAAAATTTGGTTTGGGTGTGAAAAAGGAATACTAATACAGCAGCTATTTCCATTCATTACTTTTTTTTGCTTACAACATAGTTCAACAAAATACATATTTCTGATTTAAAAAAAAAATTCTCTAAGAAGTAAGTTCCATGAGTGTGAGGGCTTTGTTTTATTTAAGGCTCTATCTCTGGCATCTATATCAGGGCCCACAGTGTTCATGCATTACATAAATACTTATTGAGCACCTACTATGTGCCGGAATCTGTTCTAGATGCTGGATATATAGCTAAACGGCAGAGAAGAAAAAAAAAAAAGGAGGGAGGGAAGGAAAAGAGAGAGAAAGGAAGGAAGGAAGAAATGGAGGGAGGGAGGGAGGAAGGAAGGAAGGACAGAAAGAAAAATACCCCCAATGAGCTTACATTTTAGAGGAGAGACTGGCAATAAAGAAATAATTAAAACTTATAGTAAGTGACATGGTGATTAGTGCTAAAGAGAAAAAAGCAAAGTAGAAGTATAGTGTTGGGAGTCATATTGTATATAGAGTGCTCAGGGAATGCCTCCCTGAGAAAGACACATTTGAGCAAAGACCTCACTGAGGTGAGGGAACAAGATGGAAGGTGCTAAGCCTGAAAAGAGATTGAGCCTGAGTTGGTCTAAGAACAGTGGAAAAGAGACCAATATGGAAATGAGGTCAGAGAGGTAAGGGGTGGGAATTTGTTGGGTATAGAATTGTGTCAGGTTTTGTAAGGCATTTAGACTTTGGATTTTACTCTAAGTGAGAGAAGTCATTGCAGAGTTTAGAGCAGAGGGTTGATGTGATTTGACTTCTGTTTTAAGAGGATAACTCTGACTGCTGGGTTGGAAGTAAATATAGGGGCAAGGGCCAGTGAGAAAGCCATTACAATAATCTAGGCAAGAGATGATAATAGTTCTTAAGAAATAATTATTGAAGAAGAGAAAGTAGATCTTTTTGAAGATAATAAAACATTGAAAATATTCCTGAAAAAAAATTTTAAGTTTACTTATGGACATAATCATATAGCATATTACATCGGCATTTATAACTCTCTTACAACCAAATGCTGAAAGATATTATCACATACCATCATGTATCATTTACCTAAAAGTGTGAGTATTTGTGACAAAGTCCACTTTTTTAGAAATGAACTAGTTTATATCGAGGCCAATTATTTTTGATGTGTACTTTTTCTTTTATAAATGATGTTAATATATGCAAAAAAAATTTATTTCAGTCCTAAATTGTTTTAATGGCTAATCAAAGTAGAGTTTGTTAGCCTGAGGAGATAAATGAAACTTGGTGATATAAAAAATAAAAACTGAAATGTGGTAATGAAAGGATTATGGGAAAGCATGGTAGACAGTGTTTAGAATGAAAGAAACAAAAAAGACGGAAACAGTACAAAAAGATGTGATATAATAGTGGGAGTGTTCTGCCGAACACAATGCCTCATTCCACAAAGAGTTTGCATCACATGAGAGCAAGACAACATAAAAGGAAACAACACAACTATGAAATACTACAGAAATTCTTATACTATGAGGAAAATAATTATGAGAAGCTTTAAAAATGTATACTTTGAGTTCTGAAATCCATCCTAAGGAATAACGAAAGATGAGTACAAGGTTTATTTATATAACAATGTCTACTGCAACATTATTTATAATTAAAAGTAGTGACAACCTACATATCTAATGAAAAGAAAGTGGTGAAATAAATGACACGACCTCCGTATCGTAGAATAGCATACAATCATTACAAGCAATGTATTTAAAGTGTATTTAATGGATTGTAAATCAAAACAAAACAAAACATTGCAATCAACTTGATCCCAACTCACAGTGACTCTATAGGACAGAGTGATCTGCCCCATAGGGTTTCCAAGGCTGGAATCTTTATGGAAGCAGACTGCCACATCTTCTCCAGGGGAGTGGCTGGTGGATTTGAACTGCCAACCTTTTGGTTAGCAGCCAAGTGCTTAACCACTACGCCATTGCCTTTAGAGTAGTGCTCTTGATAAAATTTTCAGAGTAAAAAAAAAGCATGATACATACTCATTATTTCTACTGTGATCCAATTCATGTTTTTTATCTGTATCTATTTTTTTGTTTTTATACGTAGTTTGGCACAGGATCAGGCAACTGTTTTAATCTGTCGTGCATAAGGTCGCCGTGAGTTGGAGCTGACTGCAGAGCAACTAACAACAACGACATATGTAGTTATCTGATGTTTAGATGTAGATTCATAATGAGATTTATTCTTTTTGTTAAAAATTACAAGAAACCAAAAGTTATCTCTGGGTGATGAAATACACATATATTTATTTATATTTTCTACAATGAAAATTATACCTAAACCTAAAATTGAAAAATCACTTCTAAAGAGAGCAAAAATAAACCATACAAAGCAGAACAAAAATATACTCACTGTAATTCCAAATGATAGAAGATATTATTGAGCTTCAGTTTTAAATCTGTTCCTTGACTCCCAAAGTGGAAAGGGTGACATATTCATTTATATAATTCTCATCATAGGAGTAAAAAAAGCAAATCAGTAACCTGGAAACTAATAGTGCTTGAATAACAAATTTTAAATGAAACATCCACATGAGATTTCAACTAAAAGATACTGGAATATAGAAGGGACCCATTTTTGCATTACTTTTTTAAAAACTGAAGTATCATTTATACACAATGAAATGCACACATTTTAAGTATTCTTCAATCAAGTTTGATAAATGCATATCCTCATGTACCCAAATCCATACTAAGATACAGGACCACAGAAAGTTCCTTCATGACTCTTCCCAGTAAATACACACACTTCTAAAGCAACCACTGTTATATTTTATTACAACCAACTATTAGACTTGACAGTTTGGAACTTCAAATAAGTGGAATCATATAATATATACATTTATGTTTCTGCTTCTTTCACTTAGCATAATATTTTTGAGATTCATCCATGTTGTGGCACCTATCAGTGTTTTGTTCCTTTTTATTGCTGAGTAGTATTTCATTGTATGAATTCATACCACATTTTGCTTATATATTCCCTCATTGATAGGTATTTGGATTATTTCCAATTTAGGACTATCATGAATATGGCTACCATGAACATTTTTGTACAAGGATACTTGCAGGCCATGTGTGCTTATTTTTCTTGGAAAAATATCTAGGGGTGAAATTGCTCGATAATAACAAGATGTGTGTTTAGATTTTTAAGAAATTGACAAAAAATTTCAAATTTATTTAATTTTATTCCCCCAGAAATATATGAGTTCCAGTTGCTCCATAGCCGCTCCTTGGGCACCCTGTGGAGCAGTTCTACTCTGTCCTGTAGGGTTGCTATGATTCTAATTGACTCGGCAACATTTCTCTTTTTTTTGGTTTTAGTTATGTGGTATCCTTGCCAACTGTCAGTCTTTTTAAATTTAACCATTCTAGTGGGTGTAAATAAGTCGGAATCGATTTGATGGCAGTGAGTTAGTGGATGTATAGCAGTATCTCACTGAAGTTTTAATTTGCATTTAACTAATGACTAATGATGGTGAATACTTTCTTATTTACTTATTGACCATATGAAGTGCCTGTTTATGTCTTTACCCATGTTTGGGATTGTTTGCCTTTTTATTATTGATTTATGGGAGTTCCTTAGGTATCTATAAATATGCCCTTTGTCAGGTATATGTGAGGAAAACGCTTTTTCTAAATCCATACCTTCCTATTTAATTTCTTAATGGTTCATTTTGATAAGCAGAAGTTCTAACTTTTCAGGAAGTCCAATTTACCATTTTTCTGTTGTGCTTAGTGTATTACAAGCCCTCTCCAAACCCATAAAGGTGTTTTCTTCTAGAAGCTTTATGTTTTAGCTTTTATGTTTAGTACTAAAATCCTTTTAAAATTAATTCTTGTTTCAGGCATGCTGTAGGCTTTCTTTTTTTCCATATTGTTATCCAGTTTTTTCAGCACCATTAATTGAAAAAGCTTCTCATTCCTAATTACTGTATTTTTATGCAAATAACTCGCACCTTCTATGTTGTTTGCCAACAGCTCCCTCTCCTCGCCCACCCCCCGCCCAGGTATTTTCATAAGCGTGCTATGCTAATTTTTTTAACAGCAACATGTAAAAATAAAATTAGCATAGTGGAGCTTATGAAAATACGTCACAGGAAGAGGGAGTGGTCGACAAACAAACTAGAAGGTGCATGTTATTTGCATAAAAATATGGTGTATTGCTTTGGCATCTCTATCAAAAATCAAATGACTATATAAGTGTGAATCTGTTCATCTCTAGGTCTGGCTCTAATGATTTTATTTTTCCTTTCTTGACAATATTTCACATTTCTTTGTTCTATCACATATCTATTTAAAAACACTTATTTTATTTTTTGGAAACCCTGGTGCCATAGTGGTTAAGTGCTAGGGCTACTAACCAAAAGGTCAGCAGTTTAAATCCACCAGGTGCCCTTGGAAACTTTATGGGGCAGTTCTACCCTGTCCTATAGGGTCGTTATGAGTTGGAATCGACTCAAGGGCACTGGGTTTTGGTTTTGGTATTTTATTTTTGGTGAAAATATATACACAGCAAAACATACACCCGTTCAACAATTTCAGCATGTACAGTTCAGTGACATTGGTTATGTTCTTCACGTTTGTAATCATTCTCGCTATCTCTACCCAAATTATTTCACCACCGTTAACTTAGGCTCACTGCTACCTAAACTTCTCATTTGTGCTTTAGAATTACTGTTGTCAATTTGATCTCATATAGCTAATTCTGTAAAAGAGTGCAATGCTCAAGGAAAACATTTTCTTGCTAATTGCACTAAACTGTTGTTTTGTTTAAAATAACTTCAGGGGTTAGTTTCAGTTCAAGTTTTAAAGATTATCTCAGGCCAGTAGATTTGGGAGTACCTCCAGCCTCAATGACTCCAGTAGGTCTGGATTTCATAGGAATTTGAAATTCTGTTCTACATTTTCTCCCATTTTGATCAGATCCCATCTATTGAGTCCTTGTATTTTATCATACATCTTATAATTTTTTTATTGAATGCCAAACATTAAGTGTAAAACAATAGTAAAGGTTAAAGTAAATAATATTAATGTCCAGGAAAAAGCATGTCATTATTTTAGGGGGTTGAATCAAAGTAAACTGTAGTTGATATGGATCTGGGCTTTGCTGTTACTTTAGTTAGATTCGGAAACCCTGGTGGTGTAGTAAAGAGCTACAACTGCTAACCAAAAGGTCGGCAGTTCGAATCCACCAGGCACTCCTTGGAAACTCTGTGGGGCAGTTCTACTCTCTTCTTTAGGGTTGCTATGTGTTGGAATCGACTTGATAGTAAGGGGTTTTTTTTTTTTTAGAGTCAGTTCAACACATATGTCAAGTGCTTTAAGCATAGGGTCAGAACATTCCCTTCAGCAGGGCTAGCTATCTGAGTGCTGAGCTTCTCCTGCCCTGCTATCAGACTTAAGCGAGTTCTTCTAATTTGGACCTCGGAGGGAGTCCCTTTTAGCTCTTGTGCTCCTGCCCAGGCACCTGTGTCTAATAATCAGCCTAGTGCCCAGAGTATTTAGGAGTTTCTCCAGTTCTCAAATCCTTCTCCCAGATTTTAGTAGACCCAATGCACTTATTTTTCACAGGAGAGGAAGATCTTTCTTAATTCTTCTGCCACTCACACAGATGTAGATGACCAGAAACTCGTACTCACTATAAGGCCTAGGGTGCATGTGGAGTGCCTCTCAGATTTCTTGCTTTGCCTTTAGATTTCATGAAATCTTGACTATCTGTGCCCCAGAGGGACCTATCTCTTGGCCCTCTTTTCCTGCTCCCAAACTTTCTTGAGTACACTTGGTGAAGGCTCATGAAAAAGAATTGTGATGGGTGCAGAGTACCCTTGTTTTGAGGGCTCCCAAGGATTCTAAACAGCCCACCAACCCACACTTTGTCTTTAAATATCTGTTGAACGTTAAAGTTTTCTTTTAAACAGCATATATGGCTATATCTCCCAATGCCACTGTTGTGCCAATGATGAGCTATAATTCGTTAGATTCTTTTGCAGTCTTAACTCTCTGATGGACTTTAAAAAATGAATCTATAGATCATCTAGCTTCTTCTTTTTGTTAGGATAGGAGTGAAGTTCTCGTGTGACTACATCCTAAGTGTTAGTGAAAAATAATTTTTACAACAAATGCAGAAATAAAAATGAAGTGGCTTTTCTTTATGGTGGTGTCCACTAAAAAAAAATGAAAATACAGGATTAAACTCAGTTTTATGAAGGAAATTATTTTAGGTACTAAATAAATATATTTCATACATTGTCCAAGGGCTAAATTTATAATAATGAGACAAAAGAATAGATTATGTATCTTTAAGACAATTTTTGTGGGTGAACTGTGTTCCCTCAAAAACCATATGTTGAAGTTCTAACCCCCGGTACCTATGAATGTGAACTTAGTTTGCAAATAAGATCTGTGCAGATGTAATCAGTTAGGATGAGGACATACTGGATTAGCATAGGGCCTAAATCCAATGACTGGTGTTCTTGTAAGGGGAGGGAGATTTGGAGGCAGACACACACATAGTCAGAGAGAAGAGGACCATGTGAAGACTGAGACAGACAGAAATTTGAGTGATGCAGCTACAAGCCAAGGAATGCCGATGAGTGCCAGCAACCACCAGAAGCTAGGAAGAGGCAAGGAAGGATTCTTCCCTAGAGCCTTGAGGTAGGGGATGGTCCCGCTAATACCTTGATTTAGGACTTCTAGCCTCCAGAACTGTGACAGAATAAATTCCTTTCGTTTTAAGCCACTCAGTTTGTGGTAAACTGTTACAGCAGCCCTGGGAATATTGTCATCTACTGTCAATATTACTTATCGCAGACGATTTTGGGGCTGGAGAACAGTTTGAGGCCATTCCCAGGCTGCTACAAGATGCTCAGGCCACATTTAGAATATCGTGTTTGATTCTTTGTTGCTTACTTTCAGAGGACAAATTAAAAATGCTGTGGGGATGGAGGATGTGCGTAACGGGGACATTGACAAGGGCATAACGTGTCCTGGAAACCATGCTAATGAGAACAGTTGAGATAACCTGGGATATGTTAACTAAAAAGGAAAAGAAAAATGTTTTTATATTTAAAGTTCTGCCATGTGGAAAACCGAATTGATTGTTATAAACCTTTTGCAATTAATATTTTAGCACCTAAAAGTATCTTTGCATGTTAGATTATTTCCTTAGAGTAGATATTTGTAAGTAAAATTATTGGGTATAAGCGTGTTTAAGCCCATAATACATACTGTCAAGTTGCTCTGCAGAAAAGTGGAACCAGTTTACATTTTATTTTCCCACCAGCAGTATATGAGCATCTCTTCCACCATATCTGTACTTACTACCGAGAATTATCTTCTTGAATCTTTGCCAAATTGATAAATGAATAAAATGGAAATTGTCTAGGCTTATTGTAAGATGTTTACTTTTTAAAATTTACTCATTTTTTAAAAGTCTTTTGTGGCTTCAGTTTTAGTAGTATTGTTTCAAATATGGATTTCTGGATTTTTATGAGGCTACGTTCAAATTTTCCTTAGAGAAGAATCCAGGAATCACACCCTCTGGGACACCAGAGTACAGTTTGGTTCTCTTTTGCTGGAAGAAACTCTACCACACCTTTGGCTCCCTCCTGAGTCCTGCCAGGTGTCCTGTGCATTGGTTCCAGGTCCTTTAACAAGTAACAGAATTTGTGTTAGGGCCAGTGAGAAGCCTTGAAATGTTGATCTCCATTCTCAGTCTCAGCCCTACTTTTGTTTTTTTAGTTAGAATCTCTTAGTTGGTAGTTCTTTCTGGGTAGTTTCAAATACTTGGGTTTTGGGTTGAGGTGGAAGATCCCAAAGGCTCTGATTATACTTAAACCCCAGGGAAATCCCAGGTCTCACTAGAGCAACTTCGAAGAATCTAGAGCAAGTGAGATTACAGTGGCTGGATTTATTCTTAAAACTATTGGTTTATAAATCTGAGATCATTCTGGTTGTCTCTGAAACTTCTCAAACAACTAGGAGGCGTGGTCTGAAGACAGCACCCCAAACCCAGTTGCCAGGCAAATAAAAGCCTGCAAATTGTTGGCCTTAGGCTACCCCTGAAGCTTGCTTCTCTACTCCAGCAAAGAATAATCAAAAGTGTTTTATTCTGTGCCTTTGGACTCAAGTTATTTGTAAATAAATCTATGGATTACAGTTCTTGGCTGGTTGAAAAATAAAATATTCTCAAATGAGTCTTTATCTTTTTAAAAAATATATATACTGAAAATGAAACAGGAATTTAAATACCAAGCAGGGTTAATACACTACATTTTAGAATTTTTTTTGTTTCATTTTGTTTTATATGGAAAGATGACTCTCACAGTCATTATGCAATTATGATCTGATTTTTAATGCTAGGATTATCTGTAAAAAGTAACCTGACTCTGAAACGACTCGCTTAAAGATCTAGACTTCCAGACCCCAGTCTTGACTCCCAGTAGTTGCCTTTGTTGGGCAAAGCACACCACCCTCTTTCTGACTGCAGGAATGACAAAAAGATTGCCAAGGAACTTGGCAGAAGAGAGAGGACACAAAGTCCTTTTGCTCCTGACTGTTCCTGTTCTCTATTTGGCTTGGTCATAAATCTGCTTCCAAGGCAAAGTTAACTTCTACAGAGAGCAGGCCTCTGTTCCCAACCTGTTTGTGTGGATTGTTTGGAAGGAAAAAAAAAAAAAAAATGGATCCAATAGTTTCTACCAGGGCTGAAGGGGTATGAGAAGATTGCATGAGTTCCAATTCCATTTATAGGGACATTTAAGGCTCCAAATAAAACATGTAAAAGTCAACTCATGTTAAAACAAGCATACACAGTAGCCACAGAAGAGAGAAATCAGAAAAGTTTAACTCATGGTTGAAGAGGGTGGGCTTAAGGGGACGGAGAGGAGGTAGGTTGTCCTCTTTAGAGCAGGACAAGATTGTGGGCTGGACAGAGGCAAAGAGCCATAAAAACTTTGAATATTTTTGCAAGGCAAGGCCAAGATTGGTCTCTTCTTTGACCAGTAACCTGCCCAATTCAGGGATGAAGGAGACACTGAAGTGATTGCTACTCACAAGGAATGGCTATGTCTCCTGCATTGAGACATTGTCTACTCTCAGTAGACATAACTTTTATATTTGTATTTTATTTATATTTTTTTACAGATATTAAACAGGTACTTCTTTTTGCAAAACATCATGCTAGGCATACCAGCCCATGGAAGAGAAGTAGAAGAAGTATGTATGCATACACAGTGATAGCCAGGAACAAGCAATGGGGAGAGGGGAAAATATTTGGATCATGGGCCTGATATAAACACAATCAGTCCTGGGTTCCACTTTTAGTTATGACATGGGCTGCCTATCTCAAGATTTGGAGCCCTGGTGGCACAGTGGTTAAGAGCTATGGCTGCTAACCAAAATGTCGGCAGTTCAAATCTACTGGACACTCCTTGGAAACCCTGTGCGGCAGTTCTACTCTGTCTTATAGGGTCTCTATGTGTCGAAATCGCCTCAGTGGCAATGGGTTTTTTCTTTTTTTTTTAATCTCAAGATTGGATCTGGATAAAAAGATAGAGAGGGAGTCAGCTTTTATATCCTGTTCTAATGACGTGGTATGGGTCAGAAAGTCCTCTCCAAATCTAGAGGAAGGAAAACTGGCCAGATAGAAGAGCTATTTTTAATTCTAGCTGTTTTTTTTAAATGATAGTTGTGAGTTGTTTTTTGCTAAGTTATCCCTACTACTAACAAAGATGGTCTTATTATAACTATCTACCAAAACATGTTTATTTGTTTTAGATATTTATGTTCTCATAACATTGCCAGGTGAAAAACCTAGGTTTTGCTTGGCATAACTTATTATAGACAGTAAACAAGAGGCCAAGGTGGGAGATCAGAAAGATGCCTTTATTTCATTGTACAAGGAATGGAGCATTTGGGGCTTTTGCCTCCAAGGCTGATTGCAGGCAGCTTGGGGAGGTGGGCTTTTACAGAGAGCAGATAAGGAAATGCAAATTCATCATGAATATTCAGGATTGAGCTTCACTTCACACAGGCACTCAGAGCTTGGGGATGACCATACATTTTCTTTAGACGAGGTTTCATTCCCCAGGATTGAGGAAGAGGTTGATTTTCTTACATTAGGATGTTAAGTCTCCATCCAGAGGTGGGTTGAGGCCATGTATGGCCCATTCTGTGATTATCTTGTCAAGGACAAATTTAGAAGAATGTGCAGCTTACTTTGTTTGGTGTAAGCCAGAGCAGGTGTCTCTCAGAAGGGTTGAGCTCTGAGGCTGTCTGCCTCAAAAACTACCAAAACTAATATATATTAAGAATGATTGCAATTGGTTTTGTTCTAGAATAAGCAGCTATCAAACCTTAGCATTCCCAATAAGGAAAATTTTTCTTAAAAGATAGAAATCAATTTTCTTCTTAATCATTCAGAAAGCACATTCTGGAAATCCATCTTCCAAGCACCCATTTCCTGTTTCCACATTTGAGGAAGTTTGTACCATGGGGTCCAGGGCTTCCCACTGGGTCTGCCTTCCCAATGTAGTAACTTCCATACTTCATCTCAGTCATTCAACTCAAAGGCCATACTCTCCAGCTGGAACCCAAAGCCTACCATAAAATGATCCCAATTGGCACTTACTGACTTATCTCCCACCATCCCTCCAAATATTCCCAGTGATTAAGTATGATTTTCATCTCATTGATCCTGTCCCTGACCTTCCATTTTTTGGAGATTTTTTTTTTTAATTGAAATCTTGCTTATGCTCCAAATCAGCTGCCTTCTCCACTGCACACCCACCCATCTGTCCGCTCCAGTCCTGATACACCTAACCACACCTGTTGACTGCCTAGCTGCTTGGAAAAGAGAAAGCCAGTACAGCATTGAACATCATAAGAGTATCATATCCTTGCCAAGGGGGTTCCTTTGGAATATCTCCAACATTTCCATTCTTCATGAACTGAATGCTGAGTTTTTGCAGCATGAGACACAAGGGAGAAGATCAGACTACCTCCTTGAGCCTTCTATCAAAGCTTTTTACTTGGGCACCCAAAACTCACAAATAGTTCTACAGCTTCTGCCTTTAAAGTTCTGTGTCTATTTCCTAAGGCTGTCATAAAAAGTGCCACAAACTTGGTAACTTAAAACAATAGAAATTTATTCTTTCACAGTCCTGGAGGCCAGAAGTCTGAAATCAAGGTGTTTGCAGGGCTACTCTCCCTCCTCTAAAAGCTCTAGGGGACAATCTGTACCTTGCCTGTTCCAGGTTCTGGTAGCTCCAGGAATTCTTCGGTTTGTGGCCATTTCACTCCAATCTCTGCCTCTGTGGTCACGTTGCCTTCCCCTCTTTTCTGTGAGTCTCTCCTGTGTGTCTCTTATAAGGATGTAATTGGATTTAGGGCCTCCTTGGATAACCCAGGATGATTTTGTCTGAAGATTCTTAACTTGATTACATCTCCGAAGACCTCTTTTTTTTTTTTTTTTCCTAAAGAAAGCCACATTCACAGGTTTCTGGGATTAGGACGTGGATATATCTTTTGGGGGGCCATCATTCAGCCCATGACATGGCGACTCCATGTGTTACAGAGTAGAGCTTCTCTTTAGAGTTTCTTGGATACAATCTTTACAGAAGCAGATCATCAGCCCTTTCTTTTCCACTGGGTAGGTTCAAACTGTCAAACTTTTGGTTAACTATCTAGAGCAACCGTTTTTGCTACCCAGGAACCTTCTAGGAAGCTCAAAATCATTGATAGAGATCCAGTGGGGAAGAGGGCCACCATACCCAGTGTTGTAACAACCAGCTGCATCTTCCCCTTTTCTTCATGAAGAGCCCTACATATGCCAAATTTTACCTTCTCTCTTCTAGTTACCTAAAAAACATCCTCATATATATGCACAAAGACAAACAAGTTCTGATTTAGGGAGTAGGGCCCTAAAAGAGAGGATAGAAATAAAGAGGCAGAATCATAACACAGGACAAGACAAGGCATACTTTTCATCAGAAAGTAAAAAATATGCATTAAATCTGTAGAACGAGTCCAGAACAAAATAAGAAACTAGATGGCAAAATTAGCGTATGGAAAAGTTAAAATCTGGGCAGAGTGAGGCATGGGATACACTGTGCCAAACAAAAATTTGTCCAGAAGTAGAAACTGGGCACTGCGATACTTGGCATTTATCGTAGAGATGAATACAACATCTTAAAGACCTACGTGTTCATGGTCTGCATTGCCAGATACAAATTTCTTAAATAATAATATAATGAGTCATAGACAAGTATAAGGGAAAATATTTTCCAAATAAACAGTGTACAGGTATTTCTATGCATACACCTGTGTAGATTGTTTAAAAAAATGTGGAAATATTTTAAGAGAACATGAAATGATGTACAGACCTGCCTTTGGTGGTATGTTTTATCATATATCAATTAAATATACAATCTAGGATCATATCTTACCTATAATGTGTAATCTTCCTATTAGTATCTAGCAGCATGAATTCTGAGGAGTACTTAACAAGTCTTAATTAATGATTATAACATTTACTATCACGACTCCAAATGATTTGGCTCTAAGTCTACAAAACAAACTCAAAAAGAATGTGAACATATAGGTATCATAGTAAAAAATCTTTTCCTGCCCATAAACTATGAACAGTGGCAGTCTGTGGAGTTCCCACTGTTCCAGTTTTACCCTTGCCTCAGGAAATCTTTCTAGATTCCACCTCCAGAATACAACTCATTGTTGTTCAAGGTATAGTTTATGGACTAGCAGCATAGGTATGACCTGGGAGTTTTTTAGAAGTGCAGAATCTCAGTCCCCTACCACAGACTTATTGAATAGGTGATTCATATGCATATCCTTTGTCTAGTTTGTTATTTACCCACGACCTCTCCTCTCATTTCCTTGAACATAATATTTTGTCACTCCTAGTATTGTTTTTTTTTTTATTTCAACTCTATGTAATATGTGCCATTTTCTCCAAAATAGCAAAATAAGAATTGGAAGTTATAAAAATGATAAATTAGTCAATTAATACTCTGTTTAATGTTTATTATATTTAGATCCTCCAATTATTGAAGGAAACATGGAGGCAGCAAGAGCAGTGGATTTAATCCCATGGATGGAGTATGAATTTCGTGTGGTAGCAACCAATACTTTGGGTATAGGAGAACCCAGTATACCATCGAACAAAATTAAAACGGATGGTGCTGGTACGTAGA
The DNA here is from genome assembly GCF_024166365.1 of Elephas maximus indicus. Classification (NCBI taxonomy): domain Eukaryota; kingdom Metazoa; phylum Chordata; class Mammalia; order Proboscidea; family Elephantidae; genus Elephas; species Elephas maximus. The sequence goes on from NC_064822.1 coordinate 95,442,065, forward strand.
AGAAACTTTTTAATTTTTAAAAGGCTCATAAATGCAATGCCTTTATGTATATAGTTGAATGCGGTGGGAAGTAAATAATGTACCAAAGGAAGTGATTTGTCAAAAAAATGTTTTATACGTGTATTTCATATGCGTGTGTATTCTATATACCAAGACAGACAAGAATCATAAGAAGAAATATGAAGATTAAGAATATTTTTACATAGTTATAAGTACTGGAGGAAAACGGAAATCACTGCATATTCCATAAAAAAAAAAAAATCCATAGGGGTCATTTAATGAAGTTGGTATTTAGAATATAAATTTAATGTAAATTCTGAATCTTAATCAGGCAGACTCTTGATTTAATTGGTTCCGTGATTTAGAAGATTTATAATTCTGTGTGTAGGATTTCTTCAGTCATCGCTCAAAAGACATTTATAACTGAATGTGCACATGGATCAAGCGAGTGGGCAGGACCGGTAGGGTGTGCAGGGAGTGGAGCGAATACAATGAGAGCTCTCAAATATCAAATCCCTGCCACTTGGGGAGTCATTGCATGCTAAGAAATAGCAATGATTTGTTTTCTTAAGGTGACACACTAAACATACTTTTTACCATGCTTTAACCTTGGCTTTTCTTCCAATTTAGGTTCATATTTTTATGCTAACTACTAACTCCATGTAGACAGCCTCTAGTGCAATAAATACTTTTTTCCCTTTTTCCACTGCATTGACAAGGCAAAAAAAAAAATTCCTGATTCTAGTGATAGCTGTTTTTATTATTCCTTGTCTGTCTAAAAAGGAAATGTTTTTGTAGGCTCTCTGAGTTATTTTGTTTTGATTATGCCTTGAGAAACTTCAGAACTTTATTTGGGAGAAAAGATTTTAAACAGATGACTGGCTGCCATTACATTTTGCTGTAATCTCTTGTATTTATATCTATCTGGCTACCTCAGTTCCATGGCCTTACTTCTAACTAGAATTATGAGCTTTCATGCCTTTAGTTTTTAAGCCAAGTAATTCACAGGGACTGACATCAATAAACTGTCTCTTAAAGTTTCACGTAATTTATCAGATAATTTTGTTAGAGTAATAGTGACTCTGTAATAAAGGAAGACAATAAGCAATAAAAGTATTTAGTCTGTGCCAAGTATTTTCACATATAGTTCATTTAATCCTCATAATAATCTTTTTTCCTTCCCTTTCTCCCCTCCCCCCACTAATTTTCTTTTGTCTCGATGGATTTGCATATCATAGATATTTCGTATAAGTGGGATCATACAATATCCTTTTGTGTCTGGCTTATTTCACTTAGCATGATGTTTTCAAGGTTCATGTGATGGCATGTATCAGAACATCATTTATCTTTATAGCTGAATAATTTTTCATTGTATGTACAAACCATATTTTGCTGATCCACTCATCTGTTGAAAGACTTCAGAACAATTTTTTGATGTAGGTATTACTATCCCAATGCTCCTTGTTGGGCTATAGACTCAATGATGCTAAATAATTTTACCTAAGTTAATGTAACTACTTGTGAAACACGTAATTTAAACCCAAATCTGCCCAAAACATCTCATACATTGAGCTTTCTCTCTTAAAGGCAACTTCTCAAGCAAGACTGTTAAAATATATTCATTTATTTGAACTGTTACTAGAGTTCTAATAGAAAGCTGTTTAGCTTTCATCCTTAACTATGCAACTAGATATGACCTAAGCATGAATTTTTATTTGTTTTAGCATATCTGCCTATAATATGAAAACAATCATTACTTTTTCTCAATCTCCCAGAAATCTAGTGACAATATGGAGATAATGTAAGTTGAAGTTTTATAGAATACAGAAACATACATTCAGTATCTTTGGGTTTGGTTTTTATTATTATTCCTAGAACCGGCAACCCCATATGTTTATAGTAGAGGCTTCTGTCTAACAGGATGAACATAGTTGCCTTTTCTTGAGAAAGAAAAATAACAAAGAACTGGGGCATGATCTGACTGGTGATTTTAAGCTCATTAATTTCACACTGAGAAATACAGCACTTGATTTGGTTTAACAAATATTTGTTTTCAAAATAAAATTACAAAAGAACCAACCAACCAAACAAAACCAACTGATTAAACTGGTCTCAGTAAACTTATTTCAATTAAAAAAATTAACATACCTATCTCAGATACAAACTTTACTTTTTCATTGAGTTTGATTAATTATCCATGATTTCATGACTAATACAGTATGAACTAAGTCTTACCTGAACACTAAATTCTGAAGTAAAAAATTGTTCATTAGGAGGAAGGATACTTTATTGGCTTTGGTAATAGAATTCGGTTATAAACAATACATCATTATCTCAAAAAATGATTGCTTTATGGTACATAGTCTGATCACCTGGACAGAATTAGCATATGTTTTGTCTTAGATTTTTTTCTCTCAATGTAGAAAAGTGATTAAGCACAATATGTTTTTAAGAACAAAAAAAGAATGTCCCTGAGAGAAAGAGATTCAATCTAATCCTCTAGTATCTAACTCTATGAATGTAGTTTACATTTACTATCATATTTAGAAGCATAGGGACGGTTGTTGATGTGTTTCCTACCAATAGTTTGTATATAACTCTGAAGACTTTGATAACTGTAATGTCTTCTTATCCTTGGAAATGCTTGGAAAATTGAGAGAGAGAGACATCAAACTTACAATGTTTGAGAAGGTTGCTGCTTTTATTCAAACAACTTTTAGGCATCGTCTTTTACATTTTGTTTGCTTGAGTGGTGTTTTGTTAAGGAATTAATTACTTCTTCGGGGTGCTTAGAAAATAACTTCCTCGAAGGCCTTCAAAGCAAAAAAAACAAAGCAAAAACAAACCTATGAAGTAATGACAGTCTTATATCAAGATATGACCCCATAGTGACATAATGAGGTACTTTATTCCTTCCAATTAAGCAAAAAAAACAAATTACATAACTTCTGTCTACATCAAATTAGTGACTTGGCTATTATAAAAAATTATTCTGTAAATTAAAAATATGTAGTAGGTGTTTTGAATCAACTCGATAGCAGCCACTGACAATAAGAGCAGATGTTCTTAATGTTCATAATATTGAACAATTCTGTACAATGCCAATGTATTTGTTACTCTGCCACCAGAATATATCTTGGATCTTTTATTAATCAACTTTTATAACTACTATCATTTGTACACTAGTGCATTGCTTCACTTAATCCTCACAGGAATTCTATGAAACCGATGTGATTGTTCCTTATTTTACAGATGAGAAAGTTAACATGCGGTTAATGAGAGGCAAAGGCGCTCTGGTTGCACAGGGGTTAAGTACTTGGCTGCTACCTGAGAGGTCAGCAGTTTGAACCCACCAGCCACTCTGTGGAAGGAAAATGTGGTAGTCGGCTTCCATAAAGATTGTTGTTGTTGTTGTTGTCTGGTGCCATCGAGTTAAGGGTCTTCCTCTTTTTTGCTGACACTCTACTTTACCAGGCATGATGTCCTTCTCCAGGGACTGATTTCTCCTGATAACCTGTCCAAAGTATGTGAGAAGTCTCACTATCCTTGCTTCTAAGGAGCATTCTAGCTGTACTTCTTCCAAGGGGGATTTGTTTATTCTTTTGGCACTCCACGTTATATTCAATATACTTCTCCAACAGCATAATTAAAAGGCGTCTATTTTCCTCAGCTTTCCTTATTCATTATCTAGCTTTTGCATGCATATGAGGCAATTGAAAATACCGCAGCTTGGATCAGGGGTACCTTAGTCCTCAATGTAACATCCTTGCTTTTTAACACTTTAAAGAAGTATTTTGCAGCAGATTTGCCCAATGCAATGCATCCGTAAAGATTAAAGACCCTATAGGGGAGTTCTGCTCTGTCCTATACGGCAGCTATGAGTTGGATGACAATGGGTAAAGGTAAGGGTAATAGAGGCAGAGCTGGGATTAAATCCAGGTCTTTCTAATTTTAAAGGCTTTGCTCCTAAACCACTTTCTGGGAGGGCAGTGGAGCTCCAGGAATCTTGATGTCATTATTTAATAGCTCTGTTATTAGGGGCACATTACATAACCTCTGAGCCTCAATTTTCTCATATCTAAATGGGAATTATTTATCTCATGGATTATTTTTATGATTAAAAATGTGTAAAGAAAACAGCATCGTATGGTGCATGGTATTTACTCAATAAAATTTGTTTATTATGCTACTAATGCTCAGTTTAAAGTTTAATGTGCTTATAACAAAATATTTTATGCTTTAATTGAAAGTTTAGTTTTGGCAATAAATTTTATTTTTTCTAAACATAAAGGAAGGGTCATATAATCTCGTGTAATTTTTACTCTTTTTTAATTGAATCATTTTATGTATTTTATCTAATGAAATTCAAGAGAATTGCTCTTTTTTTTTCCTTTCACCCTGCTGTTAAAAATTGAATATGCATAGAGTCGCTCATTTACATTTTTCATCCTTATAAGAAAACAAAAATACTTTCTAAAGCAGGGATGTTTGTCTTGTCATGTACCATAATAATAACCCTGGAAGACATGCCAGCATATGTTATGTGGCATAAAGGCTGGTTCCCATTTGATGGAATGGTCGGTCCTGTGCTTCATTATGCTGATTGAAAGACATGACATTATCCAATGCAGCACATGCCCTTATCTTTCCAATTACTTAAAGTTAAGATCTCAGAGCCAGTTGGGTGCATTTTTTGGATTCAGACAAGTGCATTATAAAACAGATGCTCCTAAATGAAGAATTAGAAGATGTGTTTGTGACCCATTTAACTTTGACTGTAAGAAAGAGGTAACAAAAGCATTCTTGGAAGTAATATGTCATGGTAAAGCATACCCCCATAGCTAATAGCTTGGAATAGGTGCAGTTGGTGAGTCGATATCCTAAAATGGTACACTCAGGTTTGTTTTTACAACTCTTTTGGGATTTATTTGGGAGATCAAGCCAGGCTAAGAAAGAGGAAAAATAACATAAAACCAGAATCAACACTTTCATATTATGTATAAAGTTTTACTTTCATGTCTAACAAAGCTATTCTGCTTTTTCATTTACTTTAATTTTTTATGTATTTTATTTTTTCCACATGTATTTGATAAAGGGTAAGAATAGTAGTAAGAAAATATTTTGTAGCTGGCCTGGCACCTAAGAACACCACCACCAACATGGTACTAAGCTAGCATTAATTGTTGTCATTAGTAATAAAATAGATAAATCTTTTTTTAAGCAATCAGGAGACCTGAGCCAGTTTCAGCTTCTCTACATACGAGCAATGTGACCTAGACAAGTTAACTCACTTACTTTTTCTGTAAAATAAGGATAACACCACTTCTCCAGTATATTTCAAAGTACTGATTTGAGTATCCATTTAGTGGAGTATGTAAGAATTGTTTCTAAGTTGCAGATAAATCTGTTATCGAGCCTGGATTCTTCATTCATTCAGTCAGTCAGCAAAGTTTTACAAGGGGGAGACGTTTAGTACATTGAATTACAACTGTTTTTTTTTTAGTATACTTTATTTCTACCGCTACAAGGAAGCATCTTCCACAATGGGATCGGATTCTATTCACATTTGTATTTTTAGTGCTTAACACAATTGGTGCACAAAAAGAAGAAAAAGGGAGGGAGAAGGAGGTTTACATGGTGGTTCTGGTAATTGAAAGTTAATAGAGATGATGAAAAGAGAAGGAATGATCAAAACTACAATGGAACTTACATCATATGATTTAGAAAAATCCATTTCCAAATATATTTTTTGCTTGAGTTTGACAAGGTTAACACATGCATTAGATATTTTTGCTTTTTATTATGCTGAGAGTTAAAACAAAACCAAACTTGTTGCCATTGAGTTGATTCCAACTCGTAGCAACCCTATAGGACAGTAGATCTGCCCCACAGGGTTTTCAAGGAGCCATTGGTAGATTTGAACTGCTGGCCTTTTGGTTAGAACCGAGCTCTTAATCACTCGCCCCCCAAGGCCCTAAGAGATAAATTAGGATGCTTTAATTATTTTTACTGAATTAAAAAAAAAAATCCTAATTAGGTTGATTTCTGAAGCATAAATTTTACTATATCTTATGGTTATTTCATTTTTGCAGCATTCTTTTCTGCCCATCCAAACTGTTGTCCCTAGCTGACTTATTTTTAGATTATCACTGCATTGAGTAATTATCAAACTTCCTCTATTCCGCACATTTGAATTTGCTGTTATATGACTATGAGTCGGAATTGACTGGATGGCACTGGGTTTGGTTTTTTGGTTTATAACAAAGACTAGCATAAATAAACAATTATTGCACTTTCTGACAAATGAGACCCTAAGGCATTACTATTGTTGTGAGCTAACTTGGTATGTTTTTACATACTATAGCAATCTGTTTGACATGGTAGATTCCTTAGTAAGTTTAGCAACCCGCTCTACCATCAGAGCAAGAGATCCGCAGTTACAAAGATCCACTCTCATTCAAATGTCCAAACATTATACAGTTTATTTGATTTTATTAACGGTCTTTAGAATTATATATTTAAGTGCTTTAAGACGTGTATTTAATGATAGAATAAAAACAGGTGTTAGAATTCAATACTTTGGTTTTCTAGACTCCAACTATTACTTATGTAACTATTTTGAATCTCTTCCCCAAAAATTTGTTTTAAATCACAATAAAATTTTGATGCAAATTAGAAAAGTTGCATTCATGGTTAACTTTTCATCTTTAAAAGTGACCATACACATTAAAGTGAAATCATCAAGTACTAAAGTAGTCAACATATTTTGAATTGGGGCATATTATATACTTTATAATTTAGGATTTGTCAAAAACCAATATGTATATTGTCAAACAAAACCTCAGAGCCCAAAGTGGTATTCTATGCAAATTATTTAAGCATTCAAATATAAAAGGAAAATTAGCAATAGTTTCTTTTCACAGAAAAAAATAGTCATGAAATTAGTTCGATTTTCTTTAGATCATTGAAATACAGAAGCCCTCTTATAAATATCATTAGGGAATCACTATTAGACTGAGTAAGCTAAAAAAAAAAAGGAAAACAACTCACTGTTTTTAACCTTTCACAGTAAAATTATAAGTATTGTTTATTCATGATTAATTTAATAATTCAGTATTTTTCTGAATATTAGTTTAAATTCTGTTTAGTGATTTATTGTTTAGAGAATGTCTGGTTTGTTCTCTGTTAAATGCCCTGGAGCCTAAAGTTAAGTAAGCACCCTGTTCTTAGGGTAATTTACTTCCCTTAAGCGAGTCACTATTTGGTCAAGTCCTCCTGTGTCTGCTGGGCTGAATATAAGCCACCTAACTGCTTCCTTCTCAGCCTCATGTAATATATGTAATTTATATGTCACTTACTCCTGTGAAATATTTTCCCTTAGCTTCTAATGATAAACTGAACAGTCAAAGAAAAATGGGAAAAATTGAGTCAATTATTAATCCAATTAAGACATAAAAACACACCATTAAGAAATAAGAACTTTTATTTTTGTGCTTGTGTTTGTCTTCTTCTTAGCATCAGAGCTCAGTGGATAATCTTTGAAGAGCCAATGCATCTTGGATTACTTATTTGAAAGTCATTAAAATAGCTCATAGTAATCATTATAAAATGGAAAAAATATTCCATCTAATATAAACATATTCCATTTTTAGCTCTATTCTAAAAAAAAGGAGGTCAAGATTAGTTATGATAAAAAGTGTTACAGTGTAATGCTTTGGCAAATAATACTTTCTCTGATAAAGGCAATATTTGATTAAAAAATTACAGTATAATAAATTATTGGAGTTATTTTTGAAATTATTCTCCTGTGACCACTGTACCTATAAAACTAAAAGTACCTATATTTAGGGTTAAACATACAAAATTTGATTTATTCATTGCTTTATAAGACAAAATGCTTTCTGTTTCTCCATAGCATGTAGGGTTTTAACTTCAGAATATGAGTTATTAGGGTAAAAGAGTTTCCAGGGTTATTTTCATATTTCGGCCTTTAATATGTATTTTATCTAAAGTATTTGAAGTAAATTATCTTTTAACATTCCTGTGCACCCAATTTCATTTTCTAACACTCATGTGGTAACAGCCGAGTAGTGAAACAAAATATCTCAAAATTCATACTAACTTCTTCACTTGGAAATTAAACCATCACATAGTTTTATAGATAGATATAAGGAAGACCATTTATTTTTGTTTGTTTCTGTGCAATTTAGGTGCATATTTTACTGAAGAGTTTACATGACTAATATTAGAAGTTTTGAGGTGTTTATCTTTGAATTAAGATTGTTAGGCTCTACAAACCAGTGAATAGACCCTATGCTGTGAGCATCCTGTTGAAGGTGCAGCTATCTCCTACTATAAGGGATCTGGGACTCAGGGAGAGCTGCCATTTGATCTCTTCTTTGAAATGTAAACAGATTTAGGAATGATATTTCAAACTGGGCCAAGTCATAGGTGTGGAGAAACATCCTCTGTAAAAACATGGACTTCAACTGCACAGCTGGTCTCCATGTGCCATGGGTAAAGGGACAAATTATGCTTTATTCATTTTTACAACTCTGGCTAGGTGCTAAGGGTTCAAATCCAGTTAAGATACAGTGCTTACCCTTATGGAGTTTCAAAGACAGAGAAAAACTTAGAGGAAGACAAAGAAGAGGACGTTGGACTTGATAGCTAGAAGCAATTTTGTGATTTTTGAGAGAGGGTTTTCAGTAATATGCAGGTGGTAGAAAACAGATTGTGAGGCATTAAAAGTGATTGTTGTTGTTAGGTGCATTGAAACAGTTCCAACTCATAGCAACCCTATGTAGAACGGAACGAAACATTGCCCGGTCCTGCACCATCCTCACAATCGTTGTTATGCTTGAGCCCATTGTTGCAACCACTGTGTCCATCCATCTTGTTCAGGGTCTTCCTCTTTTTCTCTGCCCCACTACTTTACTAAGCAAGATGTCTTTCTCTAGGGACAGAGCCCTTCTGATAATATGTCCAAAGTATGTGAGATGTAGTCTTGCCATCCTTGCTTCTGAGGAGCATTCTGGTTGTACTTCTTCCAAGACAGGTTTATTCGTTCTCTTGGCAGTCCACGGTATATTCAGTATTCTTCGCCAACACCACAATTCAAAGGCGTCAATTCTTCTTTGGTCTTCCTTATTCATTGTCCAGCTTTCGCATGCATATGAGGTGATTGAAAACACCATGGCTTCAGTCAGGCATACTTTAGTCTTCAAGGTGACATCTTTGCTTTTCAACAGTTTAAAGAGGTCTTTTGCAGCAGATTTGCCCAATGCAAGCATCTTTTGATTTCTTGACTACTGCTTCCATGGGTGTTGATTGTGGGTCCAAGTAAAATGAATCCTTGAAAAGTGATTATAAGGGACATAATAGAGTCCTATATCAGCTCTATGTGGCTCTATGAAAGGGTGTGATGGCTTGGGGACTAAGAGGAAAGATGTGTTATAGGAAGGCTTTTTAGAGTAGGAGAGACTGAAAACAGTACAATCTTTCCAGTAGAGAGACTGAACCTGAAGGATGATTCAAGAGGACTGGCATGGGGAAGCGTTGGAGTCATTGATGTGGCCAGGTTCCAGAAGAGATTTGGATCCTGGAATTAAGAGCATAAGGGATAATATCAGGTTTCCATTTTTTTCCCACGTATTTGCAGAAACATTATCCAGTGTTAATGCAAATACAATGATTCTTAATGTTTATTTGTAAATTGAAGTGTAAAATTAATACAACAGTAAGTTATCAGAAGGTCATAGGGTTCAAAAGTTAGAGCTGTAAAATATTTTCACAATATGTATAGCTTTTTTGTTTGTTTAATTTCTCACTCCCTCTTTGGTCAGGTCTTTATTGAAAATAAGCTGTCCAAAATGATTTAACTTTTATGGAATAAACAAATTTAAGAGTTTTATGCAGCAGTCTTCTTCACAACAGAGTATAGTTAATATTTCAAAATCATATTAAAGGACATGAAGATAAAACAATTGGAAGAGATTGCAAATTTGCCTTGCTACGTTTTTTTTACCCTTTGCTGTGGAAAAAGTGGCACATTTCCTGTGGCATGTGATCAGTTTTCTTCTTGGCAGTCAAACAGATTATTACAGCTATTGTGAGCTATTGTGATTACAACTGAGTGAGCCATGTGTGCAGCTTCTCTTTCCTAGTTAAAGGAAAAAAAAAAAAAAAAAAAACTGGTTTCCGTATTAAATTAGAACTCTAAAGTCAGAAAAAAAAATGCACATTTTGTTGTTATTTTGTCTGTTTCAGCACCTAATGTGGCTCCTTCGGATGTAGGAGGGGGCGGTGGAAGCAATAGAGAACTGACTATAACGTGGGCAGTAAGTATTAGCTAATTACAGGCAGCTTTAACTATACTTAATCTCTAACACATGTTGTTTCCTGAAATACATTGAAAAAAAGGAGAAGGTCCAATCAGTGCACAAGCAAGAATAAATATTTTCTTCATGAATGCAAGTCGGTTTTTTTTTTTTTTTAACCAAGCTTATTACAGTTTAGTGAGTAATTCCTATGCAAAAATGGATCCCTGATGCTAAGAGGCCTGTTGGCCTAGAAGATTAAGTATTCAACTACCTGATTCCTGAGCTATTTTGAAGTCATTGTGGCCTGGTAACCCAACTATAATTTGTAATATTTTCTCAGAACATTGTAAACTCCAAAGATTCAATTTACACACTTTTGTATTGAGACCCTTTTTAAATGGGGGTCTGCTTCCTCACTCAATACTTTGATCACTTCTGTGAATGTAATCCACCAGAAGAGGTCAGTCGTAGAAGTCACGTATGGGGCTAGTTATTGAAGTGTCTAATATGTTTTATTAAATTTTCATGAAATAAAGGGGAGTTCTGTATGAAAGATTATAATGTATTGAAAATAATATATCTTAGCTGGATTTCTGATCTGGAAAAGAGTGAGGGAGATTGTGATAGCACGAACTTGTCTGAAATAGATGCCTGGCATTTATCCAGGTAATAACATTTTATGTACATCCACTTATTTATTAAGCATTTTTAGTATTTAATCACTGCAGATAGTCCAGGACTACAACTTAGGCTCCACAGATTTTGAGGGACTGCAGGGAAAATGGCAGGCTTTATTCTTTACATGAATCAAATTAATTTATACAGTAGGTGGATATTTAGCAAATCTTAATGTCACTGTGTTCTGTGTAGTCATATTCTGTGATTGGTACTTAAATTACATACAAGATTTAGAAAAAAATTATCTTCTGCATGTCTGAATCTCACAGTATTTATTTGTAAATTTTAGTGTCATAGAGAAGTACCAATATTAGGAAAATTAGAATATCTTCTGTAAGGCTTAATTTTCATAAGCTCTGTGGGTATCTGCTTCAGAATAAACTGAGGTGCTTGCAAACGGGAAATCTTACTCCAGAAATTCAAAATGAAATCAATGGGGAGAGAGCCTGAGAATTATCACATTTGAAAATTCTTCAGGTGGTTTTGATACACTCTATATTACAAAAACTAAGTAGAGAATTATCAACAAGAAAAATGTTTATTGTAGAAATGTTAGGCTATACTATCTGATAGTCTAAAGCCACACTGTACATGCTTGAGCTCACACTTCAGGATATCCATAATGTGCAACCAAGTTCAGCTTCTTCTACCCTTTGACCCTTATATATTCCTGTATTTTCCTGTTTAACGTAAGTATATTCAAACAACTGTGTTAACTTTATTTCGAGGTTTTGGCCTCAAGACACCTTAGCTTTGATTTCCTGGTGAAAAAGTGAATAAACAATTTGCACATTTATATTAATGGCTAAAAGACTAAATGACAAGTGCTCACTAGAACTAGCTTTAGATCAGTATTTGTAAATAATGGATGGCCAGGGTTGACACGAATTTCTTTATTGGACAATCGATATGCAGAGTAATAAGAAGCTCCAAGAAGATCACGCAAAACAGAGTGCTTGCATTAGTATTGAAGTCAGGCAAGAGCCCAAACCCAACCTTCTTCAAAGGAGTGCAATATTACCCACAGTCTCCTTCTTCCTTCTTGTCACGTTCTCTTGTTTTTATCCCTCTGACTAGTTTCTATTGTTTGATTACTATAAAGAAACTCCAGAGTTTTGTAACACTCTCTTACCGTTGTTTCTCAACTCTAGAGAAACTCATTAACTCATCCATTCAATAAATATTATTTGAGGTGTTAGGGATAAAGAAACAAAACTAACAAAAATCTCCACCTTCATGAAACTTATGTTCTAGTAGTTGGAAAAGACAATGAAGTAGACAATAAAAATTACAGTAGTGTTAAAGAGAAAAAATAAAACATATAGATGCGATATGGAGTACTGGGAAAGAAGTCTTGAAACGGTAGATTCTGTGACCAGGGAAAACATTGTTAAAGAGGTAAAGTAGCTTTATCTAAAGAAAATGAGAGAGAGATTCTTATAATGTCTAGGAGAACAACCTCCTAGACAGAAAGAGCTAAAAGTGAAAAGGCCCGGAGTGGAGAGTCCCCTGGGGTGTTCAAGGAATAGCAAGGAAACTAGTTGGTAAACGAAGTTATCCATGCTTGAACCAGGTTTTTGCTTTGAGATTTCAGCTAGCACTAACTTATAAAATAAGTAGTGAATGTTTTTATGAAGAACATGCTTTCCTGTATATTGTTATTATTTGCATAGGTTTTTTTTTTTTTTCCTGTCAACTGTATAGCTTAAACCTATTCAATATTTTAATTTCCATTTAGCCTTTGTCAAGAGAATACCATTATGGCAACAATTTTGGTTACATAGTGGCATTTAAGCCATTTGATGGGGAAGAATGGAAAAAAGTTACAGTTACTAATCCAGATATTGGTCGATACGTCCATAAAGATGAGACCATGCGCCCATCCACTGCGTTTCAAGTGAAAGTTAAGGCCTTCAACAACAAAGGCGATGGACCGTACAGCCTTACAGCAGTCATTAACTCAGCACAAGACGGTAAGTGAAAGAAAAACCTTTCTAACATGATGATGGGGGAACCCTAATATCTGGTAGGCATTTAGTTTGTTTTCTTTCAGGTGTTACTTGGTAAAACCTTTTTACAGCACTATACATTTACTAAATGAGTATTATTTTGAGTGAAATTAAAACTTTTCAATCTTTTTCTCCATCTAAGTCACAAAAATACTGCTGAAATCTTGTTCAATTTTAGATCATATCCGTGATAGTCAGGAAATCTCCACTAAAACATTGGCTTGCTTAGATCCTTGCTCCTGACCTCCTGTCTATAAATTTGCAGTCAGAAATCCTTAGTATGGAACCTCAGTATGTCTGTGTATTTATCCAGTTTACTACAAATTCCTTAATTACTTTTTTTTTGTAAAATTGCTTTTTTAAACCCAGAATTTGTGTGATTGTAACATTTAAGCAAATATTTATTTTGTTATTAAAAATAGAATACTGGGATTTTATTAAAAGGGCTCTAGGTATAAGTATATAAATAAAGAAGTGAGAAAGCCAGTTGAAGATTTTCTTGGACTGGGGGTGGGGGGGAAGCCCTTTAGGGAAAAAAACAATATTAATGCTGGCTTTCCTTGTTTTTTTTTCTAGAAATTTTAATTGAACTGATCATGTCCATAGAGACTTTATGTATCTGTGCTAAATGACATATGATTTTCTTTTTTTTTTTTTTAGTTGCTCTCCCGCTAATGAGACAGCACAGTCCTTCCCTCCACTCTCTCTTTTCGTGTCCATTTGGCCAGCTTCTGACCCCCTCTGCCCTGTCATCTCCCCTCCAGACAGGAGCTGCCAACACAGTCGCATGTGTCTACTTTAGCCAAGAAGCTCACTCCTCACCAGTATCATTTTCTATCTCATAGTCCAGTCCAATCCCTGTCTGAACAGTTGGCTTTGGGAATGGTTCCTGCCTTGGGCTACAGAAGGTCTGGGGACCATGACCTCCGGGGTCCTTCTAGTCTCAGTCAGACCATTAAGTCTGGTCTTTTTATGAGAATTCAAGGTCAGCATCCCACTGTTCTCTTGCTCCTTCAGGGGTTCTCTGTTGTGTTGCCCGTCAGGGCGGTCATCCGTAGTAGCCTGGCACTAATTCTTCTGATCTCAGGCTAATATAGTCTCTGGTTTATGTGCCTTTTCTGTCTCTTGGGCTTATAATTACCTTGTGTCTTTGGTGTTCTTCATTCTCCTTTGTTCCAGGTGGGTTGAGACCCATTGATGCCTCTTAGATGGCCTCTTGCTAGCGTTTAAGACCCCAGACGCCACTCTCCAAAGTGGGATGCAGAATATTTTCTTAATAGATTTTATTATGCCAATTGACCTATATGTCCCCTGAAACCATGGTCCCCAAAGCCCCGCCCCTGCTACGCTGGCCTTCAAAGCATTCAGTTTACTCAGGAAACTGCTTTTGGTTTAGTCCAGTTGTGCTGACCTCTCCTGTATTGTGTGTTGTCTTTCTCTTTGCCTAAAATAGCTCTTATCTACTATTTAATTAGTGAACATCCCTCTCCCTCCCTCCCCCTCCGTAACCATCAAAGAATATTTTCTTCTCTGTTTAAACTATTTCACAAGTTCTTATAATAGTCTTATACAATATTTGTCCTTTTGCAACTGACTAATTAAACTTAGCACAATCCCTTCCAGATTCCTCCATGTTATGAAATGTTTCGGGGATTCATCATTGTTCTTTATTGATGCATAGTATTCCATTGTGTGAATATATCATAATTTATTTATCCATTCATCTGTTGATGGGCACCTTGGTTGCTTCCATCTTTTTGCTATTGTAAACAGTGCTGCAATGAATGTGGATGTGCATATATCTGTTTGTGTAAAGGCTCTTATTTCTCTAGGAAATGTTCCAAGGGGTATGACTGCTGGATCGTATGGTAGTTCTATTTCTAGATTTTTAAGGAAGGGCCAAATTGGTTTCCATAGTGGTTGTACAATTTTACATTCCCACCAGCAGTGTATAATGTATGATTTTAAATTAAACATTGTTAACAATTATTTCTACAATTTCCTATTTAAGCTGCTGTGCTTTTTATTATATACTTTTCTGTTAAAAAAGATAAGATCATCTTATATTTCTTTACTCATATGGCAGTATGTAAATAATTAATGGCTAGAAATTTCTTTGCCTTCTTACCTAACATAGTCACCATTGGCAGTAAATGATGTATTTCACTTAAAATTTTTATAAGAGAATTTTTTCAAATTCACCTGTCTACAAAGCTGCATAGGTTTTCCTAATGATAAAAATATTAATTAGGAAAGCAATGTAAAATTAAGTTCATTTTTTTAATATAAGATACTGTTCAATGAGTTATAAGAATGAATTTTGTTAATGTCAGGTGCTTAAAAATTATCTATTTCTCAAATTTTTATATTTTAATCATAAATTTTTTATTGGCAAAGGATAACTTATTTATCTTCTTTTAACCTTAAAGATTCACATTTGTCATACTGTGCCATTAGAAGTCTTAAATGGAACATAGGAAAAGAAAGATATTCGTGATCACTTGTTCATATGGTTACTGGAGCATTAGAGGAAGTGGGCTCTGCACGTGAACTATGTAATAATTGCTACTATTCCTGCTTGCCCTTTATATGCCAGGTGCTATGCTGGGCACCTTATACACATTATCCTTAAGAGGGAGGCATTGTTATTCTTACGCATAAGGAAACTGAGGTTTCAAAAGGTCATAAAGCTACTAAGTGGAGGAGTTTCCAGGACTTTCTAATTCCAAGCCATTACCCTTAGCCACTATTATACACTAGAAATAGAGTCAAGTGAATCAAAATATATCTTGATTCAGGTTTTCTTTTCGGTACATGACAGCCACCTTAATTTTTATGGCTATGTGCTCTTTTGTACAGTCGAGGGCTAAAAGCAGAAGAACTGAGTAAGGCATCTTCCTTTCTCAGAAATCTGAATTTTACTGAGCACTTAACTCTAACATTTAAACATATCTACAAAACTTGGCATCCCATCCTTAAGCATTTACTCATTCAATAAGTTAAACATATAGAGGGAATAATATAGTTCTGGCTCTGATATCACGTAACTGCTCTTAAAAACAGTCTTTTAGTCTTTTTCAGACCCAGTTGCTTTATCAGTATGATGAGTGGATTGGACTACAATCTCTAGCTCTAAAATCCTCTTTTATATTTCTGTTTTTACAAGGCACTAAGAGTGGTGCAGAGACTGTTCTGGCATTGGGTAAGGATTTCTATGATTCAGAATCCCTCGATGCCTTCAATCATTCCTCCACCAGAGGTCCATCTTTCAGTTTCCATGGAGCAGAGCTCTTTAGCAGTGTATTGAAAGCACCAATATGCTTTCACTGATTGAAAAAAAAAAAAAAATGCTTTCACTGATAGAACAGTAATATCCCCAAATGATGAGACTTCAGTACATGAGAGATAGTCTTTGTCCCCAAAGAAATTTTAGAAATTCCTACAGATCATAAAACCAGAGTTATATTGTACCACAAAACTGTACAGAAATCTAGAGTGTGCTACATGTGAGGTTACGTGTTGTTAGTTCAACTAAATACATACCCGTTGCCATCGAGTTGATTGCGACTCATAACATAGAAAGAATAAAAAGTAGAAGGAAATTATTCAAGTTTATAATCAAACAGAAAATTCCTGAATGATAAATCCTGTATGTTCTATGCCTAATAGCTCCTTCAGCATAATATGATAACTTGATTCAATTTTAATAATTTGAACAATATTGGGTACATTACACAGAGAAAATGAGCATAAAAAACCATTTTGCAAGCTATCTTCTCATCCAATGTCGATTTTTTTTTTTTCTTGCTGTTTTGTTTGATGCTAAAGTAAGCTTTCAAGTGAAAGGCCATGCCATCATCTATTTAGTCATGGCCATTTGTATTTAATTATATTTCTTTCCTAAATGCTACATAAATCTCAAAAAAACCTGCCTGTGCTGAAACTTGTATGAAGGTTAATCATTCCTTCTGCTGCTAAGAAATCAATCACACTGACACATGCTTACCTTGATTTGAAAAGGCAACAGTGTCCACGTATAGGACATTTTTAAACATAAAGATAGGATTATGGCGTGTTAATGAAACACAATAAGAAATGGCCACCCCTGCTTAAAAGTTTCCTTAGTTTCAGCGTATAACTATCATAAGGGATATAAATTATTTTTTCCCATGAATAGAGACCTTTTTGATACATATTTGACTTGATGCCCAGTTGGAAGATTAGATGTACAAAAACTTTTTGAGCCCAAGCAGAGGCAGATGTCACAACTTGTTTCAAAGAATCTTAAGAAAAGAATATGATCTTAGTTGAACAAAAAAGAGAGAATTTTTACTAATAATATTGTTGCGTATTGTTATTTCATGTAAATAGTGAGTAAGAGAAAATTAATTGTAATAAGCAATTTTCCATAATAAATGCCAGACTTCCTATTTCCATAATGTGGGGTTGATAAGGTAAATATTTTGAATTTTAATTTACATCAACAGGCTTTCTTAAAAAAATCCTTTAGAGAAATTAAAAAAAAAAAGATTATTATGGTTTTTGCTCACAAATGTCATAGATTTCATGAAGCTTTCCATATTGAAAGTGTTTACATATGTACATGTGTGTGGGTATGGGGGTGGTGAGTGTGTGGTGTGAGTGTGAGTATATGTATGCGTGTGTATCTATGTTAACATTCATGCATATGAATACGCATGTGCCTGCATCAATAATGACCAAGAAAACAAGTAACATTCGTAAAAATGGAGAAACAGGTAATAAAATTATTGGACTTATTTTATTTTTTAGTTTGGAAATATTAAAATATAGTTTTAATTCATTCATACAGCAAATGGTGCTATTCGAATTTCCTTATGTAAGTGTCTTACTAAGAATATAACGTTTTCATCAAATTTCAGCTCCCAGTGAAGCACCTACAGAAGTAGGCATAAAAGTCTTATCATCTTCTGAGATGTCTGTTCATTGGGAGCATGTTGTAGAAAAAGTAGTGGAAGGCTATCAGGTGGGTTCGATTTTTATCCAACTAAATACATTTATTCATAAATATATCACGAGTTTTCAAATGGGTTGCATCTTTCGATGTTCTGTGTCCCATTGATTTATGTGGTAGCTAACGGTATATTCTGTGTTTAAGTTAATGGGCATTTATAAACTAATTGTTAACTGTAAAACAGAATTTCCTAATTGGCCTAGCTAGGAGAGATATAAAAAGTCCTGTGTGCTGACAAACAACTGGCCAAAATGAAAACAAAGTTAATAACACGTATGGTTAGCCAAGGTCTTTAAAGACAAACATTCTTATAAAATGTTGGTCAAGCTGAAGCTTTTTTGAAAGCATTTTGGTAATTTATAACAACATCTTTTAAAATGTTCATCCTGGTTGATTCAGTAGTTCTGCTTCTAGAAATCCCTCCAAAGGAAACAATTATAAATATACAAAACATGTGGCTCATAATATTGTGTATAAAAGCAGAAAATTGCCAACAGTCAAAATATCCCAATAAAAATTTCCCTTGAGTTGATTCTTGCAGGACCAGTAGGAAATTAGCCAGATAGAAAAAGGGGGACTTGTCTCAGACAAATAGAGTAAGAACTGGAAAATTGAAGCTAGAAAGATAGTCAAGGTCTTCAATACAATGCTAAAGAATTTAAGAGCGAGTGTGTAGAAAAAGCAAAGTCACCTGATATTTTTAAGCACAACGGGTAACAAATTCAGAGGAATTGGCTTCATTATCCTACCTTATGGACGAGCAAATGGATGTCAAAGAGCTTCAATGACTTGCCTCATTTTGCACTGATAAAAAGTATCACGGCAGTGTCTGAAACTCAGGTTTTCTGATGCCAAATTCAGGGGAGGTTTTGCCAGTTCCCCTACTCCCTTTGTTTTATGCAGCTGATGGACAGTGAGTGCCCTTTTGGAGCCTTGGGCAGTGGGCAGTGCCATACAGCTGACTCTGCCCAGGCAGCTAGCTTGCCCTCCCAATCCTTATGTTCTCTCTTCATCTGTCCATGAAATTTTTGTTTCACGAAGCAAGGTATTATCTGTTTTGTTCAGTGCACAGAACAGTGGAAGACACATGGTAGGCACTAAATAAATATTGATTGAGTGCTGATATAAATAATGAAGAACAATCAGATACATTGTTACAATCTGGCTTTGGCAAGACCACATTTCTGTAACCACAAAAAGAACCCAAGCTTTTAAGCACACACCCGAACTAACAGTCAACTGTTTCTGGCACCATGGATTATGATTTGGGTAGATCTCAGAGTGCCCTTAGATAACCTTTGCAAGAGTTCAGTTGAAGTTATTACAATAAGAGAGGAATAATAGGAGTAAACTATGGATACCCAATATGTATAACTTACTAAGCTAACAATTACATTTACAGCTAGAAGATAAAATAATGAGAAAGAGGGAGAGATTCACTTAATGTTTCAAACCCCTGTAAGAAGCAAGTCCAAGGAATTTTGGGAAGAAGACATCAATATTTAAAGTTTGGAAAGTCAAATTTTGGACCCTAGGATTATTTCTTCTTTTGTTTCTAAGTAATAAAAAAGATAATTTAGTATATAGCTCATCTCAGTGAGTCAGAAATGCAAAGTATATATTTTACTTTACTAAAAATACGCCAGAGAGCCCCTTTGCCCATGCCAAGAATTATGTATTGACTATTTTATAACTTCCAACAAGTAGAGTACAAAGGAAATATGGAGAAGGAAACAATACACTGGTACCAAAGAATTCGGACAACAGTCAGAATATAAGCTTTTCTGATTGTGAAATAAGCTTCAATTAAGGATTCTCAGTTAAATAGCCAGCAAAACAGCAATATGTAGCAAGTACAATTATCTCAAATGACAATTTCAAGGGAAAAGTACCAGCTTATAAAG
Source organism: Elephas maximus indicus (assembly GCF_024166365.1). NCBI lineage: Eukaryota > Metazoa > Chordata > Mammalia > Proboscidea > Elephantidae > Elephas > Elephas maximus. The sequence goes on from NC_064822.1 coordinate 95,461,971, forward strand.
GACTTTAGTCTCACAGATTTCTGATTTTTTGTGACTCTCTCCATACTAAGTAGAAAGTTTTTTGCTTTGAAGCTGAGCAGACATGGGTTTATATTTCAACCCTGTCAGTTGGAATTATGAGGGCAAGTTTTTTAACTTTCTGAGCCTTAGTTTCCTCACTGGTAAATCTGAGAGAGCCTGGTTCATAGGACTATTGTGTGGAAGAAATGAAGTACTGGTAACCAATGTTTAATGGCTTTCCTTGTTCTCTGTCATTGGGCATGTGAAGACAATGATGATATTGATAATGATGATGATTGTCATGATAAAAATGATTATGGTGATGGTAATGATAATAACATTTCTTGAGCCTTACTATGCTGAACATTTCATAAAGCTAATTTTATTGAATCTACACAACCCCAGGGGACAGACACTGTTGATGTCTCCATTTTAAAGAGGAACTTGAGGTTTAGAAATGATTACTAACTAGCCTAACTGGATTTGAACTAAGGTGTTGCCTCTCCAGAGAATAGTTTATTAAAAATGCTAAAAGTAAATCACAGATATTGTTTCCATTCATCCTTTCTTAAAATCCTCGTAAGTCTTCCACACAGAGCCTTAAATATCAAAGACAAAAGCATGAAAGCTTAAAACAGAAATTCATTATATTTTATTCTCCCATAAGGAAAAGCTCCTGCTAACTAACATATGGCAGGAAGTTTGACTATAATGTGGTAATTGTTTCTATTTTAAAATATGATGGGAGAAGCCAGTGGTTTAACAAGATGAATGATCAAGAAAGCCAATACCCGACCACACTTCCCATGAAAATGTACTATGGGTCTAAGTTATACAGAAGCAGAGAGAGAGAGAAAAAAAAAAAAGCTGGGGGAGCCCTAAGTCCTGTGCACTTTACCGTACCTTAAGGTTAATTTCCTGACGTTTTAAGTGAGAATTGTAGTCAAATGAGTTTAAACATAATCTTCTTCCTTTGTGGTTTTAAAGTTTATCTCAGTAGAATATTTAAGTTTTACTCCTTTTTTCCTCTTGCCTAGTTAAAAGATTCCACATTTCTAATCTTAAAATCCATTGAGTTTTTCTGCAGTGTAGGTGAGCTAAGGGAATGAACGCAAGAAGTTCTTATCAAAGACATTTTAGAACTTTAGGCTCTTGCCCAGGAATCCACAAAAGACTTAGTTTGCCCAGCCAGCAGGTAAACCATTGGCCTAATTAATGTAATGAAAACAAGCAAAATATTCTACCTAAAATAATGAAAGAGAAAAACTCTTTGCAGCTGAATCAGAGATTAACACAGATGATTGATTTCACAATTATCATGAAAGATTACCAGCCCTGAGTAGTCTACTCAGATGCTTTCAAAGGTTAAGGTTATTATGATGAGCTTAAGCTAGTATGGAAACCGTGGTGGTATAGTGCTTAAGTGCTACGGCTACTAACCAAGAGGTTGGCAGTTTGAATCTGCCAGGCACTCCTTGGAAACCATATGGGGCAGTTCTACCCTGTCCTATAGGGTCTCTATGAGTCAGAATCAACTCGACGGCAGTGGGTTTGGTTTTTGGTTTTAAGCTAGTATTTAGAAAGTGCTTTATTTTCTTATTTTAGAGAAGGCATTTTTTTTTTTAATTTGTCTTAGCCTGGATCACCAAAAGCAGAATCAGGCCCAAAGCTGTGGGATAAGGTAATTGTGCGTGTTTTAATATGATCCTGGGGACAGGCAAGAGGAACGGGCAGAGTGAACAGGAAAGGAAGAAACTCAGATACAAAGATGGTTTGATCTTCTTGGCAACCACTATGGGCAATTGGTGCTGCATCCTGGGACCTGGGAGGGGCTTTATGAATTTGGCTCATAACTGCTCCATTTGGGATGAAAAGGGAAGCATTTATCCATTCTTGTTCTCCTCAGATCAAGGGTGGCCTCATGGGCATCACCTCCCCTCCCACTTCTATCCCAGTGCTGAGAGAGTTTCACACTGAGGCACCAAGAAATATCCAGGAGAGAGAGCAAGATGTTAGCTACACTGGAAGAGGTGAAATGCAATCTAGTTTTATCAGTAGGAAGCTAGCTGAAGCCAACATAGAACTTATTGGCCCCTGCAGCAGTGGCTGAAATAAAAGAGAACTTTGACTAGTGCCTACAAAGTGTAAAATACAACATTTAAGCAATTTACATTATGACTATATTAGTAGCCCACAGAATGTACTAATACTTGTATTACTCTAGAATCTGAGTACTATAATTTAAAATTATTATACAATATCTTTTTAAAAATGGAACTTCTTGTGTGTCAGAGTCCCAAAAATAAAACAAAGAAAACAGGTTTTATCACATGGGCCTGAAAAGAAAGGCTATCACTTCTATCTATTGGCCAGAACTAAGTCATAAAGCTCCACCTAATTTCAGGCGCCAGGGAAATCTAACATAGCCATGTGCCAGAAGAAAAAGGGTTTTAGTTCACTAAACACATAACATTGTTGCAGTCATGCTCCTCCAGTGAGAATGCTCCATGAGAGTAAGTAAACCTTGTTTTGGTTGTCACTCAAACCCTATTACCTAGAACTTTCTGGTAGGCATTCAATGACCTAGTGTGATAGGTATTCAGTTTGTGAGGAGTAGATGAATGAATTCATTAATGACTGAGTGAATCTCGGGGAACTCTATTATTCTGGACAACACAGTTGGGGAAGCTAATATATGGAGGTATCATATGTAAAGATTAGAATACCATAGCACAGATAATTCAGATTAAGGCAGAATTTTATAGGCTCCTGCTTGTCTTATTTTGCCTACCCCTGGTCCCAGATTCCAGATAGTCATAGTCATAAAGTTTGTGTCCATTTGTTATCTGCACGTAACTTTACTTGGAAGGATTCTTTAATTAAGAGCATTACGACAAGAACATTAAGTGTTTTTAAGACATCCTTACCCATAGCCTGTTTTAACAGTTATGCACCAGGTACTCAAGCTAGTTGTACACAGCATGGGCTATGACAGCTGTGATACCTCCTTCTTATTACTAATGACCAGTGAGATGGAGGAAATAATTCTGGTCCCAATGGACTCCTTTTCTTTACAGGTCCTGAAAACCCCCTTATGTAGTTCTCATTGCTCTTATCCTAATGTATGTGGACGCTTCTAATGCAGGAGCTGACATTTCATTAAAATGTAAATGTTTGCTTTTTTAAAAATTTAAAATGTAAATTTGCATTCAGTTAACAGTGGAAGAAGCCTTCTGTATTATCTAGTTCAAATGACCACTCAGATGTAAGCCATCTTCCTCCTTCCCCGTAAATGTAGTCACCACCTGAACACTTCCAGCATGGGGAAGCTCACGCCTTCACCAGATGAGGCCATCGTTCGAAAGTCTTTTTTCGGCCAACTGAGATCTTTCTTTGGAGGTGTTGGTACAATTCCATTTCCTCTGTTCTGAAGACATCTTTCCGATCAGATAATAGAAATACCAAAGAGATTCTATCAAAGCCATTAGGAAATACATTATTGGCATCAGAAAAATGAGCAGTAGTAAACAAAATAAAAATATTGCACAAGAAGCCAATAAGCAGTTAGTAACTAGCCTTTGTTTTGAAAAATGCTCATTCTACTTATAAACTTCATTTTTTACCAAGTGAATTTGAGCCATTGGTTCCATTTTACAGTGAATATATACAAATGAAAAGTTCAGATTTGTGTTAATTTTGGTTAATTGTGCAATTAAAATTCCATTGATCTCTAGACATGACATCTAAAAAAAAAAATAGGTGAAATAACAGTATATGTCTAAAACCAAAACAACCAAACCCAGTGCCGTTGAGTGGATTCCGACTCATAGTGACCCTATAGGACAGAGTAGAACTGCCCCATAGAGTTTCCAAGGAGCACTTGGCGGATTCAAACTGCCGACCCATTGGTTGGCAGCCTTAGCACTTAACCACTATGCCAGCGGGGTTTCCGTACATGTGTAAACAAACAATTATTTCCCTTTTATTATTTCCTAGATACAATTATAGATTTTGACCAATAAAACAGGCTTTATTTGAAGAATGAGAATTATTTATAGCTTTTTGTCACACTTTTAAAAGACAAAGAAGGCTGTAATTTATACTTTGATTAGCAAATGTCATCATTTCTAATCATAACATGGGTAAAATACAAACATAACTGTGTTTTAAAGAAAAATAATTTCTACAGCTAAGAAAGTTATTTTGTTCACTTTAATTTCTGGCTTTTACATAGTTTCAAAGGAAATGTCTTTACATACTTCTCAAATGAACTAGTAGAAAGCATTTACCTATCTTTACGCAAATAACACCCTCGTTCTAGGTTTGTTTGCCAACTGCTCTCTGCCCCACAGAGTATTTTTACAACTGCGATATGCTTTTTTTTTTAATGGCAACAAGTAAAAAAAATGGCACTGCACTCTTACAGAGATACCTCAGGGTGGCAGGTGGGCACGGTTTGGGAATGAACTAGAGCATGTGTTATTTCCATAAAAATACGGTGCACTGGCATGTTCTAGGACAGATGACTATTTTTGTCAAGCAAAAAAAAAAAATAGTCCTGTCAAACTGCCTTATAAATGTCTCATAGAAAAAAAAAAGTTTTGTTTTTTTTTTTTTTAAGTTTGAAATCATGTGAACAGAAATAAAGCAGGAAATATATGTTAAAAATTATTGTGGCAGTTATTTTCAGGGATCAGTTATATTTTTTTAAAGTTATATCTTATGTGGAGTTTTTTTGTTTGTTTTTTCCCCTTCTTCGATCAATGTAAAACTGTTTCAGGCAATGAGCTGAGTCTTTGATTTGCTTTTGACAAAATTTAGTAGATCTGTATGTGTGCCTTGCCATATTCTAGATTGATAAAAATATAAGATTAATGATAAACATACCTTGCGTAAGTAACACTTGAGAATATGATGCTTAGCTCACCCCAATGGTTACAGAGTCAACTGCAAAGAATTTTTCACAACTGAAAGGTTTAAATCATGACTAAATATTACACAACTTGCATGTTCGCAGATTCGTTACTGGGCTGCCCATGATAAAGAAGCAGCTGCACACAGAGTTCAAGTCTCCAGCCAAGAGTACTCAGCCAGGCTAGAGAACCTGGTGCCAGACACCCAGTACTTTGTGGAAGTCAGGGCCTGCAACAGTGCAGGGTGTGGTCCACCCAGTGACGTGACTGAAACTTTCACCAGGAAAGCACGTGAGTCTCAACATTTTGATTTTAGACTTGTCAAAAAGTGTAATTGATTCAATCATGATGTGGATACATTTGAGAGAAATTTACTACCTAGCAGTGTTAAACCACATTTGGTTTACAATTATAACCTTTTGGGTAATGCTGTTTTTCTTTTTTTTCAATTCACTGGTAAATAAGGAAAACTGTGGAAAAATGCCTTCATACATTTAATATTCTACCGTAGAAGTAAATTTACTAGACTCTTGTTTATAAATACACCCTCTGAAATTTTGTATCATTAGAAAAGCTTTGATTCATAACCCTTCGACATTCCACAATGCAAATGCCACCTAAAAGTCATACTGTTATGTTTACTCTCTTACTGCCCTATATTCTCATTGTCCATATAACAAGACCACCTACCATGATCAGGTTTTCTGGATATTCTAATTTCTCTGGCCTTACTTTGATCTCTCTTTCTTCTTGAACCCACATTGGATATATAAAAGAGAAGATTTTGTATGCAAGAATCTAGAGAGTTTCAGAAGAATTTGAAGATATGATTTTCATTAGAGTTTTAGAACTTATACATTTGGGGTAAAAGAAACTATTAGTGAGATAACAGTACATGGTGGTAATAGCCAGACTTTGATGTTAGACATGGGTTTGAAATCTGCTGCTGCCACTTACTAAATACATGACATCAGACAAGTTACTTCTCCTTTCTAAATTTCAATTCTCTAAAAGGAACATTCAATCCTTTGTCCATTTTTCCATTTATTCATTCATTTATTCATTCAATCAATCAAAATTGTGCTATGTGCCCAGCACTGTTCTAGGTATTGAGGATACAGAAAGATCAAGTCAGACTCAAGTCTTCTTCTCATGGGGTTTGCAACTTAGTGGAAAAAGGCAGAAATAAAAAAGGAGACAAATAAATAAGCATGGCCATATCAGATGACAGGGAGTTAAAGTAAATAAAAACAGATGATACAGTAGAAAGCGACTTGGGTGAGAGCTGAATCCAGTTGAATGGTCAGGTAAGACCTCTTTGAGAAGATGACATTGGAGCTAGGATATAAATGATAAGAAGGACTCACTATGTGATGACCTAGGGGAAGACTATCCTACGCAGAGAAAATAACTAGTGGAAAAGCTTTCAGGTAAGAAGAACTTAATATGTTTTAGGTGTAGAAAGTCCAGTTGGGTCATGCATAGTGAAATGAAGGGGAAGCAGTGTGCAGAGGCCAAAATATGTAGAGCTTTTAAGGTCATGGTAACAGAGTTGGGGTTTTTTGCGTGTTTGTTTTTCCTGAGTGCGATAAGCCATTAGAAGATTCTAAGGCAAAGTGTGATATTTAATTAAAAAAAAAATCATTCTGGATTCTGTGTGGACAATGGATAGTGGCAGAGCAAGAGTGAAAGCAGAAAGGGAATTAAGGCTATTTTAGTAGTCCAGGTGAGAAGTGATGGCGGCCAGCACTAGGTGATACCAATGGCGATAGAAAGAAAAATTTCTGCAGGCAGGGCTGACAACTTGCTGCTAGTATGGATGTAGGAGATGAGGGAAATGGAAGGTCGAATACTTTTAGATTTTTATTTAAGAAGATGGGGATTTGGTGGTGCCATTTGCTAAAAATGGGAGAGACTCATGGAGCGATGATTTGGGGATAATGACAAATGTTCCCTCTAGATTGTGTAGGATTTGAGAAGCCCTTTAGACATTAAGAAAACCCTGATGGCATAGTGGTTGTGAGCTGTGGCTGCTAACCAAAAGCACAACAGTTTGAATCCACCAGGCGTTCCTTGGAAACCCTATGGGGCAGTTCTTCTCTGTCCTATAGGATCACTATGAGTTGGAATCGACTCGATGGTGAGTTTGTTTTTGTTTGTTAGACATTAAACTAGAGATAGGCAGTCGGACACGTATGTTCCCAGGTCAAAAGAGAGGTCAGAGTTTGAGATAGAATTGTGAATATTTGAAGCCATTGGCACAGATGTAAGTATGTAGGGAGGATGCATTCATAGAAAAACGAAGGGTACTCAGGATGAAGCCCTAAATCAGCCCAACATTTAGAAGTTAAGCAAAGGACATAAAGCCAGCAAAGGCTAGTTAATAAACAGGAGCAGCCAGTGAAGTAGGAGAACATATTGTGATGTTATGAATTTAAGGAAGAGTGATATTCAAGAAAGGAGGGATGCTCTGGAATGCTACAAAGATGTTAAATTTGAAAAGAGTAGAAGTGGGCATTTGATTTGGCCAAATGGAGGTGATTGGTAACATTGAAAACAAATTTTGAAAGTGTGGTGAGAAAAGAAACCCAAAAGGAGCATAATGAGAAAAGAATAAAAGGTAGTTATATTACCTACTTCATGAGACCATTGGGTACCTTAACGGAGCTCCTAGATGTGAAAGTGCTTAGCATGGTGCCTGGCATATAGTAAGCACTCATCAGTATTAGCTGTTTTTGCTGTGGTGACGGTTGTTGTGGTGGTGGTGTTGTCAGCATCATTATCATCAGCATTATAATTTCTGATGCAATGAAGTTTGAAGAACTTAGCTTGGATATGGTGACCGTCGATTGCATATTATTGCTTTTCACAGCTCCTAGCCAGCCTCCAAGAATCATCAGTTCAATAAGGTCTGGTTCACGCTACATAATCACCTGGGATCATGTCGTTGCACTATCAAATGAATCAACAGTGACAGGATATAAGGTATATAAAAGATTATTAGATTACTCTCCACACAAGCTTCATTGTTACAAAGGATGATTGATGTTTTGCTGTTTTGGCAAAGCCCATTCAGCTTCTTCTGCTAATTGTATAACTGAAGCAGAAGGCATACAGCCATGATAAGTTCTGAAATAAGAAAACATTTTCAGGGAATTTCAGGAGAATGCTATGTCAAGTAAACAAGACCAATAGAATAACTGCTCTAAATTATAGAATTGTTAGAATAATCAGTGCTTAAGGGAGAAAGGATCCTTTTTTGTTTGGCAATGATTAGGATGTATTGCACTGCACACAGTGAACTCTTTGAGGTATTGAGTTACCTTCTATAAATGAATAAAAATGAGAAAAAATCATTTCCATATATTCTCTATGTCACTTGCTATGACATTCTTCATTGGATACTAAATTTTAGGAATAATGTATAAAAAAACCCTAAAATTATTAAACCACATCTGTAGACTACTTCAAACTATTGAGAGAGCCCTCATTTTATACCTTTTGATTAAAAAGGCAAAACCTTTCCCTTTATTTTGAGTCATCTCAAAAAATAAAATTCATGTCCTTAAAGTACATCATCTTGGGTCACTCTAAAGAATATAAGAACAACAATTTCTATGAAGTAGAAATAACAAAATTTCTCATTATTATTAAATACAGCTTCTTAAGACTTTAAATAAGAAAGTAATCATTTTTATCTAGTTTTAGTATTAGGGCATTGGCTCATTATTACAACTTTATTAAGTATACATATTTTGGGACTTTGTAAGGTACTCTATAGACCTGATGGCCAACATGATGGCAAGCTGTATTCAACTCACAAACACTCGATAGAAGTCCCAATACCCAGGGATGGAGAGTATGTTGTAGAGGTTCGTGCACACAGTGATGGAGGAGATGGAGTGGTGTCACAAGTCAAAATTTCAGGTAAGCCAGTCATTTCAGACACATTTCAGTTAAGGTACTTATAAGTTTCTTAGCTATATGGATTCCCAAGAGTGAAGGTTGGACTGATATTCACACCAATATCATTGTTTCTCTAAGTAGATTGAAAATGTTGAGAATATCCTGAAACTTGGTATGTCTTCCCTTATGAGCTGCAAAAACAAATTTTCAACATACCACATACTTAATTATTACCTAGAATTCAAAGCACAATTAACATGTCTTAATGCATTAGAACAGTACATAATACTAGACAACTATATAATAATATCCAAACTTCTCTTATATCAAAAGGAAATTCACTGTACTATATTTAATACTCTTCTAATGTCCTGTTCTTTTCCTGCATATACTAAGACAGTAATAAGATAGAAGTACAGTAGATTGTATCCCCTTTACTCTTTCTTGTCTCAGCCTATCCCTTTTGTGCAAACTGTATTTGTGACAGTTTTTTTGTTAGCTAGAAGTAAATATTTGAGAGAGTGATTTCTTCATGTTTTTTCAGATTTGTAGCACTCTGTTATTTGTCTAAACTTTGATGCTTTTTTCTCACTCTGGAGGTGTGATTTTAATGGTATTAAATTAAAATTGATGATTTGAAAACTTTTTGAGAGAGTATGAAATACTAGACGTTGCCAAATCAAAAATGAACATGATTTAGAAGAAAATTTGGTGATTTTCTTTATCAAAGTAGATGAAATTTATATATATAGATATACACATACACATGTATATTTTATTAGGAAGTCCTTTTAAAATGCCAGAGTATTAATAACTTAAAATGCCTAATGATATAGTTTTGTGAAATTTACTAAAATCATATGATGACCTCTTAAAAATTAAAATGTAGTATCTAGAGCATGGAAAAGTTTGTTTTTTAGTTTAAATGTTCTTATTTTGTCTCTGTAGAAAATTAGGAAATTACAAAAATAAGAAAGGAAAAGAAAATACTGAGTTATATTGCAAATTCCCCGAAATAACAATTGTTGTTTCAGCAAATTTACTTCTAGTCATTTTTTATACATATATAATTTGACACGTGTTCACTTCTGCTAAATATATCATGTTACATTCTACTTTTATCAATTATGTGAAAATTTCCCATGCCATTCAAAATTTTTTAAATTTCATTTAGTTATATATAATATTCTCTCAGATGTACAAAGTTTATTTACCCATTCCAGTTTTTTCTATCATGAAATAATGCTATTTCGAATACTTTTTATAAACTAATGTGTCTGCAGATTAAATTAACTGAGACAAAATGTTTTAATATTTTAAATTTTTTATATAAATTGCCAAATTGCTTTTAAGAAATATTTATTAATTTATATTTCTATTTTCATTGTATATGAGTCCTTTTCTCAATGTACCCACTCCAACCGTATTATCTTCTTTTTTAGTGTTTGCTAATTTGATAGGAGAAAATGACATCTTTTTATTTTTGAAACATGTTTAAAATACCAAAATTGGTTGGCAGTTCGAATCCACCAACTGCTCCTTGGAAACTCTATGGGGCAGTTCTACTCTGTCCTACAGGGTTGCCATGAGTCAAAATCAACTCGATGGCCATGAGTTTAAGGTGCAAAAAACTAGCTAAATTGCTTTCAATATAGACCTTCTCTGTTGAGAAGCCACCCATAGCAAGCTGTTGCTGTATTTCCTTACTATCCATGAGTCATTCCTAATATGACACAGAGCCTGGTTTCTGGGGTTTAGACTACAGAAGTTTGTAACCAGAGCTGCTATAACAGTGACAGTAGCATCAACATAGTTATAACTAGTGGCGTGCTGGTAAATGTTAAACAACTGATTCTCCAGAGGGCGGGGAGAAGCTCTGGTTTATAGTGTTTGCCAATACCCGTGGTGTTACACATGATGTTACTGAATGTCAAGCTGGGAAGAGATGAGCAATGACACATCATTTATAGGATAATCACCATACAGATGCCATAGGTATGACCTCAAGAGCATTGATAACATGAAAGTATAATAAAATAATTAGGAAGTGATGAGTCTGCAGTGTTTACTACCTTTGTTTTAAAATTTTTAATTTACCTAATACATCTACATCATTTATATTAATAATGGTGTTTTATCAACCTGCCCATAAATTTCCTCAAAATTTAACAGTTGGTTCTCGGGAAGTGGTACAGGCCAGCTTCAGCTCACCACGGGTAAATCTGAAGTTTCAGCGTAAATAGCCTATGTTCAGAGGACACAGAGTATCTGTGTCTGTATTCCCCACACCCTAGGTTTTTATTTTTATTTTTTTGCCATTTAATGGGTAACATTATTATTAATTGCAGTATTTCTATTATTTTCCTCTTAGGGTGATGATAACTGCACAAAGAAACTGTAGAATTAATGTTATGAGTGTCAGATCTTTGGTGAATAATACCATCCTAGAATTTTCTTGCTTGATTTGGATTCATTTTCAAATTCTTTAAGTTATTTATGATGAAAAAAACATTTCAATACAAACGGAAATTCTAGGCTTTCTCCTTACTTTGAAGATTCCTAATACTTTCCTTAGTTTCAGTTTTCATGCCCAAAATATGTAGTCAGGAATATGATACATAATTTGCTAGATTTCAGTGCTTACATCCACTATGCTGTGTGTTTACTCATTCACTCATTTAACAAATTTACACCAAATGCTTGTAATATAGCAGGCACTGTTCACATACCTACGGTGAGCTACAGCTGCTAAACAAAAGGTCGACTGGTCCTTGGAACACACCCGTTAGAGCAGGTCTACTCTGTCCTAAAGGGTTGCTGTGAGTCAGAAGCAACTCGACAGCAATGGGTTTGTTTTTTTTTTTTGGTTCACATACCTAAAGTGTGGTAAAAACAAAATAAACATTGCCAACAAGTTGAGTCTGACTCACAGCAACTCCATGTGTTACAGAGTAGGACTGTGCTCTATAGGGTTTTCTTGCTGTAATACTTACAGAAGCAGGTCACTAGGACTTTCTTCCCTTGCTAGTCCACAGCATGATCATTCCTCACCGGTACTACTGCAATTCTAATGATTCTCTTGGCTTTCAATCCTGGCCTCCTATAGTCCACTCTCCATAAAGCAGTGAAAGGAGTCTTTTCTAACATAAACCAAATCTTATAGCTGTCCTCTTAAAAGATTCCTCAGAGAAAAAAATCTCACTTCCTTATCATGGTCTGTTGTCTTAGGCTAAGTTCTCTAGAGAAGCAAAACTAGTAAAGTGTATAAACATGTACATATAGAGAGAGATTTATATCAAGGAAATGGCTCACACAGTTGTAGAGGCTGGAAAGTCCCAAGTCTATGGATGAGGATAGCGACCTCTCCTGATTCATGTAGCTGCAGGGGCTGGTGAACCCAAGATTGGCAGGTCAGAGAGCTGGACTCTTGCTCACAGACTGCAAGGATTGGTGAATCCCAAGATTAGCAGGCAAGATCAGAGGTAAGCTGCTAGTTCAAGTGCCAAGAACTGGAGTTTGGATGAACAGGGAGCCAGCTGCAGGATCCAGTGCAAGTAAAAAGCCCCCAAGTCTTGCCGGAGCATCCACTTATATTCGATGCAGACCACATGCCCGAGGAAACTCCCTTTAAACTGGCTGCTCTCAACAGATCCCATCATGGGGGTGATCACATATCAAATCTCAACAGGGAAGTGATCACAACATTATACGACTGCCAAAACACTGAGAATCATGACCCAGCCATCATGACACACAATCTTAACCATCACAGTCCACCCCTTATCAACTGTACACATCTCCTTAAACCATACCTAATCTCTGAATAAAGACAATTATAAAGTCATACTTGTGCCTAACATGGTACAATGAACACTCATACAACTGAAAATGCACTAGCCCTGTTTACATCTTATGTTTTATGAGTGAAGAAAACAAAAATATTTGATGCACACATCAAAGCAGAAATATGACAATTACAGTCCTCATTTCTGCAATTGATCACGTGGCTATAAATGGTATTAAGAACTACCTTCTTATATTCCCTTTACCCTCAGCAAGCACCTCAGCTGGTCGTGGCTCTTCACCTAGTGGGGTGGCACAAACCTCCAATCCTGAAAGGTCTGAGCCATTGGTAGTCATGTCAGAATTGGGTTGCTTTAATCATAGGGCGTGGTAGTACTAAGAGACGCCCTAAGGGATCTCCTACATTCCAGACATACTGTTCTTTACCTCCATTATGTAATATCAATTCAATTTCCTGTTCATAATTAAGATCAACCACACAAGTCACTATGGTAATTCCCTTCTTTGCCTGTTGATCCAGAGACATAAGAATCCTAAAGTGGCCAGGTGGCATTTTTAGCTTCAATGGAATCACTGATGTGTCTCAAGATGGGTGCATTCCCCCCTTTGAAACTAAGACCTCGAGACCTGCAGCGCATAAGGTCAGGGACAGGAAGCAAAAATCTTGTGAGTGGATCACTAGGGGTAATGGTGAGTGGTGCCACTCTCATTTTCTCCCCTGGATTCCTGAACCCATGCATCCTGGCTATGGGAGAAACAGCACTGGTTTAGAGCATATACAGCCTCCTGGAGAACACTGCCCCAACCATGCAAGGTATTGCCACCTAGCTGGCACAATAATTGTGTTTTTAGAAGGCCTTTGTATTGGTCTATCAAGCCAGCTGCTTCAGGATGATGGGGAACATGGTAAGACCTGTGAATTCCATGGGCATGGCCCCACTGCCACATTTCATTTGCTGTGAAGTGAGTCCTTTGATCTGAGGTGATGATGTGTGGGACAGTGTGATGGTGGATAAGGCATTCTGTAAGTCCATGGATGGTAGTTTCAGCAGAAGCATTGCATGCAGGGAAGGCAAATCCATATCCAGGGTAAGTGTCTATTCTAGTAAGAACAAAACACTGCCCTTTCCTTGATGGAAGTGGTCCAATGTAGTCAACTTGACACCAGGTTGCTGGCTAATAACCTCGAGGGATGGTGCCATATTGGGGACTCTGCTGGAGGATTTCCCTTCACCACTGTCCTTCAGGGAAGTCCCAGAAAGAAGCTGTAGTGCTGCTGCTGTACACTTTCTGCTGGTGCCTGCATATCATGCAGAACCATCTGTAAACCAGGCATTTTTCTCTTCTTCAGTCAACTGATCATAAAAAACTCCCCATGAGGCCATAGGTGCATACTGGGGGATGGAAGATAATGTGACAGGAGTAGAAGCCATGGGCACTTAGACCACTTCTTCGTGCAACTTACTTGTGCCTTCAGGTCCTGCTCGAGCTCGATATCATATATAACACTTCCGTTTAATGATGGAGTGCTGCTGTGCATGTCCAACTTTATGACTCTGTAGGTCAGACAACACCCAGTTCATGATGGGCAGTTCAGGCTGCATGATGATTTGGTGTCCCATGGTGAAGTGTTCAGTCTCTACTAAGGCCCAGTAACAAGCCAAAAGCTGTTTCTCAAAAGAAGAGTAGTTATCTGTAGAGTATGGCAGGGCTTTGCTCCAAAACCCTAAGGGTCTGTGCTATAATTCACCAATAAGGGCCTGACAAAGACTCCAGACAGCATTGCTATCTGCCAGTGACACTTCAAGCACCTTCGGATCAGTTGGATCATATGGTCCAAGTGACAGAGCAGCTAGCACAGCAGCTAGAACCTGTTGCAGAGCCTTCTCTTATTCTGGGCCCCACTCAAAATTAGCAGTTTCTTGAGTCACTTGATAAATAGGCTGGAGTAGCACACCCAAATGAGGAATACGTTGCCTTCAAAATCCAAAGAGGCCCACCAGGTGTTGTGCCTCCTTTTTAGTTGTGGGAGGAGCCAGATGCAATAACTTATCCTTCACTTTAGAAGAAATATCTTGACATACCCTACACCACTGAAACCCTAGAAATTTCACTGAGGTGGAAGGCCCCTGTGTTTCTGTGGGATTAATTTCCCACCATCTAGCATAATGAAGGTCTTACCAATAAATCCAGAGTCACTGACACTTCTTCCTTACTTGGTCCAGTCAGCATAATGTCATCAATGTAATGGACCAGTGTGACGTCTTGTGGAAGGGAAAGGCAATCAAAGTTCCTGTGGACCAAATTATGACATAGGCCTGGAAAGTTGATGTAGCCTAAGGTAGACAACTGAAGGTGTATTGCTGGCATTGCCAGCTGAAGGCAAACTGCTTCTGATGGTCCTTTGCAACAGGTAGAAGGAAAAAGGCGTTAGCTGCATACTAAAAAAAAAAAAAACTAGGTACCAAGAAATGTATTAATTTGCTCAAGCAATGAAACTACACCTGGAACAGCAGCTGCAGTGGGTGCCATCACCTGGTTAAGTTTTCAATAATCTACTGTCATTCTCCAGGATGCATCTGTTTTTTGCACAGGCCAGATAGGCAAGTTGAATGAGGATGTGGTGGGAATCACCACCCTGCATCCTTCAAGTCCTTGATGGTGGCAGTAATCTCTGCAATCCCTCCAGGAATGTGGTATTGCTTTTGGTTTACCATTTTCCTAGGCAGGGACAGTTCTAATGGCTTCCACTCGGCTTTTCCTACCATAATAGCCCTTACTGCATTTGTCAGGGATCCAACGTGGGGGTTCTTCTGGTTGCCAAGTATATCAGTTCCAGTTACGCATTCTGGAACTGGGGAAACCACTACAGGATGGGATCGGGGACACACTGGACCTACTGGGAGGCAGACATGAGTTAAGACTCCATTAACAACCTGACGTCCATATGACCCCACTCTGACTGGTGGGCCACAGTAACATTTTGAGTCTCCTGGAATTACAGTGTCAATTCAGAGCCATTTTCCAGCATTCCCTGAAAAGTCTGATTATTTCCTTTTCCCCAATGAACAGTCACTCTTGTAAAAGGCTGTAGATCTCTTTGGGGAAGGCTGGGTGAAAGATTAACAGAAAAATTTTTGGCAGTATATTAGAGTCCTTCCTCAAGGGGATCTAGCTTTCCTTCATTCAGGGGTTGTGGGTCTTTGACTTGATCAAGTCTGGGAGTTGATTGAGGGGCCATTACTCTCTATTCTGGAGACTCAAGTTAGACTGCTGTTCACTTGACCTGGAATTCATCCACTTGTACAGATCAAGTAAATATTTAGTAGATTTCCTATCTATTTCACTCCTAGGGACACCATGACTAAGTAGCCAATGCCGTAAGTCCATATGGGTCAGACTATTCTAATTACTGCTTTAACTCTGCTGTCCATTACTGTAACCATGCCCACTTTGACACTGTTGACTGAGTGCAGCCACTTTGTCCCCTACCACCATAGGGTCCAATCAGCCCCATTGTAGTTAGGTGTTTTAATTCAGTTAGGGCAGTTTCCACTGTCAAATCTGACTTACATAAAATAGCAATCACAGCGGTCTTCAAGGATGCTGGGGCTTTCTTCACAAATTTGTTCCTCACAGTAGTGGTAAAAGATATGTCTTCTGAGTTCTGCATGTGTAAGTCTGTGAGTCTAGCCTGATAAATCCACTCCAGCATGCCAATTTCCCTAAGCCCTTAGATACCTTCTTTTACAGTATACCAAGGCAGATCTGGTGCTTCAACTTGATTTAACCTAGGCTACCACATAATCTATGCTTCAGCGACTTAACCAAATAAACTATTAGATTCTTTCCTAACTTCTTGAGCTGAGGCACTGAATGAAGAACCTGTGCTTAGTAGGCCCATATCAATAAAATCGGACTGATCCAAGCTTATGTTCCTTGCACTATTATCCCACACCATTAATAGCCATTCCCACATATATTCCCCCAGGTTTCTATTTGTACATATTAGAAAAGCCAAGCAGTTCTTTTCGAGTATAGTGTACCTCCTCCGAGGTCACAATTTTATACTTCACCTTTTGGGGCTCACCAGGACTTCGGTCTAGTTATAGATCTACAAGCCAAGATCAGTAGTGGAGAAGTGTTTTGAAAACATTCAGCATTGTCTTGTAAAGCATCTGCCTCAGGCAATGCACCAGGCAATGACTCAGGCAAAGGCTCCTTGGACATACCTGGGTTAAGCTCATTAGATGGGAGTGTAGGGGCTAATGGTTTCACTTGGGAAGGTGGTTTAGCAGACAAACATGGAGTAGTCTTTTCAGATGGGCATGAGGGGGCTTGAGCTTTGACTCTGAAGCACTGAGCACGCTTCTTTCTTTCACCAGCTTGTCTAGCGAAAGGAAGACCAATGAACAAGCTTCCTTATGTTTCTCATTATGACAAAATTATATGAAGATATCACACATGCCATCACCCAAAGCCTCATCTTTCACCAATACCTGATCTATTAGTGGCAGTATTTTGCATATTGGTATTGCCACCTCACGCTGTGGATTAGTAGTGCCCTTTTTACTACTGCAAGCTGAGCCATCACCATCTTTAAGACTAACCAGACTTGAGAACCAATTTAGAAAATTCATCCTTACAATTTTGTTTCTCTAGAACCGCTCTCAACATCAAATGTATTAGATTGGGTTTTCTAGAGAAACAAAAACAGTAAAGTGTATAAATATATATAGAGAGAGAGAGAGAAAGATTTATACCAAGGAAATGGCTCACACTGTTGTAGAGGCTGGAACATCCCAAGTCCATGGGTCAGGATAGAGACTTCTTCTGATTCAAATAGCTGTAGGGGCTGGTTAACCCAAGGTTGGCAGGCCAGAGAGCAGGGTTCTTGCTCACAGGCCGCAAAGATAGATGAATCCCAAGACTGGCAGGCAAGACCGCAGGTAAGTTGCTAGCTCAAGTCTCAAGAATCGAAGCCAGCTAGCTGCAGGATCCAGCGTGAACAAACAGCCACTGAGTCTTGCCAGAATGTCCACTTATATTTGATGCAGGCCACATGCCCAAAGAAACTCCCTTTGAACTAACTGGCTACTCACAGCAGATTCCATCATGGGGGTGATCAAACATCAAATCTCAACAGGGAAATGATCAAAATGTTATACAACTCCCAAAACACTGAGAATCATGGCCCATCCACGTTGACACACGATCTTAACCATCATGCCTGTCTTGGCATAGATAATCTGGCTCTGCTAAACTCTCCCACCTCAATTAATTGATTTCTCCTTGCTCCTTTTCTTCTTGGACACATGTTAAGGTGTCTGTATTTGATCATCCTCCTGCCTAGAATGCTGTGGATCTCTGCACGACAGGTTCATTCTTATCATTTTTGTTTCTTCTCTGCTGTCACCTCCTCAGAGGAGCCTGGTATGGCCACTGGTTTTAGGTAGCCCCCACCCGAGTAATTCTTTGTTTTATCACCTTGTTTTATTTTCTTCATATTATTTATAACTATAAAATTGTTTATTAACTTACATTTGTTTATCGTCTATCTCTGCCCCCACTTGAGTATACCCTCTATGGGAGCAGACTGTTGTCTGCCTTGTTTGACCTTTGTATCCCTAGCATCTAGAGGACTGTATGACATACAACAGGTTTTAAAAAATTATTGTTGAATGAATTCATAATTTCTGAATTCAAGGTAAAATTTAGTTCTAAAAGTAACCTAATCAACTTAAAACTATATTTTAGGTCTCCAGAATGTTGATATACCTCCCCATTAAGTACATAACTTGTGTCACACCACGTGCTAATCCATAAATTTGTTGTTTACAAAAATTAAGACTTTATATTAGACATATCCTGAAACTTTATTAAACACTGATAATCTCAAACTACATGTTTTCTAACCTGAACACCGTCACCTGCTGTCTTAATAAATTATTCCCTATCAAAGTTTTAGAGTTCACCTTGAGGCAAGTGCAATACCACAATTGTTTCATCACAAACAATATCTAACAAATGTCACCTGATTCCAGGCTTTTTAAAAGCATTCCAGGATGTTTTTAAAAATCTTTTGTTTTTGTAGATCTTTGAAAGCTGAAAGTAAGAAATGGATAGATATCTATGAGGTTTTAAAATATAAATTTTAGTGAGCTAATTTGACATATTACATATTTGTTGTGGATTTTAGAATATACTTTAGCGAAGATCTTTAGTCATAAACAAATATCCAGAGACAAGCACATATTATTTATATGTGAATATGAGTTATTGAGCTTTTTTTTTTTTTCTTTTAAGTTTCCTTTAAGAATATAGGTATCTTAGGTAAACCAGGGAGGACTTTTAAGAATATATTAGTGAACTTGCTCCTATGAACAAGAGGCAGTCATTTGAAAAGCTTTAAGATGAGAGTGCTAGGATCAGGCTTAAGCAATTGAAAAATCACTGTGGTGATTATGGCAAATATACACAGGAAGGGAACAAGATGTGAGGGGGGAGGAATTAGAAGGTTATTGCCATGGTGGAAAGATGATGATGTCTTGACCTGGAATATAGGCAGTGGTAGCTGTCTAGGGCAGATTCTAAAGGACTAAGGCATCTTTTCCATTTTAAAGTTATTATACGTTCATTTTGTTGACTCTATGCCTTCTAATAAATCTGTAATTTTTCCTGATGTTACCACAGATGATGTAACCCAAACATTTAGCCTGCTATTTTTGGTAACTCCAAGCTATTAAATTAAGTTATATAACCAAAGCTACCATCTTAAACACTGTGATGAAAAACACATTTCGTTTTTTTCTCTATTATCTTCTTCCAACCAGTACAAAAGAGATAGGGCTGGAAATCATTTTCTAAGTGGAACCTTTAGATGCCTGACTTGATGAGTCCCCTGCCTCCTTTTCCAGTGCCTGATTAAGTGGTAGAGGTTGAAAGGGACAAGACAATAGTTATGATGTTTACATTTAATTTATATATTATTAAATTAAGATGCTGTATTGACATCATCACTTTTGTAAATATCTTTTCTAGATATTTTCAAAAACCAAAATAGATTTTAAACTTTTAGTCTTATACAAAAGTTTGTATATGGCAGGAGAAGGTAATATACGTGGTGGCCTTAGGTTTACTTTACCCTGCCTTTAGTGGCAGGATTCTATATAATTAAATTATCCTCAAATTAGTAACTTTATAAATGTCCTGTGTCATTTGGGAAAAAAAAAAAAGATTCCTGTGAATAAATTAACTACTAAACTGAAAATCTGGAATGGTATATAACAATAATATTATGATTGAATGCATTCTTATGTCCATATTCATAATTTTAAAAATGTTATTGGTGATTACAGTACAATTAGTTATAATAATCTAGGAAATGCTGTCTCAACACCCATTTTGAAATAATCAAGTACTATTTTGTTTTCTCTTACTACATTTTGTGTGGGATAAATTTGACAGTTCAAGCAGATGAACCCAGCCTAGGCATTTCTGGGTTGACAATAGCTTGTGTTTCAAATTACCTCTAAAATATCTATTCCCTTCATTATCACTGAATTATGACTATTTATACAAAGCCTTTTCCAACCACACTGTTGTACTTAGTTCTTCTCATTTTATAACAAGCATGAAAATGGAGGAGAAATTATTTGGGCAAAGTATTATATTGTGAGTCACTAAGCTTGATTTCAAGTAGTGAAATCTGCCCTGTTAACTGGTAAAGTAACTCTTTGAATGACCCGGCTCCAACAGTTAATGGACAACTCTCAGCACAGAGAGTTCCCAAAATTTTACTTATCCTTTAGGAGCTTTCAGTACTAGTTTTACGAGCAGATTCATATTACTTTTTTAGGCCACAAATAGCACCCCTGCATCTAAACTAACTTGGGTTTTCCTGTATCTCCCTCAAGAATGCTTTTAGCTACTAACAAGTTATGACAACAGTCTCAACAAATTATTTTGTACATTTACTTAAACTCTGGAAAAATCTGGTTGGAAAATTCCTCAGTGAAATATATTATAAGAATAGAAGGAAAAATTAAAAATAATCCTCCAAGCTTTACTTACTACCAAAATAATTTCAGTTTATGAATTACAGTTTCAGTCTCTGGAGCTATACTTTCATGTTGGATCTTCTTAACATTTGCTGTCCAGAAACTGACTTATTTAATAAACACCAAACAAACACCTGCTATATGTCAGGCATTCTGCTAGTCTTTTGGCTACAATAACAGACAAGTCCTTTTGAAGTTTGCATTCTGGAGGATATCAGGAAAATAAAGAACTGATAAATAAATTAGATTTAACATGGATTACAAGTAAAAATGAGTGGATTATATAAGGAATAAGAGAGACAGAATTCATTTGGAGAGGATGATCAGGTCAAGCCTCTCTAAGACAGTGATATTTAGGCTGAAATCTACAGGAAAGGAACTAGCCATGAAACAAAAGTGGAGTGAGAGTCTCAGGCAGAGGGAATGGCAGGAAGGGGCTTATCAGGCTCCAGAGCCTGAATGGTGGCCAGTGTGACTGGTGTGTAGTGAGGAGAGTCATGTGGGATGAAGTTGAAGAGATGGGCAAGGCAGAGCCCTTCATTTCATACCATTCTACTCTCATTCCAGCCATCTCCATTATTCACTTACGAGTGGCTATTGTCAGAAATTTATATCTTATTTTAAGGCTGGCCAATGGAAAACCAATGAAGTGGCTTCATGAGATGAGAGATGCAATCTGATTTAATATCATCTTTGCTGTTATGCAGAAAAAAAGACTGGAGTGGAACAAAAGGGGAGACAATATAGGTGGTGAGAAGAGAGCAAATCTGAGACCCCATCTGAACAGATGAACTTTCTTTCAGAAAGAATCAATGTATAGAATAATCTAAGTTTTTATTGCTCTGAGATGAAAACAAATTACTACAATACCTTTTCCAGGATAAATGGTTCAAGATGTATATCAAAACTTTATACAAATAAGAGGATTGCAGGCAAGAGGCTGAGGAATATGTACATGTTAAATACTTCCTATAAAAATATCAGATATAAAGCATATACCTTATGAAAGGCTTTGTACCTATAAAAGATGAGATGAAAATCTAAAGAAATATAAACATTCACAAACTTGCTGAGGGGAAATGTCTAGATCATCTAGTTCAACTCCTTTCCAAGTTCCACCGGGATTTCCTGCAGAACATTCCTGGCTTATGGTCTCTCGACCTGAGCCTAAAACTCTCTGTGAAGGGGAGGGAATGTACCCATTTTACCAACATCCCTTAGATTTATTAATAGCTTTAATCAATAGATTACAGATCTCTGATCAGTTCTATAATGAATGAACTGGTTTCCAACAGAACCAAACTCACAGACTAAGCCCATAGATTGCTATATGGCTCTTTCTTTTATTTCTTCTGTGAGTCACATTTCTGTGGGAAAAGACAAGACATCTTTGGGAATTTCAAGCAAGCACTGAATTAGAGTCTTAAAAAAAAAAGAAAAAAACTTTTGTCAGAGCTGTGGTAGTAGATGTCTACCAGTTTTGAGTAAAGCAAGAAGTTGTAGGAGTGGAGGGGATCCCCGCTGATGGTCAAATTGCCTGCAGTACCAAAAAGTTGATTCATGGGAGAATCCCAGAGGGCCCTGGCCCTTTGCCATCTGCTGAGGCCCACAGGTCTTCCCACCACTGCCAGAGAAGTACAAGCTTCTGCTTTTCTCTGACTTTTCAATA